>NW_027203904.1:627500-1255000 GCF_024711535.1 Dipodomys merriami | reverse complement strand
TGAGCACTGTGCCAAGGAGTCTCCCTCCCTGTTCCCCTGGGGCCGTCTGTCCATCCGTCTCTCCATCCGTCCATCCGTCTGTGTGATTGTGTGTCTGTCCGTGTCTCTCTGTCTGTCTCTGTGTGTCTGTCTGTCCCTATATCTGTCTGTCTGTGTCTCTGTGGTCGGTCTGTCTGGTCTGTTCTGTGTATCTGTCTGTCTGGACTCTTATGTCTGTCTGTCTGTCTCTGTATGTGTGTCTGTCTGTGTCTGGCCAAGTGTCTCTGTGTCTGTCTATCTGTGTGTGTCTGTCTCTGTATCCGTCTGTCTGTCTATATGCCTATTTGTGTGTCTCTGTAGTCTGTCTGTCTGTGTGTCTGTCTGCGTATGTATGCCTATCTCTCTGTCTGTCTATTGGTGTGTGTCTGTCTGTCCGTGTCTCTGTGCTCTGTCTGTCTGTCTGTCTGCGTGGTCTGTGTATCTGTGCGTCTGTCTGTGTCTATCTGTCTGTCTGTGTGTCTATCAGTGTGTCTGTCTGTCTGTGTCTCTGTGGTCTGTCTGGTAGGTCTGTGATCTGTGTGTCTGTCCCGTCTCTTGTGTCTGTCTGTCTGTCTATCTGTCTGGTCTCTGTGTCTGTGTGTCTGTGTGTCTATCTCTCTGTCAGTGTGTCTGTCTGTCTATCGGAGTGTGTCTGTCTGTCCGTGTCTCTGTGGTCTGTCTGTCTGTCTATGAGTCTGTCTCTGTGTCTGTGTCTCTATCTGGTTTGTCTGCCTGTCAGTCTGTGTGTCTATCTGCCTGTCTGTCTGTCTGCATGTCTGTCTGGTTTGTCCATGTGTCTATCTGTGTCTCTGTGTCTGTCTCTGCGTCTATCTGTGTGTTTCTGTGTCTGTCTGTCTGTCTGTCTGGTCTGTGTATCTGTGTATCCGTCCATGTCTGTCTTTCTGTGTATCTCTCTGTGTGTGGTCCATGCAGTGGACCCGAGGCCCGAGGCCTCGGTTTACCTGGTTGACGGGAGGGGGGGGATGAGGAGAGAACCTGCGGGTGCAGGCCAGGAAGATGTCCGGAGAACCTGCGGGCGCAGGCCAGGAATATGTGCGGGGCGGGCTTGCTGGCCTTGACCTCGGGGTCATCACCCAGCACCACGTGGTGAAAGGCACCAAACAGCTCCCGGTGTGTGCTGGTCTTGGCCTGGTAGGCCTCAGTCCCTCAGCTGGTGGCCAAGGCGAAGGGGATGCTGTGCTTCTGTATGTGGAGGATCAACTTCTCTGCACCTGGAGACAGAGAGACAGGAGGAGAAGAACTTAGGTCTTTGGTGGCCTAAGGGGGAAATCCACAAATCCATCCATCCACCCATCCATCCATCCATCTACCCATCCACCCATCCATCCACCCATCCATATATCTATCCATCCATCCATCCATCCATCCATCTACTCATCCATCCACCCACCCACCCATCATCCATCCATCTACCCAGCCAGCCACCCATCCATCCATTCATCCATCCACCCATCCATCCATTCATCCATCATCCATCCACCCACCCATCCACTCATCTATCCATCCATCTATCCATCCATCCATTGACCCATCCATCAACCCATCCATCCACCCATCCACCCACCCATCCATCCATCAATTCATCCATCCACCCATCCATCCACCATCCATCCATCCATCCACCCATCCATCCATCCATCCATCCATCCATCCATCCATTCATCCACCCATCCATCCATCATCATCATCATCATCATCATCATCATCATCATCATCATCATCATCATCATGGTGACCCAGGGCGTTTCCCAGGGCGACCGGCCGGGCCACATGCACGCACACGCACGCACACACGTGTATGAGCAGATGACATCTTGTCCCGAGCACTGGGCAGCGAGTCCTAGATAGGGTGGTGGAGACGGCACCGCGTTCTAGAAGGTTCTGAATCCAACGGTCATGGCAGATGGACCGGTGAAGTCTAGGATGTACACACACACAGACAGACAGACAGACAGACAGACAGACACACACACACACACACACACACACACACACACACACACACACACACACACAACGGCCCGGGGAAAGGAGATGGTTCTAGAAAGTTTGTCCCTTTTCAGAGTTCTTCACCCAGACAGACAGACTGACAGATGGATAGATGGATGGATAGACAGATGGGCGGATGGATGGACAGACAGACAGACTGAGAGATGGATGGACAGATGGGCGGAAGGATGGACAGACAGACAGACTGATACATGGATAGACGGATAGACAGATGGGTGGATGGATGGACAGACAGACAGACTGATAGCTAGCTAGATGGATGGATCGATGGACAGACAGACAGACTGATACCTAGATAGATGGATGGATGGATGGACAGACAGACTGAAAGATGGATAGATAAGATGGATAGACAGATGGGTGGATGGATGGACAGACAGACAGACTGATAGATGGGTAGATGGATGGATGGACAGACTGACAGATGGATAGATGGATAGACAGATTGGCAGATGGATGGACAGACAGATAGATGGATAGACAGACAGACTGACAGATGGATAGATGGATAGACAAATGGATGGATGGATGGACAGACAGACAGATGGATAGATGGATAATAGATGGATAGATGGATGGATGGACAGACAGACTGACAGATGGACAGATGGATGGATAGACAGATGGAAAGAAGGATGGACAGACAGGCTGGTAGGTGGATAGATAGACAGACGGATGGATAGATGATAGATAGATACACAGATAAGATACATGAATAGATGGATAGATGGATGGATGGTTGGACAGACAGAGAGATGTATAGATAGACACACAGACAGACAGATAGGTGGATAGATATAGTAGATAGATAGACAGACAGACATGTGGATAGACAGATGGATGGATGGATCCATGAATGGACAGACAGACAGAGAGTAGATAGACAGACGCCTGGATAGACAGAGGGATGGATGCATAGATGGACAGACAGACAGATAGACGGATGGGTGGATGGGTGGATAGATGGGTGGATAGAAGGGTGGATGGATGGATGGGGGATGGGTGGGTGGATGGGTGGATGGATGGGTGGGTGGATGGATGTTGATTGAATATGGATGGGATTAACATTTACACACTTCAGTGACTTGGACCCAAGTCCTGATACAATATGGGTGGGATTAACGTTTGCACACTTCAGTGAGTTGGACCCAAGTCCTCATCTGGATGGAGGACAGACGGAAGGGATTAACATTTGCACAATTGAGTGACGGACCCAACTCCTCTCCATGGAGGAAGGAGGGAAGGGATTAACATTTGCACACTTGAATGAGTTGGACCCACGTCCTGCTGTTGATGGAATATGGAAGGGATTAACATTTGCACAGTTGAGTGACTTGGACCCAAGTGTTCATCTCAATGGAGGATGGATGGATGGGTGGATGGATGGATGGATGGGTGGGTGGTTGGATGAGTGGATGGATGGGAGGGTGGATGGATGGATGGGTGGATGGATGGATGGGTGGATAGATGGGTGGATGGGTGGATGGATGGATGGGTGGATAGATGGGTGGATGGGTGGATGGATGGATGGGTGGATAGATGGGTAGATGGGTGGATGGATGGATGGGTGGGTGGGTGGATGGATGGGTGGATAGATGGATGGGTGGATGGATGGATAGGTGGACGGATGGGTGGATGGATGGATGGGTGGATCAGAGGGTGGATGGGTGGATGGATGGATGGATGGATGGGTGAATAGATGGGTGGATGGATAGGTGGATGGGTGGGTGGATGGATGGATGGAGGATGGATGGGTGGATGGATGTTGATTAAATATGGGTGGGATTAACATTTTCACATTTGAGTGACTTGGAACCAAGTCCTGACCTCAATGGAGTAGGTCAAGCTCTGTCTCTGTCTCTGTCTGTCTGTCTGTGTCTTCTTCTGTCTGTCTCTGTCTTTGTCTGTCTCCTCTGTCAGTCTGTCTGTTGGTCTGCGTGTCTCTACCTGTCCATGTCTGTGTCTGTCTGCCTTTGTCTCTCTGTCTCTGTCTGTCTCCTCTGTCAGTCTGTCTGTGTCTCGTTCTCTCTTTCTTTGTCTGTCTGTCTGTGTCTGTCAGTCTACTTCTGTCTCTGTCTTTCTGTCTGTCTGTCTCGTCTGTGTCTGCCTGTTGGTCTGCCTGTCCATGTCTGTCTCACTGTCTGTCTCTGTCTCATTCTGTCTTTGTCTGTCTCGGTCTGTCTGTCTGTCATCAGTCTACTTCTGACTTCTGTGTCTGTCTCTTTGTCTCTCTGTCTCTGTCTCCTGTGTCTGTCTGGGTCTCGTTCTGTCTTTCTTTGTCTGCCTGTGTCAGTATCTGTCTGTCTGTGTCTGTCTGTCTGTGTCTCTCTGTCATTCTCTGTCTGTCTTTCGTGTCTGTCTGTCATTCTCTGTGTCTGTCTGTCTTTCTCTATGTCTGTGTCTGTCTCTGCCTATGTCTGTCTGTCCATCTGTCTGTGTCTCTCTCTGTGTCCATCTGTGTGTCTGTCTCTGTCTGTCTTTTTCCCAGTGTCTGTCTGTCTTGTTCTATGTCTGTCCGTCTCTGTCTGTCGGCCTGTGTCTGTCTCTCTCTGTCATTCCCTGTCTGTCTGGCTCTGCCTCTGTCTGTCTGTCTGTCTGTCATTCTGTGTCTGTCTGTCTATGCCTGCCCATGTCTCTGTCTTCTCTGTGTCTGTCTGTGTCCATCTATCTGTCTGTGTCTCTCTGTGTCCATCTGTGTGTCCGTCTCTGTCCCAGTGTCTGTCTGACTCTGTTTCACTGTCCCTGTGTCTGTCTGTCAGTCTGTCTCTGGGAACCGCGCATGCGCGTTGCAGGGCAGCGCAGCCCAATCCCGCGCATGCGCAGATCCGTACCTCGCAGAGCCCGGGAGCACACGCATGCGTGTTCCTGCTCGGCGGGGGGGGCGGAGGGGGGAGGGACGGGGCGTGGTGGCTCATGCATGCGCGGTGCAGCGCGGAGGACCTCCCCGCCAGGTGGCACGCATGCGCAGTACCAACCAGATCAACCGAGGGAATCCCACGCATGCACGCACCACACGCTCGGCCCGGACGGTGCCGGACGACTCAACCAGTGCGCATGCGCAATGCGGACGGAAGCTCGATCCTCCGGGGTCCCCTAGGCACCTCCCGGCGGACTCACGCTGTGCGCATGCGCAACTCGACCCTCCAGGGTCCGCTCTGCGCCGCCGCCCGGCCGATTCAACCTGTGCGCATGCGCCGTGGGTCCACACGCGGGAGGGCAGTGGGAACAAGCAGCCAAGGGACACGCATGCGCAGCGGCGCTCCGCCGGGAGCGCTAGGCCCCTCCCTGCTGACAAACCCTGTGCGCATGCGCATTGGCGCAGGCTGGCTCAGCCCCTCCCAGCTGCCTAACCCTGTGCGCAAGCGCAATGGCGCTCCGCCAGGCCGGCTCAGCCTGTCCCCGCTGAAGAACCCTCTGCGCATGCGCCATGGCTCTCCGCTGGGAGCGTTCGGCCCCTCCCCCGCTAACCCTATGTGCATGTGCAGTGGCGCTCCGCCGAGAGCGCGCGCATGCGTGCCCGCGTCTTGGCGCCGGCTGATGACATCGATGCGACGGCGCCAGCGGCCGCGCCCGGAAATGCAGCCGTAGCGGGGCCGCGGAGCGTCGCCGCCGCCGCCGCCATGGCCACCACTAGGCCATCTGGATCCGGAAGCGGAAGCGCGCAGGACCTCCGAGGACGCCGACCCGGACGGCCCCCGGGTCACCGTCGGTGCGTGGAGGCCTCCGGGACGAGGCTCCTTTAAGAGGCGGGGACGCGGGAGGGCGTGGCTTTCTGATGGGCGTGGCGTCGCGGTGGGCGTGGCCTGAAGGGCGTGGAGCTGACGGGAGAGTCAGTGGGCGGCGTGGCCTGGAACAGAGGCCATTGGGCCGCTGGGGTTTGGGGGCGTGGCCTGGAAAGACACCATTGGGCGGCTGGACGTAATGCCATTGGTCGGCTGGGCTGGGGGCGTGGCTTGGAAGTAAGGCCATTGGGCCGCTGGGCCTAGGGGGCATGGCCTGGCAGGAACTAGGCTATTGAGGGTCCTGGCTTTGGGGGTATGGCTTGGAAGTAAGGCCATTGGGCGGCTGGTCCTCGGGGGGCGTAGCCTGGCAACAGTGATGCTATTGTGTAGTCTGGCTTTGAGGGCGTGGCCTGGGCGTGCTGCCATTGGATGGCTGGCCTGGGGGGCGTGGCCTGGCAGGAACCAGGCCGTTGGGTGCCCTGGCTTTGGGGACTGAGCACCCAGCACCTCCCCATGGTGACCCAAGGCAGGGACTTAGCACCCACCACCTCCCCATGGTGACTCAGGGACTGAGCAACCAGCACTTCTCCATGGTGACCCAGGGCAGGGACTGAGCACCCAGTACCTCCCCATGGTGACCCAAAATGGGGACTCAGCACCCAGCACCTCCCCATAGTGACTCAGGATGGGGACTGAGCACCCAGCACCTCCCTAAGGTGCCCCAGATCCAGCAGTAAGCACCCAGCACCTCCCCATGGTGACCCAGAATGGGGACTGAGCACCCAGCACCTCCCCATGGTGACCCAGGATGGGGAATAAGCCCCCAGTACCTGCCCATGGTGACCCAGGACCAAGACTAAGCACCCAGCACCTCCCCATGGTGACCTAGGGCCAGGACTAAGCACCCAGCACCTCCCCATGGTAACCCAGGATGGGGACTAAGCACCCAGCAACTCCCCATGGTGACCCAGGGCCAGGTCTAAGCACCCAGCACCTCCCCATGGTGACCCAGGGCCAGGACTAAGTACCCAGCACCTCCCCATGATGACCCAGGGGAGGGACTGAGCACCCAGCACCTCCCCATGATGACCCAGGGACTGAGCTACCAGCACCTCCCCATGGTGACCCAAAGTGGGGACTAAGCACCCAGCACCTCCCCATAGTGACTCAGGTTGGGGACTGAGCACCCAGCACCTCTCCATAGTGACTCAGGATGGGGACTGAGCACCTAGCACCTCCCTATGGTGCCCCAGATCCAGGAGTAAGTACCCAGCACTTCCCCATGGTGACCCAGGGCCAGGACTAAGCACCCAGCACTATCCCATGATGACCCAGGGCTGGGACTAAGCACCTAGCACTATCCCAGGGTGACCCGGGGCCAGGACTAAGCACCCAGCACGTCCCCATGGTGACCCAGAGTGGGGACTAAGCACCCAGCACCTTCCCATAGTGACTCACAATATCCCCCAAGCACCCAGCACCATCCCATAATGACCCAAGACAGGAACTAAGCACCCAGCACCTCCCCAGGATGATCCCCAAGCACCCAGCACCACCCCATAGTAACCCAGGGCTGGGACTAAGCACCCAACACCTCATCATAGTGACCTAGGATGATTCCCAAGCACCCAGCACCATCCCATGACGACCCAGGGCTGGGACTAAGCAACCAGCACCTCCTCAGAGTAACCCAGGACCAGGACTAAGCACCCAGCACCATCCTATGATGACGCAGGGCTGGGACTAAGCACCCAGCACCTCCCCATGGTGACTCAGGGGAGGTACTGAGAACCTAGCACCATCCCATGATGACCCAGGACAGGGACTAAGCAACCAGCACCTCCTCAGAGTAACCCAGAACTGGAACTAAGCACCCAGCACCACCACCTGGGGAACAAGGACTGAGCCTAAGCATTGAGCACCTCTCCATGGAGACCGAGGATAGGAACTAAGCACCCAGCACCTCCCCATGGTGACCCAGGAACGGGACTTCACACCCAGCACCTCCCTACTATTTACATGAGTCAGGTACCAAGCACCCAGCACCTGCCTATTACTAACTCAGGACAGGTACCAAGCACCCAGCACATCCCCACAGGGACTCTGGATAATCAGCAAGCACCTAGCAGCTCACGTGTGTGTCCTTTCCCTCCCCCTGACCCCATCCCAGGTTCTCCACGTGGCGCGATGACCGCTGGATGTACAGGATGATGGACTACGTGCCTGGTGGCGAACTCCTCAGCTACCTGCGCGCCCGCCAAGATCGTGTGCGCACTGGCCTACCTGCAGGTGGGCGGACCAGCAATGATGGGGGCCGCCCATCCATCCATCCATCCACCCATCCATCCAACCACTCATCCATCCACCCACCTATCTATCCATCCACCTATCCATCCACCCATCCATCCATCCACCCATCCATCCTCCATCCATCCACCCATCCATCCATCCACCCATCCATCCATCCACCCATCGATCCTCCATCCATCCACCCACCCATCCATCCATCCACTCATCCATCCATCCACCCATCCACCCATCCACTCATCCAACCACCCATCCAGCCACCCATCCACCTATCCATCCATCCACCCATCCATCCACTCATCCACCCATTCATCCATCCACCCATCCACCCATCCATCCATCCACCCACCCATCCATCCACCCATCCATCCACCATCCATCCATCCAGAAAGTTCCAGAAAGTTCCCCCAAGGTTCCAGAAGGTCCCAGAAAGCTCCAGGTTTCAGAATAACTCAGCACATTCCCCAGGCAGGCGTTCCCTCCACCCAGACACATCCCAACCCTCCCACCCCCCTTCCTTGGCCCAGGAATAATTTTGGGGGGGAGGGGGGGAGGGAAGGAGGGTATTGATGATATTGGTATTGGTGTTGGTATTGATACTTATCCTCTCATGGTCTATTGATGATAGGTTTTCCCAGGGGATCTGTTTGATCTAAGGACTTGAGACGCTTCCAGGACAACCCATGGAAGGTTCTAGAAAGAAGCCAGGGCTGGGGCTGGTTTCTATTTCCTCCCCCCCCATTCTCCCCAACATCTGGGACCCAGTTACGTTCATCCCTTGGGATTCTCCTCCATGGGAGAAGTTGAGGATGGATGATGACATCACCCCTTCCCATGATCCTTTGCGGTGACTGGTCCAGGGTCCCTTGACTATTCTTGTTCTTGTTGTTGTTGTTGTTGATTTATTATGATGATTAGCTCATGTGCATGGTTTGTCTTTCCCTTCCCCCCCCCCGCCCCAACCAAGCTTCTAGAAGCTTCTAGAACAAATTGCTGATGGATTTCCTGTGTGTGTGTCAGACTCAACCAGAACCCAGCCAATGGCTTCCTCTTCTCAACGCCTGGAAATCCGCCCAAAACTTCCTGGAAGGGGGGAGGGGGAGGGGGAATTGAGGAAATGAATAATGAATGAATGAATTCCCTCCTTCCTTCCCTCCTTCCAATCCTTCCTTCCCTCCATCCTTTCTTCCTTCCTTCCCTCCTTCCTTCCTTCCTTCCTTCCTTCCTCCTTCCTTCCCTCCAATCCTTCCCTCCTTCCTTCCTTCCTTCCTTCCCTCTATCCTTTCTTCCTTCCTTCCCTCCCTCCCTCCCTCCTTCCTTCCTTCCTTCACTCCTTCCTTCCTTCCTTTCTTCCTTCCTTCTTCCTTCCCTCCATCCTTCCTTCCTTCCCTCCTTCCTTCCTTCCCTCCATCCTTCCTTCCCTCCTTCCTTCATTCTAATCCTTCCCTCCTTCCCTCCTTCCTTCCTTCCCTCCTTCCTTCTCTCCAATCATTCCCTCTTTCCCTTCTTCCTTCCTTCCTTCCTTCATTCTTTCCTTCCTTCCTTCCTTCCTTTCCTCCTTCCTTTCCTGTGTCCAATCCTTCCCTTCTTCCTTCTTTCCTTGTCTCCAATCCTTCCCTCCTCCTCTCCTTCCTTCCTTCCTTCCTTCCCTCCTTCCTTCTCTCCTGTCCTCCTTCCTTCCTTCCTTCCTTCCTTCCTTCCTTCCTTCCTTCCTTCCTTCCCTCCCCTCCTTCCTTCTTTCCTTCCTTCCTTCCCTCCTTCCCTCCTTCCTTCCTTCCTTCCCTCCTTCCTTCCCTCCTTCCCTCCTTCCCTCCTTCTTTCCTTTCCTCCTTCCCTCCTTCCTTCCTCCCTCCTTCCTTCATTCCAATCCTTCCCTCCTTCCTTCCCTTCCTTCCTTCCTTCCTTCCTTCCTTCCTTCCTTCCTTCCTTCCTCCCTGGTCCAACCCAGGGCCTAGGAGAAGCACCGAGCTCGGGGCCCACAGCACCCATGCTGGGTGCTGATGGATGAGTCCTTCCTGTGTGCAACGTGGAACAGCAGCTGGGTGGGGGGAGGAGGGGCGCAGGGAAACTGGAAGCCTCTGCTGCTGTGGCTTTTTTTCTCCTGCAGGCCCCGCATGAATCATGGCCTGGAGGAAGCTGGAAACATCTGGAAGGAATTAGCAGGAAATGAGACCAAGATGTGGGAAAAGCCTGCGCCTCCTCCTCCCACTGTGGCTGCTGCTGCTCCACCTCCTCCTCTTCCTCCTCTTCCTTCCTTCCTTCCTCCTCTTCCTTCCTTCCTTCCCTCCTTCCTTCCTTCCTTCCTTCCCTCCTTCCCTCCTTCCTTTCTTCATTCCTTCCCTCCTTCCTTCCTTCCTTCCTTCATTCCCTCCACTCCTTCCTTCCTTCCTTCCTTTGTTCCCTCCACTCCTTCCCTCCTTCCTTCCTTCCCTCCTTCCTTCATTCCCTCCACTTCTTCCCTCCTTCCTTCCTTCCTTCCCTCCTTCTCTCCTTCCTTCCTTCTTATGTCTTTCTGTCTGTCTCTGTGAGTCTCTGTATTTCTGTCTCTGTCTGTCTCTGTGTCTCTTTCTGTTTTGCAGTCTGTTTGTCTGTCACTCTGTCTCTGTCCATTTGTCTCTATGTCTCTGTGTGTCTGTCTCTGTATCTGTCTGTCTGTCTCTGTCTGTCTGTCTCTGCCTCTGTTCATCTGTCTGTCTGGCTAGCTATGTCTGTCTCTGTCTCTTTCTGTCTCTGTCTGTCTGTCTGTCTGTCTCTGACTCCATTTTTCTGTCTGTTTCTGTTTGTGTCTGTTCATCTGTCTCTGTGTGTCTGTGTGTCTGTCTCTGTGTTTCTCTGTATTTTTCTGTGTCTGTCTCTGTCTGTTCGTCTGTCGGTCTCTCTGTGTGTCTGTCTGTCTTCATCTGTCTCTCTGTGTGTCTCAATCTCTATCTGTCTCTGTCCGTTTGTCTCTCTGTCTATGTCTCACTCTGTATTTGTCTCTGTCTGTCTGTCCATCCGTCTGTCTGTCTCTGACTCCTTTTTTCTCTTTTACCGTTTCTCTGTCTGTATGGTTCTGTCTGTACGTCTGTCTGTCCCTGTCTGACTCTGTGTCTCTCTGTGTCTGTCCATTTGTCTGTCTCTCTGTCTGCCTCTGTCTGTCCATTTGTCTGTCCATCTGTCTGTCTGTTTCTCTGTCTATTTCTCTGTCTGTCTGTCTGTCTGTCTGTCTGTCTCTGTTCATCTGTCTCTCTGTGTCTGTCTGTCTGTCTGTCTATCTCTATTTCTGTCTGTCTCTATTTCTCTTTGTCATTTTCTGTCTGTCTGTTTCTCTGTCGGTCTGTTTATCTCTGTGTCTGTCTTTCTGTCTCTATGTCCATTTGTGTCTTTGTCTGTGTCTGTCTGTCTCTGGTTATCTGTCTGTGTCTGTCTGTCTCTCTGTCCATTTGTCTGTCTCTGTCTGTGTCTGTCTGTCTCTCTGTCTCTTTCTGGGTCTGTCTGTCTGTCTCTGACTCCATTTTTCTGTGTTTGTGTCTGTGTCTCTGTCTGTCTGTCCCTGTATCTGTGTGTTTGTCTGTCTCTGTCTTTCTCTATCTGTGTGTCTGTCTTTCTCTGTGTCTGACTGTCTCTGTTCATCTGTCTCTCTGTGTTTCTCTCTCTATATTTGTCTCTGTCTCTTTGTCTGTCTGTCTGTCCCTGTCTGTGTGTCTCTCGGTCTCTATTTGTCTCTTTGTCTATCTCTATGTCCATGTCTGTCTCTGTATGTCTGTCTCTGTTCATCTGTCTCTCTGTGTCTGTCTGTCTGTATCTCTCTGCCTATCACTCTGTGTCTATTTTTCTGTTTCTGTCTGTGTGTCTGTCCGTGTTCATCTACCTCTCTGTGTGTCTGTCTGTCTCTTGTGTTTCTCTGTATTTGTCTCTGTCTCTCTGTGTCCATCTGTCTGTCTATGTCTGTGAGTCTGTCTGTCTGTGTTCATCTGTCTCTCTCTGTCTGTTTGTCTCTGTCTCTGTCCATCTGTCATTCTCTGTGTCCGTCTGTCTCTGTATCTGTTTGTCTCTGTCTATCTGTGTCTGTCTGTCTCTGTATCTGTCTCTCTGTCCATGTCTGTCTCTGTTCATCTCTCTCTCTCTGTCTCTGTGTCTGTCTGTCTCTCTCTCTGTCTCTGTCTGTCTGTCTCTATATTTATCTGTCTGTATCTCTCTGTGTGTCTCTGTCTGTCTCTATATTTGTCTGTATCTCTCTGTCTGTCTGTCTGTGTCTGTCTGTCTATTTTTCTCTCTCTGTCTGTGTCTGTCCCTGTTCATCTGCCTCTCTGTGTGTCTGTCTGTCTCTTGTGTTTCTCTGTATTTGTGTCTGTCTCTCCATCTCTCTCTGTCTGTGTGTCTCTCTGTGTCTCTGTCTCTCTCTGTTTATCTGTTTCTGTCTGTGTTTTGTCTCTCTGTCTCTGTCTGTCCATCTGTTATTCTCTCTGTCTCTGTCTCTCTGAGTCTGTCTGTCTGTTCATCTCTCTCTGTGTCTGTCTGTCTCTCTGTCTGTCTCTGCCTGTCTGTCTATATTTGTATGTCTGTATCTCTCTGTCTGTCTCTCTGTGTCTGTCTGTTTTTCCCTCTCTGTCTCTCTGTGTGTCTGTCCCTGTTTATCTGCCTGTCTGTGTGTCTGTCTGTCTCTGTCTCTCTGTCTCTCTCTGTCTATCTGTGTGTCTGTCTGTGTGTCTGTCTGACTCCATTCCTCTGTCTTTCTGGCTGCGTTTCCTCTCTGTCTGTCTGTCTGTCTATCCCCCCTCCTCCCCCGCCCCCCCACACCCCCTCTTTCTCAGCTCTGTGCCCCCCACCCCACAGGTCCGGCCTTTTCCCCTTCCTCTCCCCTCCTCCTCCTCCTCCTCCTCCTCCTCCTCCTCCTCCTCCTCCTCTCTCTTTCCTTCCAGAACTTTCTCTTAGGCCGTTTCTCCCTCCCCCTCCCCAGCATCCCCCCCTTCCCTGCCTGGCCTGGTGGGGGGGATTCAGGGTCTCCCCATCCCCCTCTCCCCGACCCCCACCCCCTCTTTTTCTTCCCTGCTTCCCCTCCCTCCTTTTCCCACTGACACCCCCCCTCAGCCCAGGTTGTGTGGGGCGGAGCTGAGGCTCAGGCCGCAGCGTGGCAGGATGGGGACATCTGGGCCTGGGCGGATAAAAGAGGAGCCCGCAAGCTGTGCTGTGCTGTCTGGAGACACAGGACAGAGAGACAGACAGACAGACAGACAGACAGACCAGGTGAGGGGGCCTGGACGAGGGGTGGAGGGGGTGAGGGGATCTTGGGGTACAGGGGATCCTGAGAGGGGGGAAAGGGGGAGGTGTAGGGATTTGGGGGTTCTGGGGGTCAAGGAGGAGAGGTTAGGGGTCAGGGAGATGCAGGGGGAAACATGGTCAATCCTGGGGTTCCCAGGACCCCAAAGTTCATTGGGGGGAAAGCACAAGGATTCCTGGGAAGATGGGGTCAAAGGCCCAGAGAGCAAAGGTCCTGGGGTGCAGCCAGCAAAGGAGTTCAAAGGTCAAGGAGGGGGGAGACAGAGGTCACGGGAGGGCGGACACCTGGGACATGGGCAAGATCAGGGAGCCAAGGTCCTGGGGTGCAAAGTTCAGGGGTAAGGGAGTCAGGAAGAGGGGGAATGGGAAGTTCAGGGGTGCAGGGATCAGAGGTCACCAATCTGGGGGGTGAGGGAAGGCATCTGTCACGGGGGTCCTGGGTCCTAGGTTCCCCCAAGTTCAGAGGGGAAAAGCCCAGGGAGCAAAGGTCCTGGGGTGCAGAGTTCAGGGGGTGCAGGGGTCACAGGTCACAGGAATCTGGGGTACCAGGGTCCCAGGGCCCAGAGGTAATGGAAAACCCACCTTAGGGGTGCAGGGTGTCATGGTCCTCCTCTTCCTCCTCCTCTTTCTCCTGTCCTCCTCCTCTTTCCCTTCTTCCTTCTCCTCTTCCTCTCTTCCTCCTCCTCCTCTTCCTCCCCATCCATCCATCCATCTACCCATCCATCCATCTACCTATCCATCCACCCATCCATCCATCCACCCATCCTCCCATCCATCCATCCATCCATCCACCCATCCATCCATCCACCCACCCATCCACCCATCCATCCACCCATCCATCCATCCATCCACCCACCCACCCACCCATCCACCCATCCACCCACCCATCCATCCATCCACCACCCATCCATCCATCCATCCATCTGCCCATCCACCCATCCATCCACCCATCCATCCATCCATCCACCCATCCATCCACCCATCCATCCATCCATCCATTCATCCACCCATCCATCCATCTACCCATCCATCCATCCACCCACCCACCCACCCATCCATCCACCCATTCATCCATCCATGAAGCCACGCCCCCTGTGGCTGGTCCAACCCATTCTCTTCCTCCTCCTTTTCCTCCTCTTTTCCTCCTCCTCCTCCTCCTTTCCTTCCTCCTCATTGTTATTACTATTATTCTCATCATAGTTATTATTATTACTGTTATTGACATTGTTGTTTTTACTATCATGGTTGTTACTGTTATTGTTAATATGATGGTTATGATCATCATTATTGTCATGGTTATTACTATTATGGGTATTGTGGTTATTATTGTTATTGTTGTCATGATGTTTGGGTTATTGTTATGATTGTTATTGTTGTTATTGTTACTATGGTGATGGTTATTATTATGGTTACTGCTATTGTTGTCATGATGGTTATTATTGTTATTGTTGTTGTCATTGTTATTATTATAGTTATTATTGTTGCCATGGTTATTACTATTATGGGTATTATGGTTATTATTGTTATCGTTGTTATTATTGTCATTGTTATTGTTATTATAGTTGTTATTGTTGTCATGATTATTATTGTCATTGCTATTGTTATTATACTTATTATTATTGTCACAATGGTTATTGTTGTTGTTGTTCTTGTTACTGTGGTGGTGACGGTCGTTGGCATATTCTTCGCCAAGCCTTCCTTGTTGCTCAGGAGGCTGAGATCTGGAGGATCGTGGTTCAAAGCCACCTCCACCCCCTCTCCCCACCCCCCCAGGACCAACCGAGAGACCCGGATCTCCAGTGAACCCCCCAACCTGGAAAGGTAGGTGAGGAGCTCCGGCCCCGGGTTCGCGTCCTGGGGAGGGGGGGCTGATGGAGGTGGGAGGAAGAGGAGGAGGAGGAGGAGGACGGTGATGGGTGATAGGAAGCCAGGGGGAAATGGGGTGCTGAGTACTTAGTATTTAGTCCTGGGGAGGGGGGAGGGGGGATGGACAATGACAGAAACAGACAGACAGACAGAAGAGATACACAGACAGATGTAGACAGACAGACAGACAGACACAGACATGACACAGAGAGAGAGAGAGACACAGACAGACAGACCAAGATGTGCAGACAGACAGGGAGAGACAGAGACAGGACAGACAGACACACAGACAGACATACAGACAGACAGAGACACAGAGACTGAGAGAGAGACAGAGACAGAAGAGACAGACAGGCACAGACAGTCAAACTGAGCCAGGACAGATAGACAGAGACACAGAGACAGGAAGAGACAGATGGACACAGGCACAGACAGAGACGGAGACAGACAGACAGAGATGGACGTGAGAGAAACTGGCACAGACAGACACAGAGAGACAGACAGACAGACAAAGAGACAGAAGAGAGACAAGACAGGGAGAGACAGATGCACCGAGACAGATAGACATAGAGACAGACATACAGAGGCACAGAGAGACGGGCAGACAGACACAGACAGACAGAGACAAGTGACAGATGGAGAGAGACAAAAGAGACAGACAGAGACAGGAAGATAGAGACAGACAGACAGACAGACACAGAGAGACTAATATGAGACAGACAGATGTAGACATGGAGACAGGGAGAGACCGACAGAGGTAAATGGACAGACACAAGAGACAGACAGATGTGAACAGAGACAGACAGGAAGACACAGAGACAGAACAGACAGACAGAAGAGACACACAGACAGATGTAGACACAGAGACGGACAGAGAGAGACACAGACAGACGAAGATGTGCAGACAGACAGGGAGAGACAGACAGAGACAGGACAGACAGACAGAGACACACAGACAGAGACACAGACAGACAGAGACACAGACAGACAGACAGGGAAAGACAGATGGCAGAAACAGAAGAGACAGACAGGCACAGACAGACAAACTGAGCCAGGACAGATAGACAGAGACACAGAGACAGGAAGAGACAGACAGACACAGGCACAGACAGAGACAGAACAGACAGACAGAGATGGACATGAGAGAAACCGGCACAGACAGACACAGAGAGACAGACAGAAAAGACAGAGAGAAGTGACAGATGGAGAGAGGTAGAAGAGACAGACAGAGACAAGAAACAGACAGACAGCTGTAGACACAGAGACAGGAAGGGAGATGAACAGACATGGAGAGACAGCAGCAGACAGAGATAGACACAAGCACAGAGAAGACAGAGACAAGAGACAGACACAGAGACGGGCACAGACAGAGACAAACAGACAGAGACAGAACAGACTGACAGACAGACAGATGGAGACAGGGAGAGACCGACAGAGGTAGACAGACAGACAGACTGAGACACAGATGTGAACACAGAGACTGACAGGAAGAGACAGAGACAGGACAGACAGACACAAGAGACAGAACAGACACAGACAGACAGACAGAGATAAGAGACAGACAGACTCAGAGACAGACAGAGAGAGACAGATGGACAGACACAGAACAGATAGACACAGGGGCAGACTGACTGACAGAAGAGTCAGACACAGACTGAGACAGACAGACAGACATCAACATACAGACAGACATGAGACAGAGACAGACAGACAGACAGAGACAAGTGACAGATGGAGAGAGGCAGAAGAGACAGAACCAAGAAGACAGAGACAGACAGACAGAGAGACCAATGGACAGATAACAGACAGAGACAGAGAGGCAGACAGACAGAGACAGACAGAGGGAGACATGGAGACAGGGGGAGACCAACAGAGATAGACGGACAGACAGACAGACAGATAGGGAGAGACAGATGGATAGAGACAGACAGACACAGACAGAGACAGAGAGACAGAGACAGAGAAAAGACAGATGGACAGAGACAGGAAGACAGACACAGACAGAACAGACAGACAGACAGAGGCGGATGTGACAGAAACAGGCACAGACGGACAGACAGACACAAGAGACAGACATATGAATACAGAGACATACAGGAAGAGACAGAGATAGAACAGACAGACAGACAACAGAAGAGACAGACAGATGTAGTTACAGAGACGGAAAGACAGACACATGAGACAGAGAGAGACACACAGACAGACGAAGATGTACAGACAGACGGAGACACACAGAACACACACAGACAGAGACACAGAGACAGACAGATGGACAGAGACAGAAGAGACACAGACAGAGAGACACAGACAGACATGAGCCAGAGATACAGACATGACTGACAGACAGACGGAGACAGACAGAATCAGAAGAGACAGACAGGCACAGACAGACAAACTGAGCCAGGACAGATAGACAGACATAGACACAGAGACAGGAAGAGACAGACAGACACAGGTACAGACAGACAGAGAGACAGACAAAGAGAAGAGACAAAAGACAGACAGACAGACACAGATGTACACAAAGAGACATACAGGGAGAGACAGATGCACCGAGACAGACAGACAAAGAGAACAGACAGACACAGGCACAGAGAGACGGACAGAGAGAGAGAGACAAGTGACAGATGGAGAGAGACAGATGAGACAGACAGACAGACAGACAGAGAACACAGACAGATGTAGACACAGAGACAGACAGGAAGAGACAGACAGACAGAGACAGACATGTAGACACAGAGAGAAGAAACAGACTCAGACAGACAGACAGACAGACAGACAAAGGACACAGATGTAGACACAGAGACAGACAAGAAGAGACAGACAGTCAGAGACAGACATGTAGACACAGAGATAGAGAAGAAACAGACAGACGCAGGCACAGACAGATAGATGGGCAGACACAGAGGAGACAGATGGACAAACAGACACAGATAGAGACAAGTGACAGATGGACAGAGACAAGAGTCACACAGACAGACAGAGACAAAAGACAGACAAGTACAGACAGAAGAGAAAAGAGACAAACAGACACAGACAGGAAGACAGACGGGGACAGACAGACTGAGACAGAAGAAACCGACACAGGCACAGAAAGACAGACTGAGAAGAGACAGACAGACACAGAGAGACAGAGACATGAGAGCCAATGGACAGACAAGAGACAGAAGAGACACAGACAGACAGACATATACACAGAGACAAAGACATGAGACAGACAGACAGATGGAGACAGAGACGGACAGAGGGAACAGACACAGACTGACAGACATGAGACTGATGGACAGACAAGAGACAGACACAGAGATGAGAGACAGAGCCAGACGGAGACACAGACACAGACAGGGAGAGATAGATGGACAGACCGAACAGACAGACAGACAGATGGAGACAGGGAGAGACCGACAGAGGTAGACGGACAGACAGACTGAGACAGACAGGAAGAGACAGAGACAGAATAGACAGACAGACACAAGAGACAGACAGAGACAGAACAAAAACAGACAGAGATAAGAGACAGACAGACAGGGAGACAGACAGACACAGGCAGACACAGAGACAGAGAGACAGATGGAAAGACACAGAACAGATAGACGCAGGGGCAGACAGACCGACAGAGAGAAGAGTCAGATACAGACAGACAGACAGACAGACAGACGTCAACACAGAGACAGACATGAGACAGAGACAGACAGACACAAGTGACAGATGGAGAGAGGCAGAAGAGACAGACAGACGAGCCAGGAAGACAGAAACAGACAGACAGACAGACAGACAGACAGACAGAGGACACAGATGTAGACACAGAGACAGACAGACAGACACAGACTGAGACAGAAGAGACCCAGACAGACAGACAGACAGATGTACACACAGAGACACACAGGAAGAGAAACGGATAGAGACAGACACAGGCATAGACAGACAGACATAGAGACAAGAGACAGATGGACAGAGACAGAAGAGACAAAGAGACAGACAGGCACAGTCACAGACAGACAAACTCAGCCAGGACAGATAGACAGACATAGACACAGAGACAGGAAGAGACGGACGGACACAGGCACAGACAGACAGAGACAGAACAGACAGACAGACAGACAGACAGACAGAGATGGATGTGAGAGAAACTGGCACAGACAGACACAGACAGACAGACAAAGAGAAGAGACAGAAGAGACAGACAGGGACAGACAGACAGATGTACACACAGAGACAGACAGGGAGAGACAGATGCACAGAGACAGATAGACAAAGACAAGAGACAAACAGACAGACACAGACAAAGACAAGTGACAGATGGAGAGAGACAGACGAGACAGAGAGATGGAGCCAGGAAGACAGAGACAGACAGACAGAGGACACAGACAGATGTAGAGACAGTGACAGGAAGAGACAGACGGACACAGGGACAGACAGACAGAGACAGGGACAGACAGACAGACAGAAGAGACAGACATGTAGACACAGAGACAGAGAAGAAACAGACTCAGACAGACAGATGCAGGCACAGACAGACAGATGGGCAGACAGAGGAGACAGATGGACAGACAGACAGACACAGAGACAGGCAGGAAGGGAGATGGACAGACACGGAGAGACAGACAGACAGAGACAGAGACAGACAGGAAGAGACACAGACAGATGGACAGAGACAGGAAGACAGACAGACAGACAGACAGAACAGACCAACAGAGATAGACACAGGCACAGAGAGACAGACAGACAGAGACAAGAGACAGACGGGGACAGACACTGAGACAGAAGAGACACCAAGACAGATAGACAGAGACAGACGGACAGACAGAAACAAAAGACACACAGAGACAGACTGAGACAGAAGAGATCCAGACAGACAGATGTACACACACAGACGGAGGAAGAGAGTCGGACAGAGACAGAGACAAGAGACAGATGGACAGAGACAGACAGACATGAGACTGGTAGACAGACACAGGGAGAGACAGAGATAACAGACAGACAGACGTCAACACAGACAGACAGAGACAAAAGACAGAGACAAACAGAGATGTGGAGACAGACAGACGTCAACACAGACAGTGATGGAACAGACAGACAGACAAGATCGAAGGACAGACAAGAGACAGAGATAGAGAAACCCAGACAGACAGACGGAGATGTAAAGACAGATGGAGACACAGAGATAGACAGGGAAAGACAAAACAGACAGACAGAGAGACATGAGACCAATGGACAGATAACAGACAGAGACAGAGAGACACAGAGACAGACAGACAGACAGAGACACAGAGACAGGGAGAGACTGACAGAGGTAGATGGACAGAGACAGGCAGATGTCAACACAGACAGAACAGACAGACAGAGATAAGAGACAGAGACAGACACAGAGACAGACAGAGACACAGACAGACAGACACAGACAGACAGACAGACAGGGACACAGACAGACAGATACAGACAGACAGAGATAAGAGACAGAGGGAGACAGACATAAGAGACAGACACAGACAGACAGACACAGGCAGACAGGGAGAGACAGACCAGACAGACAGACATGAGACCAATGGACAGATAACAGACAGAGACAGAGAGGCAGACAGACAGACAGATAAGAGACAGACAGACAGATGTCAACACAGAGACAGACAGACAGGGAGACAGACAGACACAGACAAAGACAGACAGAAAGCTAAAGACAGAGAGATAGACATGGAGAGACAGATGGACAGAGACAGACAGACAGAGCAGGTCTTCCCGGTCTCTTTTTCCTTGTGTCTCTCGACTTCCTGATCATATTCCTGTTGGTTGGTGTTTTCCTTCTTCCTATTCTGTCTCCTCTTTCTCTTCCATCTTCTCTTCCATCTCCTCTTCTTCTTCCATTTCCTCTTCCTCTTCCATCTCCTCTTCCGTCTCCTCTTCCATCTCCTCTTCCATCTCCTCTTCCGTCTCCTCTTCCCTCTTCTCTTCCTCTTCCGTCTCCTCTTCCATCTTCTCTTCTGTCTCCTCTTCCTCTTCCATCTCCTCTTCCTCTTCCGTCTCCTCTTCTGTCTCCTCTTCTGTCTCCTCTTCCATCTCCTCTTCCGTCTCCTCTTCCATCTCCTCTTCCGTCTCCTCTTCCATCTCCTCTTCCATCTCCTCTTCCTCTTCCATCTCCTCTTCCTCTCCTCTTCCATCTCCTCTTCCTCTCCTCTTCCTCTTCCATCTCCTCTTCCTCTCCTCTTCCTCTTCCGTCTCCTCTTCGATCTCCTCTTCCTCTTCCATCTCCTCTTCCTCTCCTCTTCATCTTCCGTCTCCTCTTCCATCTCCTCTTCCTCTTCCGTCTACTCTTCCTCTTCTGTCTCCCCTTCTGTCTCCTCTTCCTCTTCCATCTCCTCTTCCATCTCCTCTTCCGTCTCCTCTTCCGTCTCCTCTTCCGTCTCCTCTTCCATCTGCCCTTCTGTCTCCTCTTCCTCTTCCATCTCCTCTTCCATCTCCTCTTCTGTCTCCTCTTCCTCTTCTGTCTCCTCTTCCATCTCCTCTTCCATCTTCTCTTCCATCTCCTCTTCCGTCTCCTCTTCCATCTCCTCTTCCATCTCCTTTTCCTCTTCCATCTCCTCTTCTGTGTCCTCTTCCATGTCCTCTTCCTCTTCCATCTCCTCTTCTATCTCCTCTCCGGTCTCCTCTTCCATCTCCTCTTCCTCTTCCATCTCCTTTTCCTCTTCCATCTCCTCTTCCTCTTCCATCTCCTTTTCCTCTTCCATCTCCTCTTCCTTCTCCTCTTCCATCTCCTTTTCCATCTCCTCTTCCTTCTCCTCTTCCATCTCCTCTTCCTCTCCCATCTCCTCTTCCATCTCCTCTTCCATCTCTTCCGTCTCCTCTTCCATCTCCTCTTCCTCTCCTGTCTCCTCTTCCGTCTCCTTTTCCGTCTCCTCTTCCGTCTCCTCTTCCGTCTCCTCTTCCATCTCCTCTTCCGTCTCCTCTTCCGTCTCCTCTTCCGTCTCCTCTTCTATCTCCTCTTCTGTCTCCTCTTCCATCTCCTCTTCCTCTTCCATCTCCTTTTCCTCTTCCATCTCCTCTTCTGTCTCCTCTTCCATCTCCTCTTCCTCTTCCATCTCCTCTTTCATCTCCTCTTCCTCTTCCATCTCCTCTTCCTCTTCCCCTTCCTCTTCCTCGTGTCCATGTCCTTCTTCCTCTTCCTGTTCTTCTGATACATCTCCTTCCTCTTCCCATTCTCCTTCCTCTTCCTCCCTGTTGTCTCCCTGACCCCCACAGGTTGCCTCACATCCTTGAACCTCCATCCCCGGGCCTCCAACTTCCAGCCTCCATCCCTGGGCCTCCACCCCCT
Organism: Dipodomys merriami; assembly: GCF_024711535.1. Classification (NCBI taxonomy): domain Eukaryota; kingdom Metazoa; phylum Chordata; class Mammalia; order Rodentia; family Heteromyidae; genus Dipodomys; species Dipodomys merriami. The sequence goes on along the minus strand of NW_027203904.1, from coordinate 1,232,491 downwards.
TGGACCTCCATCTCCAGCCTCCACTCCTGGCCTCCATCCCCAGGCTCCACCCCATTTGGCCTACTTTCCTCTATCCACAGGGCCTCCATCCCTAGCCTCCACCCTCCTGGGCCTCCTTCCCTGGGCCTCCAACTTCCAGTCTCCATCCCCAGCCTCCACCCCATTAGGCCTCCATCCCTGGGCCTCCATCCCCAGCCTCCAATACCTCTGGGCCTCCTTCTCTGGCCTCCAACTTCCAGTCTCCATCCTCAGCCTCTACCTCTGGCCTCCACCTTCCTGGACCTCCATCCCCAGCCTCCATACCTGGCCTCTAACTCCGAGGCCCCCATCCCTGGACCTCCACTTCCCTTAGGCCTCCATCCCTGGGCCTCCAGCCCCTGGGCCTCCAACTTCCAGTCTCCTTCCTTAGCCTCCACCCCTATCCTCCACCCTGTTGGACCTCCATCCCCAGTCTCCACCCTGGCCTCTAATCCCTAGGCCTCCTTCCCTGGGCCTCCAAATTCCAGCCTCCATTTCCCTGGGCCTCCACCCCTGGGCCTCCATCCCCAGCCTCCCCCCCTCCATCCCAGCCCCAGGATGGGGGGCCCCCGCCCCTGGGCCTCGCTGCTGTTGCTGCTGCTCCTGTGTGGCCCCCACCCAGCCCCCGCCACCCGCTGCCCCAGGACCTGCGCCTGCTACGTCCCCACCGAGCTCCACTGCACCTTCCGCAGCCTCAGGGCTGTGCCCCACGTGCTGGACCCCAAGATAGAGCGCGTGAACCTGGGGTGAGGCCTGGGGTGGGGGAAGGGGGGAAGGAAGGGAAGGAAGAGGAAGGAAGGAAGGAAGGAAGGAAGGAGGAAGGAAAGAAGGAGGGAAGGAGGGAAGGAGGGAAAGAAGGAAGGAGAGAAGGAGGGAAGGAAGGAAGATGGAGGGAAGGAAGGGAGGATAGAAGAAAGGAAGGAAGGAGGGAAGGAAAGAAGGAGGGAGGGAAGGAAGGAGGGAGGGAAGGAAGGAGGGAGGGAGGGAAGGAAGGAAGGAAGGAGGGAAGGATGGAAGGAAGGAAGGAGGGAGAGAAGGAAGGAAGGAAGGAAGGAAGGAGGGAAGGAGGGAAGGAAAGAAGGAAGGAAGGAAGGAGGGAAGGAGGGAGGGAAGGAAGGAAGGAGGGAGGGAAGGAAGGAAGGAAGATGATGATGAGTAATGATTCATTATTATTGACCCTGACCCGGAAACAAAAGTCCTGCCCTCCCAGCGCTGGTTTTCAGTCTGGTTTCCTGATTTCCTCTTCCTGTCCTCTCATCTGTTGAATTAGGTTCAACCACATCCGGGTCCTGACACACGCTTCCTTCTCTGGTCTCGCGAGACTTCAGCTGCTGCTGCTGCACGGAAACGAGATCTTGGACATCACCGAGGGCGCCCTGAGCGACCTGGATGCACTGCAGGTGCGCAGGGAGCGGGCGGAATTGGAAGGAAGTGGAAGGAAGTTTGGCAGGAAGTGGGGCAGAAATACGCAGTGAAGTGGGACAAAGTAGGGGAGGAAGTGGGGCGGAAGTTTGAGGAAATAGATACGGAAGTGGGAGGAAGTAGGGCTGGAAGTGGGAAGGAAGTTGGAGGAAGAAGGATGTGGGAAAAGAGTAGGGAGGAAGGAGGGGGGAAATGTGGAGGAAGACAGGCAGAAATGGGGATCAAATAGCAAAGGAAGTGGGGAGGAAGTAGGGAATCAATGGAGGAAGTAGAGACGGACATGGAAGGAAGTCAAGGCAGAAGGGAGGCGGAAGTGGGGCAGAAGTGAGACGGAAATGGATAAGGACCTGGGAAGAAGTAGGGCCGGAAGTGTAGCCGGATGTTGAGTGGAAATAGGGAAGGAAGTGGAGCAGAAGTAGGTCGGAAGTAGTGAGGATATGGATCTGGAAGTGGAAGTAGGGCCGGAAGTGGAGTGGAAATCGGGAAGTAGGGAGGAAGTGTGAGGAAGTAGGGACGAAAATAAGCCGGAAGTGGGGAGGAAGTTGGAGGAACTAGGGGTGGAAGTGGGGCGGAAGTGGTTAGGATAGGGTTCCGGAAGTGAGAAGTGGGGTGGAAATAGGGAAGGAAGTGGGGAGGAAGCAGGACGAAGTAGGGGCGGAAGTAAGGCGGAAGTGGGGCGGAAGTGGTGAGGATATGGATCCGGAAGTGGAGTGAAAATAGGGAAGGAAGTGGGGAGGAAGTGGGGGCGGAAGTGACCCAGAAGTGGGGAATGATATATAGCCAGAAGAGGGGAAGAAAGTGGAAATAGGACCATGGGTAGGACCGGAAGTGGGGCAGAAATAAGGAAGGAAATGGATAGGAAGTGGGAGGAAGTCGGGGCTGAAGTGAGGGGGAAGTGAGCCAGAAGTGGGGCAGAAGTGGTGAGGATATGGATCCAGAAGTGACAGGAAGTAGGGCCGTAACTGTGGCCGGAAGTGCGGAGGAACTTGGAGGAAGTAGAGGCGGAAGTCAGCCGGAAGTGGGGAGGAAGTGACCCGGAACTGGGGCAGAAGTGAGTCGGAAGTAGGGAGGAAGTGAGACTGGGGCAGAAGTGGGAATGGAAGAAGTGAGGATATGTACTCGGAAGTGGGAGGAAGTAGAGGCAGAATTCGGCAGAAGCCGGATGTGGAGCAGAAATGTGACAGGAAGTGGTACGGAAATAGGGCAGAAGTGAGACTGGAAGGGGTGAAAGAGATCGGAAGTGGGGCGGAAGTGACCCCGAAGTGGCCCTTCGGATCCCAGAAACGCCCGCTTTGACCCGTGCAGGTGCTGAAGCTGAGCTACAACCAGCTTCGGGCACTGCACACAGGCTCCCTGCGGGGCCTGCGGCGCCTGTCCCAGCTGTACCTGGACCAAAATCGGCTGGAGTTGGTGCACCAATGGGCACTGCTGGGGCTGGCATCGTTGTGGCTGCTGCGTCTGGATGGGAACCGGCTGGCGGCGCTGGCGCCCGAGGCACTGGCCACGCTGCGTGTGCGCGGGGTCCCGGCCTGCATGCTGGGCGTGCTGCACCTGGCCGGGAACCGCCTGGCAGTGCTGCCTGCCGGCACCCTGGCCCGCGCACCCGCGCTGCGCGCGCTGCATCTGCAGGGTAACCCCTGGGCCTGCGGCTGCCACGCGCTCTGGATGGAGGGCCTGCAGGGGCGGGGCCGAGGTGAGCAGAGGGGGCGTGGTCAAGCGCAGGCCAATGAGAGGGTGGGGCGGGGCTGAGGCAATGCAGAGAGGGAGCGTGACCAAGATACAGCCAGTGAAAAAGGACGGGGTCGTGGCTGGGCGTAAGTGAGTAGCCGAGCTCCCGAAGTCACGTGGGGCAGAGGCGTGGCCGAGGTGCCCAGGGGGGTGTGGCCGAGCTCCAGCCAGTAAAAAACGGCAGCAGTGTGGCTGGGCGTGGCTGGGCATTAGTGAGGAGCTGCAGGGGGCGTGGCCAAGGTCTAGCCACTACGGCGGGGCGGGGACGTTGCTGAGGCTCCACAGGGAGGGTGTGGCCCAGCTTCAGCCACTCAGGCAGGGCGAGGGTGTGGGTAAGACTCCACGGGGGCGTGGCCGAGGTCCAGCCAGTCAGGTGAGATGAGGACGTGGCTGAGGTGACACGGGGGCATGGCTCAGCTCCAGCCAGTCAGGCAGGGCAGGGGTGTGGCTGAGGCTCGGCAGGGGTTGTGGCCAATCTCCAGCCAGTCAGGCATGGCGGGGGCGTGGCTGAGAACCCCCAGGAAGGGCGTGGCTGAGCTCCAGCCAGTTAGGCGCGGCGGGAGCGTGGCCGAGGCTTCCCAGGGGGGCGTGTCCCATGTCAGCCCCGCCCCTCTCCCGTCCCCCCCTGCAGGCGTGCTGCGCTGTGGGAAGGAACAGGCGTGCTCGGCCTGCGCCAGCCCCGCTGACCGCCGCAGCCTGGACCTGCGTCGCCTGCCGACACGCATGCGCTGTCGGTCGCCGCGAATCCTCACTGACCCGGCGGATGTCGAGGAGCCGCCAGAAGCAGAAGTGGAGGCAGAGGAAGAGGAAGTGGAGGATGGGGAGGATGTGGGCGAGGTGCAGCTGAGGCTGACAGACGCCTGTGGCCGCACCGCCCACCTTGCCTGCCGCCTGCGGCGCGCGCCCGTCGTGCGCGACCTCCACGTGCGGCCCGGCCTCGCCCCCGACACCCCTGCGCACGTGCGCCTGACGCTCAGTGCCGCCCTCGTCTGCTATGCCGACCCTGCCCACCTCGCACATGCCCGCCGCCTGCTGGGAGGCGATGATGACACTGATGACGTCGCGCTGATGCTGCGCTGGGACCCGGAGGCGCTGGGCCACGCCCACCCGGATGGGGACCTGGGAGATGGATCCGGGGAAGGCCACGCCCAAACCTCGGGCGGAGACCCTGATGGGGATGAGCTGTATCAGGAAAGGGACTCGGATGTAGGCCACGCCCACCGTCAGGGCGGAGACCCAGATGTGGACCATATGTATCAGGCCACAGACTCGGATGTAGGCCATGCCCACCATCAAACCAGGAACCTTGATATAGGCCACGTCCACCAGGGAGCCAGAGACCCTGATGTAGGCCCTGCCCACGCTCAGGACAGAGACCCGGTTGTAGGCCACACCCATCTGCAGGACAAATACCCGGATGTAGGCTATATGTATCAAGCCCGAGACCCGGATGTAGGGCCCTCCCGCCAGCAGGACAGACACCCGGATGTAGGCCATGAGTATGATCAGGACATAGGCCCCGCCCACCTTCAGGACAGAGACCCGGATGTCAATGACCCAGATGAGGGCCCTGTTCACCCTGAGGACAGAGACCCAGATGTAGGCCCCGAGTATGACCAGGATGGAGGCCACGCCCACTCTGAGGCTAGAGACCCAGATGTCCGTGACATGGATGAGGGCCCTGCCCACCCTGAGGACAGAGACCCTGATGTCAATGACCCGGATGAGGGCCCCGCCCACTCTAAGGACAGAGACCCGGATGTAGGCCCCGGGTATGACCAGGATGGAGGCCACGCCCACCCTGAGGCCAGTTTCCCGGATGTCCATGACCCCGATGTGGGCAAGGCCTACCCCTGGTTCGCGGCCCTGGTGCGTCGTCATCGTCGCCGATGTCACTTCCGGGCGTGGTGGCCCGGCTGTGGGCGCGGCCTGCCTGGCTTCTGCAGCCCGAGCTGACGCTGCACTGGGCCAGGCTGCGCGGGCCACACATACATCTGACGTGGACGGCGTGCGTGCATGGCCCCGAGGACCCGGAGGACGCGCCCTGGGTGACCCTCGACCCCCGTGATGACCCCGATGACGTGGTGACCCCGGGGCAGACTCTGCGGCTGCACTGTGCGGCGCAGGGCTCGGAAACGCCACGCGTGGCCTGGACGCGGCCCGACGGCTCCGTCCTGCGGGGCGATGAGGACGGCGGCCATGACGGGGGGACAACGCTGGAGATCCACGAGGTGCGCCAGGCCGACGCTGGCTGGTACCGCTGCGAGGCCCGAGTGGGGCGCCACGGGGAAACCGAGGCACGGCACGTGGCCTACGGCGGGGACGGAGCCACGGGGTCCGGGGCCTACGCGGAGGAGGAAGCCATGGAATCTGAGGCCTATGGTGTGAATGAAGCCATAGCATCCAAGGCCTACGCTGAGGAGAAAGCCACGAGATCTGAGGCCTACGCTGAGGAAAAAGCCACAAGATCCGAGGCCTACCCTGAGGAGAAAGCCACAGGATCCCAATCCTATGCTGAGGAGAAAGACATCAAATCTGAGGCCTATGACATGAATGAAGCCATAGAATCTGAGGCCTACACTGAGAATGAAGCCATAGGATCTGAGGCCTACACTGAGAAAGCCAAAGGATCCAGTGCCTATGGCTCAGATGAAGCCATGAGATTCAAGGCCTACTGAGGAAAAAGCCACAAAATCTGAGATCTATGGTGATGAAAAAGCCATACAGTCCGAGGCCTATGCTGTGAATGAAGCCATAGAATCTGAGGCCTATGCTGCAAATGAAGCCATAGAATCCGAGGCTTTCGCTGAGGAAAAAGCCATAGGATCTGAGGCCTACATTGAGGAGAAAGCCATAGGCCCCGCAGCCTACACCATGTCTGAAGCCACAGGGCCCGCAGCCTTTGACACCTCTGAAGCCACAGGCCCCGCAGCCCCGTCTGCAGCCCCAGGCCCCGTGGCCTTTGATGCCTCTGAAGCCACAGGCCCCGCGGCCTACACCAGCCTTGAAGCCACAGCCCCCATGGCCACCGCCCCTTCTGAAGCCACAGCCCCCGCGGCCTACGCCCCATCTGCAGCCCCGGGCCCTGTGGCCTACGGTGGCTTTGAGGCCGCCATGGCAGGCCGGGCGCAGCGCGTTTTTGTGGTGGCGTCGCGGGCGCCAGTGGCCACAGCTCTGGCGCTGCCTGTGGGCGCCGCACTGCGGCTGGGCTGCTGGGCGGAGGCGGAGCCGGCGGCGCGCGTGGGCTGGCTGCTCCCGGGCGGGCGCTGGGCCTGGGCGGGGACGGAGCTGGGGACGGACGGCGTCGGGGTCGGGGCAGACGGGACACTGACACTGCCCGCGCTGGGTCCGCAGCACAGTGGACGCTATGTGTGCGTGGCCGCCAACGCGCTGGGGATGGCGCGCTGGAATGCGGACGTCAGTGTGGGCGGGGCAGCGGGGGACAAGATGGCGGAAGCCAAGATGGCGGAATCAAAGATGGAAGAATCCAAGATGACGGAAAGCAAGATGGCCAAAAACAAGATGGCGGAAACAAAGATGAAAGGCAACAAGATGGCGGAAAACAAGATGGAGGGAATTAAGATGGCGGATTCCAAGATGGTGGAAACCAAGATGGCGGAATCCAAAATGGAGGGGAGCAAGATGACCGAAAACATGACAGAATCTAACATGCCCGACGCCAACATGGCGGATTCCAAGATGGCCAAAAACAAGATGGTGGACACCAAGATGGCAGAATCAAACATGGAGAGAAACAAGATGGAGGAATCCAAGATGGAGGGAACCAAGATGGCCGAATCCAACATGGCCGACACCAAGATGGCGGATTCCAAGATGGTGGACGCCAAGATGGCTAAATCCAAAATGGATGGAAACAAGATCGTGGAAAGCAACATGGCGGAATCCAAGATGGAAGGAATCAAGATGGCAGAAAACAAGATGGAAGGAATAAAGATGGCCGAAAACAAGGTGGTGGAATCAAAGATGGAGGGAACCAACATGGCGGAATCCCAGATGGAGGAATCCAAGATGGAGGGAATTAAGATGGCGGATTCCAAGATGGTGGAGGCCAAGATGGCGGATTCAAAAATGGCGGATTCCATGATGGTGAGCGCCGCTGCGGAAGCGGCCGCGGGGGCGTCGCGCGGCGCTGACGTCGTTGTTGATGCACCAAGCTCGGGCCCGGGCACCGGGGAAGCACGGCTGTGGCGTCGGCGTCTTGCGGGTGCCCCTGGGCGTGGGCGGCAGCGGCGTCCGCCGCCTCCGCCTCCCCCTCCCGCCCCACGCGCCGCCCCCGCCAGCCGCAGGTTCCAGCCCGCCTTACCGCGCCGCCCGCGCCCACCAGTGGCTGCCGAGCACATCCGGGCCCCGCCCACCCTGCTTCCGGTCTCCATGGAGACCTCCCCGCTTCCGGCGTCCACACTTCCGGTTTCCACATTTCTGGTTTCGACGCAAATATCCCCACTTCCGGTCTCTGTGTCTTCTGTCGACCCACTTCCAGTCTCTACTCGGACCTCACCACTTCCGGTCTCCACACTGCCGGTTTCCACTCGAACATCACGACTTCCTGTCTTCACTACTTCCGCCTACCCACTTCCGCTCTCCCCACGGACCTCCCCACTTCCAGTCTCCACTCGGACCCCTGCACTTCCTGCTTCCACACTTCCAGTTTCCACTTGAAAATTCCTACTTCCGGTCTCCTCTCGGACCACCCCACTTCCGGCTTCCACACTTCCGGTTTTGTCTCGAACATCCCCACTTTTGGGCTCCACTCGCAAATCTACACTTCCGTTCTCCACGCGGAGATCCCCACTTCCGATCTCCATTCGGACCACCCCCCTTCCTTCTTCCCCACTTCCGGTTTCCACTCGGAAATCCCCACTTCCGGCCTCCACTACTTCGGCCTACCCACTTCCGTTTTCGACTGAGAGATCCCCACTTCCGGCTTCCACACCTCCGGTTTCCCCACGGACCTCCCCACTTCCGGTCTCCAGTCGGACCACCCGTCTTCCGGTTACCACTCGGAGATCCCCACTTCCGACTTCCACACTTCCGGTCTCCCCACGGACCTCTCCACTTCTGGTTTTGACACTGACATCCCCACTTCCGTCCTCCACCCCTAGAGCATCCGCTGCTCCGACCTCTGCACTCCCGTCCTCCTCACTTCTGTCCTCCTCACTTCCGGCCTCCTTACTTCCGGCCCCCAGGAGGCCTGGTGGCGGCCGCAGGCGGGGACGACAGCACAAAGCCCACCGCGCCTGGCTGGGCCCCACGGCGAACCCCCGTGACCCCGTGGTTATAACCCTGCACGGCCGTGGCCCGGATGCCCTCCCTTCCTGTCCTGCGACTTCCCCTGACAGTGACCCTGGGACCTTTGACCTGCGACCCCCGGCCCCGCCCGCTGTGACCCCGCCTTGTGGCACCTGGAACGAGCTGGACACGGGTGAGCCTCAGTTTACCCATCTGTTTCCTGCAGGCTCTTGGCGTGGGGGCAGGGGACTGAGGGGAGCCAGATAGGAGGTGGAGGTTAGCGGTCACAGGGAGGATACAAGACAGTCAGAGGTCACGGGGAGGTTAGGGGTCATGGGGGGTCAGAGGTCACAGGGAAGTCAGGGGTCACAGTCGGGTCAGTGGTTGCAGAGAGGTCAGAGGTCATGAAGAGGTCACGGGGAGGTGAGAGGCCTTGGGCAGGTGAGAAGTGGATGGGAGGTCAAAGGTCATGGGGAACTCAGGGGTCATGGAGAGGTCACGGGGAGGTCTCGGGAGGGTCACTGGGAGGTCAGAGGTCATGGGCAAGCCAGGAGTCACAGGAGGTCAGAGGTCACAGAGTAGTCAGAGGTCATGGAGAGGTCACAGGGAGGTCAGGGGTTACTGGGAGGGCAGAGGGCATGGACAGGTCAGAGGGCATGGGGCGAAGTCCTTCACTCTGTCTGTCTGTTGTCTGTGTTCCTGGCCGTGTGGGGCACAGGATGACTGGGGAGACAAACACACACGCACGGACAGACAGGCAGACAGACATAGAGCAGACAGATAGAGGGACGCATGGAATGGATGCGATCAGGTCTCTTCTGCATAGCCCTGATACTCTTGGACCGCACATGCATGGATCTGACACGCGTGTAAATGTCACGCATGAATCTGACACTCACACAATGGTCACACGTGGAAATATCACTCGTGAAAGGGACACGATCACATCCCTTCCACACTCACCTGATACACATGAAGCGCGCATGCGTGGCTCTGACACACGTGGAAATGTCATGCACGCCTCCCCCGCTCCCCCCGTGCTGCATGAGGCGCCCACGGAGTTGGTGTCGGCCCACGCGGGCCTCACCCTGCACCTGCCCTGCACAGCCCAGGCCTGGCCCCCTGCGGCCCTACACTGGCGTCTGCCTGAAGGGACCCACGCGAGACCCGTGCATGTGCACACGCACCCTCGACTCAGCGACATCTACGTCCTCCCCAATGGCACGCTGGTGCTGCGCTGCCTGCAGGCCCCGCGCCATGCTGGTGAGTACGAGTGCGTGGCCGTCAACACGCTGAGCATCGTGAAACGCACTGTGCACGTCGAAGTCACGCCCGCGCACGCGCGTCTCCCTCCCAGCGTCCGACCCCGAGGCCCGCTCGCCACGCGCATGCCCCACGGCGCTGACCTCACGCTGCACTGCCATGCGCGCGGGGACCCCGCCCCACGCGTGTTCTGGAGGCTGCCAGATGGGCGACTGGTGGATGCTGGGAGCAGGTGAGTGTGGGAAGTGGGGGGCATCCATCCATCCACCCGTGCATCTACCCATCCACACATCCATCCATCCACTCATCCATCCACCCATCCATCCACCCATCGATCCATTCATCCACCCACCCATCCATCCATCCACCCATCCATCCATTCATCCATCTACCCATTCATCCATCCACCCATCCATCTTTCTATCCATCCATCCACCCACCCATCCATCCATCCATCTACCCATCCATCCACCCATCCATCTACCCATCTATCCACCCATCCATCCATCCACCCATCCATCCACTCATCCATCCACCCACCCATCCACCCACCCATCCATCCACCCATCCATCCATCCATCTACCCATCCATCCACCCATCCATCTACCCATCTATCCACCCATCCATCTACCCATCCATCCACCCATCCATCCACCCATCCATCCATCCACCTATCCATCCACTCATCCATCCACCCATCCATCTATCCACCCATAGTTGGGATAAAGATGATACCCCTTGATAGATAGTTAATTGATAGAGGATGGATTAGACAGATGACATAGACACAGTAGACCATAGATAACAAATCGATTATCGATTAAATATTGATAGAGATGAGGTGGGGATGGTAGATCCATTAGCAGTGAATAGGTAATTGATAGGTCCTGGCTTGCCAGATCGCAAGGTAGAACCCTAGTGATCGATCATAGATGATCGATCAGGGATCGATACAAGATGAGTATTGGATGCATATGTCACATGTGTGAATAACTAACATTGGCTTCAAATTTGTCTTCCCTTCCTTATGGTCTTTCCTCCTATTACTTTCTTCCCTCCTTTCTTCCCTCCTTCCCTCCTTCCTTCCCTCCTTCCCTCCTTCCTTCCCTCCTTCCCTCCCTCCTTTCTTCCTTCCCTTCTTCCTTCCTTCCCTCCTTCCCTTCTTCCTTCCTTCCCTCCGATCCTTCCTTCCTTCCCTCCAATCCTTCCTTCCTTCCCTCCAATCCTTCCTTCCTTCCCTCCAATCCTTCCTTCCTTCCATCCTTCCTTCCCTACATTCCTTCCTTCCTTCCCTCCAATCCTTCTATACTTCCTTCCCTCCAATCCTTCCTTCCTTCCCTCCAATCCTTCCATCCTTCCTTCCCTCCAATCCTTCCTTCCCTCCAATCCTTCCTTCCTTCCTTTCTTCCTTCCCTCCAATCCTTCCTTCCTTCCCTCCAATCCTTCCATCCTTCCTTCCCTCCAATCCTTCCTTACTTCCCTCCAATCCTTCCATCTTTCCTTCCGTCCAATCCTTCCTTCCTTCCGTCCAATCCTTCCTTCCCTCCGATCCTTCCATCCTTCCATCCTTCCTACCCTCCAATCCTTCCTTCCAATCCTTCCCTCCAATCCTTCCTTCCCTCCTTCCTTCCCTAAATTCTCTCCTTCCTTCCCTCCAATCCTTCCTTCACCCTTCCCTCCTTCCTTCCTTCCTGCCCTCCCTCCCTCTCCCCTCCCCAGCTCTGACATCCGGGTCCGCGCCTTTCCCAACGGCACGCTCTCCGTGCGTCCGGTGACGTCACGCGACGTGGGGGAGTATGTGTGCGTGGCGCGCAACGCGGCAGGCGATGCGCCTGCACGGCTGCGCGTGGAGTTGGCGGCTGGGTCAGGCGCCTCCTATCTGCAACCCCAGCTTCCCGTGACCACCGTGACCCCCGTGACCCAGGACGCCGACCCCAGGGAGGACTGCACTGCCCACCACTTCCTCCATGTCCCATCCGGTGTCCTGGGAGACCTGGATGTTCGGGTCGCGAGGCCTGATGGGAGTGTGGGGATCTGGGACCTGGGGCCTGGGTTAGACCTTGGATGTGTGACCACGGATGGGGGGGCGGAGCCTGGGGCGGGTTCTTCCTCTTCCTCTCAGTCACTTCCTTCTTCCTCTTCCTCTTCATTTCCTGTTTCCTCTTCCTTTCCTTCCTCTTCCTCTCAATCACTTCCTTCTTCTTCCTCTTCCTCTCAACATCATTCAACTTCTTCCTCTTCCTTTCCCTCTTCCTCTTCCTTTCCTGTTTCCTCTTCCTTTCCATCTCTTCCTTCCTCTTCCTCTCACCATCCTTCATCTTCTTCCTCTTCCTCTGCTTCCTCCTCTGCTTCTTTTCCTTCTTCCTCTTCCTTTCCTTCTTCCTCTTCCTCTCATCCCTTCCTGTTCTCTTCCTCTCAATCTCTTCCTTCTTCCTCTTCTTCCTTTCCTTCCTCTTCCTCTTCTCAGTCTCTTCCTTCTCCCTCTTCTTCCTTTCCTTCCTCTTCCTCTTCTCAGTCTCTTCCTTCTTCCTCTTCTTCCTTTCCTTCCTCTTCCTCTTCTCAGTCTCTTCCTTCTTCTTCACATTCTTTTCCTGCTTCCTCTTCTTTTCCTTCTTCTTCCTCTTCTCCATCTCTTCCTGCTTCCTCTTCTTCCTCTTCCTTTCCTCCTTCTTCTTCTTCCTCTTCCTCTCAGACTCTTCCTTCTTTCTCTTCATTTCCTGTTTCCTCTTCCTCTTCACTTCCTGGTTTCTCTTCACTTCCTGCTTCCCCTTCGCTTCCTGCTTCACTTCAGACTTCCCCTTCACTTCCTGCTTCCTCTTCGTCTCCCACTTCCGCCCCGCTACCCCCCGAACTCTCTGTCCCCTACGGCGCCCCCGTGACCCTCACGTGCCCCGTGACCCAGGGGTCGCGCGCAGTGACCTGGCTGACGCCGGCCTCGCAGCCCGTGGCCTTCACTTCCGGCCTGGAGGACGCCCACTTCCGGGTGCTGCCAGATGGGCGTCTGCGCCTGCGGGGAGCACGGCGGGCCGACGCAGGCACGTACACGTGCGTGGCGGGGCAGGGCCGGCGCGCCACCGTGCGCCTACACGTGCAGCTGCGGGCGCTGCGCATCCGGGTCACGCCTGACGTCCATGACGACGTGAACAACGACATCCGGGTCTCCCCCGTGGTGCGTCTGCGCATGCGCTGCCAGGCGGATGGCATCCCGGAGTCCCACCTGCTGTGGGAACTTCCGGGCGGGCTGGTACTTCCAGTCCCGTATCGCAGTCGCATGGGGGGGAGGGATCAGCGTGGATGCGCGCGGGACATTGGAAATCCCGGATGTGCATGTGCTGCGCAGCGGTGGCAGCAACGCCGTGGCGTGTGTGGCGCGCAACCCGGCGGGCGAAGCCCGGATGTGGGTGCGGCTGCCGCCATGGTGGGCGCGGGCTCTGCCCACTGTGGCGTCGGCTCCACCCTCTGAGGCGTTTACTCCGCCCCCTGGCGCGCCAGCTCCGCCCCATCACACGCCTGCCCTGCCATCTTGGGCGCTGGCTCCGCCCCCTGGTGTGCTGGCTCCGCCCTCTGAGGCAGCTCCGCCCCCTGGCCCGCCTGCCCCGCCAACTTGGGCGCTGACTGCGCCCCCTGATGCGCCGACTCCGCCCTCTGAGGCACTGACTCCGCCCCCTGGGGAAAGTGTCGGGAGCGGCGCTGCGTGTGGCGCTGGGCGGCAGCTTCCGGCTGCGCTGCCCCACCTCCACGCTTCCGGTGTCCTGGCGCCTGCCCGGGGGGCTGGTGCTGTATGGGCTGCAGAGGCGAGGCCGCTTCACGCTGGGCGCCGACGGCAGCCTGGAGGTGCGCGCCGCCTCAGAGCGCGACCGCGGCGCCTACGTCTGCCACTCCCACCCCAGGGCGCCGCCCGGACACGCCCCCCGCGTGCTGGAGACCCGGATGTTCAGCTTCATTCCCGCCACTAGGCCGCTGGGTGCCATGGCAGGGCAACGGACTGAGGAGACCCGGATGTGGGGCTTCATTCCCGCCGCTAGGCCGCGGCGTTCGGTTGCCAGGAAAGCGCGTGAGAACCAGATGTCCAGCTCCAGCAAGACTCCTGGGCCCCAGCCGGAAGATGCCTGGATGTGGGGTTCCGAACCTGCGCGCGCTGTACAGAAGCTGCGGTCCGACCAGAGGCCATGGAGAGGCTAGGACCCAGATGTGGACTGGGAGGGACCCAGATGTGGACTGGGAAAGACCCGGATGTCACCTATCTCTGGGTCCACTGAGGGGCCAGGACCCGGATGTGGGGACTAGAAGGGACCCGGATGTCACTTTCTTCCATGTCCACTGACCCGGATGTGGCATGGAGGAACCGGATGTCACTTTCCTCCAGATGCACTGATGGGTCAGGACCCGGATGTGGACTAGGAGGGACCCGGATGTCACCTTCCTTCATGTCCACTGAGGGGCCAGTACACGGATGTGGACTGGGAGGGGCCCGGATGTCACCCTCATTTGTGTCCACTGACCCAGATGTGGCCTGGGGAACCCAGATGTCACTTATCTCCAGGTCCACTGAAGGGCCAGGACCCGGATGTGGACTGGGGGACCCGGATGTCACCCTCCTCCATGTCCACTCACCTGAAGGTGGCGTCAGGGACCCGGATGTCACTTATGTCCAGGTCCACTGAGGGGCCAGGACCCGGATGTGGACTGGGGGACCCGGATATAACCTATCTGCAGGTCCACTCAGGGGCCAGGACCCGGATGTTGCGTGGGGAACCCGGATGTTATGTAAGTCCACGTCCATTAACCCGGATGTGGACTGTGGCACGGACCCGGATATATGCTGGATGGGACCCGGATATCACATCCATGGGCATAGCTGTGGCGTGTTGAGTCCCAGATGTCACGCTCCTCTCCTTCTACTGACAGGGTCTAGGACCCGGATGTGGTGTGGGGATCCCGGATGTCAGGTCCCACCACATCCACTGATGGTCCAGGAACGAGATGTGGAATGGGAACTACCCGGATGTTAGGGACCTCCAGGTCCATGAACCCGGATGTGGGCTGGGTACCCGGATGTTAGGGACCTCCAGGTCCGTGAACCCAGATATGGGGTGGGTACCCGGATGTTAGGGATCTCCAGGTCCGGGAACCCAGACGTGGAGGCGAGTACCAGGATGTCACTTATCTCCAGGCCCACTGGGAGGCGCCAGGACCTGGATGTGAGGGGTTTGGACCCGGATGTGAGGGTTGGGACCCACATGTGAGGGGTTGAGACCCAGATGTGAGAGGTGGAACCCAGATGTGGGCGGAGCAGGCGCTCCACACCTTGGCTCCGGGCTCCAGCTGCGCTTTGGGCCGTTGGGGTCCTTTCCCAGAATCGGAGGCAATAAAGCAGCCGTGCTGCTTCTGGATGGAATTCTTCCTCACTTCCGCCCCAGCGCAGGCCACGCCCTCCTGAAACCCTCACTTCTGCCCCAGCACAGGCCACACCCTCCTGAGACCCCTCATTTCTGCCCAGCATAGGCCACACTCTCATTTCCGCTCCTAGCACAGGCCACGCCCTCCTGGGGCCCTCATACATTCCCAGCACAGGCCACGCCCTCCTGAGACCCTCACTTCCTTCCCAGCACAGGCCACGCCCTCCTGAGACCCTCACTTCCGCCCCAGCGCAGGCCACGCCCACATAGGTCCCTCACTTCCGCCTCATTGCAGGCCACACCCTCCTGAGACCCTCACTTCTGCCTCATTGCAGGCCACGCCCTCCTGAGACCCTCAGTTTAGCTCCAGCACAGGCCACGCCCTCCTGAGTCCCTCACTTCCTCCCCAGCACAGGCCACGCCCTCCTGAGCACAGGCCACGCCCTCCTGACACCCTCATTTTCTCCCCAGCATAGGCCACGCCCTCCTGACCACAGGCCACGCCCCCTGAGACCCTCACTACATTCCCAGCACAGGCCAAGCCCTCCTGAGTCCCTCACTTCCTCCCCAGCCCAGGCCACGCCCTCCTGAGCTCTGGCCACGGCCTACTGAACGCAGGCCATGCCCCCTGGGCACAGGCCACCCTCCCTGATGGTCCTGACTATTATTGCAGCCTTCCATGTAGTTCTCGAGGTTTCCCGCCTCCCCTTCCTCCTGCCTCTGCCAGGCCTGGATATTTCTTGGCGCCCAGCCCAGCAACTCCAGGCTTTTCCCTTCCTTCCCCGCCTTCCCCTTCAGCACCACATCCTGTTCCTTTCTAAGGAACAAAGGGGACTTTTATTTTGGAGGGGGGGGAATGTTGTGCTTTCCAAGGAACAAGGGGACTTTTATTTTGGAGGGATGTTGTGGAGTTCTGGCTGCTGGAGTGACATGGACATTTGAGCCCTGCGA
Organism: Dipodomys merriami; assembly: GCF_024711535.1. Classification (NCBI taxonomy): domain Eukaryota; kingdom Metazoa; phylum Chordata; class Mammalia; order Rodentia; family Heteromyidae; genus Dipodomys; species Dipodomys merriami. The sequence goes on along the minus strand of NW_027203904.1, from coordinate 1,216,459 downwards.
GCTTCCTGGCTGGCAGTGAGAGCAGCAGGCCCAGGCGCTGATGGCAGAGAACTGTGGATGTGAGTTCGTCCTCTGGGGAACACGGGGAGAGGTGTGGGGACCGGGGGTGGGAGGGCTTCGATTGGTCTATGAAGCCCCCACCCCCGATGTTCCACCATGCCCCGGGGTGGGGGTTGCAGGGCCCCGCCACAGGCCTGGAAAGACGAGGTGAGGGGCTGATGTACTGGTGGGGGCAACAGCAGCCTGGCCCTGGGGTGGCCGGATGTTACTCAGCTCTTCCCCACTTCCTGCTTCCAGCATTCTCTTCCATGAAACGGGGAGCATCATGGGAAGGACGGGATCCTGGATGCCAAGTTGGTCAGGAGAAGGCCTGGAGGGAGGGGGAGTCCTTCCATCCCTCTTCCCATTCACCCATCCATCCATCCACCCATCCATCCATCCACCCAACCATCCATCCACTCACCCACCCATCCATTCATCCATCCATCCATCCATCCATCCACCCATCCATCCATCAATCCATATCCCCATCCATCCATCCACCCACCCACCTATTCATCCACCCATCCACCTATTCATCCATCCACCTATTCATCCATCCATCCACCCACCCATCGATCCACCCACCCATCCATCCACCCATCCATCCATCAATCCATATCCCCATCCATCCATCCACCCACCCACCTATTCATCCACCCATCCACCTATTCATCCATCCACCTATTCATCCATCCATCCACCCACCCATCCATCCAACCATTCATCCATCCACCCACCCATCCATCCACCCATCCATCCATACACCCAACCACCCATCCATCCACCCATCCACCCACCCATCCATCCATCCACCCATCCATCCATCCACTGTGCATCCATCCATCCACCCATCCATCCATCCACCCATCCACCTATCCATCCATCCATCCATCCATCCATACATTCATACATACATCCACCCATCCACCCATCCATCCACCCATCCATCCATCCATCCACCCATCCATTCATCCACCCATTCCCCATCCATTCATCCATCCAACCATCCATCCATCCACCCATCCATTCACCCATCCATCCATCCATCCACCCATCCACCTATCCATCCATCCATCCACCCATCCATCCACCCATCCACCCCTCCTCCTCCTCTCTCACCTCCTCAGGTTGCACAGCGGCTGCGCAGCCCCACCCCTCGCCTTCCTCCTCCTCCTCCTCCTCCCCCCTGGCCCTTGCGCAGGCCCCACCCCCTCGCGCCCCAACTTCCTGCTGCTCTTGGCCGATGACCTGGGCCTGGGCGACCTGGACAGCTTCGGGAACCGCAGCCTGCGGTGAGCAGAGGGGGAGGCCCGGATGTGGGGCCTTAGTTACCCGGATGTGGGAGCTCAGATCCCTGGATGTTCCACCAGGAGAACTGTATAGACATCTAGTAACTCAGTTCCCCAGATGTTGGATGTTAGTGCCCCGGATGTTGGATATCATGTCCCGGGATGTTAAATCTTAGTACCCCGGATGTGGGAGATCATGTCCTCAGATATTGGACTTAAGTGCCCCGGATGTAGGAGCTCAGGTCCCCAGATGTTGGAGGTTAGTGCCCCGAATGTGGGAGCTCAGGTCCCCGGATGTGGGATGTTAGTGCCCCGGATGTTGGAGGACAGGTCCAAGGATGTTAGATCTTAATGCCCCAGATGTGGGAAATCAGGTTCTCGGATGTTAGGTTAGTGCTCCGGATATTGGAGATCAGGTCCCTAGATGTTAGATGTTAGTACCCCGGATGTTAGATGTCAGGTGCTCGGATGTTGAAGATCAGGTCCCCGGATGTTGGAGATCAGGTCCCCGGATGTTGAATCTTACTGCCCCGGATGTTGGATATCAGGTCCCCGGATGTTACATGTTAGTATCCCGGATGTTCGAGCTCAGTTCCCCGGATGTTCCACCAGGAGATCTGTATAGACATCTAGTGGACCTCACGTCCCCGGATGTTGGATGGTAGGTCTCCGGATGTTGGAGTTCAATTCCCAGGATGTTGGATCTCAGTTCCCTGGATGTTGAAGATCAGGTCCCCGGATGTTGGATATCAGATCCCTGGATGTGGGATGTTAGTGCCCCGGATGTTGGAGATCAGGTCCTCGGATGTTAAATCTTAGTATACCCCAGATGTGGGAAATCAGGTTCCCGGATGTTACATGTTAGTACCCCAGATGTTGGAGATCAGGCCCCCGGATGTTGGACCTCAGATCCCTGGATGTTGGATGTTAGGTCCCCGGATGTTGGAATTCAATTCCCCGGATCTTGGATCTTAGTACCTCGGATGTTGGATGTCAGGTCCCTGGATGTTTGAGATCAGATACCCAGATGTTTGGCCCTCAGGTCCCCGGATGTTGGGCCTTAGACCCCGGATGTAGGAGCCCAGTCCACAGATATAGATCTTAGTACCCTGGAATGTGGGATCTCAGGGCCCCAGATGTTGGATCTTAGATCTCCAGATGTTGGCCCTCAGGTTCCCAGATGTTGGATGCCAGGTCCCCAAATGTTGGACCTCAGGTCCCCAGATGTTGGATCTTAGTACCCCGGATGTGGGATCTCAGGTCCCCGGATGTTGGATCTTAGATCCCCGGATGTGGGATCTCAGGGCCCCAGATGTTGGAGTTTAGCTCCTGGGATTTTGGGCATTAGATCCCCGGATGTTAGACCCCAGGTCCCCGTATGTTCTTGGCTGTGACTCAGTTTCCCTCTCCCCACACAGCATCCCGCACCTGGACGGCCTGGCCCGCGATGGCGTGCGGCTGACCCAGCACCTGGCAGCAGCGTCCGTCTGCAGCCCAAGCCACGCAACCTTCCTGACGGGACGCTACCCTGTGCGCCTGGGTCAGTATGGGGGGGTGGGACATCCGGGGAATGGAAGGAGCGGTGGGGGGGGAGGCGGGGTCGGGACATCCGGGGATCTGAGAGCCAACATCCAGGGTACTAAGATCCAACATCCGTGGACCTGATATCCAACATCTGGGGATCTGAGACCCAACATCCGGGGATCTAAAGCCCAACATCCGGGGAACTGAGCACCAACATCAGGGTACTGAGCTCTGACATCCAGGGACTTCATCTCTAACATCCGGGTTACTAAGATCCAACATCCGGGGATCTGAGCACCAACATCCAGGGCACTGAACTCTAACATCCGGGGACCTTATCTCTAACATCCATTGTACTAAGATCCAACATCCGGGGATCTGAGGCCTAACATTCTGGGAATTGAACTCCAACATCCGAGGATCTGACATCCACCATCCGGAATACTAAGATCCAACAACCGGGAACCTGAGCCCCAACATCCGGGGAACTGAGCTCCAACATCTGGGGATCTGAGGGCCAACATACCCGAATCTGAGCTCCAATATACGGGGTAGTAAGATCCAACATCCAGGGAACTGAGCTACAACATTCGGGTAACTGAAGTCCAACATCTGGGGTCCTGATATCCACCATACAGGGCACTGAATTCCATCATCCGGGGATGAGGGCCAACATCCGGGATACTAACATCCAACATCCGGGGAACTGAGGCCCAACATCTAGGGCACGGAGGTCAACCAGAGGGAGGGGAGGACTTCTCTGAGGATCTCAGGTTCAAATCCCTGAGACTCTGGGACTTCCCCCCTGAACCACCAGGAAACCGGAAGTGATGCCATATTGGTTTCCCCCGAGGGCTCCCAGGGCTGGGGTCCTTTCCACCCCGGGTGGGCAGGTCCCAGGCTATCCCAGACACAGCAGGCCTTCCCCCTGAAGGTGCTAGATGCCCCCTCCTTACCCAGGACGCCATCATCACTGACCTAGGGTCCTTCTCCTCTCTCTTGGAAGGCATGGTGACCACCAACGGGGCGCGCGTGCTGCAGTGGGCAGCCGTGTCTGGCGGGCTGCCCACTTCCGAGATCACCTTCGCCAAGATCCTGCAGCAGCAGGGATATGCCACTGGCCTCATAGGAAAGAGAGAAGTCATCCATCCACCCATCCATCTATCCACCCATCCCCCATCCATCCATCCATCCACTCATCCATCCATCCATCCACCCATCCATCCATCCATCCACCCCTCCATCCATCCATCCATCCACCCATCCACCCATCCATCCATCCATCCACTCATCCATCCATCCATCCACCCATCCACCTATTCATCCATCCATCCATCCACCCACCCATCCATCCATCCATCCATCCATCCATCCATCCATCCACCCATCCATCCACCCACCCATCCATCCACCCATCCATCCACCCATCCACCCATCCACCCATCCATCCACCCATCCACCCATCCATTCACTCATCCATCCATCTCTTCCCCTCCAGGCAAATGGCACCTGGGCCTCAACTGTGAGTCCCCCACTCACCACTGCCACCACCCCCTGAACCATAGGTTCGACTCCTTCTTCGGGGTCCCCTTCACCCTGATGGGGGACAGCCTGCAAGCGGAGCCCTCGGAGAAGCGAGTGCGTCTGCAAGGGCCCCTGGACCTGGGGGCGCAGCTGCTGCTGCTTTCCCTGCTCTGCCTGGCCGCTGGGAAGCTCACGGGCCTGCTGGGCCTGCGCTGGGTGCCCAGGGTGCTGGGCCCCGGATGTGGGGCCTTGCTCCTGGCCTGCACCTCCTGCCTCCTAGGTGTCTTCATCGTCCACGCCGACTGCTTCCTGATGAGGGATCACCAGGTCGTCCAGCAGCCTCTGAGGTTCGAGGCCAGCGCGGGGCTGTTCTTGCGGGAGGCTGAGGCCTTCATCCACAGGTCAGCCTGGGGCTGGGGAGGGGGACAGATGCCATCTACTAGTTCTCTATAGTCAACTGGTAGACCTTAGATCCCCGGATGTACATCCAGTAGATCTCTATAGTCAACTGTCAACCTCAAATCCCCGAATGTTCCACTAGGAGATCTCTATAGGCATCTGGTAGACCTCAGATCCCCGGATGTACATCCAGTAGATCTCTGTAGTCAACTGGTCAATCTCAAATCCCTGGATGTTCCATCAATAGATCTCTATAGACATCTGGTAGACCTCAGATCCCCTGATGTACATCTACTAGATCTCTATGGTCAACTGGTAGACCTCAGGTGCCCAGATGTATATCCAGTAGATCTCTATAGTCAACTGTCAACCTCAAATCCCCGGATGTTCCATCAATGGATCTCTATAGACATCTGGTAGTCCTCAAATCCCTGAATGTTACATCTAGTACATCTCTATAGACATCTGGTAGACCTCAGGTTCCCGGATGTTCCATCAGTAGATCTGCAGAGACAACTGGTAGACGTCAAATCCCAGGATGTTACATCCAGTAGATCTCTATAGACATCTGGTAGACCTCAGGTCCTTGGATGTTCCATCTAGTAGATCTGTAGAGACATCTGGTAGACCTCAGATCAGACCACGATCAATCATTGGTAGTATTGATCAGATCATGATCGATTATTGGTAATAACTGTTCAGATGATGTTCGATTATTGGTAATAACTGATCAGCTCATGTTCAATTATTGGTATTATCGATCAGATGATGTTCGATTATTGGTATTATCGATCACATCACGATCGAATATTGGTATTATTGATCAGATCCTGTTCGATTATTAGTAATATCTGATCAGCTCATGTTCTATTATTGGTCATATCGATCAGATGATGTTTGATTATTGGTAATAACTGGTATTTTCAATCAGATCACTATTGATTATTGGTATTATTGATCAGATCATGATCGATTATTGGTATTATCGATCACATCACGATTGATTATTGGTATTTTCGATCAGATCAGGATCGATTATTGGTATTTTCGATTAGATCAGGATCGATTATCAATCATCTGATCGATTATTGGCAATACCTGATCAGGTCGGTTATTGGTGAGGTTATTGATGATGGGGGCGGGGTCTGACGTGGGTCCGCAGGCACCAGGCCCGCCCCTTCTTCCTCCTTGTCTCCTTCCTCCACGTCCACGTCCCGCTGGTCACCTCACCCGCCTTCTGGGGCTGCAGCTCGCACAGCGCCTACGGCGACAACGTGGAGGAGCTTGACTGGATGGTGGGTGAGTGCAGGGGGGGAACTGAGGCACGGTGCGTGGGATGGGGGAAACTGAGCACTGGGGTGGGGTGAGCGGGATGGGGAAACTGAGGCACAGGGTCGGGGTGAGCGGGATGGGGAAACTGAGGCACGGGGGTGGGGTGAGTGGGTTGGGGGAAACTGAGGCACGGAGATGGGGTGAGTGGGATGGGGGAAACTGAGGCATGGGAACGGGGTCAATGGGTTGGGGTAAATGGAGGCACGGTGCACTTGGATAAACTGAGTCACTGGGCATGTTGGGGGTAAACTGAGGCATGGTGCACTTGGGTAAACTGAGGCATGGTGCATGTTGGGTAAACTGAAGCACGGTGCATGTTCAGGGTGAACTGATGCACGGTGCATTTGGGTAAACTGAGTCACTGGGTATTGGGGTAAACTGAGGCACGGTGTATTTGGGTAAACTGAGTCACTGGGCATGTTGGGTAAACTGAGGCATGGTGCATGTTGGGTAAACTGAGGCACTGGGCATATTGTGTAAACTGAGGCATGGTGCATGTTGGGTAAACTGAGGCACGGGGACGAGGTGAGTGGGTTGAGTAAACTGAGGCACTGGGATGGGGGTAAACTGAGGCCCAGTGAGCATTGGGTGTAAACTGAGGCACAGTGCCTGTTGGGTAAACTGAGTCACTGGGCATTGGGGATAAACTGAAGCACGATGGAAATTTGTAAACTGAGTCACGATGCATGTTGGGTAAACTGAGGCATGGTGCATGTTGGGGGTAAACCGAGGCACGGTGGACGCTGGGGGTAAACTGAGGCACGGATCCATTGCCCCCCCCCACAGGGCGACTGCTGGCGGCGCTGGACAGTGCAGGGCTGGGGCGCCGCACCCTTGTCTACTTCACGTCAGATCACGGTGCCTCGCTGGAGGCCCGGGCCTGGGGCGCCCGCCTTGGGGGTTCCAACGGCGTGCACCAGGGCGAGGGGGAAACTGAGGCAGGATGGGCGGGGCCTCCCACGCGGCCCGACCCCGCCATTGACCTTTGCCCTTCGCTCCCCCCTTGCAGGTGGCAAAGGCATGGGTGGCTGGGAGGGTGGCATCCGGGTTCCTGGGCTGGCGTGCTGGCCTGGGACGCTGCCTGCAGGGCGCCTGGTGCCTGAGCCCACCAGCCTCATGGACCTGTTCCCCACCGTGGTGCGCCTGGCCGGGGGCTGGGTTCCGGCGGACAGGTAGTCGTTCGCCGGCCTGGTTCCGCACGGGGTGGGGTGGAAGGGAGGTCATCCGGGGCCTCAGGGATCCTGAGGGGGGGAGGCTGAGGCCTGCACATCCGGGTCTCTGGGGGCTCAGAAGCCTACACATCCGGGTCTCTGAGGGCTCAGACCTGCACATCCGGGTCTCTGGGGGCTCAGGAGCCTGCACATCCGGGTCTCTAAGACCCAAGACCCGGGGCTCAGGCATGGACATCCGGGTCTCTGAGGTCTCAGAAGCCTTTACATCCGGGTAACTAAGGGCTCAGGCCTGCAAATCCGGGCCTCTGAGCACTCAGAAGCCTGGATATCTGGGTCTCTGAGGACTCAGGCCTTCATATCGGGGTCTCTAAGGCATCAGGGCTGCACATCCAGGTCTCTGAGTACCTAGGCCCAGGTCTCAGTCCTGGACATCCGGGTCTCTGAGGGCTCAGGACTGCACATCTGGGTCTCTGAGGGCTCAGAAGCCTGCACATCCGGGTCTCTGGGATCTCAGGCCTGCACATCCGGGTCTCTGGGGGCTCAGAAGCATGGACATCCGGGTCTCTGAGCGCTCAGAAGCTTGGATATTCGGCCCTCTGAGGCCTCAGGCCTACACATCCAGGTCTCTAAGACCAGAGGCCTGGGTCTTAGACCTGCACATCCGGGTCTCTGAGGGCTCAGAAACCTGGACATCTGGGTCTCTGGGATCTCTGGCCTGCACATCCGGGCCTCTGAGCACTCAGAAGCCTGCACATCCGGGTCTCTACAGGCTCAAGCCTTGACATCCGGGTCTCTGGGGGCTCTGGCCTGCACATCCGAGTCTCTGAGCGCTCAGAAGCCTGCACATCCGGGTCCCGCAGGGAGGTGGACGGCGAGGACCTGATGCCCGCGCTGCTGAGGACAGCGCAGGCCGCAGGCCACAACTTCCTGCTGCACTACTGCGAGGCCCGGCTGCACGCCGTGCGCTGGTTCAACCGCCCAAGTGAGTGCCTCAACCTCCGCCGGGCCCCAGGGCGGGGGAGGGAGCTGCATGCGAGCGCACAGGGACCCGGATGCAAGGCCTGGGGTGGGAGACCTGGATGTGGGAATCCTCGGATGTGGGAATCCCGGGATGTGAGGACCTGGATGGAAGGCATGAGATGGGAATTCCCGGATGTAAGGTCCCGGATGTGAAGTCCCCGATGGGAATTCCCAGATGTGAGACTCCAGATGTGAGGTAGTGGATGAGAATCCCTGGATGTGAGGCCCCGGATGTGAGATCCCGGATGTGAGGCCTCGGATGGGAATCCCCAGATGTGAGGCCCCGGATGTGAGGTCCCAGATGGGAATCCCTGGCTGTGAGGTCCCGGATGTGAGGCCCCGCATGTGAATCCCCGGATGTGAAGTACCACATGTGAATCCCCGGATGTGAGGGCCTGGATGTGAATCCCTGGATGTGAGGTCCTAGATGGGAATCCCCGGATGTGAATACCCAGATGTGAGGTCCTGGATGGGAATCCCGGATGTAAGGTCTTGCGTGTGAATGCCCTGATGTGAATCCCCGGATGTGATGTCCTGGATGTGAATTCCCGGATGGGAATCCCCGGATGTGAGGCCCCGGATGTTACTCCTTTCTCCCCACCCCCCGCAGGCTGCACGGTGTGGAAGCTGCACTTCGCCACTCCGTGCTTCCACCCGCCGGGCTCGGGCGCCTGCCTCGGTTTCCCTGCCTGCGCCTGCTCCGGGCGGCGCATGACCCGCCACCGGCGGCCACTGCTCTTTGACCTGACGGCGGACCCGGGGGAGACCCGCCCGCTGCGGGGCCCGATGGCGACGCGCAGGCGCGTGGAGGCCGCAGTGGCCTGGATGCTGTGCACGCGCCACCCCCGCGCGGCCCCGCCCCTCGCCCTGCACACAACACCTGGAGCCTGCGCCTGCAGCCCTGCTGCGTGCCCGGACCGCTCTGCGCCTGCGACCACCTGATCCCCGACCTCTGACCCCGACCCGACCCCCAACCCCCAACTGCCCGGGGCTATGGCAGATCCTGGCCTGCGCCTCTCACATCCGGGGACTCACATCCGAGTATTAAACATCCAGGTATACTCAAATACAGAGATTCCCACATCCGGGGATTCCCACATACAGACTCTCCACATCCGGGGATTCCTACATCTGGGGATTCTCACATCCGGGGATTCTCACTTCTGGGGACTCACATCCGGGGATTCCCGGGGATGTATTCACACATCCGGAGAATCCTACATCCGGGGACTTTTACACCCGGAGAGTCTCACATCCAGAGACTCTCACATCCGGGGATTCCCACATACAGACTCTCACATACGGTGATTCTCACATCCGGAGATTCTCACATCCAGAGATTCTCACATCCAGAGATTTCCACATCCGGGGATTCTCATATCCGGGGATTCCCACTTCCAGGGATGCTCAGACCAGGGAATTCCCACATCTGGGGAAATCTCACATCCAGGGACTCTCACATCCGGGGATTCTCACATTTTTGGATTTTCACATCCGGGAATTCTCAGATCCAGGGATTCTCACATCCGGGGATTCCCACAGCCAGGGATTCTCACATCCAGGGATTCCCACATCTAGAGATTCCTACATCCCGGGATTGTCACATCCGGGGACTTTTACATCCAGAGACTCTCACATGTGGAGACTCTCACATCTGGGAACTCCTACATCTGGGGATTCCCACATCCGGGGATTTTCACATTCAGAGAGTCTCACATCATGGGATTCTCAGACCCAGGGCTTCACATATCCTGGGACTCTCACATCCTGAGCCTCTCATCCTTGAACTCCACCTCGGGCCTCCCATCCAGGGCCTTTCCCCAGCCTCCCATCCGGAGCCCTGTCACATCCGGGCCTCTCTCCTCTAGCTTCCCACACAATAAAACCTCGTGAGCACCGTACCGCACGGCAGGGTCAGCGGTCACGGGGGTCAGAGGCCGGGCACTGGTCCTGCCTTCCATTTCAGGTCATTTCCAGTTGTTGCTAGCATACAGGGCTGGTCCTGCCTTCCATTTGAGGCCATTTCCGGTCATTGCTATGGTATAGGACTGGTCCCGCCTTCCATTTCAGGCCACTTCCAGTAGTTGCTAGGGTATAGGACTAGTCCCACCTTCCATTTCAGGTCATTTCCGGTCGTTGCTAGGGTATAGGACTGCTCCCACCTTCCATTTCAGGCCACTTCCGGTCATTGCTAGGGTATAGGACTAGACCCACCTTCCATTTCCGGTCACTTCCAGTCGTTGCTAGGGTATAGGACTAGTCCCACCTTCCATTTCAGATCATTTCTGGTGGTTGCTAGGGTATAGAACTAGTCCTGCCTTCCATTTCAGGCCATTTCCGGTGGGTTGCTAGGATACAAGCTTGGTCCCGCCCTCCTCCAGGACGTCCCACCACCTAGATTCACACCTGATTGGCTTATTCCATGAAAGGCCCTCCCTCACTTTCCTAATTCCCTTGTCATTGATCCAGCTGTAAGACACGCCCCTTAGCCCCCCCACAAATCCAACTCGCTGCTGATTGGACCTCACACCACAGTCCTGCTCCTAACTACGTGAACTCGGATTCAGATTGGCCCAGCGGGATTGGAGATGTGGGGTACCTGGATGTTGGACCACTCTGGGGGGGGTGGTTGGGTGGATGGATGGGTGGATGACCAGGCCTGCAAACTCTTCCCCTTCTGTGCCTGTCCCAGGGGACCCCAATGACCTCTCCAGGGATTGACCCAGGTGGGCCTATAGCTCCTTATTGCAGTAGGATAAGTCGAGGTCGGAGGTCTGTGTCTCCCTAGGCCTAGGATGCATTGCACCTGCATGATATCCAGGTCTTCTCTGGAGGGAGGGCCCCATTGGCTTCCCCGGGGACTCCTCCAGCCGCACCCCCTGCTCTGATTGGCTGACACGCCTGTCTCCCACCCAGGGAAGCTGCGGGTCCAGTTCGGCCTCTTCCTTGGGTGAGGTTAAAAGGCAGGGGGTGCTGTCCATCATCTCTGGGCCCCATCCCCTGCCAAGCCAATAGCTGGAGACTCGATCTGTGTGAAGCCACGCCCCTTCGTGGCTAGTTCTGTGGACTCTGTTTATGCCCATCACCCAGAGGTCCCGCCCACTAGTGAATGTATGGGCGTAGGGGCTGTCCTTCACTTCCAGGTCCCGCCTCCTGGCTGTTGGAAGGCCACAGGGGCTGTCTGTCTCTTCCAGGTCCTGCCCCTGGCTGTTGGAAGGCCATAGGGGCTGTCTGTCACCTCCAGGCCCCGCCCCCTGGCTGTTGAAAGACCACAGGGGCTGTTTGTCTCCTCCAGGTCCCACCCTCTGGTTGTTGTGTGGACATTTGTCCTGTCTGTAACCTTCAGGCCACGCCCCCTTGCAATTAGATGGCCACACGGGCTGTCATTCACCTCCAGGCCACGCCTCCTACGCCATCTTACGTCATGTCAAGCCGAGGCCCCGCCCACAAGTGACTGACGGGACGCTCTAGCTGTCCATCACAATCCTGTCCCACCCAGCGCCTGTCTCCACACTGCACAGACGCCAGAGGGGAAGGAAACGCTGCCTGGGCGTGCGCACCGCGCATGTGCAGGGAGTGGCTCCAAAGGGGTGGAGCCTACGCATGCACAATGGAAAGATGGGTTGGGCAGACAGGCCTGACAGCGCGCATGCACACTTTATGTTGATTTTATTCGTCCTTCCCCCTCCAGGCTCCTTCGTCCACTTCTGATTCCACCTGCTGCTTGAGGCCCCAGGTTCGAATCCAGCCTCACACCGGGGAGGGGCCTGGTGGGGGAGGGGAGGCACAAGCTGCTGCCACCCGCGGGGGATCATGTGAGGCCCCGCCCCGCGCCTCTCCTCATCCGAGCACCCTGGGAGGGGGCGGTTCCCACCTGCATCCTGGCCCGCGCCCCGGAAGCAGCGTCTGCGACCTCCAGACTAGAAGTAGGTGATGGCGGCACCCACCAGGGCCACGACCACCACGGACACGATGCGGGACACGACATGGGCCAGCGCGCTGCCTGGAGGGGGCGGGACTGGATCCGGAAGTGCGGGGGAGAACACACCCGGGAAGGGCGGTGGGGCGTCTCCCTGCAACTTCCGGTCGGGAAGTGCCCAGAAACAGGAAGCGAGCCAAGGTGAAGGGGGGGGGACAAGGGTGCCTGACCGGAAGTGCTATCACAGCCTTTACTGGAAGTGTCCATGAACAGGGACCGGAAGTGCCCATAGTCAAGACCAGAAGTTGTTATATACTAGGGACTGGAATTCTCCACAGTCAAGAACGGAAGTTCCTACACACTAGGGACTGGAAGTGCCCTTCCAATCAGGACCGGAAGTGCCTTTCCCATCAGGACCGGAAGTTTCTATACACTAGGGACCGGAAATCACCAGTCAGGATGGAAAGTTCCTATGTACTAGGGACTGGAAATCTCCACAGTCTAAGCCGGAAGTTCCTATACACTAGGGACCAGAAGTTCCCATAGTCAATACCAGAAGTTCTTATACACTAGGGACCGGAAGTTCCTCTACACTAGGGACTGAAAGTGCCCTTCCAATCAGGACCAGAAGTTCCTATACACTAGGGACCGGAAGTGCCCTTCCAATCAGGACTGGAAGTTCCTGTACACTTGGACCAGAAGTCCCCATAATCAAGACCAGAAGTTTTTATATACTAGGGACCGGAAGTCTCCACAGTGAACACCGGAAGTTCTTATACACTAGGGACTGGAACTCCCCATTGTCAGGGCCGGAAGTGCCCATAGTCAGGACCGGAAGTTCCTATATACTAGGGACCAGAAGTGCCCAGTCAAGACCGGAAGTTCGTATATACTAGGGACCGGAAGTGCCTTTCCAATCAGGACCGCAAGTTCCTATACACTAGGGACTAGAAGTCCCTAGTCAGAACTGGAAGTTGTTATATACTAGGGACCGGAAGTTCCCAATCAGGACTGGAGGTTCCAATACTCTGGACCGGAAGTTCACATACTGTCAGGAGTGGAAGTTCTCATGCAGGCTGGAAGTCCCAAGACAATCTGTACTGGAAGTCCCCAGGAACTCAGAGACCGGAAGTTCCTTTTCTCTCCGGACCGGAAGTTCGCACTGAGACCGGAAGTGGAGGCGGCAGCGGTCCGGAAGGCTGTGGGTCACACCCGGGCCCAGATCACGAGGGAACGGAAGTGGGGCGGTCGAGGGGGCGGGACTTACCTTGGGGAGGGTCTCCGTGGATCACATGTTCATTGCCAGCACCTGGGGGAGAGGGGGAGGAGAGACGCGGCCCTGGGAGCTCGGCCTCCACATCTGGGTCCCTACATCCGGGTTCCCTACATCCAGGTTCCCTACATCCGGGTCCCCACATCTGAATTCCTACATCCGGGTCCCTCCATGCAGGTCCTTACATCTGGGTCCTTACATCCGGTCTCTACATCCAGGTCCCTACATCCAGGTTCCTTACATCCGGGTCCCTACTTCTGGGTCCCTACATCCGGGTCCTTACATCCAGGTTCCCTACATCCAAGTCCCTACATCCAGGTCCCTACATCCCTTCCTCCTCATTCGCATCTTCTACATCCGGGTCTCCTCCCCCTGCCTTGGTTTCCCCGTCTTACCGTGTGAGCCTCCATAGCCTCCACCACCACCTGTGAACAGAGGGGGCGGGGTCAGCCCGGGTTCCCTACATCTGGGTCCTTACATCGGGGTACTCACATCCGGGTCCCTACATCCGTGATCCCATGTCTGGGTCCCTACATCTGGGCCTCTACATCCGGGTCTCCACACTGGGGTCTCCACATCCAGGTCTCTACATCCGGGTCTCCACACTGGGGTCTCCACATCCGGGTCTCCTCATCCAGGTCTCCACACTGGGGTCCCTACATCCGGGTCTCTACATCCAGGCTTCTACATCCGGGTCCCTACATCCGGATCTCTACATCTGGGCCTCCTCACTGGGGTCTCTACATCCGCGTCTCTACACTGGAGTCTGCACATCCGGGTCTCCATACTAGGCTCTCTACATCCGGGTCTCCACACTGGGGTCCCTACATCCGGGCCTCTACATCTGGGTCTCCACACTGGGGTCTCTACATCCAGGCTTTCATATCCAGGTCCCTACATCTGGGTTTCCATGTCTGGGTCCCTACATCCGGGTCCCTAAATCCGGGCCTCCACACTGGGGTCCCTAAATCTGGGCCTCTACATCCGGGCCGCTCCATCCCCAGCCTCCACATCCGGGCCTCCCCCCCTTCCATGTCCTCATCTCCTGCGCCTGGCGGGGGTCGGGGCTGGGGTGGAGGCCGGCATCGGGGCGGGAGGTGACGTCTGCGGGGAGAGAGCAAGGGAAGATGGAGGCCGGCCTCCCCCCCTTACCCCCTTCCTTCCCCTGATCCCTGACTCCCCTGACTCCTCCTGACCCGCCCACCTCCATCCCGACCCGGGGGTCTCGACCTGGGCGGGTTGAGCAGCTGCGGGTACAGCCCTGTGTGCCAGGAGTGGGCCATGCCTCAGCTTCCCCACCCTGAGTGGGCCTGGTGTGGGGAAGGGGGGAGGACCCCACTCACCTGAGCTGGGCTTCGGGGTGGGATCTGCGGGCAAAGAGAGAGAGGGTGGTGACCCGTGACCTCCCCTGACCCCTCCCTGACCCCCCCTGACCCCTGAACCCAAGGCCTCAGTGGGTGGCAAAGGGTCACATGGGATTCAGGCCCACACCTGGATCAAGGCCCCACATGAGGCCTAGCGGCCAGGGTGAAGCCATGGGGGGGAAAGGTGAGAGGTCAGGACTCACTGGGTCATCCAGGGCGTCGGCGAGGTCAAAGTCAGCCTGGCCTGAGGGGGGAAGAGGATGGGTGCTGGGGACGGACGGACGGATGGGGAGAAAGACAGACACAGAGACGAACAGACAGACAGACCGAGAGGATGACACACGGACAGACAGACAAGGGATGGACAGATGATCAAGACAGGACAGACAGATGACAGACAGAAGAAGCAGATGGACAGCCAGGTGGACAGAACAAGAGGCAGACAGACAGAGAGGAAGACATGGACAGAGAGGAGACAGACAGACAGACACAGGACAGATAGACCCAGACAGAGAGACTGAGAGGCAGGCAGACAGACAGACAGACAGACACAGAGATGGACAGACAGACCAAGAGGATGACACATGGACAGACAGACAGACAGAGCCAGAGGCAGATGGACAGACAGACAGACAATGAGACAGACAGAGAGGAGACGGACAGACACATGGACAGATAGGGGCCCAGACACAGATGGACCTGCAGACAGACAGAGACAGACAGATGCAGAGACCGAGGGACAGACAGACAGACAGACAGACAGACAGACAGAGAAGGGATGGATGACCAAGACAGAACGAATAGATGGACGGACAGACAGACAGGAGAAGCAGATGGGCAGCCAGGTGGACAGAAAGACCAAGAGGCAGACAGACAGACTGCGAGGAGACAGACAGCCAGACAGACCGAGAGGAGATGGACAGACTGACAGAAGCAGATGGACAGAGACACAGACAGACAGACTGAGACACAGATGGACAGACAGACAGACAAACAGACACAGAGACAGACAGGCCAACAGGACCAGGCCCTGGCCTCCAACAACCTGGCCCGACCTGAAAATCCACTGCCACCTCCCCACCCCACAACCCCAGCCCAGCCCCACGCCCTGAGGGGGGGGACCCGAAACCACCAGGAGAGGGGGGGAAACTAGAAACCACCAAAGAGGGACAACTGGAAACCACCAAACTGGGGAGGGAACTAGAAACCACCAAGGTGGGGGAACTAGAAACCACCAAAAAGGAGAGAACTAGAACGAATAGATGGACGGACAGACAGACAGGAGAAGCAGATGGGCAGCCAGGTGGACAGAAAGACCAAGAGGCAGACAGACAGACTGCGAGGAGACAGACAGCCAGACAGACCGAGAGGAGATGGACAGACTGACAGAAGCAGATGGACAGAGACACAGACAGACAGACTGAGACACAGATGGACAGACAGACAGACAAACAGACACAGAGACAGACAGGCCAACAGGACCAGGCCCTGGCCTCCAACAACCTGGCCCGACCTGAAAATCCACTGCCACCTCCCCACCCCACAACCCCAGCCCAGCCCCACGCCCTGAGGGGGGGACCCGAAACCACCAGGAGAGGGGGGGAAACTAGAAACCACCAAAGAGGGACAACTGGAAACCACCAAACTGGGGAGGGAACTAGAAACCACCAAGGTGGGGGAACTAGAAACCACCAAAAAGGAGAGAACTAGAAATCACCAAGGGAAGAAATAGAAACCACCAAGGGGGGAGAACAAGAAACCACCAAAGAGAGTGGGGGAACTAGAAACCACCAAGGCCTCACCCCGGCCTCCTGGGCCCAGGCCGCAGAGCAGGGCGGCCAGCAGCAGCAGCAGCAGCAGCAGCACAGGTCCTCCTTGAAACTTACAAGGCTATGGTCAAAGTCACCCTAAGCAGGAAAGTCCTTGAAACCCCTGTCCAAATTCAGTGCCAACAAAGCCAGAAGTAGAGCCGTGTGGCTTCACTAGTTGAGGCTAGCCTTGAGAAAAGCAGTTCATGGACTGTGCCCAGATCCTGAGTTCAAGGTCTGGGACTGCCAACAAACAGACATACACAACAATCTGTGCAGCCATCCAGCTAAAGCACGTCACCCTCTTGTCCCCAACTGAATTGGACAGAGTTCCCTGGGAAAGGGGCTGGGGGAGCCACTGTCATCTTGACTCTGCCCATTCTGCATGCATCACAGGATTCCGGCCACACCCCCATTATTTCATGGTTCTTTTTGACCAATGGGATACAAGAATAGTGGTCATGCCCACATTCCATGCTGCCTGGTAGATGGACTAGGCTCTATTAGAACACTCGGAGGCTGAGATACACAGGGGGAAAATCCTGCCACAGGAGCATGGGCCCGCTGCAGGCACCCGGGCCACCAGGCAGCTCAGTGACAGACTGAGCTGGAGCCACAGGCCCTCTGCCCCATGAGCTGCCACCACAGCATGCATGGGGATGGGAAGAGGGACACATGGGCATCTGAAAAGAAAATCTGCTTCCTCCATGACCTACCTGATGAGGTGGACTTCCAGAGTCCAACAGGTGAGCTCCACCATTGATGCAGCCAGCTTTCGGCACACATCCGAACCATTGAGGAGTCCCTCATGGTGTGTAAAGAGTAGAGGTTGGTCTTGAGTGAGCTGTGTTGGGAGAAAGCCCAGTGCATGCACTGGCTGTCCCAGGAGAACATGGAGAAGAGGACAGTGCTGTGGGAGCTGCTGTTGCTCCTCACAGGGGAAGGCACAGACAGCAGTCTCCAGATGCCAGCACAGGCTGAGCTCCCCACCACCAGCACTGCTTCAGATGCCTCAGGGCCTGTGGTAGGTGAAATGAGGGAGGAGCAGAAAGGTTTTGAAGAATTGCAACTTGAAGACAGCATGGAAACTGCCAGAGGAGAGGTCAGGGTTCCCGACCCCATAGTGGACTCCCCCAAGGAGTATGTCCTGCCCCAGATGCCCCACATCCAGATCTGCCCACAGCTCCCAGGCTCAGAGAAGGAGTGCTCCCCCACTTTCTCCTGTAATCTGATGTGGATGATGACTCTCTATGTGACATACTGACTCTCATAAGCCTTGGCAGCCACCAGAAGTAGGTGGCCAGGTGGCTTTCTCTCAGGCCTCCATCAGCCGGGTGATGGGAAGGTTAAACTGGGGGTCGGGTAGGGCAGAGGCTGCCAGGAGGTGGCCCAAACTCAAGGGTTATCTAATGGCCCATTGGTGGCCAGGAAAGAGGCCCATGTTATGCTTATCACAAAGAATAAATTGTTTTCAAAGCAAAATAAAGCCTCCAACAAAGATTTGTTCTTCCAGTCCTGGGGCTTGAACTCAGGGGTTGGACATTGTCCTGAGCTCTTTTTGATCAAGACTGGCACTCTACCAGTTGAGCCCCACCTCCCTTTCCAGCCTTTTCTGTGTGGAATAGAACCCAGGGCTTCAGGCATGCTAGGTGACCACTCTACCACTGAGCCACATTCTCAGCTAGGATGATTCTCCCCCCTCCCAAACCCATATGGCCATTCCTCAGATAAATAGGAAGTAGGTGGTGGTGTATGCATCAAATACCTAGGCCAGCAGCCATCAGGCTTAGTGGGAAAAGATTGTAGTGTAGAAATCTCTGATTTTGCATGCACGTGGTGTCTCTGTGTGTGTGTGTGTGTGTGTGTGTGTGTGTGTGTGTGTGTGTGTGTGTGTGTGTGTGTGTGTGTGTGTGTGAACTCAGGGCATAGGCTCTATCCCAGAGTTTTCTTGCTCAAGGCTAGTGCTCTACCACTTGAACCACAGCCCCACTTGCTTTTGGATGGTTAATTGTAGGTAAGAGTCTCAAGGGCTTTCCTGTCCAGGGTGGCTTTGAATCATGATGGGGGCCCCAAGGAAGCAAGAGTAAACACAACTCTCAAGTACTATCCCTATGGTGGGCTACTCCTGCACCCTGGGGGCCAGATGTGAAACATGCGGCCCTGTGCCATCATCCTCTAGAGTTCAATTTGGGGAAGTGACCAGAGCCAAGCTGACTTTTGCTCACCCTGATTGCTGATGCCAGAGCAGGTCTGTTCCACCCTAGGCCAAGAGAGCTCCTGGAAGCCTGGCTTACCACGGGCACAAAAAAGGGAGAGGTCAGCTCCAGGCTGAGCTAAGAGCCTTTGCCCACGGATACCCCAACTTGGCCTTATCACCATAAGACCTGCCAAAGAACAACCCAAAAAAACAAAATTGGAGCTGTGCCTCCAAGTGGTAGAGCTCTAGCATTGAACCAAAGAGCTCAGGGACAGGGCCCCCAAGCTTTGAGTTCAAGACCCAAGCTGACCTTCCCCCATAAAACACAGGTTGTCTAAATGTGAATTAGTATGATTTGTGCAGTATTTCTGAAGAATGGTGATACTGAAGAAAGCACCCTAATTCTAATGACAGCTGAACTTGTGACATACAGCTATGTGCTGAGTCCTTCACAGGGCACTATTTGCTGGGTCCTTCCCACATGGGGGTTTTGTGCAGAGTCCTCAAAAAGGTGCTGTTTGGTGAGTCATCCCAAAGGGTGCTATGTGCTGAGTCCCTGAGAAGAGTGGGCCATCCTGGGTTTTTCAAAGGGTGCTGTGTGCTGAGTCCATTACACAACGTACTGTATGCTGAGTCCCTCAAAAGGTGTGGTGAGCTACTGCATCCCAAAGGGTCCTGCTATGTGCTGAGCCCTTGCGAAGAGAGGGATGAGGTGAGTTTTTTGAGTGCTGTGCGCCGAGTCCTTTACACAGGGGGCTGTGTACTGTACTTCAAATGGTGCTGTTTGCTGATTGCTTCCACAGTATGGTATGTGCTGAGCCCTTCAAAATTGTTCTATGTGCTGATTTTTTCGAAGGGTGCTGTGCACTGGATGTTTTACACAGGGTGCTTTATACTCAGCCCTTCAAAGGGTGCTGTTTGCCGAGTACTCTACCCAGCATACTACATGCTGAGTCCTCAAAGGGAGCTGTGTGCTGAGTCCTTTACACAGGGTGCTTTGTGCTGTTTTTGGAAGTGTGCTGTGTGTTGAGTCATCCCAAAGGGTGCTATGTTCTGAGTCCTTGAGAGGTAGTTATCCCCAACACTCACACACACACACACAAACACACATACACACACAAGTTTCACTATGCACCTGCTTGGTGTGTGGAGTGGAGGGGGATGGGGGAGAGTCTCCTCCAGGGGTGGGGCTGAGGGGAGATTCGATCTCCCGGACCAGTACTGGGGGTGGGGTGTAGTGCTGAGCTGAGGTAAGGCTGCAATTGCCATGGTCTGGAAGCCTCAGGGCCCAGTCAGGGCTGCACTTGTGGCCAGGGCTGGGGGGCTGGGCCCAGGGGAGGAGGGGCAGGGCCCAGGGGCACACTTTGGTGGCAGCAATGGCCAGGGGCCCAAGGGGGTAGGGGTGTGTGCGCAGCAGGGGCGGGTTGGCCCAGGAGAGGAGTGTGGGGCAGAAACAGAGCTGGGAGAAGAGCGAGCATGAGCACAAGCACCAGTGGAAACGGCTTCAGTGGCTGGCGGCTGCTCCGATCATAGCGTGGGTCCTGGCTGGTTGCATAGAGCATGCAGAGCCTGCATGGCAGGCTATGGCCGCGTGTAGCCCCTCGGAGACATAGCAGCCATGGCAGCCTTGAGTCTGAGGTCCCGGTTAGGGGAGCACGGGAGAGTGAGCAGCTGCTGAGGCAGAGACGGCGGCCACAGGGGAGGAGGCCATTGAGGGGGCGACAGCGGCTGAGGAGAAGGAGAAGAGGCTGAGCGCTGCCCGGCCATGCACCAGCGGACACCCCCGCTCCTTCCCAACAGCGCTGCCTTTCAAACATGGTGCTGCAGGCTCAGACTAGTGGAGCCTCTTGCAGTCACCTGGCGGAGATGGCGCACCCCTGTGGGGCTTGTGGCCTTGACTTGGTCCCAGCCCGGGTCCTCAGACTCAGGTCGCGCACCCAGAGTCGCAGCCTACAGCTTCTCCCAGCAGCTCACGTGAGTGGCCGCCCTGCAGGCCAGCACCTGGCGTGACCCCTGCACCTTGTGACTCCACCACTCTACCCCTTCCACCCCATCCCCGCGGACCCTGAACCTTACCTCTCGCCTCCCCTCTCCTGTCCTACCTGCATCTCCCCAGCACCCCACAGTCCGCCCTGGCTCTGCCACAAATGCACCCCAGGGGTGGGGGTTGGAGCTGGGTGTTGACCTGGGGATCCCAACCCCATCCCTAGCATCCAGTGTCCCAGGAAAATGGGAGCTGCAGGGATGGGTGAGGAGCACCCATCCAGGGGCACCACAGAGCCCCTGGTCTGGAGCAGTGGGAGCCACACAGCCATGCATCTGCACCCTTCCTCTCCCTGGTGGGAACCTGCTGCCTTTAGTCAGAGATGGGGAGTAGCACCTCCACACCTGCCTTCTTAGATCTTTTCCTTTTTGCTGGGGAGGGGGGTGTTGGATACAGAAGATAGGCCCCCTTGCTGTGTGAGCCCTTGTTTTCTGTGCTCAGTCACCCTTTCACCTGAGGACATTCCCAGAAGAGCCCACTAGAGAGGTGAGGGCACTGGGGTCAGATAGAAAGTGGATATTTGGGAGAAACACACACCCCCTCTGAGAGACATACACCAGCCTGTACCCCCAACCACAGCTGTCAACAGTTCTGACTGGGTGATCACATTTCCCAGCTCTGCCAGCTTCTGGTAGTGCTCCCAGTCCATCTGGTCTCCTTGTCCTCCCCAAGAATCTGCCAAGTCGCCCCAAAGTATGTAGGCTGAAAGTAGGGACTCTATCCATGTATATAGACTTTAGGACCCCATCAAAGTCCCCAACAACGCCCCCACCCCAGGTCATACACCACTCTGGAGGCACCATGACCCCCTGCTTTGTATTCTGTCCAGGCTCTGAGGAGCCATGTGTCTCGGGACTCCTTCACCCAGCGTCCTGGCCTAGGGTTTTGGTGAATGAGGAGTCAAAGCTGGATGTTCCCAAGAGGAAGGGTCTGGCAATGGAGAAAGGGGGAGGCAGGATGGTTCTGCATAATTAGAGCATTGTTCCCCTTGGGTGGTTGCCCCTGGTTCTGACAAGGGAACCCCTCTGCTCAAGCTGGTACATTGCTCAGATGAGAAAGTAACAAACTCCAGAAAGGCACTGCTCTGAGTCTGTGTTTATGTGTTTGTGTGTGTGTGTGTGTGTGTGTGTGTGTGTGTGTGTGTGTGTGTGTGTGTGTGTGTGTGTGTGTAAGAGAGAGAGATGAGTCTTCTGTCACTGATTTAGATTTGTGTTTGTGTTTCTGTGTGTGTGTGTGTGTGTGAGTGTGTGTGTGTGTGTGTGTGTGTGTGTGTGTGTGTGTGTGTGTGTGTGTGTGTGTTTGTTGGGAGAGCAGGGAGGATGAGAACAATGAAAATATATTTAAGTCACTGGGTCTAGAAAGAGCAAAAGCATTTTATTTGTTGTTCTTTTTTCATTAATGCCCATTAGGAGACCAGCCACAATTTTTGTTTTCTCTTTCACCGTTTCATGGCTCCTTTAGGGAAGGTTTCAGTAGATGTTCCTTTCCACCTCTTTCTTCCCCTTTCCTGCAGCCCACAGTAACTCCTGGGCCTGAATGGGTCTCCCCTAGGAGGCCTGTGTGAACCAGACCAGTGTGGACACCTGCTCTTCTGTCTTCAGCCAGAAGGCTCATGAGGCTACTGTGACAACAGCCGCACTCTTCCAGCCAGACAGTCTGCTCTGGTGTGTATAGTTGGAGCTAATTCAAGGTTGGGAATGAGTCTGCCAAACATAAATAGGGAACGAGATGGGGATAGTAGGGCAGGGGCTGTGAATCTAGGAGGGTCTGGGAAGTGACGATCGGTGTGACATGGCAGATGGTTCACCACGACCAAGGATGAGAGGGGAATCTTACCCAGGGTATTGGCGGTGTACATCTTGGCAGGGGGCTCCAGGCCCCCAATGGTGGCATGGATTCCCTCCAGGGGCAGTGCACTGGTGGGCAGTCCTCCCTGGAGTTCTGCAGACTCCAATCTGTGTCCCTCCTGGGCTGTTTCCAGCTGCGCAATGGTAGGCAAGTGTGTTCCCTCTGCTGGAGCCTACTTGGGATCAGGACATGGCAGTTACCTGAGGCTCTCTGAATGCCATTTTCTATAACCTGCTGTAGGCTGTCTGGAAGGAAAAGGGGACCACTGACTTTGGAACCCTTTAAGTTTGATTGGGACATGTGAAATGCCAGGTTTTCCAGGGTTTTTCCTTGAAGCTGGCAATTTCTACTAATGCTTGGGATTCTGGGTCAAATTAGATGGACCATTTCAGCCACCAAACAATGACGTTCAAAGCAGCACAAGCAGAGTTCCCAAGCCAGATGGTCTCCTGCTATGAACGTCGTGCCTTGACTGCCTTTCTCTGACAGCTGCCGATACTTCTCAACCTCTCTCTAGGGTGATCACTACAGTCGAGGATGTCATGGGGAGCAGAGATTGTGACCTTGTTATCTGCAGCCTACTAGCTGTGAGTAGAGACAATTCCCAGGAACTGTACTGGACTCTGGGAGATTCAGAGACCTGGGATGCCTCAGGGGTCCTATCTCTGGAACATGAAACTTGGGGGCCAGATATGGTGGACCATCCTGTCTGGCCCCAGGGAGTGGAGAGGAGGCCCCTTGAGCCAGGCTTTCACCTCAGGGCAACCTTGTTCACAGCTGAGTGGGGAATTGAGTGCCACACAGCTGGTCAGTGGCCGGACAGAGATCTTTGAGAAGATAGGCATCCCAGAGGCCCCAAAATACAGTGAGTACATCATGGCTCACATCCTTGGAACCAAAACAGTTAAGTGCGGTGGCACCAGGAGGGTGGGAAGAGGGAGGAGGTAGAACTGTTGGAGAGCTACATCAGGCTTTGCCCTCACCCAGGATGCTTACCTGAATTGGATGGGACTTTTCTGTAGTATTGTCATAGACAGATGCTCATTCGTTTATCCAACAAACCGTTACAGTGTGTGCCAGGTCTTGGTGGGGGAAGAGGAGGGGGTCATACACGATGAAAGGTTCCAGTGCTGGTTCCACAGCACATGAAGAAATCGTGCAACAAGTGTAGGATTATGAAACAAAACATGGCTTTCTTTCATCATTAACCTATCCCCATGAGGAAGGGGATCCTTCACTGTATTCAGTCTTGCAGCTGGGGAAAATGAGGCATTGAGAAGCCAAGTGACCTACTCTTGACTTCCAGCTGACAGGAAGCTCAGCCTGACTTCTCTGCCATACTTCCTAGGACAGTGGGTGTTATTCAGTCCACTTCTTGTGGTGGGACTTCCACTTTTTCATTTTTGAGGCTTGAATTTGAGGCCTGGATGCTGTGCCTGAGCTCCTTAGATCAAGGCTAGCGCTCTACCACATGAGCCACAGCATCACTTCCGGTTTTCTGTTGGTTCTTTGAGTATAAGAGTCTCACAGACATTCCGGTCTGGGATAGCTGTGAACCATGATCTTCATATCTCAGCCTCCTTTGTAGTTACGATTATAGGTCTGAGCCACCAGCACCTGGCTTAAGTGTAATTCTGGCCCTCTCTTCCTCTTTCTTTCTCTCTCACCCCCTCCTCCCCCTCTCCTCTCTCCCTCTCTTTTTCTCTCCCCACTCTTTCCCTCTCTCTCTATCCCTCTCTCTTTCTCTTTCAGGAACTGGTTGAATAGGTGCTGGAGGAGGTGGCCCAGCATCCCCATGTGGCTGGAACCCAAGGTGTCCCTCTCATTCTGGAGGTGGGCTGAGGGTCAGGAGCTGTTTTGCTCAGCCTGTTGAACTAGCTTCATGAGGTAAGCCCCTCTGTACCCCGGCTAGACTTTGATGGCTATTCATTGTCCATCCCTTGATTCCTTCCTCACATCCCTCTGCTACACCGTTGAAGGAAAGTGGATGAGGAGATGTTGCCTTGTCCCCCTGCCCAGCACGATCCCGGGACTCTGACCCATACCCCCACCTATCTGGTCAGGGCCTGGCTATAAGACAATGAAAACACTCCTTGTCTACTACCCTTTGCTGGCGAGTGTAGTTTTGGTTAGGGGAGTGGGGTGCAGAGGAAAGTGCCCAGACCTGACACCTCCCGGAGGACATTTGTTCTTGTGACAGAGCCAAGTCATTGCTATGGATAAGGAGGAAGCCGCATGGTGGTGGTCAGAAGCTCATGGCTCCCACCCATCATCCTGGCTGTTCGGGAGGCTGAGGTTTGATGGTCATGACTCAGAGCCAGGCCGGGCAGGAAAGTCCAGGAGATTCTTATCTCCCATAAACTACCTCCCTCCCCAAACCCACACACAAGCCAGATGTGCTGTGGCTCAAGTGGTAGAGCCACAGCCTTGAAAAAAGAATCTCAGGGATAACACCCAGACCCTGAATCCAAGTCCTAAGACTAACACAATCATAAAATAAATGAACAGTGTACAACTTTTATCTGACTACCAAGAAAGATGGATACAGTTTTCTTCTGTACTTGTAGCCAAAGGTAAGGGGCTCCCCTTGATGTTCCCCTAAACCTCTCTTCTCCTTTATCTGTCCAGGCTTAGGTTGCAGGACAGAATTCGGATCATCCCCCTGGATGTGACCTTAGCTACCCTTCCCCAAACACCTTCCTTGGGGTCAGGATCCTGGATACACTCCCTGCTGGGAGGATGAGGCACTGCAGAGATGAGGGTAGGTATCCCCAACACTCTCTCTCTCTCTCTCTCTCTCTCTCTCTCTCTCTCTCTCTCTCTCTCTCTCTCTCACACACACACACACACACACACACACACACACACACACACACACAAACACAAATACCCCTAAGCCAACTCAGACTAGCCTTTTCCAAAGACACTTTATCTCCTTGGATTAACTGACCTAAGAGAGAATTTTGATCCCCTGTAATTGATTATTTTAACTTGGGCTTGCTAGATGACAGGAGATAAACAGGAGCAAAAAAAAAAAAAAAACAACATTTGGTGCCCATCACCTGGTGCTCAGGCTCATGCCTGTCATACTGGCTACTCCAGATGCTGAAATCTGAGGATCACAGTTTGAAGCCAGCTATAAGCTGGACAGCCCGTGAGGAGACTACTCTCCATGGAACCACCAAAAAGCTAGAAGTGGAGCTGTGGCTCAAGTGGTAGAGAACCAGCCTTGAGCAATAAAACTCAGAGAGCAGCTCCCAGATCCTCAGTTCAAGCCCACACAAAGAAATGGCCCCATCTTGTTGCCCACACATTGCCAGGGCCTCAAGCCCCCTCTCATGGGGTGTGATACAACACCTGTCCCTGGGTGGTGTATCAGGGCCTCCAGAGATCTGGTGGTGGAATCCAGGCCTTTCCCTTCATGCACTCTCAACCCACACTGGCTGGAATGCAGAGCCTGACAAGCCAGCAGCCTGCAGAGTGGAGAGGCTCCTGCTCTGCCAAGGTGATCGGAATGGTCTTCTTGGAGGCAGCACTTGAAAAGGGGGTCTTGCTTAACAAGGAGTATCTGACAGGAAGCACAGAGTACAAAGGTGCTGAATATGATGGGCAACACAGCAGAGTATGTTCATTTCTAGCCAGGGCTGCTGTTGAGAGACTCGGTATAGATGTGTGACTTGGTATAGATGTTGGAGACTGTCCTGAGACAGCCTGAGGGTCATAGAAGAACAGCTATCCAGGGCTGAGATTGTGTCTTAGAGGTAGAGGGCTCACCTAGCATGCAAGAAAGCATGGGTTGGATTCCTAGGTCTTGCATACACAGAAAAAGGTGGACGTGGCACCATGGCTCAGGTGAAAGAGTGCTCCCCTAGAGACAAAGAAAGTCGGGGACAGCGCTGGGGCCCTGATGTCAGGCCCTAGGGCTGTCACCATAAAACAGTTCTCCCAGGGACCTTTGTGACAGTTGGATGGCTATGCCCTGAAGCTCTCAGTAGGTCCATCCATGCTTTGTGTCTCCTTTGACAGAGGGGAGCTGGATACTCCTTCTGCCATGGGCACCCCTGGGCCCGGTTATCAGCAACCCTCCCAACGTCTTCCACCGGGACATGGAGCAGCTGGCCCCAGCAAAAAGTATATGCCTATAGGGTAATATTTTGAAGAGTGCATTGGAAATATTCTAAATATAATAATTAAGTTGAGCAATTTCACATTGACAGTAATTAACTAGAATAATTTAATGCTAATTGGACAAGTTTGTCTTTCTAAATAAACAAAACCTATTTCTCCTTTTACTTTATCAGGGAAATATCTGAGCAAAAAATGGAAATAAACATATGACTCTATAACAACTGGAATGAATTTTTGCCTTTTTATTAGCAAACATTAACTTTACACAGTATTTTATTGTGTTATACACATATGTCCATATAATGTAGCTTGCTAAATTTTATTCCTTTTATTAATTTCATTAGCCTATTTTTATACTTATGTTTTATTATGTCATACCAACATATTGAATATTTGAACATATTTACTGCACAGTATTTCTCTTCATCTCCTCTCTTACTTTTTTCCAAATTAAATCAGCTCTATCTTTTACACCTGGGTTATTCATTTTATTTTCTGGGTTATTCATATTTTCATATGAGAAATCTAGTATTTGTTTTTTACAGTATGGATAATTTCTTTAATATGAATGTTTCCAGTTCTATTTTTTTATTTTGAAAATACTGTACAGAGGGGTTCAATTTACATGGACAAGATAATGAGTATATTTCTTATCAAGCATTGTACCCTCCTCCTTTGTTTCCCCTTCCCATCCCTTCCCATCCTTCCCCCACCCCCCCACCCAATCCTCCCCGCCCCCCTTTCCCGCACGAAAGTTGTAAAGTTCGTTTTCGACATAACGACTTGTACATCTCATTGTTGCAATGGGTCCCCCTGTATCCCTATTTAAACGATTTGTTTTTCCCCTTCCCCTCCACAAATTATACCGACATCAGATACAGTGAAAGCAGGGGTTATACTGTGGGGGAGGGACATACAAAGCAACAAAGAAATAATCTTATAAATGTGTAAGAAACAATCGCATGAAAGAAAAAAATAAACATTTGAATACATATCTTAGGGTTCATTTCCCTAACATCACCTTATCTGACCTTTTCTGCTTGACTCAGACATATACTAGATATTGCATGGGACCTATGTTTCTTTGGGCCTGGCTTACTTCACTTAATATAATTTTTTCCAAGCCTTTCCATTTCCTAACAAATGGGGCAATGTCATTCTTTCTGATGGATGCATAGAATTTCATTGTGTATATATACCACATTTTCTTGATGCATTCATCTACTGAGGGGCACCTGGGTTAGTTCCATATCTTAGCTATAGTAATTAATGCTGCAATAAATATAATCGTGCTGGTAGCTTTAGTGTGGTCTTATTGGTAAACATTTGGGTAAATACCCAAAAGTGGGATTGCTGTGTCATAGGGGAGCTCTATGTGGAGTCTTTTGAGGAACTTCCATACTACTTTCCAAAGTTCTATCTATTTTCTTGAAGATGATATTATTTCATAATTATGTGTGGCTAAATAGTATATCATTGTGTATATGCATATATGTATTACAATTTCTTTCTTCAATGAGTGATTAGGGAAAATGTAGGTTGATTCTGTAGTTACTTATTTTTTTATGTGAGAGAAGGAAGGATGCATATAATGATGCTTGGAATGAGAAACATTCTCTTTAAGCAGGCACTCTCATATTTGAAACATCCTCTCAGCTACTCTTTCATCAGTATTTTAATAGTGAATTGAATTAAAAGAATAAAATTTATCTACTTTTGCAAAGATGTTTTTTTCAGTACCTATAATATTTTTATTATAATGTTATGTTTACTATGTCATGTGAGTATGGGGATGTATGTGAAGATGAAAATCTAGGAATGTTTGTATACGTAGCTGACTCAAAGGAAACAATGTATGTGAGATACAGGATTCAAATAAAAGTTTGAGACCTGTAAGTTGCTAAATTGATGTATATGTCCAGTTTGTGGTGTGCGATTTCAAGATCACATTTTGGTAGATTTCATACCAAGTAAGTAGATGTTTCTAACCCCAAATCTTAAGGAATAAAATAATCATTGTCTTAGTATTCCAGACATTGTCATAAGTGGAAAAAATGATTGAAAGTATGATGGGTCAATAGTAAGCCTTTAGACACTCTACATTTTCCCCCAAATCTTCAGATGTACTCTTTGGATATTAATTACAAATGTATTTATAAACATTGATATAATATGATCTTATACATAAATATATGTATATATTATAAATATATCATATATTGTTATATTTTAAATGTGTACCATAAATATTGACTTATATTTAAATGTAATTCATCTCATCATTTATACATATATATATATATATATATATATATATATATATATATATGCATACTTTTTTTTTGGTCAGTTGTGGGTCTTGAACTCTGGGCTTGAGTGTTGTCCCTGTGCTCTTCAGCTCAAGGCAAGAGCTCTACCACTTGAGACATTTTGCCAGTTACAGTTTTCTGGTGGTTTATTGGAGATAAGAATCTTTGGAATTTCCTGCCTGGGCTGGCATTGAACTGTGACCCTCAGATCTCAGCCTCCTGAGTAGCTAGGATTATAGGCATGAGCCAAGGGCTCCGGGCTATATTTACATTCGAGATTTGTTAGTGGAATAAAGGGTACAGAAACTATTATTCTTATCACAAAATGACTTCACACTTACAGGTATAATTATAAGAAGAAAAACGATAAATATTCACAGTGGCACAAAAATCCCTTAGGTGCCTAACAAGACAGCACGTTTTTCCAGACACTGCATGTGGTGTGAGCTCTTTGCAACCCAAGCGACTGTAGAAGATATTGCACCCTAAACAAAACTGACAATTGCATGAACCCAGTCCTCTATGACAGATTTAGCCAGTTCTATCTTAGAGATTCTTGTTAGGGACATGATGAAAAATTTATAGTTTAATTGTGATTATAGAACTCTTTTATACATGTCACTCAGCCATTAACTATATTTAACATAGTTCCTTTTGCTCTAACTTATATTTTCATGGCTTAGGAAACTGTTTTTTGTTTGTGAAAACATAGCTGTTCACTATATAGACATGAGTTTTTAATCCTTGAAATTACTGTCTGCATAGTGTTCTATGAGATGAGCTTCTCTTTACCATATCATAGGAATAAACTTACTCTGATTCAAACTTGGACAACAGCTACCTTGTTCTCTCTCCTAGAAAACCATCTGCATAGACTTCTTTACATGTAAACAGACCCTCATTTACTTGCAAAAGTCTGTCAGTGAGTCAAACCTAACTCACCCAAGTGAGGTGAATTCCTCTGTCATGCTTCCTTTACTTTAAAAATGGTAAGAACTCTACAGCAATGTGCATACTTTTTAATGTGAAGTGTGACTCCTATTTTCCATAATGTGAATCAAGCAGAGGAATCAATTTAAGATGTGGAAGAACCTTACAAAGAGTCTTGGACCTTGAAAATTGCCCTGGGTATGAATTTTTGGAGAAATATCCCTTCTAAGACAAAGGACTCAGTTTTTTTTTTATATTGTGCTGGTACTGGGGTTTGAACTCCTGGCCTTGAGCTCTATCTGGGCTTTAATTCTCAATGTTTGCTCTATACCACCTGAGCCACACCTTCACTTCTTCCTTTTACCACAAGTGCAGAAAAGAATCTCTTAGGTTTATCTACTTAAAATAGCTTGGAGTTGCAATTGTCAAATTTGAACCTACTGAGTATCTAGGTGTAAGCCACTGGTGCTGTGCTAGAACTCACTTCTTAAGAATAAATAATCACAAAAAGAGGTGCAATAAATATTTGTTCAATTATGTATGTGTTGACTGATAAGCCAAATCACTTGCTACTGGAAAAGAAAAAGAGAGAAGATAGAGATTAATATGGAGGAGAGAGACACAAAGAAAGAAGGGATGGGAGGGTAAATGAGTGGAGGGGAGTGAAAGGGAGGATATGAGAGGAGAGGGTAGCTGGGTAGAATTGTCTACTGCTCACTAAGGTATTGTTGGACAATCAATGCCGTTGCATTTATGTAGCCAAAGCTTTATATTTTTGGTAGTAAGTTGATATATAAAATACCAATTTACAGGTAGTAACCTGTTAGTGTGCTTCCTCCTGCACCAAGGAAGCCACAGTTAGGTTACTGTTACAGATAAGGCAAGAGTAAGCAGTTTAAGTTATTCTGAGAAACAATAATTGACATACTAAGAATGTTCCCTTGTATGGTGAAGTCAAGCATCACTCTTTTCCCTGCTACAGTCTTCCTCTCAACAAGAATAGCAAAACCAGAAGAGGAAGGAGATATCTGAGTAATGATCATCTCTCTGTTTAACCTCATCCCTTGGCCTCTCAAACAATAAAGCCAATGGAGACTTAACCTGAACTAATGGGGAAAATGGGGGGAAAAGTTCAGTCTAACTTATTGTGAAACTTTTAAAATAATTGGGGCAGTATTTCAAATACTGAAATAAAACTTTTTAAATTATTAATAAAAAGTTACTCGAAACTTATTGAAAATTTAAGACTACAGGGCTCACTACATAGTGGAATCTGCATAGGTAAAACTGACTCGTGCTCCTATCATCAGAAATTGAAGATTGTCCCTAAACATAGACTGCTGAAGTGATAAGCGATGGAAATTCATGATGGATAGCATAATGCTGAGAGCATGGAAATTATTTCCTTTCCATCTTCAGTGTGTAGAGAAGAAAAAAGCTCTATAGGATGGTCCTGAAGGTGCAATTCTAAATTTAGGACAGAAGGTGAATAGTAAAATAGACCTATCTCAGCCATTCAGAGATTAGAAATGTGGAGAAATATATTCATTTATGTGGTCAAACATGGAAGAGAGGATGTGGCAAGCCCATAGCCAAATGCCAAAGGTAGAGATATTTAACAAAACACCATGAATTTGAAACAAGTCTTAAAAGGGGAGCTAGGCTTAGAGGAAATAGGGCAGAAGGATGGAGAGGGAAATGGTGGACTAATACAGTCATAACACTCAATGTACATATGTGAGAATATAAGTAGGAAACTTGAAGGGATAGGTGGGGTTGGGGTAAGGGAAGGAAGAAAAAAGGAAAATTTGACAATGATCCAGATGCACTGAACATTGAAATGCACATACACTCTATTCAACACTGACATGATGAAGCAAAACCCCTTTGCACAACTTGCTAAAGATAATTTTTTTGAAGTTTTAATATTAAAAGACCAGAAGCATAAACCTTTAGAGATAAATAAGAGGATAGTATTGACATATTGTTGAGGCTTGTGTTCCCAAAATTGAAACAATTCCCAAAATTGAATATATTTAAAACATTAAAACTTTGAACGAACCTTAACACTTGCTGCAGTGTTCATTATGACAGGTGCCTTGTATAGAATAATTGAATTCCTCCTCCTACACATTTCTTGAACAACAAATATCTGGAATTATTTTGTTTTTGACATGTCAATCTTGACTTTATTCTTAAATGTGTGCTTATGTAAGAAATATATGGTTGTAAAATTTCATGACAATTCTTTTGAACTTCCTTTTTGTTGAATCGTCTAGTTTAATAAAATCCAATTGCACTTTTGATATAAAAATATTTTGTGCTCAATTCAGAATCACATACACTAACATTGGAACGATACAGAGAAGATTAGCATGGCACCTGTGCAAGGACGACATGCAAATTCGTGGAGCGTTCCATATTTTTACAACAACAGATGCTGGAGGGGATGTGGCCACAAGGGAACCATACAGCATTCTTGGTGGGAGTGTAAACTTGTTCAACCACTTTGGAAAGCATTATGGAGGTTCCTCAAACGATTCCACATAAAGCTCCCCTTTGACCCAGCAACCCCACTTTTGGGGATTTACTAAATGATCACAAAAAGACCATACTAAAACTACCAGCTCAACTATGTTTATTGCAGCATTATTTACCATAGCTAAGATATGGAACCAACCCAGCTATCCCCACTACATGAATGGATCAAAAAAATGTGGTGTATATACACAAGGGAATTCTATGCCTCCATCAGAAAGAATGACATCACCCAATTTGTTAGGAAATGGAAAGACTTGGGAAAAAATGTATTATGTGAAGTAAGCCAAGTCCAAAGAAACAGGTCCCATGGTTTCCCTTATTTTCAATAACGAATATATGTCTAGGGCAAGCAGACAATGTCAAAAACTATGTTCATATGAACAGATATGATGATGTTAAGGGAATTGAACTCCAAGATAGGGAAACAAGTATTTTTTTGTTTGTTTCTTGCTATTGTTTCTAACGTACTTATAATGTGCGATGTGAATTTTTGTTTCTTTGTATGTTCCTCCCCCATGCTATAACCCTTGTTTTCACTGTATTTGAAGTTGGTGCATGTGCCTCTTGTATGTACGCTTCTCTAATTTGGGGAGGGGAAGGGAAAAGATGCATGCATGCAAACGCATGTGCATGCATGTGTGTTGGCGTGCTCAGAGTTTGAAATCAGGGCTTAAAGGCCATGCTAGGTCTTTCCTCTCTAGGTTGGTGAGGTACTATATGAACTACATTTTCTTTCCTGGGTCTTTGCTAGTTCATTAAAAATTTTGAAAAATAATTTCATGAATTTTTTTGTTTGTTTTGGAAGCCCTGATTGGCTTCCAAAGGTTATCCACAGATCTCAGGCTCCTGAGTAGATATCCCAAGTAGATAGGATTATAAGTGTGACTAACCAATACAAGGCTTTCAGAATAATTTTAAAAGTAGAAGAAAATTTACTTCATGGGGGCCTGTTTTATTGTCTCCTACTTTTAAAGTATTTTGCATTGATTAAATGTGAATTTATTTCATTTTTGGATTCTTAAAAGAGAGTAAGTGATATTTAAAAGTTTTGGTACTTTTTAAAAAAACTGGAACTGTGGGACAGAAGAAATTTGCCTCTCTTTGGACCTCAATTTAGAAGCTCAGCTCTGTGCATGATAACCCAATGTCACCAACACAGTCTGTGTTGAAGACAAAATGTGACAGAAAACAATCACCATGGGCAATATTTGCTATGCTATTATTTCTTGGAAAATATGAATATTGAATTGAGAGTGTAAGAGAATGGAGAGAATTTACCTACCTTTTGTGTATTGCGGAAAGACTTTTGGAAACTTTGACTCATTTCCTTCCTCACTGTGTGTCTTTGGGCCATGCACTTAGTGCCTTTAATTACAATTTTTCCCAACACTAAAATGGTAATAACATTAGCATTATTGCAAATGTTATCTTAAGAATTAAGAGAAATAAAACTTGTAAAATACTTAACATAAACTTCCATGAATGAGCTTTGAGTTTAGCCAGAAGTTTTTTTAAAAATACTAAATAGAATGTCATAAGTATTACGGAAACCATTACATGTAGTGAGCAACCAGAAGTAATGTTATCTATTGATCATGCTCTGCTTCCAGGGAAGCCAGGTGGATAACTTCTCATGCTGTAAATCAAACTGGTTATCTTCAGTCTTGTTAGTGTAAAAATATCAGGGACATAATAATGAAGGAATGTTGTAGACTGAGATGAAGTCCAAAAGAAAATGTACAGGGCTGGGAAGGTAGCTCAGTGGTAGACCACTTGCCTTGCATGTCTGAGGCCCTGGGTTCTATTCCCCAGTACCACATAAGCAAAAAGAAAAAAAAGCCGGAAGTGGTGCTGTGGCTCAAGTGGTAGAGCACTAGCCTTGAGCTGAAGAGCTGAGGGACAGCGCCCAGGCCCAGAGTTCAGGCCCCTTGACCGGATCCCCCCCCCAAAAAAAAAGAAAATGTACAAAACTGAGAAAACATAAAAGTATCTGAGCAGTATAGTGTGCTTTACATCATTTAAGTTAAATAACAAAGATAAGGAAAACCCAGAAGAATAAATTGTCTTTTTGATATTTTATCATAGGTCTTTCCTCATTCTTGTAGAGGCATCATCAGATGAGAGGAAATGTATTTTTTTTTGTTCGCTTCCTTCCATTTATTCTTTTGTTTGAAATCTGAACTACATGAGACAGAAAGAAACGAAGGGAAATTAGTCACACAGGCTTTGGAAAGAAAAATCAACGTAAAATAAAATACATATAGTCTTGTATAAGGTCTAACTAAATTGAGTTATATAGTCTCAAGCATTAACAGAAAATGATTTAATCAATATCATGTTATTGAAAACTAAAAAATGTTAGGAGTTGCTTAATTTTTTCCTTTCTACTACCTTGAATAAATTATTGCTTTTGTATAGAGAGATTAAAGATGAGATTAACAAGAAACTTGATTAAAAATGGACAAAATTTCTGAATAGACATGTTTTCCAAAAAGCCCTGAAAATTGCCAGTGGGTTTACAAAGTTGTGTTTAATACAACTTCTATACTGGTTTAATGTTTTGTAAGAAAAAGTCATTAGAGAAATGCAATTCAAAATTACTATGATACTACTTCATAACTACTATAACTCTTATCAAAAAAATCAAAGGAACCAGGTGTGATGGTAAAGGCTTGTAATTCGAAGCTTTTAGGAGGTTGGAGTAAAAGGATTTGGGTCTGAGGTCATCTTGGGTATTGCACACAGTAAAAAACTGCCCTTTAAAAAAACTTTAAAAAAAAGTAATAATGTTGGCTGGTGAGAGTGTGGAGAAAAGGAAAATTTCTTCACTCTTGGTCAAAATAAAGGTTAGTACTCTCATTGTAGAAAGTAGTATGCAGTTTTCTAAAGAAATTCAAAGATGAAATATCAACTGACCCACCAATCATGTGATTATTTCTCTCTGAGTAACTCATAAATATATCTGTAGTTCATTGTTATTCACATTATTCACAACAACAGCCAAGATATAAATCGAAGTTCAGTGTTCAACTACAGACTATTAAACAACTGTGGTGCATGCACAAATATATTTTTCTGTTTCATCCTTAAAATAGCAAGAGATTTCTCCCATTAGCCACAACTTACAATCACCTGAAAGATGTATTCTAAATGAGGAAAAATGTTTACTTCTGATATTTGTAAACACACACACACACACACACACACACACACACACACCAACCTCAAACATTAAGAGTGAAATTTTTTGAAAAGTAAAGCAAAGTGGAATTGCTGGGGCATTTAGGTCACAATGTAGAAGATAGTAGATATACAGGATGAACTGGTATAGAGTTACAATGTACAACATGAGGATACAGGGGACAACACTGGCCTTACATAGGAATGAAGCTAAATAAGTAGGAGTTGTTCTTCCTAGTAAATGTTGCTCTTTTGGATGCTCTTCCTCCAGTAATGGATAAGATGAACATAATTCTTTAAATATATCTGCCTGTTAGCAGAAATAATAACAAACAATATAGCAATAATATTGTATGCTCAACATAGGACAAAATATCAAATTAAAATACATGAGATTATCCTTGGTGTGAACTAATTATTACAAATAAGGGAAACCATGGGAGCTATGTTTCTTTAAGTCCCACCAACAGTGTAAAAGAGTTCCCAATTGGCTACATCCATGTCAGCATTTGCTATTGTTAGTCTTCTTGATAATGACCATTCTAACGGATGAGGTAGAATCAGTCTTGTTTACTTGTAGATTTGTGGGCACCTTCTAGCTACCATAAATGAATGAATCCATGAAACTTATATTGCTCTGAGTCTGCATTCTGTTCTCTTTGCTCTTAGTATAATTTTACCAAGCCTTTCATTTTCATTAATACTGGTGAAAAGTCATCCTCTCTGATGGGTGAATAGAATTCCACTGTGTTTGTTTGTGTGTGTGTGTGTGTGTAAGATCATGATAGGCCCATAAGCCTTCTGTTTCATCTGTAATTTTGTAATTCCATATTAAATTTGGATTGCTTTCTCTACTGCATTGAAAAATATAGTTGGGATTTTGATGAGTATTGCATTGTCAATTTTTTGTCAGCCATATTGCAGTTTCATCATGTAAATTCTTCCAACCAGGAGCATTAAAATATTTTCCATTTTCTTGAGTCTCCTTCAATTTCCCTTTTTAGATTTTTAAAGTTTTCACAGTAGAGGTCCTTCACATTTTTAGTTACATTAATTCCTAGTTTTGTTGTTGTTGTTTAGTTTAGATTTGATTTGGTTTAGAGGCTAATCCATATGAAGTTGTTTTCTGAATTTCAGCCTGGATATTTCCATTCTTGGTAACACAAAAACTACTGATTCTTGTGGTTTTTATACCCTGCTACATTGCTGAAGGTTAGCATCACCTTTAGTAACTTGAAGGAGGAAGCTATAGGGTCCTTTAAATACAGGATCATTTCATCTGTAAAAAGGGATAGTTTTATGTCTTCCCTATTTGGATCCCCTTTATGTTTTTCTCTTGCTTATTGCTCTTGCTAGAAAGTCCACTACCTTATTGAAGAGTAGTAGAGAGAGTGAACATCATTGTCTCATTCCTGATTTTAATGTCTTCATGCTTCCACTGGGTAAATGCTAATTATCTGTCATATATATACTCTGAATTATATTGAGGTATGTTCCATGCATTTCTAGCTTCTCAGACAATCATAAAGGGGTATTGGAGCTTGTTAAAAGCTATTATTACATCCCTATAGACAATCATGTTTTTCTTTTACCTGCTTCTGCTGATGTTTTGTATTATGATTATTGACAAGAATATTGAATCCAATTGTATCCTAAGATGAATCCTATTTGATCATACAATATTATTTTTTGTTGCTGAAATTAGTTGGTGAGAATTTTATTAAGAAGTTCTGCATCATTGCTTATCAAAGAATTGGGTTCATAGTTCTCTTTCTTTGGTGAGTCCCTATATAATTTGGGGAAGAGTCTAATTCTGCATCATACAATGTGTTCGATAATTCCATTTCCCTTTCTATTCCATTGAAGAGTTACATCTATATATTGTAAGTTCTTTGCAGGCCTTAATTTCATGGTAAATTTATTGAGTCATAGATTTTTCTGAAATGGGAAGTGGTTTATTGACATTTCATTTTCATTTCTTCTTATGTGTTACTTCTTGCTTCAGATCCAGTATAGGAACGCATCAATTTCTCCAGGATTCTTCAGGTGATTGGCATCAGATTTTCAAAGTGCTGTCTTATAACATTCTCAATTTTGCTTATATCTGTTGTGGTCTCATTTTTGTCTCTAATTTTCTGTATTTGCATGAGTTCTCTTATTGTTTTGTCTTTTTTATTATGAGGTGATATACAGAGAGGTGGGTTACAGTTACATAAATAATGAGTACATTTTTTTCTTCTTCCCCCAACACTGACATCCCACTCCCACAAAGTTGTAAAGTTTATTTCTAACATAGTGTCTAGTGAATATCACTCTTGCTTTGGTTAATCTTTGTCCCACCATTTCTGTGATTTCCCTTCCTTTCCCCAAGTCAGATTAACTT
Organism: Dipodomys merriami; assembly: GCF_024711535.1. Lineage (NCBI taxonomy): Eukaryota > Metazoa > Chordata > Mammalia > Rodentia > Heteromyidae > Dipodomys > Dipodomys merriami. The sequence continues at coordinate 1,178,233 of NW_027203904.1, read as the reverse complement.
ATGAATAAGACAAAGGGTACAGAAATCAAAAACAGTGAGTACAGGGAATAAACCAAAGGGGAAAAACTAAATAGAAATAACTAAAAACAATTCACTATACAATAATCTTCTATCCATTTCTTGGAGCTCATTTTGATAAGCATCATTTTATGGTGATATGTGTATTGCTATTGAGCTACTGTGAATATCCTAGAAATATTCTAGTTTTTCCAAATGAGTGAAAACATGTAGCCTCTGATTCTTTGGGTCTGGCTTGTTTGAATTATTATGTTCCCAAATGATTCCATTTTCTTACAAATGGGACAATGTCAATCATTCTGATGGAAGCATAGAATTTTGTTGTGAATATATACAACATTTTCTTGATCCATCATTGCTGGGTCATAGGGGAGCTCTAGTGAGGAACCTCTATACTTCTTTACAGAGTATTTGAACAAGTTTACATTTCCACCAGTAGTGTAGTAATGTTCCTTTTTGGCCACATCCCCACCAGCCCAGCATCTGTTATTATTAGTTTTCTGCATTCAAACTGGGGTTAGGTGGAATCTCAATTTTGCTTTGATTTGCATTTCTTTTATGGCCAGAAATGTTGCATATTTCTTCATGTGTCTATTGGCCATTCATATTTCTTCTTCAGAGAGGTCTGTCCTTAAATCTTAAGTTCAATTATATTATGAGGGTTGTTGTTTCTATGAGGATTTGTTTTTTGGGGGGCGTTAATTTTGGGGCTCTAAGAATATTTGCGATATGAGGACATTGTATGTTGCAGAGCAAATAAAGACCTTCTCCCACTCTGTTAGTTTTCTACTTGTCTTTCTATCTATATAAGTTCTCTTTTTAGTCAGATTTGGTAAGGGTCTGTCAAGTCTGTTAATTTATTGAAAGAACCAGCTCTGTTTTGTTGATCTTTCTATGTTTTATTTTGTCTTTATTTAGTTATTTCTGATTTAATGTTTTATATGTTTCAGCCTACTTACATTTGGACTTGTTCCTCTCTTCAAGGAGCTTTAGGTACATGATAAAAATACTGATTTGAGATTTCCCCAATTGCTTGATGTAGGCATTCAAAGCTATAAATTTTCCTGTAAGTACTGCATTTAATGTGTCCCAGAGGAGCTGGTATTTTGTGTGTTCATTTTTGTTGAATACCAGAAACTTTCAGATTTCCATTCTAATCTCTTCAGTGCCCCACTGGTCATTCAGCAATGTGTTGTTCAGTCTTCATAGGTTTGACAATTTTTTTTGCTTTAGCTGTTTAATTGTAAGTTTATTCTGCTGTGGTCTGACAAGCTATGGGAATTCAATTAATTTTTCTTTTGATTTGGACAGAATTTCTGTATGACATAGGATGGGTTCTGTTTTGGAGAATTTTCCATGACCTGCTGCAAAGAATGTATATACTGACACTGAATGTATATTCTGTAGATGTCTGTTAGGGCAAGATGGTCAATGCAGTTATTTATTTAGGTCTTCAGTTTCTTGGTTGAGTTTTTCCTGGATAACCAATCCATGCGCGACAATTATGGGTTGAGATGTATTTTTAGGTTATGTAGTATTTGGTTGATGATGTGGGGTGGTCCAAGATTCACGGCATTGATATTTACACTTGTTGTATCATCCTAATGGAGAACTGCCTTTATCAATATATAATATCCCTTCCTACTAATTTTAATTTTAATTCTCTAATATTTTATGTTAGTAATTCTACTGTGGCCTGTTTATGGTATCCATTTACTTGAAAAATTTCCTTCCAGCCTTTCAGTTCGAGTATGTGTTTGTTTTGGTCAATGAAATGTATCTCTAGTGGACACTGGATGGATGTGTCTTGTTTTTTCATAATACTATCTAACCTGTGTTTTCTAATTGGAAATTTAAGTCCATTGATATTGAGAGTTACGGCTGGGAAATATTTAATAATTCCTGCTGTTATACACCTGCTGTTAGGAGCTGTGCCTCATCTATTCTTTTTTTTTTGGGGGGGGTCCAGTCGTGGGGCCTGAACTCTGGGCCTGGGTGCTGTCCCTCAGCTCTTCAGCTCAAGGCTAGCACTCTACCACTTGAGCCACAGTGCCACTTCTGGCTTTTTTCTTTTTGCTTATGTGGTGCTGAGGAATCGAACCCAGAGCCTCATGCATGCAAGGCAAGTGCTCTACCACTGAGCCACCTTCCCAGCCCCTCATCTATTCTTAATACATTTACATTGTTCTCTGGTAGGGAGCATTTTATATAACCATTTCCTGTTCTTTTTGACCTTCTCTATGTAGGATATATTTGATTAATTTCTATCTTGTTGATTTGGTGGAGATAAAATTTTCAAGTTCTCTTTGTCATGAAATATTTTTATATATCCTTTAAATATAAAGGAGAGTTTGGCTTGGGAGAGTATTCACAGTTGGTAGTTGTTTGTCTTTAATGTTTGCCATATATCATGCCAGGCTCTCCTTTTTACCATATCAGCTAAGAAATCATTATTTTTTCTGACTGTATATCCTTTATAAATAATCGGTCTTTTCTCCTGACAGCTTAAGAATCCTTTCCTTGATCTCTAATGATCCTCTAATGGATTATGATGTGGTGGTGGGTTGTTCTGTTCTGGTATTCTCCGTTTGGTGTTCTAAAGGCTTCTCTTCTCTGAATGAGCCTATGTGTTTGGATGTTTGGCATGTTCTCTGCTAGAATTTTGTAATATGTTTCCCATCCATTTTGTTTCTTGCTCTTCTCCTTCTTGATACCTATCTCCCCCAAGTTTGATCTTCTAACTGAATCTTGAACTTCCAGCGAGATCGTTTCTTATTTCTTGGAATTGTTCTACATGATTAACTCCTCTTTTCTATTAGACCTAGTCTGTCTTTGATGCCTAACATTATCTTCTATGTCATCTATTAGCTGTGGAGACTTTCTACTTTGGTTTTGATTTCTCTGTCTTCTAATTGGTCATTTATTTTAGGGCTTCTATCTTAACTAAAGCTTTATTTTAGGTCTTGTGTGGACTTTCTTTACATCTTTTCTTTGGGTAAGGGAGTTGGAGGGGCTGTTTTTTTAGCTGTGTCTTCTCATACCTTTTAACTATTTAATTACTTAACTATTTTTTCCTTGGACTCCTTTGCCTTCTCAGACTTTATTTATCTTTCTGTTTGTAGTCTTCATGAATTATTTTGCTAATCTTTGATTGGTTTCATCTTTTTTGACAAATTTCCTTGTAAAGATTTTGTATCTTTTCGTTAATCACATTTTTCAGCAGTATTTGTGATGTATTTTGAATTCTCTCTTCTAGCTCCTTAATTGTATGTTCTAATGTCTGGTCAGTTCCTGTGTGAATTATACTACCTTGGCATCAGTTTTCTTGTATTTTTCTTATTTGTTCTGTCCATTTGGTGGATTTCTTGGCTTTCATTTGGGGAATCTATGATCTTAATAGGTGACTCTCTATGTTCTTGGTTGATTTTTCAGGTCTTCTGTTGTTATTTGTTTTTCTGGAATTTGGTTTTTGTCTAGACGATTAAGTGTAGGATTAGAGATCATTTGTGGTGAGATGTTGTCATGTTAGTACTGATGGTTCCAATGACAATTCGAACTGTCCAGTGGTAAGGTGAATAGTGTCTGTGTTTGGATGTGGCTTTCTCTGTTCCTGCTTTTTTCCCATGTAGCCCTTTTGTTTCCACAGTGCAGCTGTGCTTTTGAGTATGTTGTCCAACACAGTCACAACAGTCACCTGCCAGGCTGGGTAACTTTTCATAGATTTTTGTTTTCTTGTAAAGACAGAATAAAATGTTCTTTTGAATTATATATTTATATATAATTATAACTGACTTGTTTGACCTGCTAGAAGTGGAATAACTGCTAGGACTCTAAATCTCTGTTTCATTAGCTAGAGCTAGGGTAATTTTCTGTTCTTATTCTGCCATTGTCTTTCTACTTCCTCAGGTTTATTTTTGATATTGTGGATTTTTTCACATAATTTAGCATTTGTGATGGTTGTATCTGGTTATTTTTGTTTTTCTGTTTGTGTTACTTTGAAATAGTGATTTCAGGCTTCTCTGAAGAGACAGTAATAGTATGAAATATATGTTATTACATTGAAAGAAAGAGAGCAGACATTTTAACCTTTTGCTACAAGTAAATAAATATTAAGCAAAACTAATGAAAATAATTACTTATTTACTCTTTAGAGAATGAGCATAGTACTCTTGGATATCTTGGAGGAAACATATTAGACTCATTACATTTACATTGAAATTACAGGCTAAACATTCTTTTTCAGAAGATAAAAGCTTCAGTTCTTTCATATAATATTATAAAATCATAATACCTGCATGTTGATTTGTTTTCATCTGAAATTTTCAATTCCATTCTTCATCCATTAGGTATCTAGTGCTTTGAATGACCAATTCCTTAAAATACCTATATTTCTTATATTGTGATGTAAATCTCAGTAATATAAGTATGAATTTATCTCTCAGTCTCATCTTGAGCTACATTCATATGAAATTTATGCAGTCTCAAGCAAGAATCCTATTTTACTCTTTTCTATGTTTTAATCAATATATCCATTCTCTTTAGAAATACGTTCTCATCTTTTTCTAGAAATATTTTTCTCATCTTTCTCATGTTTCTCATCATATTGCTCCAGTGAACATCGTGTACTTTCAGTACTTTAATTGAAATAAATATAAAGTTTTGAACATGAAGACACTTCCTCCCATTATCACTTTAAAGTAAAACTTTGGGGACTATTTTATATATAAAAATAAAAAAGTTCAATGCAAATGTTTATACATGAATGGTCTAATGATTAAGTCAATTAGACCCAAGAACTACCATACCACATCAAGTCTCAATTTACTTAAAGGCACCAAAATATTAGTGTTCATGAATATCACTCATTGTTAGAAAATGACTAGTCAAAACCAAGTTTATTTTTGAAATTTAAAAAATGAAAATTACACCCAGATTTTCTGTCAATATCCTGTTTCCAGGGATACATTTTTTTTCAGCAAACAGGGAAACAAAAAATAAGGATTTGTCACATAGAATGAAAGATATAAAATCAGACTGTCTTTCCTTAAGGTGATAAGTACATGCAAATCGTGATTTATTCAAAGATATGATAAACATTCATAAGAAGATATGTGATCAGAAGTGATAGGTAAGCAAAATAACTGGAAAACTGTATATGTAAATTTTGCTTTCAATATAGGATTACAGGTTTTCAATTCGTGAGCGTATTGAACAAGATTTTGTATCTGTAATACAGATCCTATATTCTACATTTTAGACATACTCCAATTCTCTTACCTCAGTTTCTGATCATTATTCTTCTACTTTCATGATGTCAATTGCTACTAAAGTAACAAGGTGGGAGTTTTATTTTCATTTCTAGATCAAATAAATTTTAGTATTTTGGAATAGTAGTATAAATTCATGTAGTTTATTTTGAATGTCAAGTTTGAGTATACTGCTTTCAGGGTATTGTGAATTGGCCTGAAGCAGCCAGGAACATATTTTGAATACAGAGACACACAGTATACTAAGATCTAGGGACTTGATCTCAGAGAAAGATAAAGGTCCAGGCAAGATCTTGAAGCCGAGATAAAACAATGGAGCAAACATCAATCAACTATTATCACAAATGGAACTGATCTCTGATGTGTCTGCTGGCAGCTCTTGTGTGTGTGTGTGTGTGTGTGTGTGTGTGTGTGTGTGTGTGTGTGTGTGTGTGTGTGTGTGTGTGTGTGTGTGGAGAGAGAGAGAATTTTAGTGTATCTTCCATATTTACAGTCTATAGAGCATTACTTGTTATGAAGAAGGTGCTCATATCAGAGCTCTGATACCACTGTCATCACTTTTAACTGCTAAAAGCACTTGCTTAATCTCTAATTAAAAAGCGAAAAATAAACTAACATCTTACATGATTGTTTTGACAAATAATTGGTATATTAAAGGCCAAAAGGAGGAATTGGAGATTAATATAATCTTCTTCCTCTCTTCTGATTATTACACAGCAAAAGCTGTGATTTTCAGAAGTCTCTTGCAATGTGCTCATGGCTGAATTACTAATATGCTTAATAGTATGAAACATACGATACAGAAGTAGATCAGCCTGCAAGCACAAAGAACTAGTTATAAGATCAAACTTTTGAGCAGAGTTGCCACATCATTTAGGAATGCAATTCCTTCATATAAACTTCAAATTTTGTGGCTTTCCTTGTGTGATTAAATGGTAAGAAAGTAGAAGCAAGAATTCCTGTTCAGCCAAGTAGAAATGCTCATTATCCCATCCTCATGTTGCAAATTTCCATTCCATAAAGACTCTTCATTAGAGTACTTTCATTTAATATACTTCAGCTCATCATCCTTCCCTGTTGGAGACAGGAAAAAGATAATTTTGTTTGAATATTATCTTACATAAATTAGTGTGTATAGGCTTGATTTGTATAATTACAGATGTTTGTAATAAAAGTATGTAGGGATCATGTCACAACTAAAAAATAAAAATAAAATCACATAACAACTAGAAGTCACAGCATTTTGTGCATAAATACATACATTAGATTAGTTGCAGAATTTCTATTTTGAGAAAAACTTTATATTAAAGTATAATGTACTTTACTAAGGATTGAAACATTTTATTGAAAAAATATATATATTTTGGGGGGTGGGTCCGGTCGTAGGGCCTAAACTCTGGGCCTGGGCGCTGTCCTTCAGCTCTTCAGCTCAAGGCTATTACTCTACCACTTGAGCCACAGTGCCACTTCCAGCTTATTTTTTTCTGCTTATGTGGTGCTGAGGAATCGATCCCCGGGCCTCATGCATGCAAGGCAAGCACTCTACCACATAGTCACCTTCCCAGCCCCTGAAAAATATATTTCTTAGAGACATTTTTGCTTCATAATTTTAAGAAGAAAAATGATCCCAAAGTAATTTTTTATTGTTTTCCAGTTTCCATGTGATTAACTTTCAAATTAGAAATCCAGATATATGATTTAATTTAACCAAAAATATTTATTGAGTGTAAAGTCCTTCTACTCTCTACATTCTTCACACTAAGACCACCAAATATGAGTCTGAAATGATTAGTGTCTTTTTAACCTATGTTAATATTATTTACAATGTGAGTGAAATGTTTAAAAAGTAGTATTTATTTTAGCTTAATTGCTCTGAAGAGACAATAAATGATATAATCAAAGGCTAAAAATGATTAGATTTAAAATTTACAATTCAGGAAATGGTTTTGACCACTCTGGTAACTGGAGCCTTCACTACAACCTCATAAGACAATTTATATTGATGAAGCAAAAATCCGAGGTTAGACATTTATAAATAAAAAATCATGTCATTCTGAATATGTAGAGCTACATTTCAAACAGAAAATTTAGCTTTTAAATACCTGAATATGCTAGTACATTTATTTGCAGGGTAAGTACTTGTTCTGAAAGGAGATAAAATTACATATATTTTGAAATGTAAACCTAAGTATTCATTTGAATAAAAGATAATGTTTAAAATATCACTCATTCAAGAAAGAAGATGTACAGTTACTTGTTTTTCATGCCAATTGTGTTCTCTAAACTTACTACAAATACTAGATTAGTAAACCTAATTCATTGCTTTCTGGGAAATAGAAATTCAGTTTCCTAAAACTCATGACTATAACTTTTTCTCAAACAATTGCTAAATAATTGTTTTATATTTTTTGTCATGGAATCTTATTTGACTTTTTTATTCATTAAGTTAAGTAATTGGCCAATAACAATATAAATTATGCATGAACAAAGTTTATCTAACACAAGTATTTCTTTCACAAGACATATCATGGCTCTCTTAAAGAACACTAGAATGCAGTGTGTTCTTTATTAATTTTTAGTTATTTTCTTAATGGTTATTAATTATCAGAAGTGGCAATTCTATAACATATTTAAAGCATTTGATTATACTCCCTCTATTTCTTTTTCATTACTCCTTTCTCCAAAGATCTTCCGTTTTTCACATAAAATTACATCTTTGTATGTGTGCATATAAACTAATTTGGAAGATTTAAGCTACACTGCAACTTAATTCAAGATGTACAGTGGATTAATAAGATGAATAAAAACTTGAATATTTTTTGTTAACTTCTGAATTGAGTTATCATTATTATTATGGCTAGGGTTGGGACCCCAGGCAGAATTAGAATTAGAATTAGAGAAATAGAAATTTTAGCTTCAACACAGGGTGACCCATTGCAACAATGATACTCAAAAGACACTATGTTGTAAATGAAGTTTACACCATGGGGAGGGAGGAGTAAGGGAAGTGGGGAGGGATGGGATAGTAGGAGAACAAGACAGAAGGGGGTAACAATGCTCAACAAGAAATGTACTCTTTATATTACAGATATAGTTATTCACTCTTTAAAGCATCCTTACAACAAAATAAAATTTTCAAAAAATAATGAAAAATAAAACCTGTTAGGAAATATGAAAACACTTAGAAATTTAGGTTCAAAATGCAAGTAATAATTAGACATACACGCTGAGCAAGAGTTAGGATAAATGTGAAAAAAGAGGCTTGCTATTAACATGATGATTCAGTTATATGTAGGCTTAGGCTTAGGCAAGGTGTTCCAGTTAGAGCTGGGGTTAGGATGAGAAAAAGATGTAAGATATTGTGTAAAACTGCCACATATTTTAAGAAGAATGAATGGTATCAAAGTTAGAATGAATGTAAACCAGTGTTTATGTTACTTTAAACATTCAGATAAAGTGTGAGATACTTTTTTGTTCTAATTAGGGTTAGGGAAGGATAAGCTTTAAGGTAACTTTTAGTTTTCCACTAAGAAGTAGAAGCAAAAAAAATGTGTGATTGAATAGAATCTAGACAATTTTCCTTACATTAACCATTTGGTGTTAAATCAGACTGTGATTAGGATTAGGTTTCTGGTTAACCGGGGTAGAGGATAGAGTACAGAAATGGGTTAAATTAGAGGCTTGTGCCTATTTTCCTAGCTATTCAGGAAGCTGATTTCTGAGGATCCCAGTTCAAAGCTAACCCGGGCAGGAAAGTCTGTGAGACTTTTATCTCCAATTAACCACCAGAAAACCCAAAAGTGGTGCTGTGGCTCAAGTGGTAAAGCACCCACCTTGAGCTAAAGAACTCAGGGATCGTGCCCAGGCCCAGAGTTTTCAAGTCCCACGACTGACAAAAAGAAAAAAAAAAGAAATGTGTTAAATGATAAGTAAAGCTGAACTTATTTTAGGTTCTAGGAATTCAGGAAATGCTGGGATAATGGAAGTACAATGTATTTCATAATATCAGAATTTGCGATCAATGAGTATAATGATTCCTCTTATGGAACAAGATACATTCAGAATTAAGAGTGAGAAAATCTGTAGGGTTTACAGAAAACCTGCAATTTATTTCAAGAATTACAAGTGGAATTTCAGTTAGGATTGCAGAAAATGAGCATTTTTCATAAATTTTAGAATTGGGATACTGTTAGTGTCAAGGTTATGGTTAGGATGCCAGCCATGGTTAGGGTTAGAGTGAAGGAGAAAAAAATGAGGCTCAAATTGAAGGTAAATTTAGACTAAGCCTAGTAAGAATTAGAATGAATGTGAACTAGAGTATTGCTATTAATATTAGAATCTACTTAGAGTTAGGCTTATGGTTATTGTCAATGTTCCAGTTAAGATTAATTTAGGATTAGAAAATGACTAAGATATTCAAAAATAAATAAAACTTAATTTTGGAAGTCTTATTTGAATCAAGTTAGGATGAGTGAAAACTAGTGTACTTGTGTTAGTGTTAGTATTGTCATATAATTAGGATTAAGATTAAGGTCAGTATTTTGTTCTGATTATGATTACTGTTATGAATAAGAAAGTTTTTAGTATAAACTTGAGTTTTTAGTTACAAGTAGAAGCAAAAATGTGAGATTGAATAGTAACTAGAGCATTATCATTATATTTATTTCTCAGTGATCATTCTCATAATGATTAATGAGAGTTTTCCAGATAGATTTAGGCTGAGAGTTAGCATTAAGTAATGCAGTAGATGGTAAGTAAATCTGAAACTGTTTTAGGGTACAGGGTTTCTGGAAAAGGTAGGATGAATGGAAACTACAGTATTTTTTCCTGATAAAGAGAATTTGAGGACAAGAAATATAATGGTTCATGTTAGGGAACAAGATAACTTCAGAAATAGAGTCAGAAAATTTGTGGGAATGAGGGCAAACTGAAACTAATTTCAGAGTGCAAACTGGAGTGTTCATTAGAATGATTTAAAACTAGAGTCTTTTTCTTAAACATTAGAATTGGACTATCAGGGTGAAAGGTTTCAGTTCCAGTTGGGGTTAGTGTAAGCATTAGGGAAATGGAAAGTTAAGGGTCCAACTGAAAGTAAATCTTCGAATAACAAGTCGAGTTAGAATTAGGATGAATGTGAAATAAGAAACTACTAACAATATTAAGATTAGGTTATGATTAGTGTGAGGGTTAACCTCAATATTTCAGTTAGGGTTTGGGGTACAATAATGGCAAGATAATGAGTAAAACTACAAACTATTTTGAGAAAGATGAGTTGAATCAAAGGATGAATAAAAACTAATGTATTTGTGTGGCTTTTAGAATCCAAAGCCCATTAGTTCCAGGGTTAGGGTTACTTTTCTAATTCAGGTTAGGCTTAGGATTAGGGAAGGTTAAGCTTTAAGGTAAAACTGAATTTTCTGCTAACACTTTCAAGTAAAATAAGTTTGAAACTTACCAAAAACTACAGAGTTTCTCTAAGTTTCCTATGCAAGGTTCAATGGGGTTAAATTTAGAGTTAGGTTTCTAGTAAGGTTTAGCTATATAGTAAGGGTTAGGAACTAGAGTAGATTTTAAGTAAACCTGCAAATTCTTTTTGGAGATACAGGAGTTCTGTAAAAGTTAAAATCATTGGAAACTATGGTATTTTTCATGATATGAGGATTTGAGGTTAATGATGCATAATAGAGAACAATATAGATTTCAGATTCCAAGTCAGGGAATCTGTAGGATTTGGAGCAAACTGCAAATCATTTCAAAGACAATGAGTATCTGTAAGGATGTTTCTAAACTTCAGTATTTTCCATTAATTTTAGGATTGGGTTATTATTATGATCAAGGTTACTCTTAGGGTTGTGACCAGGAATAGAGTTAGGCTTAGGGAAATTAAAGGTTGAGAAGTTGAGTTAATTACTTCCCTTGTGTATGTATTGCACTGTTCTAAGGCTTGAACTCAAGGCTTGGGTTCTGTTCCTGACCTTTTGCTGTAGGCTCCTAGCCACGAATCCAATTCCAGCTTTCTTTGGCAGTAAATTGGAGATGAGAATCTCACAGACTTTCTTATCTGAGCTGACATTGAACTGAGATCCCCAGATCCCTGCCTTCTGATTAAAGTTAGGATTAAAGGCATGAGCTACCAGTGCCCAGGAAAGTGATTGACTTTTATTGACTGTTTTTACTTATGTTCGAGATCAAGAGTTGAATTCACTCACTCTTCAAGGAAATAGAAGAGGCAATCCAAAAATTCATATGGAACAATAAAAGACCCAGAATAGCAAAAACGATCCTCAACAGAAAGAACACTGCTGGAGGAATATGAATACCAAATTTCAAACTCTACTATAAAGCCATAGTAATCAAAACAGCTTGGTAATGGCACAAGAACATACCTCAGGACCAATGCAATAGAATTGAAAACCCAGAAATGAACCTACAGACCTATAGCCATCTAATATTCGATAAGGGAGCTAAAAAAATAGAATGGAAGAAAGACAGCCTCTTCAGTAAATGGTGCTGGCAAAATTGGTTAACTACTTGTAGAAAACTAAAGCTAGATCCTTATATATCACCCTGCACCAGAATCAACTCCAAATGATTAAAGACCTCGGAATCAAAGCTGACACTCTCAAAACATTACAGGATGGAATAGGAGAAACCCTAGATCTCCTTGGCACAGGCTGAAATTGTCTTAATAGAAACCTGGAAACACAACAAATCAAAGAAAGGTTGGACAAATGGGATTGCATGAAGTTGCAGAGCTTCTGCATGGCAAAGGACATAGCTAGCAAGATCAATATAAAGCCTACGGATTGGGAGAAGATCTGCACTAACCATACAACAGACAAGGGTCTCATATCTAAAATATACTTGGAACTCACAAAATTAAATCCCCCAATAACAAATCCTCAAAGAAACAACTGCCCAATAAACAAGTGGGCTAAAGACTTAAAGAGAAACTTCTCTGAAGAGGGAAGAAGGATGGCCAGTAGACAAATGAAGAAATGCTCAACCTCCCTAGCCATAAAAGAAATGCAAATCAAAACAACATTAAGATACCACCTCACACCAGTTAGAATGACTAAAATCAAGAACTCTAATAACAGCAGATGCTGGAGGGGATGTGGACAGAAGGGAACCTTACTGCATTGTTGGTGGGAGTGTAAACTTGTTCAACCACTTTGGAAAGTAGTATGGAGGTTCCTCAAAAGACTTTACATAGAGCTCCCGTATGACCAAACAATCCCACTTTTGGGCATTTACCCAAATGTTTACAAATAAGACCACACTAATGCTACCAGCACAACTATGTTTATTGCAGCACTATTTACTATAGTTAAGATATGGAGCCAACCCAGATGCCCGTCAGTAGATGAATGGATCAAAAATAAATGTGGTATATATACACAATGGAATTCTATGCCTCCATCAGAAAGAATGACATTTCCCATTTGTTAGGAAATGGAAAGTCTTGGAAAAAATTATATTAAGTGAAGTAAGCCAGGTCCAAAGAAACATAGGTCCCATGGGTTTCCTTATTTACAATATCTACTATATGTCTGAGTCAAGCAGAAAAGGTCAGATAAGGTGATGTTAGGGAAATGTACCCTAAGATATGTATTCAAATGTTTTTTTTCTTTCCTGCGATTGTTTCTAACACATTTATAAGGTATTTCTTTGTTGCTTTGTATGTCTCTCCCCTCACAGTATAACCTCTGCTTTCACTGTATTTGATGTCGGTATAATTTGTGGAGGGGAAGGGGAAAAACAAATCGTTTAAATAGGAATACAGGTGGACCCATTGCAACCATGAGATATACAAGTCGTTATGTCGAAAACGAACTTTACAATTTTCATGGGGGGGGAGTGGGGAGGATTAGGGGGGTAAGGGGAGGATGGGAAGGAATGGGAATGGGAAACAAAGGAGGAGGCTACAATGGATGATAAGAAATGTAATCATTATCTTGTCCTTTGTACAGTATTTTCACTATAAAAAATAAAGACTTGAATTCAATATCTGACAGCCTTGCGCATTAGGTAGCACTCTGCCACTTGAGCCATATCTCCAAAACTGATTATTTTAAATAGGTGGAAATCATTAAATTTTCTTCAGATGATATGCTTCATTAGTGTTGTTCTAAAACTCATCCTAATGAAAAAAGATTTATAGACCCTAGAGATGATCTGAACAGATTCTCATGCTTTGCTCCTAATGGCATAACATTTTAGGGACATGATTTTTAATTATTATTTTAAGTAACAAAGGAGTTATCATTTAACAAAGCAGTTTATGCATACAATATAGCTTGATCAATGACAACCCTTTCAACATTCTCATCCATCACTCCTCTATGAACCTCTTCCTTAACTCTTCTTAATTTTGTAGGATATTTACTGGATTCCTCTCTGCACTTCACCCCTTTTCTCCTTTTCATTCTTCTCATTTTCCCCCTTCACCCCTCTTTTGACTACCCATTTCCATATTATCCAGCAACTCTACTCCTAGGCATTTACCTGAATGTTTACAAACTAGGATGTAGTAAAAGTTTCAGCACAACCATGCTTACTGAATCACCCCACCTACCCCTCAAGAGAGATATGAATTAAGAAAATGTAATACACACACACACACACACACACACACACACACACACACACACACATTGGAAATTCTACTTACCCATCAGAAAGAATATTTTACAATTTGTATCTCATTTCTCATTTCTTCTGCCTGGTATCACATTGTTGCCGTACTGTCCCTGTACTGCAGTAACTGACACATGCAAACTGATGTAAAATATTGTCAGGGTTATTGGCTAGGAATAGATTCCTGAATGAGTTCTTCGCTCATTCTCTTCATCTATTCATGCCTTTGAGTAGTGATTGTACAGATTCATTTGTACCATTTGCTACACACAAAAGAGATGAACCACTTGTACGTATATATACATACATGTATATACATACATGGATATATGCATTTTATGATTTCAAGAATTATGGAGCTAACAAAAATCATATGCATTTTCCTTCCTTTTTAATTCTTTCAAAGCCTAAATAACTTTGTCTCTTTTGAATACCTAATTTTAAAGAGAATGTCATCATCTCTGATCTGTCAGCGCCCTTGAAATTAGATGTTCCAATAAAACAAAATTACTTAGGCTTTTTGGTGGAAGAGAAGAGTATTCTAGGGTTTTATTCAGGGGTTCTCTGCTTGCTAGACAGGACTTTGGTTGTATAGCACCAAGCAGCTCAACTCCTGTTGCCATAGTTCTAGTCCCTTTTATTTGCTTGAGGTCTTGAAGTTTTTGCCCAGGTCTGATCTTAGATTGACTGAGACTTTGCTACCTATGCATCCCACAAAATTAGGTAGGATTACAGATGTGAACCAAGATGGCCAGATCATTTGTTGAGATGGCTGTCTTGGCATTTATTTCTCTGGCCTGCCCTCAGACATTTCTGCTTCCCAATCAGCTAGGATTACAGATGTGGGCTACTATACTTGGTGTACATGACACCTTCCTTTTTTTGAGAGGTTTTTATTGTAAAAATACTGTATAGAGGGGTTATAGTTACATGAGCAAGGTAATGAGTGCATTTTTTATCAAGCATTGTTACCTCCTCCTTTGTTTTTCCCCTACCCTCCCTTCCCTCCCACCTTCACAACTACACTCGCCCCTGCCCCCTTCCCCACCTCCCTGCCTAAATTGTAAACTTCCTTTCTCAACATAGTGTCTTGTGCATCTCATTGTTACAATGGGTCAGCCTTTATCCCTGTTTAAACATTTTGTTTTCTCCCTTCCCCTCCCCAAGCTAGAGAAGTGTGTATACAAGATGCAGGGCACCGACATCAAATACAGTGAAAACAGGGGTTATACTCTGTGGGAGGAACACATAAAGAAACAAAAAAAATCACAATTTAGATGATAAACCACTATCTTGAGGTTTATTTCTCTTCACATCATCTTATCTGATCATATATACATAGCTTTTGAACTTTTATACTTGTCCCAGACATATACTAGCTATTGCAAATAAGGGAAACCATAGGATCTATGTTTCTTTGGGTCTGGCTTACTTTACTTAATATAATTTTTTCCAAGACTCCACTTAGAGTTCTCCTATGACCCAACAATCCCACTTTTAGGCATTTACCAAATCATCACAAACAAGACCATACTAAGCTACTAGCACAACGATGTTTATTGCAGCATTATTTACCATAGCTAAGATATGGAACCAACTCAGAGGCCCCTCAGTAGATGAATGGATCAAGAAAATGTGGTATATATACACAATGGAATCCTATACCTCAACAGAAAGAATGCCATGGCTCCATTTGTTAGGAAATGGAAATAGTTGGAAAAATTATATTAAGTGAAGTAAGCCTGGCCAAAGAAACATAAGTCTCATGGTTTCCTATATTTGCAATAAGTAGTATATGTCTGAGACTGGTAGAAACGGTCAGATAAGTAGATGTTAGGCAAAATTAACCCCAAGATAAGGGTTCAAATGATTTTTCTTCCTTGTGATTATTTCTAACATATTTATAAGATGATTTTTTTGTTGCTTTTCATGTCCCTCCCCCACGGTACAACCCCTGTTTTCACTGTATTTGATGTTGGTATAATTTGTGGAAGGGAAGGGAAAAAAACAAATTGTTTAAATAGGGATACAGGTGGACTCATTGCAACAATGAAATGTACAAGACGTTATGACGAAAAAGGAACTTTACAATTTTGGCTTGGGGTGCGTAGGTGCTGGGAAGGGATGGGAAGGGGAAACAAAGGAGGAGGCAACAACTCTTGATAAGAAATATAATCATTACATTGTCCATGTAATTGCAAACCCTCTGTACGGTATTTTCCCAATAAAAAGAGAAAATGTCATGTGTGTGTGTGTGTGTGTGTGTGTGTGTGTGTGTGAGTGTGTGTGTGTGTGTGTGTGTGTGTGTATCACATTGTATATATTTATATATGTATATATGTATATGTATATGTATATCTATATATATAATATATATGTATATATATATATATAACTATACCCATAGTTTCCCTTACTTGCAGTAATGAGTATATTAGTACATGATATCATATGATCATATAAGATGATGTTAAGTGAAATGAACCCCAAGAGAGGGACACAAATGGTTCCATGATATTCTTATCTCTATATAATCCCCCAGAGAAAATTGGAAGGGGAGCTATGGTTCAATTATTGAGCACCACCTTTTAGGGAAAAAGCTTAAGTGAGAAGGTAATGTATTGAATTTAAACCACAATATCAGCACTCAAAAAAGTTGATTTCTTTTTCTTGAGGTTTTTATTAAGTTGCTCAGAAAATAATCAACATTGAATTTATGTTTAGAATTACTATCAAAATCATGTTATATTTATTGATGTTATTCTTTATTTTCCTAAATTTTACTTACACATTAATATCCAGTAATGGAAAGAGATGATTAGTGTTTCACAAGTTTTTATGGCAGTTGAATATATGGATGAGAGATGCTTACAAGGAGTTTGGACTGAATACATATGTGCAAGCTCTTCAATAAATAAATGATAGTTGAAGAACCTGTGGCCACGTATGAAATAAAATAAAGAAATCAGCAAGGAAAGATAAGGTATGATTCTGGAAAGCACATAATTTTGGAAGATAAAAAAAACAAGGAATATATGAAACTTTTGTTAAGAACTTCGTAATCCACAGACACATTTTATTTCTTATTTCTACTATAAGGCATTTCAGTTAACTTTATTTTACAAAGTTAAACATGATTGGCATTTAATACTAACTGGCTTCTGTCTCAGGTGAGCAATTATTCTAGCCAGGTGCCAGGGGTTCATACCTATAATCCTAGATACTCCGAGGGCTAAGGTCTCTAGATCCTAGTTCAAAGCCAGGTTGGAGAGGAAAGTTGGTGAGACTTTTCTATTCAATTAAACATGAGAAAACTGGAAGTGGCATTGTGGCTCAAAGTGGCAGCACTAGCCTCAAGTAATAAATTTCAGATACAGAACCCAAGTTGTGAGTTTAAGTTCTCTGAAATTATTGTTAAAATACTTGTTCTTAGGATCTCATTAACTTGTCTAGAAGAATGTTTTAAACTTAGGGATGTTTTATTTCATATTGTCAGCATTGATTTTTAAGATGTGCAGAGAAAAATTAAAGTCAGAACTGGTTTGTATTGCGTTGTATTAGGCATTGCCTCTACACACAGAGATCAGCTGGAAAGCAGATGGCCAAATCCTGGCTGTTGGCAATGAAGATGGATATGTGTTTCTTTGAGCAAATAAACAAAATTTGTAACGGCAGCCTTTATAATACCTTAATTGTAACAAAATTAATATTATTGCTATTATTATTTTTTGTCAGCTGTGGGGCTTGAATTCTGGGTCTGGGCGTTGTCCCTCAGCATTTCAGCTCAAGGCTAGCACTCTACTACTTGAGAAACAGTGCCACTTCACATTTTGTGAAGAACCTTTAGTTGGAGATAAGGGTCTCACAGACTTTCTTGCCCAGGCTGGCTTTGAATAGAGACCCTCAGTTCTCAGCCTCATTAGTAGCTAGGATTACAAGTTTGAGCCACTGGGGCCCGGCAGTAAAACTATTTTGAAAAGAAAAAACCCACGATTCTATACTTAAACAATTACAATCTGGCAAGTGTATTTGTAACGTTAGTTGTATCAAGTAACCATAGGCAGCAATCATTTTTAGATCTCACTATGTCCTGTCCAATGCCAGATAATATTTCATTAATTTGCTTTTTCCTAACAAAGTTCATTTTGAATTCTCAACAGCACAATTTTCTAGTGAGTAAAAAGAATTATTCAGCATATTTATTTCAACAAACAGCATTTTGCACTTTAAAAAAATTTTTTTTTCCAGTGCTGGGGCTTGAAATCAGGGCCTGGGCACTCTCCCTGAGTTTATTTTGTTCAAGGTTAGTACATTACCAATTGAACCACAGCACCACTTCCAGTTTTTCTGCTTACCTCATACTGAGGAATCAAATCAAGTGCTGCATGCATGCGAGGCCAGCACTCTACCACTAACCACATTCCCAGTCATTGGGTCCTGGTATATTTCCCCTTCTAGATTAATAGAAATATTCCAGGTTCCGAACTTGAAGCTGATCCCTGCCATCCAATAACATCACATTCTTGTGAATAGCACTAGCTGGCCTCATGAGCATAGCAGCCACCTGGAACTCAGCTATCTGATGGCCTTGGCCTCCAACAATGCAATCATTTCTGTGCACAGACTGAAAACTGTCATAGGTAAGTTTAATATATTCCATCCTATTCTCAGCGACTTACCATTCTCAGCTTTGTATGCTTTAAATTCTGTTAAACATTAATTACTATTTCCCACCACTCTCATACGTAACATATATGTCTTACTTTAAAATTTATTCAAATATGCAAAAATGTTAACGTAGTTGCTGTCCACTAGTGGTTCATGTTTTAAAACCTAGCTACGTTAGAAGTCAAAAACTGAGTATCTTGGTTTAAAGCAGCCCATGCAGAAAAATCTGAGATATTTCTCCAATTCAGAAACCAAAATCCAGAAGTGGAGATGTGGCTCAAGTGGTAGAGTGTCAGCTTTGAGCAAAAAGACTAACCAAGTATAATTGGTCTACTTCAGACTCACTTACTTACTCATGGAGCACATACACACACATACACACACACACACACACACACACACACACACACACACACACACACAATGTACATTCTCCTAGACTCCCCTTCTTGAGCAGTATTCAATGCCATTAACTTAATGCATGTTTTCCAAATTATTATGGTAGGGATTAATTTACATTTGTATTTATGATAATGCATTTTTTGTACTTTTTCTTTTTCATTTCTTTGGTACTTATGTGAGAGAACTGTTTTGTGAAGACTAAACAGAAATCAATGTGTCAGTAAATAGATAGTGACAGACTGAAAGATGCAGATAATACCACTTGAAATTTTATTTCTTCAAATTTAAACATATATGCATATGTATGTATTTAAAATTTCTGCCAAGATTTTATTTTGATTAACAATGATCTATTTGTTCCATTATATGAATTTAACATATTGTATGTTTCATAGCAGATTAATACTTATAGAATTTCTTTCCTTTGGAGACAAGGTTCCGCAGTGTAGACCAGGCTTTCTTCAATTCCTAATTCTCCTGTCAGGTTTCTGTGTAATGATTGGCATTACCATGTGGTAGCATAGTACCATGTCCAGCTATATTATTTACATTTTGTACAGTAGAATATTAATGTGAACAGCTTTAAGCCACATATCATCATGAGCATGAATGAATTTCTTGCAGAAAATGTTATAAATAGAGTTACTGAGTGAAGCCAATTATGGTAGACATGCCTGTAATCCCAGCACCCAGGAGGATTGTAAGCTTAAGAGAAGCCTGAGCTACAGAGTAAGTCCCTTTTAAAACAAAACAACAACTGTTGAGCTTGGAAGAGGGAAAGTATTGTTAAGTGGGGTGATAGGAACATACAAAATGTAGTGTGTGTGTGTGGGGGGGGGTTTGCTGGACCTAGGCTTGAACTCAGGACCTGGGCACTGTTCCTGAGGTTTATGCTCAAGTCTAGCACTCTACCACTTGGACCAAACTCCACCTCAAGCTTTTTTAGAAGTCATTGGAGATGAGTCTGTTCCAGTTTCCTGTTCAGGCTTAGAACCTTGATCCTCTTTCTCAGCCTCTTTTTTAAGTAAGATTACAGGTATGAGTCTGTAGTAATTGTTGTATTACTGTTAAGTAATATAGTAAACATTATGCCAGTTTATACTCCTTCCAGCAGTGCTTGAGTGTTGCACACACACCTAAGATAAAACCCACTCCATGTTTGATGACATCCAGATCTCATAATCCCGTGAGATACATATTGTTATGCTCACTTTACCTATGAAGAATTTGAGCTCCAGAGAGTTAGGTTAAGTTTGAGTCCCCATCTAGTATACAGTGGAGCCTGTATTCAAGCTCAACTAGGTCTGTTTATTTCAGAAAACACGGAGTCATCATGTGTTCTAGTCAACATGTGTTCTAGCAAGTACTGCTCATTGCAAGTACAGTTCTATGCCTGACAAATTACCTTTCTCTCTCTTTAACTGTTTGCATCCCCTTTCATAAGCTAGGGAAAGCACAAGTGATGAGAAGAGCCATTTTTGAAGGGGAAATTGATAATGGGGTTTGAACTTGGTATCACATACATATTAGTCAGGTCTTCCATTTGAGTTATGCCTCCAGCATTCTATTTCTGTTTTATTTTTTGTAGTATTATTACAATGGTGAGTTACACAGAGGTTATAGTCATCTAAGTCAGTTCTGATTATATTTCTTTTTTAAAATGTCACCCCTTCCCTTGCTCTCTCAATTTCTCTCTCTCACTGGTTTGGTTTTATTAACCACCTCCTCCTCCTCCTCTTCCTCCTCCTCCTCCTCCTCCTCCTCCTCCTCCTTCTTCTTGAGATCTAGAGGGAATAGTTACATATGCGTGTCAATGACTACATTTCTTTTGTCTTTGTTTTTGTTTCAGTCAGTAATAAGACTTGGACCCAGAGCCTGAATACTGTCTCTGAGTTCTTTTGCTGAAGAATGGCATTCATATCGAGCCACAGTTCTACTTCCCTGAGTGCATTTCTTTTTGGACAATGTTAACTTTTCCCTTCCTCTCTTCCAGTTTTCCCATCCTTCCCCACAAACAAATTGCATAGGTCATTTTCAGCATAGTACCAATTAAATATCACTGTTGCACATGTTCATCGTTTGTCTCTCCTTTTGAATGCCCCTTTAACTTCGCAAAGAGAGATAAATGAAGAAACATGACAAAAATGAAATAAAATAAAGAAAAATATCTTGTTTCTGTTTCCTGGTCACTGGTTATTTTTGAGATAAAATGTGTGTGTGTGTGTGTGTGTGTGTGTGTGTGTGTGTGTGTGTCTGTCTGTGTGTGTGTGTGTGTGTGTGTGTGTGTATGCATACTGGGGCTTGAACTCAGGGAGCTGACCTTTAGCTTTTTAACTCAAGGATAATTGTCTATGACTTGAACCAAACTTTCACTTCTTGATTTTGAATGGTTAATTGGAGATGAAAATTTCACAGATTTTTCCTACCTGTTCTAGCTATAATCCACTTCCTCAGATCTCAGCATTATAAATAGCTAGAGTTACAGATGTGAGCCACTGGTAATGCTTGGCCTACCTTTTTTTTGTTAAGTAGTTGAAATGTAAAAGACAGTTGCAACCATAGTAAAAAAAGAAATCCATTTAACTTTCCCAGCTTCATTAACTTTTAAAACTTTGTCACATTTGATATGTACAGAAAAACATTTTTTGTAAATGCTCCTGCAATTTGGTTTTCATCTGGGTTTTTTCCTCATAATGAACTTGATTTTATAGCTTATTACCTACTAAATATTGATAAGAATATGTCCAGAGGGCATTAATGACCTTTTGCTGGCTTTCATAAGGAAAAGGTGCAAGCTAACACTTGTGATATATTTGTGTGTAGGACCTCAATGATATATCCACATTGTTAGCCAGAAGACAGTAGTGCCTGTTATAAATCATCTAGATCTGGCAAAACCTTGACACAGGCCTTGTTACCACCTCCTGTAGGTCCTCTTAGAGTGCAATCCTGCCTCTCCAGTGACCATGACAGAGCCCTGCTGGAGGTTCTCAGGACACAGCCAAGGGCACCAGTCAGGCTTGGTACCTACTGCTTCCTATGATGGAACTACACAGGAAATGTGAGGTCCTTAAACTGTCATCAGACAGTTCTTCCTTGAATATTCGATCATAAGAATTAAGGAGATATCAAACTCTCTCTTCCTTGTGCCAGTTGTGGACCTGTATTTCTTCTTCTGCTGTCATCTTCTGTGGAAAAAAATGATCTTAGCTCTATAAGCCATTTTGCTTATTCTAGGTCCTTAGGGTAAGTCTGGATTTTATACTTAGACAAAAGGAAATCTAGTGATAAAAATAGCAAACTTAACATTTTTTCTAGTCTATTTATTACCCAAATATATTTTCAAATCCTACCAATAATTCTTATTAGTAAGAGTCACTTAATTAGTAGTCACTTTTTCAAACTCCTAAGTTCCTCAGTGAGCTGTGTGAGAGAAACCACAGCAGGTTTCAGGGGTCCTCCAGACTAACTTCTTGCCCAGGGAGGAGTGCCTCCAAATTAAACAAAGAATAATTCTTTATTTTTTTTTTTTTTTGTCGGTCATGGGGCTTGAACTCTGGGCTTGGGCGCTGTCCCTCAGCTCTTCAGCTCAAGGCAAGCGCTCTACCACTTGAGCTACAGCGCCACTTCTGGTTTTCTAGTGGTTTTATTGGAGATAGGAGTCTCACGGTCTTTCCTGCCCGGGCTGGCTTTGAACCGCGATTCTCAGATCTCAGCCTCCTGAGTAGCTAGGATTACAGGCGTGAGCCACCGGTGCCCGGCACAAAGAATAATTCTTATATCTCAGATTACATGTCCTAGCTATATATACCAAAGAAAGCTAGTAACAAGAGATTGGTCTAACTTGGGAACAATGAAGATCAGAAACACGAATTCTATGTTTACAGAAATGAAAAGAAATTTTCCTTTATTCATATAATACAATAAAAAGCTCTACTTTTCTCATTATCACTTAATTGTGGTTGTATGTACTCAGTACTAGCTTCTTGAAAGTCCTAAAAAACTCTTTGACACAAACTCAGAAGTTCCATTGGTATCAGCTTGAGATTTCATGAAAAAATTTTACTTTTTATATTTTAAAAATCTATTTTATTATGAAGATGCTGTACATAGGGGTTACATTTACATGAGTAAGTTACATTTCTCATTGAACATTGTTACCCATTCAGTGGTTTTCTCCCTCTGTCCCTTCCCTCCACTCCTTCCCACCCCCATTACATTGTAAAGTTAATTTCTGCCATAATGTCCTGCGAGTATCATGGTTGCAATGGATCACCTTTTGTACTTCTTTCAGCATTTTGTTATTTCCCTTACCTTCCCCCAATCAGATAAATGCATATACAGGATGCAGGGTGCCAGAATCAAAGACTGGAATTGCCATGGATAAAACCAATAGGAAAAGAAAAATGACATAAAGTAAGAAGAAAGAACTAGCTGCAGTACATTGGCTACATCAAGCTTGACAACTAAACAAAAGAAGACCTGTTGTTTCTATGTCTTGGTGTTCATTTCAGTTAGCATCATTTTCTCTGGTCATATATATTCATAACTCCTGAGCTATTATGATCCACTTTCAGGAGTAACAGGCTAATGTTAATCATTGCAAATGAGGGAAATCATAGAGCTCTTGTTTCTTTGGGCTTGGCTTGATTAACATAGTATGATTTTTTTTCCATCTTTTCATTTTTTTACAAAAGGGACGATGTCATTCTTTCTGATAGAATCATAAAATTCCATTGAGTAAATACACCACATTTCCTTGATCCATTCATCTGTTGAGGGGCAAATGGGTTGTCTCTATATCTTAGCTATGTGTAACAATGCTGTAATGAACATAGTTTTGATGGTAGCTTATTATACCCTAGTTTGAGATCATTTGGATAAATGCGGAGGAGTGGGGTTGTTGGATCTTAGGGAAGTTCTATGTTTAGTCTTTTGAGGAACCTCCATAGTGCTTTCTCGAGTGGTTGAACCAGCTTACATTCCTACCATCAGTGTAGTAGTGTTCTTATTTAGCCACATCCACCCCAGCATCTGTTATTTGTTCTCTTGATAATAGCCATTCTAACTGGGTTGAGTGGAATCTAAATATGGTTTTGGTTTTGATTTGCATTTCTTTTATGACCAGTGATGGTAAGCATTCCCCGTCTCTTTCCGAGAGGCCACACTATTACAGGTTTCTAGTGTCCCAACAGAGACATAGAAACTTGTAATAATGTGTGCTTTTTGTTGTACATTTACTTCACTTGGAGCATTCAATGACTCCTATAATTTACAGCAAAGGTTTATACTAATTACCTTACTGAAAAAAACACTGATTTTCAAAAAGCATAGAAAAAAATCTCTTTGTCAGGGGTCCCAGTTAATACTAAGGAAGTTTCTTTAGTGGAAAATTTTATTTGGTTGCTTGTTCTTTATGTTATTTTAACACATGTTGAATTTGGGGTTTCCCCACTAGATCTTCAACAAACTAGCAACTATGTTGCCTCATTGGATTTTGCTTCAAAATTTACAAAATATTCTGTCATATTTTTGGTTTGGTATTTGGGGGGTGGCTTTTGGAGTGCTAGTGGGCTTGTACTCAGGCTTGAAATGAGGGTCTGGAACTCTAGTTTAGATTGTTTAACTCAATGCTGTCACTGTGCCACTCAAAACCACACATCCACTTCTGGCCTTTTCTGCTTAATTAAAGATAAGAATTTTGAGGATTTATTAGTTTAGGTTGGCATCAAACTGTGATCCTCAGATCCCACCCTCATGAGCAGCTAAGATTACAAGAATGAGCCAGACGCTGGATACATTGTGCTCCCTATGATACCTAAACAAGGGCACATAATACTGAAGCATGTGTGTAAGGTTATGTATTTCAAACTTATTTAGAAAAATATAGCCATTGTGTGTGTGTGTGTGTGTGTGTGTGTGTGTGTGTGTGTGTGTGTGTGTGTGTGTGTGTGTACATAATATAAATGTGCAGAGGGAAATGAGGATGTATCTGCTGATTTTGAGGAAAGATTTCACCTGGGGCTTTTCACAGACTGAACTATACTGTACAGAATGCTTGAGACTAAAGGTGAGGTAAATGATGTCATCATCTCATTCATCTACATCCCTTGCTAACATTTGCATATACTGTGGTGTTGTAATGATTATTTTGTGTATGAGAGCCAGTACTGGGGCTTGAATTCAGGACCTAGGTACTGTCACTTAGCTTTTGTATGTGATGCTAGAACTCTAACATTTGAAGCACAGCTCAGCTTTCTGCATTTACTGTTTAATTGGAGGTAAAAATCATTTTTGTTCAGTTGGCTTTAACTGAGTTCCTCGTATCTCAAGGTTCTGAGTAGCGGGTTTTACAGGACTGAGCTTCCAACGCCTACCTTTTCATTATTAATGTTACAAGCTACATGCTCACACGCATTCCTTGCAGTCAAAAATCTCTGTTCAGGCTGACTGACAAGAGGTGAGGAAAGATGGTTGAGTGGATAAGTTACCAAATGGGCCTCTAGCCCTATTAACAACATTCTGGCAGTAACTTACAGTTCAGTGTGTGAGTACAAATTTCCACTTTCACTTGACCTTTATTAACTGCCTTTTTGAACTGTTTTTGATACATATTTTAAACATTATCTCCCAAACAGGAGATATTATGTGAATGTATTTGGTAATATTTCAGATGGGGTGGTCTTGTGTGTCTGGATGTCTGTTGTCTGAGGCCATCTAGCTGGGCTTCATACATAGCTAATGCTTCCTGGCTACTGGTTGCAGAGAGGAAGGTTTTCTTCCTGGCCAGGCTTTGATTTGGGATCCTTTCATCTTAGAATTCTAAGAAGCTAGGATAACAAGCATGAACCACCACCAACTGGCTTGTTTTAGAAGCATTAATTCCTTTTCATTCATTGTTTTTTTCCTGGAAGGTTGATCTAGACAGGCTGCTTGTACCTCATAATAAGGTGATTTGAATAATACCTTTGCCTCTGGCATTTCTGAAACTCATTTCTTCAGTTCTAGGCAAATGAATTTGTTCTAAAGCCAATAGCATTTTTCTTCTGCGGTACCTTAATTAATCTCTTATCCTTTGCTTTGGCAAAGCAATCTGGATGTTTCTGTAAAACCCTACTTCTTGAGAGTATTACACTTAGAAGTTATCATGTACACACTTTCATATAGTCTCTCCTTTTATAAAAATATGTTACAAGATTGGGTGGAAGAATGGTGACTATTGAATTAATTTGATAACAACTCTAGAATTTTTAAGCCTTAATGCTTAAGTCAAAGGAGTATTAAAGACAATCAGAATAGTGGAATGTGGCTACTACTCATTTGATGTATGTGGAAAGATGATCAGAATTCTTATGATTAATAAAATATATCTTCAAATTTCCAGTGGTAGACTGCTATGCTAACTAGGAAGAGACACTGGTGATGCCAGGGCTTTGAAAGCTGCTAATGAAGCAAAATGTCGGGGAGAGCATTTAGTAAGGATATAATTCCAAGGCTCATACCAAATATATTGAACTAAAATACTAAGTGATGAATGACTGAGCGCCAAATTTTATTTGTTGGCTTCTTTGTGATGTCCTGGGATTTGGACCTAAGGCCTAGGTGCTGTCCCTTTGTTTTTTCCTCAAGGCTAGTGCTCTACTAGTTGAACCACAGCTTCATATCCATATTTTTGGTGATTAATTGGAGTTCAGCCTTACCCAATTTCCTCTTTTGGCTTCCTTAAAACTGATCCTCAGATATCAGCCTCCTGAGTAAGTAGGTTTCAGGTTGTGAGCCACTGGAGCCCAGCTGGAATCACATTTTAGAAGTATTCTTTTGGTGAATCAGATGTGTCTGACTACTATTTTAGCACTTTGGTTCCAGTGGATCATGTCAGATTTATACTAAAATCAGACATTTTCATCTTGTAATCTGCAGCATCCAATATCTATCTAATTTTTTCCTATTTTCATTTCTGACCTCTTTTTCTTCATTGTACCTTTCCATTCTTACTTCAGTGCTGTTTTCCTTTTCTGAAGCAAGTCAGGTTCATTCCCATCAATGGGGGATGTACTTGCTGTTCTTACTGCCTGGAGTACCTGCTCCTAAATAATTGCCTAGATGATGGCTCTCATATCAACTATCTCTTGTTCAGGAATGTCTCCTCCCATCCCCACTGTGAAGTTGTTGCTACAAAATCACCAATGTCATGTCTCTGATTTATAGAAATTATCATTATGATTTCTGGTTTTCTTTTCAGCATGAAATTAGTGAGGAAAGAGCCACATTCACTTCTGTTTCTCCAACACCTGTAATAGTGCCCCGTCTGTAGTGCTCAGGAGCCTTACATGGAGATCAACCTTCTCCAGCTCAATTTATCCTAGATTCTCTTTAGGACAGCTCTTCAAGCTGAAGTGTGGTGGCTAGCAGTCATTCCCTCTCATTCTTTGTGCTTTTTGGTGGTGTTGAATCCACTTCAGGGCAAAACCAGTGCCTGACACCTATTTGTTGCTATGGCAAAGGTGGTTGTGACATCATAGAAGTAATGGCCATTGTTTTGGGTATATGTGTGAGGACACCCACCCCCACACAATTTCCCCAATATATGTTTCTCCTTTGCCCAGAAGTGCATTCACCAATTCAGCAACCAAATCGTCACCCAGTTCCTGATACGTTCAGAGTATGTTTCCATTTCCTTTAAAAAAAGAAAATTTCAAGACATGCTTTGATGATTTGTCACTGAATTACTGAAACAGAGTATATAATTTTATGTATTTGTATGCCTTTGTCCATCTCTCTTGAGCCCTTGCTATATTTCCATGTGTTTGCAGCTTGGGAAGGGAAATAAGGTTTAATTCAGTATTGTCAGAGACTATAGTTCAGAAGGCTCTTTTTAGACCCTTTTGGAGGGAATGCCAACTTTCCATCTGATGTTTTACAGATGGCCATCTTGGTACAGGACCTGAGTAGACTGTCATAAGATAAGAGGCTTGTCCTGATTTCTACTGACTTTCCTCTGGGGTCGAAGAGTGTGATCCACTGTGATCTCCTCTGAAAATCTAAGGCAATGGGGGTAAGAGAGACTAAAACTCAGAACCCAGCTTCCCACATCACTAGGATTACAGGATTGAGTCTCATGGACTCAACTTATAGCTGCGTTTTTATACATGTTGTAGTCAGTTTCATTATATTCACTTCCTAGACAGATATATACAAATATATGTATGTTTGTTCATCTATTTATAATCAGTGTTAGATCTAGAAACACACAAATATATATTCATATAATTATAATCAAATTATATCACTACTTTCCCCAATAATATTTTACACTAATGTTTGGTGAAATAAATACTCAAGACTAAAAATTTAAATGCCTTTGTAGTTTGAAAAATCATATTCAATCTTATATATTATACAATATACTATATATAACATAAAGAATATAACATATGTTTACATATAACTGATTTGTGTTATTTTTATTCCTGATTTTGTGTTGGTTCACCTATGTAAGCTTTCTTTCTTTTATTGATGATGGCTTTTATTTGCTAGTATATATATTTTCTATATATTATGTCAAATATTTTCAGCTCTAAGTAGATTTTTTTATATTACTGGAGTCAAATTTTTCTTCCATGTTTACCCAAAGCACAATGAAGATGTATACAGATTTGAACTCACTGTTGGAAGAGGGTCCCACATACCAGTATACGTATTGTGGCATTTGTCCCATTTGACAGAATAGATATTTAGGACATCTGATCTGCTGTCCTAGACCTTTTGTAGCCACCTTATCACCCCATGCAGGCATGGCCTGGCTTCTTTGCTGCTCCCTGTGCATTTAACAGTTCCCTTTATATGCAGTAAAGCCCCCTGTCACTCTGTGTTTTCCACCCAACAGAACACATATGCACAATGCTTCAGATTGTAGGCTTAAAAAGAAACATATTTAAGATTCATGAATCTAGGATATATCAAAAGCATTGACATTTTAAGAAAGTTAGAAAAATAAATAGAATGAACATTTTACAACAATCAAAACAAAAAGAAAAATATTTTCCCAGGAAGGGGGAACGGAATTTCTAAATCCAGATTGGCCTTTAAGTTGCCTTCAGGCAAAAATTCTGCCCCAGGGTCCTCAAAGTGGTTTACTTCCTCATTAAAGACAGGATTTTCTTCCTGAGTCCAGGGAGGGACAGATTCTAATTTCTCAATTGAAAATTGGATCCCCTGCAGGAGGACAGATTGGTCTGGGTATTCTGTGAGGAAAGATTCCCTTTTCTCAACTGAATCTAGATTTTGGACCTCACTTAATGGTTTTCCTGAACATAGACTGGGGTCATTTTCCATTAGCACACATCTTATCCTGCACACCAAGATGTGTCTTTTTGACTGGTTTGGAGCCCATCTAGGTGGACTGTGAATATCAATGGAAGTCATTCTGGATCATGTTCTTCCTTAGTAATATATGCAGGTGCACCTGCATCACATGTGGGGTTCAGAACCAGTAGGGTGTCCAGAGGACTCAAAACCTGCTTGAGCCTTCCTACAAATTAAAAAAAAACCCTCTATGTTCACATGATTTCTGGAGATCAGTGATGGCTTCCGATCTCTATCAGTCAACATAGATAACATCATTGATGGGTTCTTTATCTGGAGTTCTGCAGGAGCTGCTCTACGGTGATGTAAACCTGAGCATGGAAATAGGTATGGGAGTCTTAGAACTATAGAAGTTAAGGTGTGAATAATCTTTCATGAGGATCTAATGGGGGAAGCTGTAGAACTTGAGTATGGACTGAACACTGATGAGAAGTTAGTGAGTTTCTAATGAGTGGGTGCTTCTAAGTTCTTTCAAAAGGAGAACAGATATTACCTGGCAAAGAATATCCATAAAAGGATATTTTGCCAAGCTGGGGTGTACTAAGGGCTATTGGCCAATCACTCACATCCCTAGAGACTCAGGTTCCATCCCTACTCACTAGCTCTAAGGCATCTAAACAAGGACTTCTTCCTCTTTTTCTTGGTCTCATGGGTCATGCGTTCCTCCATCTGAATTTGTAAGCTCCAGAAGAATATATACGCAGAAGAGCAAGTGTGAAGAGGGCATGCTGAGCTTAACATACTGTGTAAATTCTTTCAGGGTGTCATGGTTCTTTTGGTCATAGAAATCATCAGGGTAGAGGACCATCCTCATAGGGAAGATGGAATATGCTGTGGGCATATTGGTGACAAGGAAAATGAGAGCCGCCCTCCCCATCCTTAGCCTTGTACTAAAGCATTTTTCTGGCAGGATGTGCATGTTGGGAAGTGGGAAGAGACTCCTGCAAGCAGATGTTCCTCACAACCCACTTCTAGGAATTTCTCAAATACAATCCTCTAAAATTCCCCATGTGATAGGAGGAGAAAGTTGTTTCCCCACTGAATCTGACATGTTATACACAGTCCTCCTTGTCATCCATGAGAGTCCAAAACCACAACTACATCCACAACTGTGTAATCTGCTATCTACTGAAGTGCCAAGCCTCAACCCCTTGGTGAAAATCACAACTTGTGTGCAAAGAAGAAAGTTGACTTTGATTCAGAAACCTCAAAGATACCCAGTTTTCAAGGACAGAACTTACCTTTGTGCCAACATCCACTTACTTCTTCATCTTGTTCATCTTCCTCCCAGCTACGGTAGAAGGATCTATACTAATGGGAGGAGAGGAGGAGGCTAACTCTATGCTTCTCCTTTTCTGAACTAACAGAACACACATGCGACTGGCTAAGTCCCAAATGGCAATGTAAACATGATAGACAAAAAGTCGAGCTGTGTCTATACAATTTCAAGGAAATTCTGTGAGGATGTTTATATGCATCTGTCCAAATAAGTGCACAATGGCTCATGCCTGTAATCCTACTAATCAGGAGGGTGAGATCTGAGGATCACAGTTTGAATCCAGTGTAGTTTGTAAAATTCTAAAGACACCTATCTTCAATTAACCAGCTTAAGGCCAGACCTGGACCTGGGGCTCAAATGGTAGAGTGCAATGAATGGGAAAGAACTCAGGCCCCAAATTCCAGTTCAAGTTGAATCCTTGCTTCTGTCTATATTCCCTCAAAGGTGTCCAAGATAGTGATTTCCTAGGTGAGGATGGACGTTGGGTGGCACTGACTCATTCCTTTAATCCTAGTCTCTCAGCAAGTAAACTGCTAAGGCTCCACTAGCTTCTGAGGCAAATGAATGTTCTGGCAGCCCAGTCCTAAGGAATTAGCTGGGAGTGAACTTCTTTGTCTCAAGCCAAGTTCCTGTGATAAGACCTCAGTGAAACAGTCTCAGAGAAGTATCAAGTATTCCAATAATCTGCCGGGGCTGGGGGAGGTAATCATCAGCCCTGGGTTTGAAAGAGGAACACTCATTTTTTAAACAGAATATCCAGCAACTGCTCCATTGTCCCCGACTCTCTATAGTGGTGGAGGAAATTTCCAACATAGAAGAGATCACCTTTCTGATAGGCAGGGAACAGGTCCATTGCCAGCATTTCCAACAAGCCTGAGTCCAGAATCCATATGTTATAAGGCACATTCAGAGTTTGGGCTGACTCATTGTCACACTGAGGTGGTAAAAAGAATGGATCTTTGAAACATAGAAACTGGAGTACACTTCAAAACGAGTAACAGAATGGATTGAAAAGTACACAGTAAATATTTTCTCAGTATACACGTATAAAAGCACACAAGAAGAAAGGTGTACTATGGGCTAGGATGAGATTAAATAGATTTCCTGTCATAGTTATACCTGGACTGATTTGCCTTGTGATTCCATTGGTTTCTTCTTATAAAAAGGCCTGAGACATTGGATTCATGGTTTGGCACTGATCCAATGTATGCAGCATGGAGTAAGGCACTCACACCACTCATGCCTGAGACCTGAGCCTCTTGAACTTTGAAAACAACACAGGAACATCTTTCTTGTTCCTGAGCTACAGGACACCTGAGCTGGTCTGAGCTGACTGTAGTTAATAGTTACGTGGTGCTCAGAGTGTTCCATATTCTATTCTATTGTGAGGGAGGTAGTATCATCTCTCAGAGCCCAATGATCTAAGCTGCTTGCTCACATAAGACCATGCCAAAGACAAACTGGAGGCTGAAATCTCCCCTCCCACATCATTCTATACACATGTGGACATTATCAAATCCCAACATCCTCAGCTAGGCCTATGAGCCAGCATGATGTCAGCCTCAAGGAACCCTTTCTAGGTCAGATCCAGGCCTTATTCGTCACTATTTTTCTCATCCTGCACAAATCATTTTGCTCGTCAGGCCCTCTCAGCCTGCCATATGTTTCTTGCATGTATTTTTGACATCTACTTCCTAGGACATTGTTAGTTTTTTGTTTCCTAATTTTCTGTTTGCTCTTGAAGCCCCTCTGTGCTGTCATGTGGAAAAAAGGCAAGTACTTAGAGGTGGGAAAATCAAACAAGTATTGAAAAACAAACCTTACACATATAGTCAGACATTTTTATGGGTGTTCATTCTTGTAAGATAAAAGACTATTCTTGATACTTTGCTCATATTTTATGATAGAGGGGAGGAGAAGAAGGGAAGAGGTGCTGAATTTTCTTTTCATAATTCAATGATTATTATTTTAAAATACTGTAGTTGAAGGAATGTAATATTTAAAGATTAAAGCTGTGCTCCTGTTCTTTTTATAAGCTAGTCATTTATAAAGTATTCCTCACTAAAGTCTTGTCATTTGTGTCCCATGAACTATCCTCCTCATTCAAAATAATCAGAAAAAACCTTCACAAATAAGTGGGCTGTTGTCTAATCTCCAGATACGAATTTAAGATTCAACATTGCCTGTGAATCTGTGTGTGTAGATGTGTGTGGGAGTGTGTGTGTGAATGTGTGTCTGTGCATATGTGTGTTTTAGGACTTGAACTCAGGGGCTATATGATATTCGCTTTGAGTGTAGTGCTCTACCAATTGTGCCACAATTCCACTGCAAGTTTTCTGTAGTGAACTGGAGAGGAGAGACTCATAAAATTTCCTGCTCAGGCTGTCTGAACTAAATCTCAGGTCTCAACCTCCTGATTAGCTAGAGTTCTAACTATGAGCCTCCAGAACCTGGTGATAAAACTGGAGGCAGTGGGGTTGCAAGTTTTAGTCCAGCTTCACAACATTCTATATCATAAAACAGCAATAGTAAAACCCTATATCAAAATACAATAATAAGATATAATTAGAATACAATTTAGTGATATAGTCTGCTAGCATTACTTTCAGGAAGCCTTGTTCTTAATGATTTAGCATTAGAAAACCAAACAAAATGAGATAATTTCAGTAGACTACAAATTTTTTAATCCATCATATAATAATTTCAAAACATTATAATAAACTGGAAAACATTCATACTTATACGGAGAATGCAAAAAAGATAAATGATGGCAGATTATGAAATGGAAAATTCTACACTGCAGGAAAATTATTGTCATGGTGAATATATGGTGGTATTGTCACAATGAATATATGATAATGTTCTTCAGAACAGCAATAGGTAAATATATATTTACTACATATAGTCTAACTTTTCTCTGTCTCTCTCAACTTCTAATCTTCTACTGCACATTATCAGTGTATTCATGTTTATGGTATATTCCAAAATAACTAGTCGAGTCAGGTTGCCAAAATACACTAGCTTCAATGTTTTAGGAGATAAACATGCTAATTATATTGACTATTTTATATATTAAACATGTAGTGCGTTATCATTGTACTCTCTAAGTATGTACCTACACTTCTTCAAAATGAAACAGAATACAACAAGGTTTTGCCTGTAAAGCTAGCTATTAGGGACATCAGTTCCAGACCAGTGTAGTTTTACCTGCAATGCTCCCCAACTCCTAGCTATGCGTGATGGAATACATCTATCATCCCTGGTCCATGGGGAGCTGAGAGCAGGAGGACTTCAATTTCATGCCATACTAGGCAAGAACTTCCACATGGCTCCATCTCAACCAAAGAAGGTTCAACACTGGTAGCACCTATCACCCCCACGTAGGTGAAAATAAAAATAAGAGCATTGTAGTATAAGAAACAAACAATATTAGAACATGCTAATACAAACCATCATGAACAACACTCACCTAGTGTTTGCTTCTCATACCTGTAATCCTACCGATAGCTAGGATTATATATGTGAGCCAGAGGCAACAAGCAGTTCATCATTTTAAAAATGACTATTTGAAGTCAGGTGCCAGTGTCTCATGCCTGTAACCCCAGCTACTCACAATGCTGAGATGTGAGGATTGCAGTTCAAAGCCAGACCAGGAAGAAAAGTCCCCATAAGACTCTAGTCTCCAGTTAATTACTCAAAAAGAAGAAGTGGCTTTGTGGCTCTATTGGTAGAGTGCTAACTAACTTGAGCTCAGAATCTCAGAGACATTGTCTAGGCCCTGAGTTGAAGCCCCACAACTGACAAAAAAAACAATAAGCATTGTAATGTCTGAATTTCTTTTTTTTATTGTGAAAATACTGTATAAAGGGGTTACAATTACATGGGCAAGATAAAGAGTACATTTGTTATCAAGCATTGTAGCCTCCTCCTTTGTTTCCCCTTCCATCCCTTCCCATCCTCCCTCTGCTCCCTCACCAAATCCTCCCCTCCCACCAAATTTGTATAGTTCATTTTCGACATAACGACCTGTACATCTCATTGTTGCAATGGGTCCACCTGTATCCCTATTTGAACGATTTGTTTTTTTCCCTCCCCCTCCACAAATTATACCGACATCAAATACAATGAAAGCAGGGGTTATGCCATGGGGGAAGGACATATAAAGTAACAAAGAAATAATCTTGTAAATGTGTTAGAAACAATCGCATGAAAGAAAAAAAAACATTTTAATACATATCTTAGGGTTCATTTCCCTAACATCAAATTATCTGACCTTTTCTGCTTGACTCAGACATATACTAGTTATTGCAAATAAGGGAAACCATGGGACCTATATTTCTTTGTGCCTGGCTTACATTACTTAATATAATTTTTTCCAAGTCTTTCCATTTCCTAACAAATGTGGCAATGTCATTCTTTCTGATGAAGGAACAGAATTCTATTGTGTATACAAACCACATTTTCTTGATCCATTCATCTACTGAGGGGCATCTGGGTTGGCTCCATATCTTAGCTATGGTAAATAATGCTGCTATAAATATAGTCGTGCTGGTAGCTTTAGTGTGGTCTTGTTTGTGAACATTTGTGTGAATGCCCAAAAGTGGGATTGCTGGGTCATAGGGGAGCTCTATGTGGAGTCTTTTGAGGAACCTCCATGCCACTTCACAAAGTGGTTGAAAAAGTTTACACTCCCCAACAATGGAGTAAGGTTCCCTTCTGTCCACATCCCCTCCAGCATCTGCTGTTATTAGAGTTCTTGATCATAGCCATTCTAACTGAGGTGAGGTGGTATCTCAATGTTGTTTTGATTTTCATTTCTTTTATGGCTAGGGAGGTTGAGCATTTCTTCATGTGTCTATTGGCCACGCTTATTCCTCTTCAGAGAAGTTTCTCTTTAAGTCTTTAGCCCACTTATTTATTGGGCAGTTGTTTCTTTCAATATTTGTTTTTGGGGATTTAATTTTTTGGGTTCCAGGTATATTTGATATATGAGACCCTTGTTTGTTGTATGGCTAGTGAAGATATTCTCCCAAATAATGGGTTTTCTATTGATCTTACTAGCTATATCCTTTGCCATGCAGAAGCTCTGCAATTTCACACAATCCCATTTGTCCAACCTTTCTTTGATTTGTTGTGCTTCTGGGGCTCTATTAAGAAAATTTCGGCCTGTGCCAAGGAGACCTAGAGTTTCTCCTATTCCATCCTGTAATGTTTCAGAGTGTCTGCTTTGACTCCAAGGTCTTTGATCTATTTGGACTTGATTCTGGTGCAGGGTGATATATAAGGATCTAGCTTTAGTTTTCTACAAGTAGTTAACCAATTTTGCCAGCACCTAATGTATGAATTTCTTGTGAACTAAAATGAAAGCTGTGGTATACAATTCTACAGACTACTACAGATTTCATTATATTTGTTGTTAGAATTAGTAGCAGCACTTGAACAAAGGGCATTTTTTTTCATAAACTAGGCCATACTGGTCTCTAATTAGAGGAAACTGCTGCACTCATATGTAGTATTTTTTGGTTGTTTTTTGTTTTGTTTTGTTTTGTTTTTAGAACAGGATGAGAAACCTTCTTTCTGCCTGGGGCCATTTGGATATGTATAACATCATCCACAGGCTAAGCAGAATTAATAGTAAAGACATGACACAGTCAACTGGCAATAAACTTACTTGTCTTTATGCCATGTTCCAAATGATTTGATTAGCTAATATGTCCCTATGGCATATAGTTTCCTATTCCTGCATTCCTCAAAATACAAGCATGTTCTACCAATTCAGATTTGAGCCAGGAAATATGTAGTATCAGTGCCAAGAGTGAAGGAAAACTGTAACACAACCAGGGAAGCATGCAACCAACACTTCAGTAGCTGGACACTGGGGACTCAGGCCTATAATCTGAGCTACTCAGGAGGCTGATGATCACAGTTCAAAGCCAGCTCCAGTGAGAAAATCTGTAAGACCCTTCTCTCCAGTTAACAACCAAAAATCCATAAAGGGAGCTGGGGCTCCAGAGGTAGATTGCCTTATTACAAAACTCAAGGGCAGCACCCAATCTTGAGTTCAAGCTGAAAGTCAGGCACAAAAACAAAAAAAATCAAAAACAACAACAACAAAAAAAAAACAGAAACTGGGAGAAAGCTCAGAAAAGGATGGGATTGTCTACAAGACAAATGTACACATTACATTATTGTGAAATGGTAAAATCACTGTACACACCTGAGTAACTATTACATTTAAAAAAAGAATGAGAAATCCCAAAGCCATAGGGCCTTATGATGTGCATCTGCTTTCCAGAATTTTAAAGTCCCATCATCTGAGCTGGTAGCACATAGGTTGTAGCCCAGGGTGACTAAAAAATATGAAAGGTGAGATCTTTTCAGATTGTCCCAGCAAATCTTTGATTACTTTAAGCAAAAAAGCAAACAAAGCAAAGCAAACAAAGTGAACTTTAAGGTTAATTAGGCTGCTATTAAAGATTCAGATGTTGGTACACTTTGTGGAGAGAAAGGGAAAAAACGAATTCTTTAAATAAGGATACAGGTGGACTCATTGCAACACGTCAAAAAACAAACTTTAAAACTTTGGCGTGGGAGGTGGGAGATGGGAAGAGATGGGAAGAGGAAACAAAGGAGGAGGCAACAATGCTTCATAAGAAATGTACTCATTATTTTGTTCATGTAATGGCAACTTTTCTGTACATTAGTTTCACAATTAAAAAAATTGAAAAAAAAGATTCCAGGCAGATTTATACTGTTAAATGATGAGTTAGTACATATGTTTTTTAGATACTGAACTCACATGTGTCAGAAAAATATTCTTGAGTTCATAACTAGAAACTCTGAAGTGTAAGGTATATTAATTAGGTAGCCAATGAAGAGAACAGCACATGGTATTCAGTCAGGTAAATTAGTTTATTTTTATTTATTTATTTTTGAGTCCAGTTGTGGGGCCTGAACTCTGGGCCTAGGCACTGTCCCTCAGCTCTTCAGCCCAAGGCTAGCTCTACCACTTGAGCCACAGTGCCACTTCCGGCTTTTTTCTTTTTGCTTATGTGGTGCTGAGGAATCGAACCCAGGGCCTCGCATGCAAGGCAAGTGCTCTACCTCTGAGCCACTTTTCCAGCCCATGCCATACATGGTGGAGAGCCATGTAATAAAAAGGGGGGGGGTTGGCAACCCAACCTAGGGCCAAGTCTTATCTAGGCCAAGGATGAGATGAGGTATGCCCAGGTTGACGAAAAGTCTGGCCAAACTGGATCTGGATGTGACCTCAGGGCCTGGGACTCTCTTCTGGTCAGATGGAAAGTGTGACCAGAGGCTGATCAGGTTGTGACTCTGCATGGGGGGAGGTGGCTGCTTCCAAGAGTCCCAGATACCTATGTAACACATAAAGGGTGGAAACTTAGCCAAGAAGTGGGGAGGTGTCTGCATAGGGTCTGCATTGCCTGG
Source organism: Dipodomys merriami (assembly GCF_024711535.1). NCBI lineage: Eukaryota > Metazoa > Chordata > Mammalia > Rodentia > Heteromyidae > Dipodomys > Dipodomys merriami. Next base: position 1,140,145 of record NW_027203904.1, on the reverse strand, counting down.
GGCAGACCTAATACCAAATACAGGTAGTACCTCTGCCATGTGATTCCTGACTCCAAACCACTCATTCTCAATCATTTCTTCCTTCCTTCCTTCCTACCTTCTTTGCTCCTTCCTTCGTTCCTTCGTTCCTTCCTTCCTTTCTTTTCTCTCCCCATCTCTCCCTCTCTCTACCAATCTCTCCTTTCTTTCACTAAACCTCTCTCTGTCCCCTACCTCAGTATTCTCAACTCTCAAATAATGAACACTTGCTGAGTTGAACTCACAAGCTGGGAAGAGTAGCTCAATGGGCAAATATGAAATTTAGTTTAATGTTTCCTTACATCTCTAACACAGATCACTGGAATCAAATAATGTACACTCAGCAGCATGCCATCTCAAGCTATTTGGAGGAGGAAAGCAAGCACGTTTTCACTGCATTCTGTGAGCTCCACCCTGGGAAGATGGGGCAGTCTCCTCCCTCCTCTTGGCTGAATCTCAGCCCAGTTTCTGCATCAGAAGAGGTGACTGCCTCCAAGTGAGCCAGTTACCTAAGTGACACAGGTACTGGGCAGAAATTAGCCTCTTGTGATGCTGAGATTAATTGCATGATTCAACATGATCCACTAGTTTGTTAAGATTGGGACTTCCTAAATTTTTGGTTAGGCTATGTTCAAATTGTGATCTATTTATTTCTGATTGCTAACCATGATTATAGTTGTGAGCTAGCACATCAAATCATTCAAAGTCCTTTATCACACATGGAAGACATGAGGTTTTCCAAATGACATACAAGTTGACAGACAACAAAATAAGTCCTTAATTCTGGTTAAGATGTGTTCTTAATGTGAAACAAAATTAGCAAAGTATGACTACTGTGATTATACTTTTAAACTTACCCTACATTTTAATATCAAATCATTTATATTAGCCAATGATTAACTCAAATTTCCTGTAATCATTTATTTCTGTCATATCTTCTAGAGGTAGGCAGAACTGGATCACACATTATTAACTAAAGTGGTAGAATTTGAGAGGATCACAGTTCTGAATCAATCTAGGAAGGAAAGTATCACCCATATCAACCTACTAGGTAGGGATATTGGAATGCAATCATGATCCCTGCTTTTTAGGCTGGGTGCAAAAATTGCTACTCTATGAGTAAAGTAACTTAAACAAGAAAGGATTGGTGGAGTGACTCCAGTGGTTGAGTACTTGTCTGGCAAACACAACATCAAAAGACAAATCAACTTCCTAAAATTAAAATAAGAAAAAGAAAGAAAGAACAACTCATGTTGAACATGTGTTCAATGTAAAGATTTACACTAAATTATTGTAGTTATAATGCCATCATTTATTTCTAGGGGCAAACACATTTTGTGTCAAGCCTACATGAAAAAATAAGACACTATATACAAAGCTTTGGTAGAACACAGGTATGGCTTACAATGGTGAACCCTTAAGTTTGCATGTGCAGTGGTGTTGAAGGGTTGTTAAGGTTTATGGAAGTCCATCCTTTTGATGAACTTGACATGAAATTACCTAAACATACAGTTCACTGGACAGATACTGCTGATATATATATATATATATATATATATATATATACACACACACACACACAGAGACATATATACACACATATATGTGTTTATATATTAAGTGATACATAAATAAAATAAAATTAATGATGAATAAATTCAGTGAACAGATACCTTTCCCAAATAATTATTTTACCTGAATAAATTCATGTCTTAAACTCTCCAATCACACTTATGTGGCTGCTGATTCCCTTGAGCTTTTTTATGATTTTTTTCTTTGTTTTTCAGATGAAAAAACCTGCCAATAAATATACCTGTATGACATTCCTTTCTTTAAAAAATGAAAAGCAGGTTGTGTAATCTGCCTCTTTGTGTGTCATCAAAATATTTTTTTTATAATTTCAAGTACATATTGTCTTAGACTTAGATCTCACTCATTTTCTTCCAATAATGCCTATGGGAAGGGGGAAATGAAGGATCATTCTGTTACTTTGGGAGCTTCTGTTATTAATCACTACAATAAATATTATGAAAATGAAACTCTGAAATTATTTAGAGATTATTTGAAAGTTACCTTTCTACAGACTCATGCTACTCCCTCAACTAAATCACAGAACTTAAAATAAGTAACATTTTAGCTGGGAGCCAGTGGCTGATGCCTGTAATCCTAGCTACTCAGGAGCTGAGATCTGAGGATGGTAGTACAAAGCTAGCCCTGGCAGGAAATCCATGACACTGTTACCTCCAATTAACCACCAGAAAGCCAGAAGTGGCACTGTGGCTCAAGTGGTAAAGTGCTAGCCTTGATCTAAAGGATTAGGGACAGCGCCCAGGCCCAAGGTTCAAGCCCCATGACCAAGAAAAATAAAAAAGGATAAACGGGGGGGGGAAGCAACATTTTAAAGCTTATGTATACATATACACAAAAATTGTCTAGAAATAAAATTATAATAGGCCCTGGACTGGCAAAATACTAAAAGAGATTAAACTGAAATTGCCTTCAGTCATTCATTTAGACAATCTATACTGGGGACAAGCTATTGGAGCTCACATCACTAACTAAAAGGGTAGAATTTGAGAGGATCACAGTTTAGAAAAAGTGCGCAAGGAAAGTAATAGTATTCTTATATCATCTTAAAGCCTGGCATGTTGGAATGCATTTGTGATCCCAGTACTTGGCAGACAGAGGTGAGGAACTTAGCCTCTGTTAAGCCCTCAGAAAAATTGATAACCTATGAGCAAAGTAACTAAATTGAAAAAGGATTGTTCTAATGGTAGAATACTTCTTCAGCAAAAAAAAAAAATCTAAATTCATACTCATTTCCTAAAAGAGGAAAGAAAAGGGAAGAAAGAAAAGAAAGTAGAGAAGGAGGAGGACAGAAGGGAAGGAAGGAAGGAAGGCAGAAAGGAAGGAAGGATGGAAGGAAGGAAGGAAGGAAGGAAGAAAGGAAGAAAAGAAGGAAGGAAGGAAGGAAGAAAGGAAGGAAGACAGGCAGGGTGGAAGGAAGGAGGGAAGGAAGGATTGGAAAGAAAGAAAGAAGGAAGGAAAGAAAGAAAGAAAGAATGAATGAATGAATGAATGAAAAAAAGAAAGAAAGAAAAGAAAGAAAGAAAGACAAGGAGAAAGATAGGTTTAAATAAAAACCTCAGTATGTGTTAGATGTTAATAATGACACTAAATATTTTTAGCTATAAATGCAATCATTTAATTCTCTGGGCAGAGACATTTTGTATCAAGCCGTGTTGTACGGACGTGGGACCCCTGAAAAACCACCAGAGAACATGACCAATACGAACAGCAAAAGATTTGTTTATTTGCAAGCTCAAGCTTAGTCCTCCGTGCACTCGGTAACTCAGTGATGGTAAGAGTCCCCAAGCACAAAATCAGCATAGCTTTTATAGGATTGAACGAACAAGTTTAGGGAATTTCCACACAAGCAGTAATAAAATTGGTTTGGGTCCACCCTAACCGCACTGCCCTTTTTCTCAACTATTGGTATATTCTGTTCCTGGAACACTTGGGCAACTGTTCTGCTTTCTTAAGGGTGGGAAGGCTTGATGGCAACCTGTGTTCTCTCTCTCTCTCTGTCTCTCTCTCTCTCTGTCTCTCTCTCTCTCTGTCTCTCTCTCTCTGTCTCTCTCTGTCTCTCTCTGTCTCTCTCTGTCTCTCTGTCTCTCTGTCTCTCTGTCTCTGTCTGTCTCTGTCTCTGTCTCTGTCTCTGTCTCTGTCTCTGTCTCTGTCTCTCTCTCTCTCTCTCTCTCTCTCTCTCTCTCTCTCAGGGTTACTCTGAGGGCAGCCTAGTACAAGATGGTGGGGTTAATCTCAAATTGGAGTTACTGTGGCTCTTCATTCCCTCCTCTTCTAGAGCATCGGGGACCAATCATGGTCCCCTAATTGGCACAGTCCTCTATATTTACAGTTTGGTATTGGTATCTCAGAACTAATAGATGGACTGTGCTGATCCTCTCTTTTACAAAGGACACCAGTCTACATGGTCTGACTGTGAGTAACAAAATTAACAGTACCAAAGGCCCTTACATTTTCTTCCACCAAGCCTGACTCCGTATATCACAGCTAACAATTTTATACCAGCTGTACTTGTAAGCTCCAATTTTAAGACATATTCATACCATTTGCTACATACTTAAACTTTCTGAGGATTGTCTTCTTTACAAACATTTTAAGACAATCCTTACTTTTAAAATCATTTCTTATCCAGAGGATACCAATTTTTCCCCAATTCCTTCCTTAGGCTTTCTTTACTACCCTCCTCTTCTTTACAATTCCTTGAGCTTCTTTTTGGCTAGAGTTTAAAACTACTCATTTTCCCTTTGACTTGTGGAAACCAAATTATCTCAGAAAGCCTCAAGGTACCAGTGGGATGGAAAGCTTGCTAGATTTTAAGGCTAAGATTAGGGCTGGGTCCCATTCCTCTTACTATCTCCATTGATTAAAAAAAAAACTCTCCTTTATCTTTAAAACTCACCCAGGAGGAAGCAGGTTATTACCATACCAGAGCCAACCTAGGCTGTGACCCTGAAGTGCCTAAGGCAAACCAGTGATATCCTTGCCCCCAATATCCACTGTGGGAGTAGAGAAGGATACTGAATATCACCAAAAGAATGTTCAAAAAGATCTTAGTTTTAGCAGCTTTCAACCTGGAAGGCGTCTCAAGTGATGGAATCAGGCAGGAGTTTAGTCTACTTTTACCACAGTGGAGGTGGACTGGATGATGATGTAGATTTCCTCCTAGTGACTGTCAGGCTGTCCTTGAACTTTACCCATTAGGGTGTACAGCAGCAGCAGCAGGGTCTCTCAGTGGCTCCAAGGGACTGTCACACCACGTGCTGGGCTGCACATTCCTACACAGACTGGTTAAGGATACATTGCATGGGGTTGGCAGGGTGTGACCCCACTGGTTTTTAAGACAATAGCCCAGGACAAGTTATCAAGAGGACAACTTTTTAAACAAATATTTCTTTTAATAAGGGTAGGATTTTCTAGGCAGATATAGAGGGCTCAGGCCTGTACTATTATTTCCCATGCCTTTCCTTCTGTCTATTTTGCCACATTAAAAAAAAGTGACTCTGGTGTCTTGTTCTTAAAGGGGAATGATGGACAAATGTTCATCTTCTGTCACTTCTTCAAGCTGACTTAGGGGTGTTGATCCTACCTAGCCACGAACCTATAACCTTAGCCTTTTTTACAAAGAGGATACAAGGGTTAGAAGTCATTAAGAACAACATTATAACTTTTGACAAATGCACAGACCTTTGTTTGGCTAGAGCAGTGTAGCTTATTTAGCCTTCTGGTTTGCAAAAGGATCTTTCTGGATGACTAAGGAATGTGATCTCTAGTAATCCTAACAATGCCTGAATTACCTATGCAGGCCTTCAGACAGATATCAATAGAAACACACTCTCAGGTTTACAAACATTTTTCCTGAGCTGATGAATTTCATGTAGCTGGTGTCAGCTCAAAGTTACTGCCAATTAGAGATTTTGGCACATACAGGGGTTGGGATCTAAAGTATCCTCCACATTTTACAACCTTAGCTTTTTAGTACTATCATAGATAACTAAGTTCCTGTCCCTTACAAGGTAGATAGTCAAAGATATTAAGCATGCTTACAAACTATTTTCCCATGACCTCCTGTCTCTGACCAATTGTTGAAGGGCCACGCACAAATGACTCTAGGATCTGACATTATTTCTGCCATCCAAGTAGTGGCTTATAGTCTCTGGATGCTCCTCCATTGCTTTCATCCCAGGAGTGTCTTCTCTACACTGAGAAAAAGGCCTCATTGGCATTTCTCTTAGCTGGTTGCTGGACTTGAACTTGGGGCCTGAGGGCTGTCCCTCAGCTCTACAGCTCAAGGCTAGCACTCTGCCACTTTGAATCCTAAAGCAACTCTGCTTGCTCTTTCAGCCTTCTGCTAGCTGGGTAGTGGTGACAGTCTCACATGGACCTTTTTCTGCCCAGGCTGGCTTCGAACCAATTTGCAGATCAATGAGTCTCATAAAAGGCCACTTTCCTCCAATTTAAAGCAACAAGGTGGTCAACATAGAAGTAACTTATAAGCATGTTCTTACCTGAATCTAATTAAGAGCCAAATTTGGGCTGGGAAGGTGGTTCAGTGGTAGATCGCTTGCCTTGCATGCATGAAACCCTGGGTTTGATTCCACAGCACCACATAAGCAAAAAGAAAAAACGCCGGAAGTGGCACTGTGGCACAAGTGGTAGAGTGCTAGCCTTGAGCTGAAGAGCTGAGGTACAGCACCCAGGCCCAGAGTTCATGCCTCACGACTGGACCTCCCCGCCAAAAAAAACAAAAAACAAACAAACAAAAGAGCCAAAGTTACTTCTGACAAACTTACAAGAATCCTCACTCTTTTTTTGGGGGGGGGGCTGCTGGGAACTGTTAAAAAACAAACAACCTATGAGAGTAAACTGAAATAGGAATTAAGCAATTATTTTGGTAATCCTAATTTTTCATTTTTGCACTTTGAGGCAAATGTTTAGAACAATTTTACTTTTAAACTTTATATACAGAAATCCGTTCCTAATTTGTAAGCCTCCTATTAATCTGTTTTAATATTCTATACTTTAGTTTTTAGTTGCATTCTGAAAAATCCCTTGAACTCTTGAGGCTAGGTGTCACTCATTACTTCTTGGATGCTTGTTTTAAAACAGATACACATTAAAACTTTTAAATTCTTAATGCAAAATTTACAATCACTATCATTGTACCAAAGAGCTAGACTTAAAACCTTTATGCCTTAAAAAAAACATATCCAATGGCAGAATATCATTGAGAACAAATCACATACAAATAAACTTTTTAACCCTCTTTTTAAGGCCTTCTCAATTTTAATTCTTTTTTAAATTGTATTTTATTTTATTTGAGAACATACTGTACAGAGGGGCTACAATTACATGGGCAGGATAATGCATATATTTCTTACCAAGCATTGCAGCCTCCTCCTTTGTTTACCCTTCACTTCTCTTCCCCGCCTCCCCCCTCCCCCCACCCAATTTTAACGCCCCTCCCCCCACCCAATTATACCCCCCTCCCCGCTCCACACCGACATTGTAAAGCTGGTTTTGACATGACATTTTGTACTTCTCATTGTTACAACAGGTCCACCTGAATCCTTAAACGACTTGTTTGTCCCCATCTCCTCCACATGTTATACTGACATCAAATATAGTGAAAGCGGGGGTTACACTGTGGGGGAGGGACATACAAAGCAACAAAGAAATAATCTTATAAATGCGTTAGAAACACATACATGAAAGAAACGAAAACATTAAAATACATATTTAAGGGTTCGTTTTCCTAACATCACATTATCTGACCTTTACCGCTTGACTCATACCTATACTACATATTGCAAATAAGGGAAACCATGGGACCTATACTTCTTAGGGCTTGGCTTACTTCACTTAATATAATTTTTTCCAAACCTTTCCATTTCCTAACAAATGGGGAAATGTCATTCTTTCTCATGGAGGCATAGAATTCCATTGTGTATATATAACATATTTTCTTGATCCATTCATCTACTGAGGGGCATCTGGGTTGGTTCCATGTCTTAGCTATGGTAAATAATGCTGCAATAAACATAGTTGTGCTGGTAGCTTTAGTGTGGTCTTGTTTGTAAACATTTGGGTAAATGCACAAAAGTGGGATTGCTGGATCATAGGGGAGATCTATGTGAAGTCTTTTGAGGAACCTCCATACTGCTTTCCAAAGTGGTTGAACAAGTTTACATTCCCACCAACAATGAGGTAAGGTTCCTTTCTGTCCACATCCCCTCCAGCATCTGTTGTTGTTAGAGTTCTTGATTTTTGCTGTTCTAACTGGAGTGAGGTGATATCTCAATGTTGTTTTGATTTGCATTTCTTTTATGGCTAGGGATGTTGAACATTTCTTCATGTGTCTATTGGCCATCCTTCTTTCTTCTTTAGAGAAGCTTCTCTTTAAGTCTTTCGCCCACTTATTTATTGGGCAGTTGTTTCTTTGAGGATTTGTTGTTGGGTGGTTTAATTTTTTGAGTTCCAAGTATATTTTAGATATGAGACCCTTGTCCGTTGTATGGCTAGTAAAGATCTTCTCCCAATCGGTGGGCTTTCTATTGATCTTGCCAGCTATGTCATTTGCCCTGCAGAAGCTCTGCAATCTTATTCAATCCCATTTGTCCAACCTTTCTTTGATTTGTTGTGCTTCCGGGTCTCTATTCAGACAGAAAATTTCGACCTGAGCCAAGGAGACCTAGGGTTTCTCCTATTCCATCCTGTAATGTTTTCAGAGTGTCTGCTTTGAGTTCAAGGTCTTTGATCCATTTGGAGTTGATTCTGGTGCAGGGTGATATATAAGGATCTAGCTTTAGTTTTCTACATGTAGTTCACCAATTTTGCCAGCACCATTTACTGAAGAGGCTGTCTTTCTTCCATTCTATTGTTTTAGCTTCCTTATCGAAGATTAGATGGCTATAGGTCTGTAGGTTCATTTCTGGGTTTTCAATTCTATTCCATTGGTCCTGAGGTCTGTTCTTATGCCAATACCAAGCTGTTTTGATTACTATGGCTTTATAGTAGAGTTTGAAATTTGGTATTGATATTCCTCCAGCAGTGTTCTTTCTGTTGAGGAGCGTTTTTGCTATTAGGGGTCTTTTATTGTTCCATATGAATTTTTGGATTGCCTGCTCTATTTCCTTGAAGAACGAGGGTGGAATTTTGATAGGTATTGCATTGAATTTGTAGATAGCCTTGGGAAGTATTGCCATTTTCACGATGTTAATCTTGCCAATCCAGGAGCATGGGAGGTTTTGCCATTTTTTAAGTTCTCTGTTGATTTCCTTTTTCAAGATTTTAAAGTTTTCATCATAGAGGTCCTTCACTTCTTTGGTTAAGTTAATTCCTAGGTATTTTATTTTTTGTGGGGCTATTACAAATGGAGTTGCTTTCCTAATTTCAGCCACACTTTTTTCATTGTTGGCATATAGAAACGCCATTGATTTTTGGGGGTTAATTTTATACCCTGCTACTTTGCCAAAGTTTTGAATCAGCTTGAGTAATTTGGGAGTGGAGTCTATGGGATTCTTTAAATACAAGATCATGTCATCTGCAAAGAGGGAGAGTTTTATTTCTTCTTTCCCTCTTTGGATCCCCTTTATGTCTGCATCTTTTCTTATTGCTGTAGCTAGGCATTCTAATACTAGATTGAAGAGAAGTGGAGAGAGTGGGCATCCTTGTCTTGTTCCTGAGTTAAGAGGAAATGGCTTTAGTTTTTCACCATTGAGTATAATGCTGGCTGTAGGTTTGTCATATACAGCCTTTATTGTATTGAGGAATGTTCCATGGATTCCTAATTTTTCCAGAACCTTCATCATAAAGGGGTGTTGGAGCTTGTCGAATGCTTTTTCTGCGTCTATTGAGATAACCATGTGGTTCTTGTTCTTGCTCCTGTTGATGTGGTGAATAATATTAATTGATTTGCGTATATTGAACCAGCTTTGCATCCCTGAAATGAATCCTGTTTGATCATGGTGTATGATTTTTTGGATGAATTGTTGAAGTCTATTGGCCAAAATTTTGTTGAGAAGTTTTGCATCAATGTTCATCAAAGAAATGGGTCTATAGTTCTCTTTCTTTGATGAGTCCCTGCCTGGTTTTTGGTTGAGGGTTATGATGGCTTCGTAGAATGTGTTCGGTAGTGAGCATTCTCTTTCAATTTCATTGAAGAGTTGGAGGAGTATTGCTGTGAGCTCTGCTTTGAAGGCCTTGTAAAATTCCGCTGAAAAACCATCTGGTCCTGGACGTTTCTTAGCTGGGAGGTCTCTTATTGCTGTTTCTATTTCAATGCTTGATATGGGACTGTTAAGCTGGTTTAACTCATCTTGGTTTAGTTTTGGCATGTCAATATTTGCTAGGAAAAGGTCCATTTCTGTCAAGTTCTCAAACTTATTAGCATAAAGTTTTGAGAAGTATTCCCTTATAATGTTCTGAATCTTGGTTGTTTCCGTGGTGATGTTTCCATTCTCATCTCTGAGTTTATTAATTTGGGTGTGTTCTCTCCTTTTTCTGATAAGGTTTGCTAAGGGTCTGTCAATTTTGTTAAGTTTTTCGAAGAACCAACTCTTTGTTTTGTTGATTCTTTCTATAGTTTTTTTGGATTCTAATTCATTTAATTCTGATTTAAATTTGATTATTTCTTTCCGTCTACTGGATTGGGGTTTATCTTGCTGCTCTTTTTCAAGGAGGTTTAGGTGTGTCATTAAATTGCTAGTTTCAGATCTCTCCAATTTGTTGATGTAGGAGCTCAGAGCTCTAAACTTGCCTCTGAGTACTGCCTTTGCTGTGTCCCAGAGGAGCTGGTAATTTGTGTGTTCATTTTTGTTGAATAGCATGAACATTTGAATTTCCTTTCTAATCTCTTCCATGACCCACTCATGATTCAGTAGTGTGTTGTTCAGCCTCCATGTGATACCAGACTTTCTTTGGTGGCTTTTGGTGTTGAGTTCTAATTTTATTCCCTTGTGGTCAGAGAGAATGCAAGGTATAACTTCAATGTTTCTGAATTTAGGCAAGTTTGCTTTGTGGCCTAAAATGTGATCTATTTTAGAAAACGTTCCATGTGCTGCTGAGAAGAACGTGTATTCTGATGCTGCTGGGTGAAATGTTCGGTAAATGTCTGTTAAGTCTAGTTGATCTATGCAGCTGTTTAGATCTGCGGTTTCTCTGTTGAGTTTTTGCCGAGTTGATCTATCTAGTGGGGAGAGTGGTGTGTTAAAATCCCCAACAATTAATGTCTTTGGATCTATATGGGATTTGAGGGAAAGTAGTGTTTCTTTGATAAATTTGGGTGCTCCATTGTTTGGCGAATAGATATTTAGAATTGTAATATCCTCCTGAAGGAGAGATCCTTTAATTAGTATGTAGCGACCTTCTTTATCTCTTCTCACGAATTTTAATTTGAAGTCTATTTTATCTGATATTCGGATTGCAACTCCCGCCTGTTTATGAGGGCCGTTTGCTTGGTAGATTTTGTTCCAGCCTTTAACCTTGAAAATATGTTTGTTTTTACGGGCAAGATGTGACTCCTGCAGGCAGCAGATAGAAGGGTCTTGTTTTTTAATCCAATTAGACAGTCTATGTCGCTTAATTGGAGAGTTCAGTCCGTTAACGTTAAGAGATAGGACTGAGAGGTATTTGGGACTTCCTGCCATGTTATCCACCTTCTTGGGGGCTGTGAAAGCTGAGTTCTTCGTCAGGTTCTTGGATTCTCAGTTTGGGTGCAGTTTCTTGGCCTTTGTTGCGTTCTTGTTGGTTTTCTATGTGTAGGACATCTTTAAGAACCTTTTGTAGGGCTGGTTTGGTGGAGATGTATTGTTTCAATTTTTCTTTGCTATGGAAGGTTTTTATTTGGCCTTCAGTTATGAAGGAGAGTTTAGCTGGGTACAGTATTCTTAGTTGATAGTTGTTTGTTTTTAGGGCATGGCATACGTCATTCCAGGCTCTTCTTGCTTTGATTGTCTCTGCTGAGAAATCTAAGGTAATTCTAATTGGTTTCCCTTTATACGTGATTAACCTTTTCTCCTTGACAGCTTTAAGGATCTTTTCCTTGGTCTGGGTTGATCCTGTTTGGATTATAATGTGATGGTGGGATGTCCTATTCTGGTCTGGTCTATTTGGGGTTCTAAAAGCTTCTTGTATCTGAATAGGCCTATCTTTTTGTATGTTTGGGAAGTTCTCTGCTAAGATCCTGTTAAACAAATTTCCTAGACCATTAACTTCTGTTTCTAGGTGCTCCTCTACACCCATTATCCTTAGATTGGGCCTTCTGATGGTGTCTTCCAGGTGTTGGATAGACCTATCATATTTCTTGGACTTGTCTTGGATGGTTGTATGTTCTTTCTCTATAATATCTAGTCTGTCTTCAATCCCTGAGATTCGATCTTCTGCATGGTCTAACCTGCTGTCAAGACTCTCTACTTTGTTTTTTATCTCTTTTCCTTCTAATTGGTCAGCTTTGATGGCTTCAAGTTCTTTGTTGAAGCTTTGTTTTAGGTCTTGTATGAATTTCTTTACTTCCTTAATTTGGTGTTCAGTGTTTGTTCTCAAATCACTTAGTTGATTGGTTATGGTTTCTTTGGACTCCCATTCCTTCTGTTGGGTTCCATTCAGCATTCCCTTTGTGGTCTCCCTGACTTCCTTCAGCTCTTTGTTAATGGATTCCATGAATGCCTTTAGTGATCTTTGTGTATTCTCTACCTGGTCTCTTAATTCGTGAATTATTCTTTGATTAGTTTCCTCCCTTCTGTGGGATTCCTGCAGTTCTCTTTGAGTGTTCTCTGCCTGCTCACGCCATTCCTCCCTTTGTCTTTGAGTATTCTCAAGTTGTTCATGCAAATCCTGTATCAGTTTTTGAGAAGCTTCCTCATGCTTATGATATTCCTGTATAAACTTCTGGCATGCCTCCTCTCTCTCCCTATCATGCTCATACAGAGTCCTTTGTACATTGTCAAACTTCTCATTTATCATGTTTGCTATTAGTGTTTGTAGAGCTATTTGGGAACTCTCCTCTGGATTATTCTTTATCTGTTCTAATCCCTGATTATCAAGGTTGGGAATTGAGATACCCGAATTTGCCATTTGTCTTGTGTTTTTCTGGCTTACTCGGCCCATTTGAGATAAAGATTGCACCAGTTTTGTGCTAGAACACTATCTTAAGGCAACCATCAACCAAAGTTTGCATTTGTACCGTCAATAGTCTACAGATACAATCTAGTTCAACAGATACATCTATTCAACATCAAACGACTATATGTTAAAGGACTTCGAACCGCAGAAAAGAATTTGGAAAACCAGAAATTATTAGGATTAGGGAGAGATGTGGGTAAAAAATGGGAATAGATTGGTGTGGGGAGGCACAGGGAGAGTTAACTATGTCCTAATCACAGTGCAGGAAATGGGTTGGGTAGGATGCAAGTAGAGAGAGAGAGGAAAAGAAGAGATGGAAAGGGGAATAAAGAGAGACCAGAAAAAGAATAGAAACGTAAAAATTAATGTTATTATAGAGGTTAAAAGACCGTCTATTTAGAGAGGAATGTGAATATGTTCAGAGAAGGGGAGGGACATAGAGGAGATGTGAAAAACTTTAAGGATGGGAAAGGGAGAAGAAAAGATCAGAAGTTCAGTAGAGCTAGATAAAAAACAAAAAGATAATTAAGAAAGAAAGAAAAAGAGAAAGAAGACAAGAAAAGAAAGGAAAACTCTCATTCACGTATTCCTAAAATAAAAATTATAAGATGAGAAAAAAAAAGTTACTGGAAAACAATTATTTTTTCAGAAGAGGCAAAAATTAAAGATTAATAAAAGTTTTAGAAGGGAAAAAAATTTATATATATATATATATATATATATATATATATATGGTAACAAAAAACAAAAAACAAGCAAAAAAAGAAAAGAAGAAGAAGAAGAAGAAGAAGAAGAAAAAAAAAAAGAAAAAAAAAGAAAAAAAAGTCTTTTGATTTTTTTTTTTTTGGGGGGGAGGAGTGGGAAGAATCCTGTATCTCCCTTTTGTCTGCAACCAGTCTCTTGTTGGAGTCTCTGGTCAGCTTGAGGTCCTGTGGCTTGATTGGTTTCTTAAGTCGGTTGGTTGGAAGAGGCAGAAAAATGCTCTGCTTTACCCAAGATTTTGAGATCCCCCTCCCAGGTTAGTTTTCTGGGAGGGTGGTCTGCTTTGAGAGTCACAAAAGAGGGGGATGTGGTGATGAGGCTAGGTTCTGGGTAGAGTTGAGGCCTTTCAACAAACAGTAGCTTTTCCCTGGGGCTATTTTGTGATAAAGCTCACAGCGCCCAGCCTGGAGCCATTCTCAGGGTTTCTGTTTTTCAATTGATTGTCGAGGCTGCTAGAGGGAGGGGCAGCCTCTGGCTCTGGTTACCCAGTGAGGCAAGGCACTCCGATGGCTGGCGCCTGAGCTGGGTGACTTTTCCCTGGATGGAGCTGAGTCTGGCAGGTCACTTCGCCATTAAGTTCTTGTGACCTGCTAAATGACTCATTTTATTCCAAGGCCTGAGCTGGAGCTAGCAGCTCCTCCGAGCTTTGTTGGTATCCAAGATGGAGATCACCGGTGCTGGGGGGGGAGGGGTGGCCTTCCCTCCTCTGCTCCCTGAGGAGTGAGGATGTCGGGCTTGTACTCACGCCGAGTCTTGGATCCTGGGTCATCTCTGGTCTGCAAACAGCAGGATGAAGATGTTCGCTCCTTGTCGGTTCTTGTTGGTGTTGAGTAGAATCCGCTCGTCTGCTGCGTCTGGCTCCTTCGTCCCCGACTCTCTGTGTCTCAGGTATGACTCCGCAGCGTGGGTCGCCGCCGCGACCCCGCCGCCGGAGCGCAGCTGATGCGTTTCCTTGGCTTCCCCTCTCTTGTCTAACTCTCTGTCCTGTGATGGCACACTTGGTGTGATTCTCTGGCTTAGGACTGTTCACTGGAATTCTAAAACTACTTTCTATGCGAGAGCTTGTTCAGATTCCAGCTTCTCCTCCGCCATCTTCCCGGAACTCCCTCTCAATTTTAATTTTAACACATCCAAGGGGCAGTTTGAGCTATGCTAATCAGATCATCACATCACTCATTTTTACCATCATGTTTCCAATGTCTATCTTCAGGGAAAAGGGACAGAATAAAGATGGGCCACTTGGTCCTTCCTGTGGAATGGTCATGCACCCATTCTGACTCTTTAGGGTTAGATGAACTGTGTTTGTGTGAGCTTGCTCTATTTCACCATGCGTAGACTCTTCCCACGTCCTGTTCCACCACGCATGACCAGTGGAACTGCACTTCTGCCTGTTCACCCTTCACTCCTAAGGATAGGTATTCTGTTGCCTTCTAAGTTTCTCCTTTTTGTTAAGCCAGATATCTTGATTACAGTGTAAACAGCCTTATGCATTCTAAAATAACAGATTTTCAACTTTTCAAGTTAAACAATCCTTAAAAAAACATTTAAAACAATATGAAAATTCTATAAAATTTTTCAGGTAATGTCCCAACCTCATAACCTTTTGAATTTTAAAATTAAACTCAATCAATTGTTACAGCATGCTGACAATTTCTATCATGAACGTTTTCACAAACACATAGAAAACACAGATTTTTTTTAAATTTTATTTTATTTTATTTGAGAGCATACTGTACAGAGGGGTTACAATTACATTGGCAGGATAATGCATACATTTCTTACCAAGCATTGCAGCCTCCTCCTTTGTTTACCCTTCACCTCCCTTCCCAGCCTCCCCCCTCCCCCCCACCCAATCATACCCCCCTCCCCCCCCACACCGACATTGTAAAGCTTGCTTTGACATGACATTTTGTAATTCTCCTTGTTGCAACAGGTCCACCTGAATCCTTAAACGACTTGTTTGTCCCCATCTCCTCCACATGTTATACTGACGTCAAATAAAGTGAAAGCAGGGGTTACACTGTGGGGGAGGGACATACAAAGCAACAAAGAAATAATCTTATAAATGCGTTAGAAACACATGCATGAAAGAAACGAAAACATTAAAATACATATTTAAGGGTTCGTTTTCCTAACATCACATTATCTGACCTTTTCCACTTGACTCATACCTATACTAGATATTGCAAATAAGGGAAACCATGGGACCTATGTTTCTTTGGGCCTGGCTTACTTCACTTAATATAATTTTTTCCAAGCCTTTCCATTTCCTAACAAATGGGAAATGTCATTCTTTCTGATGGAGGCATAGAATTCTATTGTGTATACATACCACATTTTCTTGATCCATTCATCTACTGAGGGGCTTCTGGGTTGGTTCCATATCTTTGCTATGGTAAATAATGCTGCAATAAACATAGTTGTGCTGGTAGCTTTAGTGTGGTCTTGTTTGTATACATTTGGGTAAATGCCCAAAAGAGAAAACACAGATTTTTTTGGGGGGGGTTCCATTCGTGGGGCCTGAACTTTGGGCTTGGGCACTGTCCCTCAGCTCTTCAGCTCAAGGCTAGCCCTCTACCACTTGAGCCACAGCGCCACTTCCGGCTTTTTTCTTTTTGCTTATGTGGTGCTGAGGAATCGAACCCAGGGCCTCAGGCTTGTAAGTCAAGTGCTCTACTACTGAACCACTTTCCCAGCCCAAACCCCAATTATTTAAATGTGCAAAAATAAAAATCAGTTGTATGTACATTTTCTAAAGTTTTCAAACAAAAATTTAAAAAAATATTTCTTTTAAACTAAGTAATTTTGTTGAGCTTCATTTTCCCAGGGCTTGCTTGTTTTGGAAAGCATTTCACCAACTAGTCTTTTGAATCCAATTTGTTGATGGAAGGCTGGGGAGGGGGGTGTCACCTGAAAATAAACTGGCTTGATTTTTATCCAATTTTAGACAAGAGCACTTTACATTGTTGGGACTAGCTGAAAAGTCAAAACCAGGCACACAGCCTTCTCTGTGACTGAGACCAGATGGAGACTGGAATTTTATATCCCCAGAGATGTTCAAATAAATTTCAAAAACAGAAAACAAAAAACCCACATTTAAAAGTAGTACCAAGGGGCTGGGAAGGTGGCTCGGTGGTAGAGCATATGCCTTGCATGCATGAGGCCCTGGGTTCGATTCCTCAGCACCACATAAGCAAAAAGAAAAAAGCTGGAAGTGGAGCTGTGGCTCAAGTGGTAGAGTGCTAGCCTGAACTGAAGAGTTGAGGGACAGCACTCAAGCCCAGAGGTCAGGCCTCACAACTGGATCCCCCCACCCATCCAAAGAACAACAACAACAACAAAAAACCTAGTACCAATTTTAAAACAGAACTAGACAACACAACAACCAAAGGCTGAGTTTATCCCTACCAGAACTCTGTGCTGTTCTCACTCAGCAAGCTGAATTGAGTCTGCTGAATGAGCCTGCCACTCTCACCCAGAACTTCCCTATCTCAGAGAGAACAGAGAACAATCAGGTCTCAGTGAATGGGGTGACATCTCACCAACATTTGTTGACCAAGGGCCTTACAATGTGGAAGAGAAGTCCCAGTCATGTTGGGGCAAGGGAAATAAGTCCTTAGCAGCCATCCCCTCAGAGTGGCAGATTCTCCCCCATACTCAGTACCCCCTGGGTCAAGGCTTGAGGGTAAGATAAACACCAAATGACAGACAGAACATTCAGCACACCGACACAACTTAAAAAGGCATGCTGTAGCATTGGAAATTGCCAACCAGAAAGTGCCAGACTACAGAAAGAGTTACCCAAAAAATGGAAAACTTCCCAATACAGATGGAAAACTCCCAAAAAATGTCTGCATGAAGTGCCAGACTACAGATGGAAAATTTCCCAAAAAATGTCTGTACTAAACAGCAATCTATCCAAAGGGGTCTGGGGACATCTCCTCATAGACTCCTTTGGCAGTCTCATAGCATGTCTGCCAAGACTCCTTGCCAACCAGAATACAGACCTGGTGGGAAACTAGAATTACAGATACAGAACTTGCAGGCAACCAAATATACAGAACAGCAATGCCTAAACTTGACAGCTGGGTTTTTTGGGGCGTCTGGAGGGTCTTATGAGGCAGATTCCAGACAAGCCCCAGAAATGTTTTATGGACTTGGGACCCCTTAAAGACCACCAGAGACCACAACCAATGCGAACAGCAAAAGAGTCATTTATTTGCAAGCTCAAGCTTGGTCCTCTGCGCACTGGGTAACCAGTGACACAAAGAGTCCTCAAGCACAAAATCAGCACAGCTTTTATAGTATTGAACATACAAGTTTAGGGAATTTCCACACAAGCAGTTACATGATTGGTTTGAGTCCACTCTAACATCACTGCCCTTTCTCTGAACTATTGGGATTTTCTGTTCCTGAAACATTTGGGCAACTGCTCTGCTTTCGTAAGTGTGGGCAAGGTTGGTGACAACCTGTGTTTTTTTTCTCTCTCTCTCTCTTGGGGTTACTCTGAGGGCAAACTAGCACAAGATGGTGGGGTTAATCTCAGATTGGCCTTACTTTGGCTCTTCAGCCTGAATAAAACATAGCATACCACATACAAAGCTTTGGTAAAACACAGGTCTGTCTTACACTGTTGGACCAATAGAAGTGTATGTCTAGTGCTGTTGCAGGGGTGTCTTAAGGTGTGTGGAGTTTTTCATCCTGATGATCTTGCAATGATGAAATTGACCATCTACACAATTACCTGAGAAGATCCCTGCTGAGACCTCTATTAAGTAACAGCTTAATAAAGAGCAATATTTACAATGAAATATATTGAACAACCAGACATCATGACCAAAATTAGTTTTACCTGATTCAGTGTACTTTTTACACTCTATATCACATGTACAAGTTCCTCATTCCTTTCTGTCTCATTATGTTTTCTTTCCTTATTTTTGTTTTTTTTTTTCAGAACCATGGTAAATAATAGGGCATTTCTTATATTTTTGTCTTCTAGTCTTCAGAAAGTATGCAGTTAAATAGGATTAAGTTCCTTTTGTTAGAAAATTAAAAACACATTGGATGGGGTCTTCATCATAATTTTGTTATGATCTCAAACACGATTTTATTTCTGGCATTTTACCTGTGTAATCTCACTTCAGTGTTTTCTAAAGGGCACTTTAGTAGAAGGAGGAAATTCAAAGTGGATTCTGGTAGAGAATTTCTGTTACTAAAAACTCTGGTACATAGTAAGGTAGGCAACTCTAAAATTATTCATTAGAGAGATGAGTTGAAAGTCATCTTTTTACACACTAATACTCTTTCCTCAATGAAACCAGAGGATTTAAAATAACTAATATTTTTTGAAGTTAATGGCACAAATGTGCATGAATTTTCTAGAAATAAAATGATCACTCATGATCACTGATACTTCAAAGAATGCTTTCCAATAAGAGGAATCCCCTTCAGATATTTTCACACAATGTATATCTGCCTGGTAACAGAACCTCAAACTAGATTAAGGTATCTAATAGCTATTTAATGTTTGTTACCTTTTTGCCGTAGTGCTTTCTTATCATATTGATTAGTATGAATTCTATGGCCAGTATAAAATTGCATTTGTAATAAAATTTACTAGATGGGACCTTCATGGATGAGGTGGTGTGGGGATTCTGGTGGAGCCCTGTCTGATTCAAGGGAGGAGTTGGTATTGGCACAGTGTCTGTGGTGAAGCAGGGCGGGGCTTTGAGGATGAAGCCCAGTCTGTGTTGGGCTTTGAGACAGCAGGGAGGGGACAGGAAGGACTAGACTTGTTAGGGGCCTGGACTCTTGTGGAGTAGGCGGGATTGAGCATGGAGGCTGGCAGGAGGATGGGTTTTCAGTGGAAGAAGTTGAGGTCACTGGGGGGGAGGCTGTTTGGAGCAGAGCTTTGAGAAGGAAGAACAAGGCTACAAGGGAGGAGATTACTTAGAGGAGGGGTGCTGGTAGAGCACTGTGAGCCCTTGTGGGATATGTAGGGTGAGGTTTCCCATAAGGCAGGGAAGGGAATGGAGGCAAGAGGCTGACAGAAGGTGGGGATTCTGGTGTAGGAATGTGGAGCTATGAGAGAGAAGCTTTTCAAATCTGGCTTTGAGAGGGCCCGGTGGCACCAGGAAGATGTGGGCAAGTAAGGGGCGGGGTTTCTGGTGGAGAATGGCAGGCCTTAGGGAAGTGTGTTAGGGTGGAGGTGGGGTTTCTTGCAGAGCAGGATGTAGTCACAATGTATGTATGAGTTTTTCAGGACCAGAGCTTTGTGAGAGCAGTGCACTAGACTAGTTCGGATGGGTTTTCTGGGGTAGCGAGTCACCACTTCAAAAAGAAAAATCAGGTTGGGTGGGGATTTCAGTGTTGCAAGGCAGGACATGAACTTTGGACAGGGTTTCCAGTAGGGCAAAGAAACCTTCTAAAAGGGACTATGGAGGGACAAGGATTTACAGTTCATCCTGCTGAGACTTCCAGAGGGAGGCCAACTGGTGCAGTGGTTTCCAGTGGAGCAATGTGGGTGTCGAAAGATTGGATAGTGTGGTGGGGGGTTTCTAGTAGGGTTTTTCTGGAGCAGGGCAGAGCTTGGAGCCATGGAGCTAGTTGGATGAGGAGCTTTGAGAAGGAGTGGAGTGGGCATGGTATCTGGTGGTGTAGTGTGTGGAACTGAGGAAGGAGCCAATAGGGGGTGGGAGCAAGGCAGGACATTGAGAGAGTAGATGTGGGAGGTGCAAAGGCTTGTGGTGAAGCAGGGCTGGCTTTCCAGGCAGGAGATGTGCTGTGTGAAAATCTTCTGGCCAAGCAAGGTGGGGTTTCAAGGGCAATTATAGGCAGGTGGAGGGTTTTTGGTGTAGCATGATGGGCTTTGTGGGAAGAGGTAGGTTCAGGGCTGTGTTTGGGAAGTTAGGCCACTTAGAAGTAGGCTAGTTATGGGAGGAGTTTCTGATGAAACCAGGAGGGGCTCAAGGGAGAAGGATGATTGGGAGTGGGGTTGAAAGGAAAGGGAGGAGCTTGCAGGTACTAGGATATGGGAGCAATGGGACTATGCAGGACTAGAGTAGTTAGGGGCAGGGTATCTGGTGGATGAGGTGGGTATTGGAGGGTGGAGCCCAGTGCATGTGGAGTTCTTGGATGTGGCCTGGTTTCTGATGGTGCAGAGCAGGGATTCCAGGAAGGGGTGGAGTGAAAGAGGGATTTCCCTATGGCAGAGGAGGGCTTTCAGGAAGGAGTCTGGTTGCAGTCAGGCCTTTGAAAGTTTATAGCAGGGCTACCAGGGGGTAGGTTATTTAAGGTTGGACTTTTCAAGGAAGAGGTTGAGTGGATTTGTGTTTCTAGTGGATCCAGTCAAGTTTTATGGGAAGTAGGGATAGGAAAGGGGCAAACTTTAGTGAAGAGTGGGGCTACAAAACATAAAAAGTTACTATTAATAAATACAATATAAGAACACCATTTTCTGTCAGTGTAGAATTATATTACTTTTATATTTGCGAGAGATACTGGAGAAAGTAACCAAGTAATAATTCCTTCCTAGTGATATTTTTCTTTATTCCAATTGAGTGAAAATAAAACCACAGGTCACATCAGGCTCAGAGGCACACAGGAGACTAAGACACATGAAGCATTGGACTTGATTTCCTATCACCATCATTAAGGACCACAAATAAAAAGTTTAAAATTTCTCACTTGGTCATAATGGACACTATTGTGTTAAAATTGTGAATGAATAGAATTTATACTCTGACCATTTTAGAAATCCTAAAAGTAAGTAGTAATGTTTTAACTTTATACAATATTGGAAAGGATACTAAAAATAATTAGGAAAATATAAAATTGTAGCCAGAATGTTCATTCTCCACCATCAATTCTAATCTAAAAGAATTTAAAACCAGAAAATTGCCATATAGTGAGGATACAGCATGGTTTCTTTTCAGTCATCAAAATGGTGACTTAAGCAATGTGTCTTTATCATTGGATGCATCGATGTTAAAACTTCTTAGAATGTGAAGCACTACATTACAGACCCTGAAGAAACTCACAAGGAGCTGTGAAATGATGTTGGAGTAAAATTAATGACTAATTGGAGTAGGAATTGATCTTCACTAGGCCAATAAATACTTTGCAGAAGAAAAGGCTACATTGAAAAATAAACAGTGAAAAGGAAGCAGGCAGGCAGACCTTGAAGTAAACATTATCCAATGAACAACATCTACGGAGGCATGATTGCAATCTTCTTTTACCTAATTTACAGTTATTGACCTATGTTGTTTCCTAATGCCAAATAACAAAGCCATGAAAATGCAGTAATCATTTTCAAGGCATCAGAATTTACAGAAAGAATTCAATGAATGTATTGCTAGAAAGTAAAGATAGATGTCTGAGTTAAAGAGTGAAGAAAATATCCCCAATCTCTGGCCCTCCATTGTGAGAGGGGTACGAGCCGAAGCACAAGGAGAATGGACAGAAGTACAGTAGTGCATAATAGTAGTTCGTAAGATGCAATGATGAATGTAACAAGGGAGAAAATCAACAAAATCATCACAGGACTTAGAACAAATGGAATGAGAGAGGAAGAGGGAGAGAAAAAAGGGAATATTAAGAGTTTAAAAGTGGACATGTCTGCCAGGACTATCCTAAGCATATATTAATTAATAAAAATGAGGGAAACCATGGAACCTATGTTTCTTTGAGTCTGGCTTCCTTCACATAATATGATTGTTTTCCAAGTCTTTCCATTTTCTTAAGAAAGGGGTTGTGTCATTCTTTCTGATAGAAGCATAAAATTCCATTGTGTATATATACCACATTTTCTTGATCCTGTCATCTATTGAGGGGCATCTTGATTGGTTCCATATCTTAGCTATAGTAATAATGCTGCAAAAAACATAGTTGTAGATTTAGTGTGGTTTACCTTGAGATCATTTCCACAAGTGCCCAGGAATGGGATTGCTGGTTCCAGAGCTATGTACATTTGACCTTACAAAATGATGCTAATTGAAATGAACTCTAAGTCATAGAAACATCAAGTCTTTTTTTTTTCAGATATCAACCTTGATGTAGGTAAAGTAGTGTATCTAGATCTTATTTTTATTTCATTTGCCTTTTTCCATTGGTTTATCCCTGGAAATCTCTGTCTTGATTCTGGTACCTTCCATCTTGTATATTCATTTATCTGATTTGGAGAAAGAAAGGGAAAAAACATAGTGATGAAAGAAGTACAAAGAGTGACCCATTGCAACAATGATATTCACACGAAAATATATTGGAAATGAACTTTACAACTTTGGGGTGAGGGGGAGGTGTGGAGGGTGGGAAGGGATATGAGAACAACAATGGAGTGGGCAACACTATTCAACAAGGAATGTACATTACTCATGTAACTGTAACCACTCTGTATCATATTTTTGAAATAAAATAAAATATAAAAATATAACCTATCCTAGAAAAAAATATTCTTTTCAAAATAATTCATCTGTCACAGTACTTGTGAGGAATTCTAGACTCAAGCTGTTAGACCTGGAAAGGGATAGATTGGGAAGCCATCTCAAACAGCAGTCAAAAGGCTGAGAGTTGTACTCTGCAAAGGTCAAAAAGTCAAGGGAAGACAGGGGTATGAGTTATTACCTCAAGAGTATTTAATTTAGAGCTTTTGGACACTAAAAGATTAAGACTTTAGAGAAAAGATAGATGTCTGTTATGGTTGTAATGACCATTGCTCCCTTCTGCTCCCTAACAATAAGGGATTCAATTAACACTATGTGTACAAACAATATCTCATGTCAATAGTTGTAATCACCAGCAAGATTGATGCCTTAGTTTGTGGATATACCTGTAGCCACTGACCACCCCCCTCCTAGCCCCCATAGTAGAAGGAATATAAAGCATGTCAAGCAGGATTTAGGGATCCAGAAGCTGGCAATGAGGCTTTGGGTCCTCTGGTGTCTTCTTTCCTATTACTTTCTGTGATTTCTCAGTTCTTTGGCCAGGTATCCCATCATCTTTGCTGTCCCATGGTTGTGGTTAGCGACATTACTTATATTCTGAACACCTCAAAACAAACTATGGAAAAACACTTCCTCAAAGAAGATTGACAAACGTATAGGAGCACCTGGAAAGATACCAAACATCAGCAGTCATACTGTGTTCCTCTAGCAAAAAAGTACAATTCAGGAGTATCTTAACTTCTGATAATATAAGAGATGGATAATTGTCCCTTTTGTATATTTGCATAATTTTTCATAAACACATATACATTGTGAAATAATGTTATTTATTTCATAGGTCACAGACCATGTCACTGGAGTGATGACCCTAATGTCTTATCTCAGTTGCCTGATTCAGACTTGTGAATTGCCTAATTATGAACATTTCTTCATGAAACTCAACAACACAGAATGAAGTGTCAGGGTCAGGCCATTCCATACCTGTAAGGATTTTTATGTATATTAGAGTAATATACACCTACACTGCTCAGCACTTATGGCACATTGGTATGTTATAATTATCTTCAGATCAGAAAAAACGCTAGAGCTTAAAGTAGAATGATGGGCTGTACATTTTCAACTCAAGAGTGATGATCACCCCCTGCAATTATTCTCAGTGGAGAATCCTTCCTATACATTTCACTGACTTAGCTTCTACTCTGTGCTTTACCATTATCAGACAGGGTCACACTGTATCGAGCCACAATACTGCAGCAGTCTTAGCTGCCTTTGAATTTTACCTTCAATCTTGACACCAAGGTCAACTCTGCAACTCTAATCACATAGTTAGTTGACATCCAAACTTTTCAAGCCTAGTTAAAAATTCAGCCATCACTGCTCATTGCCAGTGTTAAAGATCTCACTCCTTTAGATTTGTTGTGCATCTTCTTGTATTTCCAACACTGCCTTAGATGTTGGTTTTTGAAGTAGAGCTTTTAGTTTGCATTTGATTTATGGAGGTGTTAGTGATACCAGTTGAACTGCATATATTATAATGTAAGTAATTTGATGTTTTGACATATGAATTTAATTTTGGCAATTGAAGAAGTGAATACACATCACTCACAAAAGTTTCTTTATGTTTATTGGTATTACTTTATTGTGAACTTCCTAAAAGCCAGCCATGGGAGCACATGTCCCTAATCCCATCACTTCTGTCACTGAGACAAGGCTTGAAAGGTCCAGACTACTTGGCACTTCATAGTGAGAACCTGTCTACAGAGAAGGGGAGAGAATAGCAAAAAGAGTAAATGAATCTTCTAATAGTTTTGTTACATATTCTTTACACTTAGCCATTACGACCACTATAATAGTATTTTTTTTATGACTTCTTACCTACTCTTTTCCTGTTCTGAGCTGTTTTGTTTATGGATCTCTAAGAAATCATATAAGAATCACATAAGAAATCTATATAAATCATATAAGGCATAATAAAAATAGTTTTGTTGGGATATATAATCCAAAAGGAATAATTTCAGGAAAGTATTAAGCACATAAAATGTAATGCAGAGCTGGGAAGGTGGCCCAGTGATAGAGCGCTTTGACATGGATTTGTTCTCCTAAAGCAATTACTCCAGGAATAATAAACAGTGGAAGCTGAATGATGTTCATTCAGGTATTTCTTTAGAAATTAAACCAATCTTTATTTGGTATAAAGATCACTTACAATGTCATTACCCACACCCTTTTCATTTAAAAATATTTATATTCTGTAGCAATGTCATTGCCGTTATTACCATGCATGAGACCCTGGATTCGTTTCTTCAGCATCACAAAAACAGAAAAAAAAAGCCTTGAGCTGAAGAGTTGAGGGACAGTGCCCAGGCCCCGAGTTCATGCCCCACGACCGGACCCCCCCCCAAAAAAATGTAATGCATTGACTCTTTATTGAAAACTTCACCAGTTGTAGTTTATTTATTCTGATAACAAAGATTATAAACAGTTACAATGGTATTAAGTTACAATAAAAGTTAAAATAAAAGTTACAATGGTATTCCAAATGGAACACAGAACTAGAAACATGAAGGTAGCACTAAAGAATGCTACTGCTACCACTAATCGAGTAAGAATGAAATTTAGGCAAAACTCCCTCAGAGTAAAAGCCACAGGACAACCTCAACATTGCTTTCATTGTTTCATATGAAGAAAAGACTTTATTTTTAGGAAAGGCAATTTTTCACAGATATTTATATCAATTATGTATGTATTTCTTAAGGCCTTCAGGAAGAATGCTGTGACCATGTTGATGGAAGCTGATTTCTACACAACGGAAGCTGGTGTCTACACAATGTGCAGACACCATTCCAAGCACTGCACCTGCATTAGAGTAATTTTAGTGCTCATGAGTATTTTTCAAGTTAGGAAATGAATTAAGTATTTTATTAAAAACAGAAGTAGGCATAAGCCTAAACAAATTTCCTAAGTACCTAAGACTGATCAGTTGTAGACCCAAAATTCAAATCCAGGTTTCCACCAGGCATATCTGAGGATATTCTGTGCCACATTCATTACCTTTCAAGAGCTATGGAGCAGATGAACCCACATTATATTCCTAATTATAGTAATAATGGCAATGACATTGCTACAGGGTATAAATATTTTTAAATGAAAAGGGTGTGGGTAATGACATTGTAAGTGATCTTTATACCAAATAAAGATTGGTTTAATTTCTAAAGAAATACCTGAATGAACATCATTCAGCTTCCACTGTTTATTATTCCTGGAATAATTGCTTAAGGAGAACAAATCCATGTCAAAGACACTTGTGTTGATGAACACAGGCTTTTAGCATTAAGTACCTTGAACATACAGGGAATAGTTTGTTGTGGATATATAATCCAAAAGAAGTAATTTTTGTGGCTATTTACTTCCTTGTTGTACCAAAGAAAATCTGTTCCCTATTCTAAAACATATATCAATTTAATGGATATTAGTGATATCAGTTTGAATTAGGTGTGCATAATATATATAATGTATGCTATTACATAACATATGAATGTTATAGTTATAATGTATGTATCATTACTTATATTCTATAACTACTATAAATAATATATGTATAAAACTGGTTTTAGTATTATACTGTGAAGGATACAAGAAATGAAAACTTTATTTAAACAAATATATTTGTAAGTTTTAGTCACATAAGTTATTTTTGTGCCAATACTGAGACTTGAACTATGGTCTGGGTGTTGTCCCTGATCCATTTCACTCAGACTAGCTTAATATAGCTATCTTCAGATCTCAGCCCCTAAGTAGCTGGGATTGCAGATATTAGTCATGTTAAATTTTTTAATTCCATCGTTGGTAGGTCCGTACATAATTATTTTTGAATGTTCAATTATATTATGATAGTCCATTTCTAAACTAATTCAGAATAAATAACTACTTATTGGAGAAAACTATAAATTGCAATTGAAATTGTAAGGACCCTACTTTACTGTCAATTTTCAAAGATATTGCTAGTTTAATTCCTGGACAGACAAGTAGAAAAATTAAATTATGTGTGCATAATACATGTAATATACTATAGTACATAATATACAAATAATATATTTATAATATATGCATAATTAGGAGTATTCTATAATTACTATAAATAATATATGTATAAAACTGGTTTTAATATTATACTGTGAAGGATAGAAGGAATAACAACATCCCTATCTTAACTATCTCATTTTCAACAGTATGTAAACTATGCTATAAACATATACCATCAAGAAAGCACACCTGTGTAATCACATATTCACCTTCAAATATTCTCATCGCTATGAACATCCTCTAAGATTGGCTACACTTATCTACAGCAAACACTTTGTGATACTTTCTGGGTAATGTGGCTTGTCTTCATCCTTATCAGCCCTTCAGCAACTTCAGTGAAGAGCATTTTCTCCTGCTTTGCCTGTAGATTATATCAACCCAGCAAAGAAACTGTGGCTGGCACTTGAGCACTGGTACATTCAGAGGTTCTTTGGTTTTGTTTTAGTGTAAATGAAAACATACTGATTTGAAAATACTATAAATATTTGTTCTTTAAGCTTATTGTTAATTCAAATATAATAGGGGTGGTTTTAGTGGTGCATGCCTTTAAATCTAGCTACTTAAAAGTCTGGAAACAGAGGATCATAGTTTTAAGCTAGACCAGAGAAATGAACCACTTATCTTCAACTAAGAATCAAAAAGCTAAAAGTGGAGCTGTGGCTCAAATGGAAGACTGGCAGCCTGAGCACAAAAGAAAAGTAAAAGAACCTATGCCCCTAATTTAAGTCACAGTATTAGCACTCATATACTATATATACATATACATGGTTCCTAAAATATCCTGTGAGTTAATTTGTCAAAACCTGGTCATAGATTACATATGAGGTGTGAAGAAGTATGTAAGTCTGAAGTGACCCCAAGGTCTTTTGACAAGACAACTAGAAGAGTTATCACTTAATCGAATAGTAATGAGGAATAGGTTTGTAGATAAAGATCAAAGCTCACTATGGGATCTTTTGAGTTTCTTAAAATCAGCAGCTAGGAGTTGTCAGTAGACAGGATGCTATAAAGGACTTGAATTAAAGAAAGAACAGAGCTGGAGAAAAAAATACAGAAATAATTACATGTACTCAATGGTAACAATCATGAGAAAGAAGATTACAGAACTAAGCCCTGAGATACACAAATATGTAAAACATGACAAATGAAGAAAAACTAATAAGGATATAATGCAGACTTATAGAGATAGTTATTTTTAATGTTTAAGGGCTATGAAGTGATTGTGTGATGACCTAAAATTTAAGAAATTGGTAAGGTCAACTCTTCCTTGGGCCAACCATAGCTGATAGTTTAAGTAAAATGGGGCCACAATAGTGTGTCTTGATATACCAAAGTGAAAACAGATCAATATTTGGAAAGCTATTTTTGGACATGTGGTTGGAGTGACAAACACTGCAGTTTGTTCAAGTGTCAGTAGAAACAGTTTTAGCACAATGATAGAATTCTTTCAGGGATCTGGTAGATTTTCCCTGTCTTCAATTTCCCTTTTTTTCTGAGAACTAAAATATCATCACTGGAAGCCAGTCACAAATTGTGCCTTTGGCAAGTTACCAGATATTCAGTCTATCACATACCCAAATAACAGAAAATGGGAACAGGTATACATTGAGCACCACAGTAGACAGGTCTCTGGACTTTCTCATGAAGAGCCTTCTGCTGTTGTGGGATAGATAGGGCTGGATAATATACAAAATAGCCATCATACATTGAAAGTATTCTGCTAAGTTGACACCTGAGATACTGGATGTTTTAACTGCATTTTATTGATTTTGATGAATCAGTTAATCAGATTCCTTATACCATATCATGTTACTAGACTGTGAAATGCATGTTTATTGCATTTTCTTTGTATAACATATAGCATGTTTTGAAATTTGGTAAAATCATTCATCATTTTATTTTTTTCAATATGGATTACTTCTAGTTCTCAAGAGTGGGGAAATGCCCTGGAACTTTGTACCTTGAAGTCATATGTTGCCATGTGTCATATGCTATTTTCCTTGTACAGAGTTGGTAATAAATCATATGTAATTTATTTTTTATTTTAATTTATTGTTTATTGCAGAGTTTGAACTAGGGCCCTGGGCACTGTTCCTGAGGTCTTTGGCTCAAGGTTATCTATCTACAACATCGAGCCACAGTATCAATTTTAGTCTTGTGTGATTAGTTGGTGATAAGTGTCTCAAGGGAACTTTTCTGCCCAAGCTGGCTTTGAACTGTGATCCTCAGATATCAGCCTCCAGATTAGCCAAGATTACAGGCAAGAGCTACCAGCACCTGTCTATATGTAATCTAAAGTGAAGTTTTCTTCAAGTGTTTAATCCTACATTGAAGTTATTTTTCTTACAAACTTCCTAATACATATGTAATCTATTCTATTTTGAAAAGTACTGTTGTACCTCCCACTTATTTATGGCATTTCTGAAATCCAAGTTCCTCTGTGTTTCAAGGTGGATACTTTTGCCTGTAACAAGTATTGTTGTTGAACACATAACATCTGGCTACTTAGAAAACAAAAGATGTGAAACTACCGTAGCCAGATAAAGAACTTCCAGGACAATTCAAGGGCAACTCATGTACTGTCTGTGTAGGTGAATAGGGACCATAGAAAAGAAATTCTTATACTTGTAAGTGATTGAGTGTTTGTGCACATAGATGATCACTTGTTTATCTGTTGCTATAGTTTTACACATTCACTAGTAAAACTATATCGTGTGTGTGTGTGTGTGTGTGTGTGTGTGTGTGTGTGTGTGTGTGTGTGTGTGTGTGTGCAGATCACAGTTTCCAAAATCCAGAGAACCACCTCCATGGGCATCACTTTCTTATGTTGCTCTTTGGGTAATAAGAATGAAACCTGGAACTGTCAAATGGTAGAGAAATTACTCAGTGATTCAAGCATTTATCTTTCAATATGTTGCTTGCTCCTAACACTAAAATTAGGAAGACTGTTAATATATAATATATGTTATAATATATTTAATATATTATACATAACATATAATATATTGCATATTATAATATATGCTATATATAATACCTGACAGTAGTATATATTTATAAGGAAAAATACAATAAACCTATCTATGTCCATACTTTCCTAGCCATGATTAAGTTCAGTAGATTATATCTCAATAGGAAAAGTCTACTGAAGTTCTGAGGACCTTGAGCTAGATAAGGAGAATTCCTGTAAAAGAAGCCTCTCCTCAATTATGAGAAAAGATAAGTTTGGAAATTTGTTTTTTTTTTTTCGGGGGGGTGGTCATGGGGCCTGAACACTGGGCCTGGGTGCTGTCCCTCACCTCTTCACCTCAAGGCTAGTGCTCTACCACTCAAACCATAGCACCACTTCCTTTTTTTTTTTTAATATTTTTTATTGTGAAAATACTGTACAGAGGGGTTACAATTACATGGGCAAGATAATGAGTACATTTCTTATCAATCATTGTAGCCTTCTCCTTTGTTTACCTTTCCCATCCCTTCCCAGCCACCCCCTCTGCCTCCCCACCCAATCCTCCACCCCACCAAAGTTGTAAAATTTGTTTTTGACATGACAACTTGTACTTCTCATTGTTGCAACGGTCCACCTGTATTCTTATTTAAATGACTTGTTTTTCCCCTTCCCCTCCACAAATTAAACTGACATCAAATACAGTGAAAGCAGGGGTTATACTGTGAGGGAGGGACATACAAAGCAACAAAGAAATAACCTTACAAATGTGTTAGAAACAAATGCATGAAAGAAAAAGAACATTTAAATACATATCTTAGGGTTCATTCTCCTAACATCGCCTTATCTGACCTTTTCTGCTTGACTCATACATATACTAGATATTGCAAATAAGGGAAACCATGGGACCTATGTTTCTTTGGGGCCATAGCACCACTTCTGGCTGAGGAATCAAACCGAGGGCTTCATGCATGTAAGGCAAGCACTCTAACCTCGGAGCCACCTTCCCAGCCCAAATTTGGTAGTTTTTGAGAAGAGGAATTTGGCATTTGCTTTGCATCCTTGATTAGTAGGTATCTTTTTGCTCCAAATTTTGTCTCCTTTTATGTTCCCTAAACACTTACACAGGATCATCATTCCATAGCATATCTTTATGTCCTTCTTTTATTTATTTTATCATTATTGTTTTGTTGTTGTTGTTTTGCTGATGCTGAAGCTTGAATTCAGGGACTAGGCAGTTTCCCTGAGCTCCAGGCTAGTGATCTACCACTTGAGCCACATTACTACTTCTGGGTTTTTCTTCCTGGGCTTGCTTTGAATCATAATACTCAGATCCCACCATGCTGAGTAGCTTGGATTACAGATGTGGGCCACCAGGGCCCAGCAAGTAGCTCTGTTTTAGATATTATTCTAAAAGCCTCCTATCCAAGGTCACTCCTAAGATAGTAAATGGAACTATGCCAATAGTTCCTTCACATTTTCATCTCCTGTTATGGCTATGGTGTGTCTTTTCCATCTTATTTTTGAACTTACTTCACTGTTCTCTTCTTAATCCATTGTTCTAGGTGTGTTACTAAAAATTAACTAAATTTAGTGGGTAGAAACCCTAAATCACTCAACTATTAATTTCATTTAATTTTTTCAATATGATTGTTTTTCTGTACAAATATGAGCTTATACTCAGCTTCTTGCATCTACCTATTGGCATAAGCAGAGCCTAGGCTTATTCTACCTCAAATGCAAGAGGTTAGCCAAATAATAGCCTACAGTATTCCTGCCTAGGAGTCAGGACAAGTAGTTGAGTGCCTGAAAGAAGCAATGCATTCCTGGCATGGGAAGGGGTGGGAGAGACAAGAGCCCAGAGAGCAAACTGGCAGTCACAACATTTAACAACTTCTTCTTTGGGGAAACTGACCTCCTGCAAAGTGGTGGTGAGATAACACCTAGTGAATTTTCATATATGAAGGAAGTTGTCATGTCTCAGTACAAAACTCACTTGTAGTCAAAGAGAGGGTCATTCTTTTGTGTCCTACATAGGTCCAGTCTCACTTATTTCCATCTTAGACTTTTCCCAGACTCTATTCCTACCAGAAGATCCCTAATGAGGAGAAAAGTGTGATCTCTTGGCTTCTGACTGGCTCTGTGGGAGCTGAGGCCACTTTTAGTTTTGAACCTGTTCCTCCTGACAAGGCTGTGGTGGGTGGTGGGAAAGCTCATTCTCTGAATTGTGCCCTAGTACCAAATCTCTTCAGAGAAAGCCAAGGAATTACAGATTCTGCTTGGGGGGGGTGAGTTACTCCATTTCCAAAGAGTTCAATTAATATCTGATTCTGAGGCCAGGTGTAGGTCCTTCACCAGATCCTTCAAGCTGGAGTGGATGTTACCTCAGACTCCAGGCCATCCTCACATTTCTCCAGCTCTTTCTCATGAACAAAATGGTCATAGGAGTTGATTCAGAAACAAGGAGAAGTGAGAGTAGCAGAAGAATCATCAGAAGGGGGAGGAATTAGAAACTTTGGGTGAAAAAACTGCTCAGAAAATCTAGGATCACTCACATCATTTGGGAATCACATCATAAGATTAGGGAATAAAAGTAATAAATTACTACCTAATTAGTAACTCCGCTGCTCTGACTACATTACAAGTGTTCTGTTCAAAGGTACTGTCCTAGCTCTATTTTGATGAGGAAAATGTAGCACATTCACAAAGTTCTGAGTATCTTCATAGCCAGGTTGTTCTTACACTCTACTTTTCTGTTACTTTCCTTTGCTGGATTCTATCAATGACACTAGAAAGTGTTATCATCTTCAGACAAGTAATTACATTTTCTTTTAATCCATTTGTTATAAAAATAAAACAAATTATGGGGAAAACTATGTCTATGGTACATTTTCTTCCAAGGCATATTTATTTTATGTTAAGTATTATTTTAATAGTTTCATTTTTAAAACTTGAGGAAAATGTTTTGTTACTATTAGCACTAATTATTGCACCTGTTTTTGTATTTTTCCATGTCTGTATGTTTGTTATTAAGCTTATAAAATTTTCTTTTCCCCCAACTGTTGCCTTCTTAAAATTTCTTCAAATTATAAACTATATATAATAGTCCTGTATATGTTCATTGATATATTTAAATTTTGATCTAATATCCACATATTATAGGTTATCTTCAAACTGTTGTAATTGCTCTGAAAATCTATATGGAGGTCCCTCATTAAAGCAAAAACACAATGCAACAAAACCCAGTGAAAATAGGATTAGGTATCTATCCAAAAATATTTAGCAATGATACAGTAGAAACATTCACTTCTCACTGGGCGCCGGTGCCTCACACCTGTAATCCTAGCTACTCAGGAGGCTGAGATCTGAGGATCGAGGTTCAAAGCCAGCCTGGCCAGGAAAGTCTGTGAAACTCTTATCTTCAATAAACCACCAGAAAACCGGAAGTGGCAATGTAGCTCTAGTGGTAAAGCACTCGCATTGAGCTGAAGAGGTGAGGGACAGCACTCAGACCCAGAGTTCAAGCCCATGACCAACAAAAAAAAAAAAAAAAAAAAAAAAAAAGCTGATAATGAGCTGAGCTGTTAGAGGTAGTTTCCCTAAAGATCTAAGAGCTAAAAGTGGAGAGGCAAACCCAGAGCTCTGCACTACATCAGTCCACCATGCCAATTGCTTCTACCATAGTACTAACTACCCAGTTTGCACACTCATGACCTTTTTACCCTGATTGTGCCCCACAATCCCTCACAACTTTTACTCTTTCACTTTGTCTATGCTTTCTTGTCCCTGCTAAACTCTTCTGGATGCCTGTATTAGCTACCCCAACCCTTGCAAAGCTGTTGCTGCTACCCAATTTCCTGCCACTTCAACTCAGTTATTACAGTCACAATTACCCTTTCCCTGGTATCCTAGTCTCTGCTACTCTTTTCTGCTACCCATAATTCATAACACCATTGTTCCAGCCACTTGACCCCTGACACCCTTGTCTCTGATACCACATTCCCAAACAAAACAAGGGAAGAGTGGGCACAGACAGTCGACTTGGGTACTCCTCTTGCAGGCACATTGGGACATTCTTCCTCAGGTATTTAACACAAGGGACTTATTGGCGGTGGAAAGAAATGAGGTTACTCAGAGGTGACTAATATCCAAGGATATCAACTGACAACTTGTTGCTAGGAAAAGAAAGCCCTAAGGTGAAAGTTAATGAGAAAAAGTTTTACAAAGATATTGGGGATGATGCAATAGGTTTAGCTTAGTCCCTTCTACTAGTGATCTGAATTATTTTTTGACATAGATATGTAACTACTTTGCATTTTAAAAATTATATGAAGATGCATCTTTGTGTGGTATTTATATTAATTTATGAAATAGTTGCATATGATCACATTAATGATATTCAATATTTTATGTTCAATGTTATGCTCATGAGGCTGCCTTTGGCAATATGAATTGAGCTCTCTAACAACAAATGGAATTTCATTGTCAAATACTACAAGGAGATTACTGATGCTAGTACCAAAATGAAAGCTGGAACAAAACAACTGAAGAAAGCTGCAAGTTTGATGGGAAGGGGTCAGTGGTAAGGGCTATGATGAAAGAGAAATTTTTCACCATGGAATCTTGGAAGAATAGAATGTGTTTTGTTGAATTACTTAGCTTTTTAAACCTTTTAGAAAGCAGAACATTATTTTTATTCTTGCTTTTTGGTAGCTGTTTAATGAATGGTTTAACAAAAAAATTATCAAAATGACTGAAAATTAAATGATGTGAATTATCAGATTAACATTATACCTAAAGTTGCCCTGAGATGCAGGAAGATTGGATTCTTTTCTATTAAATTAATGGAATAAACTTCCTTTTGAATGGTTGGACAGTCCATGACACTTGTTCCAAAACAAGAAAAGATACTGGAGAGAAAAAAAAAGAGGAAGGAGACTCAACGAAGCTGAAATTAGCATGTTCTCATTTGGAGTTTAATGGTTTTTTTTCTACAAAGAATAAGAATTTCATCTTAACATAATAATTTCAAAATGGATGTGCTACAGGATAGCTTGTAAATGTAATATTTAATGCTGTTGAATTACTTGAAGACAAATGTTTACAGAAAACTTTAAATTCCAGAAAAACTGTAATGTTCCAATAAACACCTGGAAGAAATATAATTTAAAAATTCATGGTTCAAAGCAAACCCTGGCAGGAAAGTCTGTGAGACACTTATCTCCAAACAGGAAGTGGCACTGTGTCTCAAGTGGAAGAGGGCTTCTCTTGAGCTGAAGAACTCAGGGATATGTTAAAACCCAGTCCCTGAGTTCAAGCCCCAAGACTGACAAAAAGAAATTTAAAAAAAATTAAAGCATTAGGGATGGGAAGGAGACTCAGTAGTAAAGTGCTTGTCTTGCATGAATGAGGTCCTGGTTTCAATTCCTCTGCACCACATAAGCAGAAAAAACTGGAAGTGGTGCTGTGGCTCAAGTGATATAGCCTTGAGCTGAAGAGCTCAGGGACAGTGCCCAGACCCAAAGTTCAGGCCCCCTACCAACAACAACAACAAAAAAAATTAAAGCATCAAACAATCTGAAGAGGTTGTCCAGAATAATGAGTGCCGCATTATCCGTTTACATGACTTAGTGACTTGAAACCTAGTTTACCAGGGGAGGTGGTGGGCAATTTGTGTCTTTGCCAAAACCTGCGAAATTATTTTGTACTTTCCCAAGGAGGGACAAAACAGGGAATGGGGGGAGGAGGATAGGTGTTTGGGGGCCTTGCCTTTTGGTTCAGTGATTGTTTTCTGGAGTCAAATTCAGAGAAATCCTGCTTGCAATCCTAGTTGCATGGGGAATGAAGAAGCCAAGCCCTGGAATTGGACTTTGCACTGTCCTTGGCCCGGTTCCAACCACCACTGGATAATCCAAGTCCCATTTCAGGAACAAGATGCCTTGAAGACTACTGATCCACTGGGCAGGTGGACCTAACCACAGCCAGGAAAGGCAAAAAATTCAATGCCGAGGGCATCACTGGAAATCTACAACAGGCAGAGATTTTTAAATATATTTTATTGTAAAAATACTGTACAGAGGGGGTTCAGTTACATGAGTAGGGTAATGAGTACATTTCCTATCGAGCATTGTTACCTCCTCCTTGGTTTTTCCCCTACCATCCCTTCCCTCCCCACCTCTCCAACTCCTTCCTCCTCAATCCCTGCCTGACATTGTAAATTCATTTTCTACATAGTGTCCTGTACATCTCTTCATCACAATGGGTCAACCTGCAGTCCCATTTAAGCGTTTTGTTATATCCTTCCACTCCCCAAATCACAAAAGTAAATATAGAAGATGCAGAACATTGGAATCAAATACAGTGAAAACAGGGATTATACCGTGGGGAGATGAACCTACAAAAGAATCACATACTGCATTATAAGTATATTAAAAACAAAACCAAGACTGATTTGGGGTATCTTTCACTTAACATCATTTTATGTGGTCAAAATAACATAACTTTTTATCTTTTCTGCTTGTCCTAGACATGTACTAGTCCTTGCAAATAAGGGAAAGTATGGGACCTATGTTTCTCTGGGCCTGGCTTACTTCACTTAATATAATTTTTAACAAGCCTTTCCATTTCCTAACAAATGGGGCATTGTCATTCCTTCTAATGGAGGCATAGAATTCCATTGTGTGTGTGTGTGTGTGTGTGTGTGTGTGTGTGTGTGTGTGTGTGTGTGTGTGTGTGTGTGTGTGTGTGTGTGTCACATTTTCTAGATCCATTCATCTACTGAGGGGAATCGGGTTTGGTTCCATATCATAACTATAGTGAGTAATGCTGCAACAAACATGGTTGTGCTGGTAAAATGACCTTGTTTGTGATCATTTGGGTAAATGCCCAAAGGTGGGATTGCTGGGTCATAGGGAGCTCTAAGTGGAGTCTTTTGAAGAATTTCCATACTGCTTTCCAAAGTCGTTGAACAAGTTTACACTCCCACTAACAATGCAGTAGGGTTCCCGCCAGCATCTGTAATAATTACATTTCTTTTTTAAAATTTAATTTAATTTTATTTGTGAACATACTGTACAGAGGGGTTACAATTACATGGGCAGGATAATGCGTACATTTCTTACCAAGCATTGCAGCCTCCTCCTTTGTTTACCCTTCACATCCCTTCCCAGCTTCCCCCCTCCCCCCAATACCAATCCTTCTCCTCCCCCCCCCCCCCGCGTTGTAAAGCTCGTTTTGGACATGACAACTTGTACTTCTCATTGTTGCAACAGGTCCACCTGTATCTTTAAACAACTGGTAATTACATTTCTTGATTATAGACATTCTAACTGGAATGATGTGCGATCTCAATGCTGTCTGATTTGCATTTCTTTTATGGCTAGAAAAGTTGAGCATTTCTTCATGTGTCTAATGGGCATTTTCATTTCCTCTTCAGAGAAATCTCTCTTTAAGTCTTTAGCCCATTGAGTTATCCGGCAGTTGTTTCTTTGATGATTTGTTGTTGGGGAATTTAATTTTTTGAGTCCTAAGTATATTTTAGATATAAGACCTTGTCCATTTTATGACTCATGAAGATCTTCTCCCAGTACGTGGGCTGTCTACAGTTCTTGTTAGCATTGACCTTTGCCTTGCAGAAGCTCTGCGGTTTCAAGCAATCCCATTTGCCCAACCTTTCTTTGATTTGTTTTTTTTTTCTTGTTCTCTATTAAGAAAATTTTGGTGTGTGCTAAAGAGCCCTAGAGTTTCTCCAATTCCTTCATGTAATGTTTTCACGGTGTCTGCTTTTATTTTGAGGTCTTCTGTCCATTTGGAGTTGATTCTGGTGCAGGGCAATATATACGGATCTAGTTTAGTTTTTTTTTTTTAATATAATTTTATTTTATTTCAGAACATACTGTACAGAGGGGTTACAATTACATTGGCAGGATAATGCATACATTTCTTACCAAGCATTGCAGCCTCCTCCTTTGTTTACCCTTCACCTCCCTTCACAGCCTCCCCCCTCCCCCCCACCCAATCATACCCCCCTCCCCCCCCCCACACCGACATTGTAAAGCTTGCTTTGACATGACATTTTGTAGTTCTCCTTGTTGCAACAGGTCCACCTGAATCCTTAAACGACTTGTTTGTCCCCATCTCCTCCACATGTTATACTGACATCAAATAAAGTGAAAGCGGGGGTTACACTGTGGGGGAGGGACATACAAAGCAACAAAGAAATAATCTTATAAATGCGTTAGAAACACATACATGAAAGAAACGAAAACATTAAAATACATATTTAAGGGTTCGTTTTCCTAACATCACATTATCTGACCTTTTCCGCTTGACTCATACCTATACTAGATATTGCAAATAAGGGAAACCATGGGACCTATGCTTCTTTGGGCCTGGCTTACTTCACTTAATATAATTTTTTCCAAGCCTTTCCATATCCTAACAAATGGGGAAATGTCATTCTTTCTCATGGAGGCATAGAATTCCATTGTGTATATATACCACATTTTCTTGATCCATTCATCTACTGAGGGGATTCAGGGTTGGTTCCATGTCTTAGCTATGGTAAATAATGCTGCAATAAACATAGTTGTGCTGGTAGCTTTAGTGTGGTCTTGTTTGTATACATTTGGGTAAATGCCCAAAAGTGCTATTGCTGGATCATAGGGGAGATCTATGTGAAGTCTTTTCAGGAACCTCCATACTGCTTTCCAAAGTGGTTGAACAAGTTTACATTCCCACCAACAATGAAGTAAGGTTCCTTTCTGTCCACATCCACTCCAGCATCTGTTGTTAGAGTTCTTGATTTTTGCTGTTCTAACTGGAGTGAGGTGATATCTCAATGTTGTTTTGATTTGCATTTCTTTTATGGCTAGGGATGTTGAACATTTCTTCATGTGTCTTTTGGCCATCCTTTCTTCTTCAGAGAAGCTTCTCTTTAATTCTTTCGCCCACTTATTTATTGGGCAGTTGTTTCTTTGAGGATTTGTTGTTGGGTGGTTTAATTTTTTGAGTTCCAAGTGTATTTTAGATATGAGACCCTTGTCCATTGTATGGCTAGTAAAGATCTTCTCCCAATCGGTGGGCTTTCTATTGATCTTACTAGCTATGTCATTTGCCCTGCAGAAGCTCTGCAACCTTATGCAATCCCATTTGTCCAACCTTTCTTTGATTTGTTGTGTTTCCGGGTCTCTATTCAGAAAATTTCGGCCTGAGCCAAGGAGACCTAGGGTTTCTCCTATTCCATCCTGTAATGTTTTCAGAGTGTTTGCTTTGAGTTCAAGGTCTTTGATCCATTTGGAGTTGATTCTGGTGCAGGGTGATATATAAGGATCTAGCTTTAGTTTTCTACAAGTAGTTAACCAATTTTGCCAGCACCATTTACTGAAGAGGCTGTCTTTCTTCCATTCTATTTTTTTAGCTTCCTTATCGAAGATTAGATGGCTATAGGTCTGTAGGTTCATTTCTGGGTTTTCAATTCTATTTCATTGGTCCTGAGGTCTGTTCTTATGCCAATACCAAGCTGTTTTGATTACTATGGCTTTATAGTAGAGTTTGAAATTTGGTATTGATATTCCTCCAGCAGTGTTCTTTCCGTTGAGAAGTGTTTTTGCTATTCGGGGTCTTTTATTGTTCCATATGAATTTTTGGATTGCCTCTTCTATTTCCTTGAAGAATGAGGGTGGAATTTTGATAGGTATTGCATTGAATTTGTAGATAGCCTTGGGAAGTATTGCCATTTTCACGATGTTAATCTTGCCAATCCAGAAGCATGGGAGGTTTTGCCATTTTTTAAGTTCTCTGTTGATTTCCTTTTTCAAGATTTTAAAGTTTTCATCATAGAGGTCCTTCACTTCTTTACTTAAGTTAATTCCTAGGTATTTTATTTTTTGTGGGGCTATTACAAATGGAGTTGCTTTCCTAATTTCAGCCACACTTTTCTCATTGTTGGCATACAGAAAAGCCATTGATTTTTGGGGGTTATTTTATACCCTGCTACTTTGCCAAAGTTTTGAATCAGCTTGAGTAATTTGGGAGTGGAGTCTATGGGATTCTTTAAATACAAGATCATGTCATCTGCAAAGAGGGAGAGTTTTATTTCTTCTTTCCCTCTTTGGATCCCCTTTATGTCTGCATCTTGTCTTATTGCTGTAGCTAGGCATTCTAATACTAGATTGAAGAGAAGTGGAGAGAGTGGGCATCCTTGTCTTGTTCCTGAGTTAAGAGGAAATGGCTTTAGTTTTTCACCATTGAGTATAATGCTGACTGTAGGTTTGTCATATACAGCCTTTATTGTATTGAGGAATGTTCCATGGATTCTTAATTTTTCCAAAACCTTCATCATAAAGGGGTGTTGGATCTTGTCGAATGCTTTTTCTGCGTCTATTGAGATAACCATGTGGTTCTTGTTCTTGCTCCTGTTGATGTGATGAATAATATTAATTGATTTGCGTATATTGAACCAGCTTTGCATCCCTGAAATGAATCCTGTTTGATCATGGTGTATGATTGTTTGGATGAATTGTTGAAGTCGATTGGCCAAAATTTTGTTGAGAAGTTTTGCATCAATGTTCATCAAAGAAATGGGTCTATAGTTCTCTTTCTTTGATGAGTCCCTGCCTGGTTTTTGGATGAGGGTTATGATGGCTTCATAGAATGTGTTCGGTAGTGAGCTTTCTCTTTCAATTTCATTGAAGAGTTGGAGGAGAATTGGTGTGAGCTCTGCTTTGAAGGCCTTGTAAAACCATCTGGTCCTGGACGTTTCTTAGCTGGGAGGTCTCTTATTGCTGTTTCTATTTCAATGCTTGATATGGGCCTGTTAAGATAGTTTAACTCATCTTGGTTTAGTTTTGGCATGTCAATATTTGCTAGGAAGAGGTCCATTTCTGTCAAGTTGTCGAACTTATTAGCATAAAGTTTTGAGAAGTATTCCCTTATAATGTTCTGAATCTTGGTTGTTTCCGTGGTGATGTTTCCATTCTCATCTCTGACTTTATTAATTTCGGTGTGTTCTCTTCTTTTTTTGATAAGATTTGCTAAGGGTCTGTCAATTTTGTTAAGTTTTTCAAAGAACCAAATCTTTGTTTTGTTGATTCTTTCTATAGTTTTTTTGGATTCTAATTCATTTAATTCTGATTTAATTTTGATTATTTCTTTCCGTCTACTGGATTGGGGTTTATCTTGCTGCTCTTTTTCAAGGAGGTTTAGATGTGTCATTAAATTGCTAGTTTCAGATCTCTCCAATTTGTTGATGTAGGAGCTCAGAGCTCTAAACTTGCCTCTGAGTACTGCCTTTGCTGTGTCCCAGAGGAGCTGGTAATTTGTGTGTTCATTTTTGTTGAATAGCATGAACATTTGAATTTCCTTTCTAATCTCTTCCATGACCCACTCATGATTCAGTAGTGTGTTGTTCAGCCTCCATGTGATACCGGACTTTCTTTGGTGGCTTTTGGTGTTGAGTTCTAATTTTATTCCCTTGTGGTCAGAGAGAATGCAGGGTATAACTTCAATGTTTCTGAATTTAGACAAGTTTGCTTTGTGGCCCAAAATGTGGTCTATTTTAGAAAAGGTTCCATGTGCTGCTGAGAAGAACTTGTATTCTGATGCTGCTGGGTGAAATGTTCGGTAAATGTCTGTTAAGTCTAGTTGATCTATGCAGCTGTTTAGATCTGCGGTTTCTCTGTTGAGTTTTTGCCGAGTTGATCTATCTAGTGGGGAGAGTGGTGTGTTAAAATCCCCAACAATTAATGTCTTTGGATCTATATGGGATTTGAGGGAAAGTAGTGTTTCTTTGATAAATTTGGGTGCTCCATTGTTTGGCGAATAGATGTTTAGAATTGTAATATCCTCCTGAAGGAGAGATCCTTTAATTAGTATGTAGTGACCTTCTTTATCTCTTCTCACGATTTTTAATTTGAAGTCTATTTTATCTGATATTAGGATTGCAACTCCCGCCTGTTTATGAGGGCCGTTTGCTTGGTAGATTTTGTTCCAGCCTTTAACATTGAAAATGTGTTAGTTTAACAGTTGTTTAACCAATTTTGCCAACACCATTTACAGAAAAGGCTATCTTTTTCCACTCTATTTTTTTAGCTCCCTTTTCAAAGATTAGGTGGCTATTGGTCAGTGGATTCATTTCTGAGTCTTCAGTCCTTTTCCATTGGTCCTCAGGTTTGTTGTTGTGCCATTTTCAAGCTGTTCTTATGACTGTGGCTTTTTAGTCGAGTTTGACATCTGGAACTGATATTGCTTCAGCACTGTTCTTTCTGCTAAGGATTGAAAACCTACAGTCAGCATTATAGTTAATGGCAAAAAGTTAAAATCATTTCTTATAAATTCAGGAATGAGGGGCTGGGAATGTGGCTCAGTGGTAGAGCGCTTGCCTTGCATGCATGAGGCTCTGGGTTCCATGTCTCAGCACCACATAAGCAATAAGAATAAAAGCCGGAAGTGGTGCTGTGGCTCAAGTGGTAGAGCGCTAGCCTTGAGCTGAAGAGCGGCGGGACAGTGTCCAGGCCCAGAATTCATGCCCCACGACTGGGGCATGAAATAAATAATTAAAATAAATTCAGGAATGAGATAAGGATGTCTGCGCTGTCCACTCCTCTCAAATTAGTATTAGAATGCTAGCTGGGGCAATAAGACAAGATACAAACTTAAAGGGGATCCAAATAGGGAAAGATGAAGTAAAACTATTCCTCTTTGCAGATGACATGATCTTGTATTTAAAGAACCTCATGGACTCCACTCCCAAGTTACTTGAGCTGATCAGAAACTTTGGCAAACTAGCAGAATATAAAATTAACCCTCGGAAATCAATGGCTTTCCTGTATTCCAATAACGATAAGAGTGAGGCTGAAAATAGGAAAGCAATACCTTTTTAATATTCGCAAAAAAATACAATAGCAAGGAGTTAACTTAAGAGGTGAAGGACCTCTATGATGGAAACTTTAAAAACCTGAAAAAGAAAATGAAAGCAGAACTAAGGAAGTGGGAAACCTCCCACGATCCTAGATTGGGAAGATTAACATCATGAAAATGGCAATACTGAAAAAGGCTATTTCCAAATTCAATGTGATACATATCAATATCCCAATCTCACTTTCAATGAAATAGAAGAAGCAATCCAAAAATTCATATGGAAGAATAAAAGACCCTGAATAGCAGAGAGGATTTTTGTGATTCTCATTTTGTATTACCACTTTCATTCTACAAAGTAATCTATGGATTTTAACTTTCTTCCCTCCCTTTGGATAAACCTCACAAAAACCCTGCCTCTAGCTCCCAAGACACCTAACTCTTAGGTCTGGACAATTGTTCCTAGATGGTGAATTACTTAGTTGTATTTTGAACGCATAAAACATGCATATAAAACTAGTACATTTTGATCTCATGAGAAAACTGCCTTTTTCCCTCTCTCAAATTCAATTCCTGATAGGCATTTTTAGAAAGAATCTATTTTCTTTTTTAGATGAAAGGCTTGTAGGAAACTATGTTTATAATCTGGCTCTTCCTCCTGTACCTCAACACCTAAAACACAAATTTCACAAAGCATTTATAAGAAACAATACAAAAACCAAAACACTGGGAAATGCTCAGATGCAGAAAGTTTTACAAAACCCAGAATATAACTCTGCTGTCTGAGGCTGGGGCTCTCTGTGTAAATTAACAAACCCCAAAAGAGCAGCCAAGAGTACCAGACATGAGTGTCTCTGGCTGATACTCCATGGACAAGGAGCATGGAGGGGCATCCTGAGCCTGCAGGAGAGTGTCGGGAGGAAAGTTTCCCTGCCAGCCTGAGTACAAAAGTTGGCATCACCCCACCTGGGCCTGTATTTCTTGTCTTCTCCCCACAGCTGAGAACAATCGTCCCCTACTCCATGGAGGATACTGTACAAGCTGATCCCCAGAGCGGCTTCTGTTTTGTCTGCAGTCCTTCCTAGGTGGGTCCCCCCTCCCACCGTGTGTGTGTGCTCTCAGGGGCTGATCCTTAGGGCCCAGGCCCATGGGGCTTGTGGGTATTATATGTGGGTCAGTGGCACTGTGTCATTCACACAGCAGCTTCCCTAGTCCAACAGCAGGTACACCCTGATATTCTCCCACAGTCTCAGGTGAGGTGCCCAGAAGCACCCGTGTTGGGTAGGCTGCCACAAGGCTCCTACTTCATCAGAGGGGCCAGATGAAGTGGCTGCTGACTGAATTACTAATTATTTTATGGAGCAGTTATAAACAAATTGATACATATTACTGTATGATATATAATGCTATATCCTTGAGTCTCTAGTCTACAAAATCATTGAACTTGATACTAGCAA
Organism: Dipodomys merriami; assembly: GCF_024711535.1. NCBI lineage: Eukaryota > Metazoa > Chordata > Mammalia > Rodentia > Heteromyidae > Dipodomys > Dipodomys merriami. The sequence continues at coordinate 1,095,875 of NW_027203904.1, read as the reverse complement.
GAATGTATTTTATTTGATGTGTTTATAAACCCATAATGGCAAACTGAAATGAAAGTACAACAAAACTCTTCTCCAAAAAACACACTCTAAAATCACAGAATTTGAAAAAAAATTGTATGTAAGTGCAAATGAAATTATACTAGGATAGTAAAATACACACAAAAATATTACATTCGTTACATTCAAAAGTAAAATAAGTAAGTACAGAAAGAATTCCTACTGGATAAAAAATATTACAATGTTTAACAGGTAGAAGTGATATAGGTTATATGTTTCCTTTTTATAAAACTTATTTATATCTTCCTGTTCTGTTTATCTTAGTGAAGGAAAATGTTAGAAAGCAGAAATTATATGTGGCATCTCTTACTTCCAGTACTACAAAGGAGAGTGGCACTTCCTAATGGGAGTCCTGGGATGACACCCACACCCAGCTCATGTAGACCCATCAGAGGTCCCTGTGGTGACCCTGAGGGGGTCTGGAAAACCGCCCTGCTGTTGCAGCAGGTGCAGTATTTGTTGTGGTGGGCTGCATCCAACAAAGCTCCATCAGTGACCAGACCAAGCAACCCAGCCTCAGGTGCCAAAGCCAGGAGGTAAGGCAGGGCAGACCCCAAGTCCTGCCTTCCATGTGTGTGGCCTGCATTGCCAAGGCCAGACCCATTCCTGCTTTGGATACCAATGAGGGTAGAGGATGAGCCCATTGCTGCCAAAGGGAGCATCCCCGGAATGGCACCCAGAGCTGGGCCCATGTGGACCAGAAGGACAATGGAGGAGGCTATACAGCAAAGCCAAAGGGGCTTTGATCCCCCAGTGCTGCAGCTGGTGCACTGCAAGTCCATGCTCCTCTGGCACTGATGGGCATATGCAGGGATGGCACCTTACCCGAGATCACAGGGACCAGAAAATGGAGGTCCGTGGGGATGCTGAAGGGGCTCCAGGGTGCTCAGCTGCCACAGCTGTCACAAGCACGCTGGCAGAAGGGCCAGCACACGACTCTAATCCCCATTCTGCCCTAAAGTCTGAACCAAGGTTGGGCTGCCTGGCCCCAAGGGGGTGAATTGTCCACCAAGCCTTCCTTCTCTTGTGGACTGTGCAGTGTACAAGCATGGTGTTCTCCACCCCACACCCATGGGGGCAGGCAGTGACCCCACAACAGAGTCTCACTGGGATGGCACTTGCACCCAGGACCACCGAAGACCAGTACCAGCACACCTGGCAGAGGAGAGGGCAGCAGTGGACTCAACTCCAGCCCCATGGCTGCCAGATCCTGGGTGAAATGGAACAAGTGAGAATGGGAAGGGAGGTGGGCAGGGTGGGCAGGGCTCATCTGGCAATGGTAGGGACCATGCACACCCACATCCCTTCACTGCACATCCACCACAAGGGAGGGGCCCCACTTCTCAACGGGTGACCTGAAGAGGCCCCACACCCACAAGGACTACATAAATGGAAGTTCACGTGGTGATATTGAAAGGGCTCCAGGGTACAGCCTTGCTCCTGCACTGATCAACTGGCACAAAAAAAAAAAAAAAAAGGAAAAATGACCACTACACCTTTTCATCAATGATAACCTATTATACTTTCAAAACAGTTTTACTTTCCTCTTGTCCTATATTTTTGCATGGGGCCCTCTGAATTAACCAGAAATCTCCAGGATTTTTCATGCACAGTAATACAAATAAATATAGCTTCTATTCTTTTTTGAATTAAGGGAGGTTGCATTTAGTTCTTTCCCATGTTTGATTCATGAAAAAGAAATCCTGAAGTGTATCTGTAAAACACAAAACTCAAGCTACCCAGAGAGAAATAATCACATGATTAGTGGTTCAAATGATATTTCATCTTTGCAATTTTTTAGAAAACTGCATTCTTGGGGCTGGGAAGGTGGCTCAGTGGTAGAGCGCTTGCCTTGCATGCATGAGGCTCTGGGTTTGATTCCTCAGCACCACATAAGCAAAAAGAAAAAAGCCAGAAGTGGTGCTGTGGCTCAAGTGGTAGTGTGCTAGCCTTGAGCTGAAGAACTGAGGGACAGCGCCCAGGCCCAGAGTTCAGGCTCCACAACCGGACCACCCCCCAAAAAGAAAGAAAGAAAGAAAGAAAGAAAGAAAGAAAGAAAGAAAGAAAGAAAGAAAGAAAGAAAGAAAGAAAGAAAGAAAGAAAGAAAGAAAACTGCATACTACTTTCTACAATGAGAATATTAACCTGTATTTTGACCAAGAGAGTACAAAATTTCCTTTCCTCCACACTCTCACAACATTATTACCTTCTGAGTATTTCCAAGGGCAGGTTTTTCCTATGTGCAGTACCCCAGACTGGCCTTAGAATCAAATCCTCTTACTCCAACCCCCTAAATGCTTGGAATTACAAGCCTTTACCACCACACCTGACTCCTTTGATTTTGTTGAGAAGAGTTATAATAGTTATGAAGTAGTATCATAGTAATTTTGAGTTGCATTTCTCTAATGACTTCTGTTCACAAAGCATTAAGCCAGCATAGAAGTGGTATTAAACACAAATTTGTAAACCCACTGGTGATTTTCAGGGCTTTTTGGAAAGCAGGGCTATTCAGAACTTTCATCCATATTAAATCAAGTTTCTTGTTAATCTCATCTTTAATATCTCTATACAAAATGAATACTTAATTCAATATAGTAGAAAGAAAAAATTAAGCAACTCCTAACATTTTTCACTTTTCAATAAAATGATATTGCTTAAATCAATTTCTGTTTATGCTTGAGACTATACTACTTAATTTGGTTAGACCTTTTACAAAGCTTTATATACTTTATTTATTTTATGTTGATTGCTCTTTCCAAATCCTGCATGTCTAATTTTGGTTTCTTTCAGTCTCATGTAGTTCAGATTTCAAACCGTAGAATAAATGGAAGGAAACAAACAAAAAAAAAAAAAGAGTTCCTCTCATCTGATGATGCCTCTACAAGAATGAGGAAAGAGTTCATCCTGCTAAGGATCTATGATAGAATTTCAAAAAGAGAATTCATTTTTCTATGTTTTCCCTATCTTTGTGATGTACCTTAAATTATATAAAACAAAATACACTGCTCAGATACTCTTACGTTTTATCAGTTTTGTACATTTTCATATGGACTTCACATCTGTCTACAACATTCCTTCTTTATAAATGTCCCTGATATTTTTACACTATCAAGACATAAGATAACCAGTTTGATTTACAGCATGAGAGTTATCCTCCTGGCTTCCTTGGAAGCAGAGCATGGTCAATAGATAACATTACTTCTGGTTGCTCACTTCATGTAATGGTTTCTGTAATACATTTTATTTAGTATTTTAAAAACTGTTGGCTAAACTCAAAAGCTCATTCATAGAAGTTTATGTTAAGTTTTTCACAAGTTTTAATTCTCTTAATTCTTAAGATAACATTTGCTATAATACTAATATTATTACCATTTAAGTGTTGGGAAAAATTGTAATTAAAGGCACTAAATGCATGGCCCAAATACACACAGTGAGGAAAAAAATGAGTCAAAGTTTCCAAAAGTCTTTCAGCAATTCAGAAAAGGTAGGTAAAATCTCACCATTCTCTTACACTCTAAATTCAATATTAATATTGCTCAAGAAGTAATAGCATAGCAATTATTGCCGATGATGATTGTTTTCTGTCACAATTTGTCTTCAACACAGACTGTGTTGGTAACATTGCGTTATCATGCACAGAATTGAGCTTATACATTGAGTTTCAAAGACAGCCAAATTTCTTCTGTACTACAGTTCCATTTTTCTTTTTAAAAAGTACCAAAACTTTTAAATATCATCACTTTCTGTCTTTTAAGAATCCAAAAGAGAAATAAATTCACATTTAATTTAATAAATTCACCTTTTCTTTTAAAGCAAAGTGCTTTAAAAGTAGGAGATGATAAAAACAGGCCCCCATGAAGTAAATTTTCTTCAACTTTTAAAATTATTCTGAAAACCTTGTGCTGGTTGGTCACACCCATAATCTTGTTTACTTGAGATATCTACTCAGGAGGCTGAGATCTGTGGATAACAGTTGGAAGCCAATCAGGGCAAAATTATTTTTGAGATTATTTTTCAAAAAAATTTAATGAACTAGCAAAGAGCCAGGAGTGCAGATGTTGCTCACCAATCTAGAGAGGAAAGGCCTAGCAAGACCTTAAAGCCCTGAGTTCAAATTCTGAGCACTCCAACACACTTGTGTACCCGTGTGCACACACACACACACACATTTATTCAAAATACCCTCGTGTCGGTGTTTTGCATTAATTTATTTGTTAACAAGATTATATGGATAAAATAAGGGAAATAAACTCTTCAATCTCAGAACATTTTTATACATTTTTTATTTTAAAAATACTGCACAGAGGGGTTACATTTACATGAGCAAGGTAATGAGTACATTTCCTAACAAGCATTGTTACCTCCTCCTTGATTTTTCCCCCACCATCCCTTCTCTCCCACCTCCACAAGTACACTCCACTCCTCCTCTCTCCTTCCCCTACCTAAATTGTAAAATTCATTTTTCATCATACGTCTTGTGCATCTCATTGTTACAATGGGTCAACCCATATCCCTATTTAAGCATTTTGTTGTTTTCTTCTTCTCCCCAAATTAGAGAAACGTATATACAAGATGTAGGCGCACCAACTTCAAATCCAGTGAAAAAAGGGGTTATAGCGTGGTTGAGGAACATATAAAGGAACAAAAAAAATCACATTGTACAGTATAAGTATGTTAGAAATAATAGCAAGATAGAATCACTTGTGTACCTATCTTGGTGTTCGTTTAGCTTAACATCATCTTATCTGGTCAAATGCACATAGCTTAAGACATTTTCTGATAATCCCGGACATATATTAGCTATTGAAAATAAGAGAAACCATGGGACCTATATTTCTTTGGAGTTGGCTTACTTCACTTAAAAATTTTTTTCCAAATCTTTCCATTTCCTAACAAATTGGGCAATGTCATTCTTTCTGATGGAGGCAGAGCATGCAATTGTATATATTTACCAGGTTTTCTTGATCCATTCATCTACTGAGGGGCATCTGGGTTGGTTCCATATCTTAGCTATGGTAAATAATGCTGCAATAACCATAGTTGTGCTGGTAGTTTTAGTATGGTCTTGTTTGTGATCCTTTGGGTAAATGAACAAAAGTGGGATTGCTGGGTCATAGGGGAGCTTTATGTGGAGTCGTTTGAGGAAACTCCATACTGCTTTCCAAAGTGGTTGAAGACTTTTACACTCCCACCAAGAATGCAGTAGGGTTCCCTGGTGGCCCCATCCCCTCCAGCATTTGTTGTTGTAAAAACATGGATTGCTTCACTAATTTTCAACTCGTCCTTGAGCAGGGGCCATGCTAATCTTCTCTGTATCATTCTGATGTTAGTGTATAGGCTGCCAGATTAAGCACAGAACATTTTTTATATAGAAGGTGTAATTTATTTTCTTAGTCAATTCCACAAAAAAGTAAGTTCAAAAGAATTGTCATGAAATTTTAGAATCATGCATTTCTTACATAAGCACACATTTTTGATGTTGGCATAATTTGTGGAGGGGAAGGGGAAAATGTTTAAATAGGGATACAGGTAGACCCATTGCAACAATGAATGGAACTTTACAACTTTGGTATCTCTAATACTGCCATACCTGCAGATTGTAACTTCATTGCTTCTTTTGAGGTAAGTATCACTATTCCTGGGTCTGCTTGGACTGTGGTTCTCCTAACACAAGCAAAACACATAGCACGCATCAAATGGTTAGAGTTTCTGAAACTTCCTTTTTTTTTTTTTTTTTTTTGGTCTGGGCTTGCCTGGAACTGCAATTCTCTAATCTCTGTTTTCTAAGTAGATAATATTAAAGGTTTGAGCCACTTTATCCAGTAAAAGTATACAATTTCAAGATATCTTGATATTGCCTATATTTGTGCTTAACATATATAGCTAACCTTAATTTTCTCCCTCTTTTGTTTAGTACTCTGTGTTGAAAACATTGACTTTCTTGATATACATGGCTTTGTTTTGGGTGGAATCCCATCACAATCCAAAAAATCTTCCAAAAAGTTTATGTCAAGAATCATGGAAAAGAAGGCTTCAGGTTGGAAAGAAAACACTGATCCTTAACTTATAATTGCAGTATATTTATAGTGTTAGTCAATACTTTCTGAAGTATGAGAAGAGAAGGAAGACAGAAATGTGAAAGATGTCAGGTCTCTGTGGAATTTCTGTAGTTGTCACTTCATGTTATATTCTTCCTTAAAACTTGCTTTATTAAAAGCCTCTGGGTGGATATTTGTTGGACTGATTGGTAACCTTACCCAAGAAATGAAGCTGATTTTAGAAGGTTGATGATTTGGTAAATAAAGGAATGATGAAAATGAGAACAGATATTGTCACAGAATGAGCCGACAAGGTTCATTGCTGAATAGCAAAACAAAGCAGTTTCAAGTCTGATGATGCACATTGGAACATATATAGATAGATACATATATGTATACATATACAAACATACGTGAAAAAGTATATATGCAGTAGAATACAGAGAAAGTTTGTGTGACAAGTATTAAACTATATCAAACTGGTTGCAGGAAAGGTCCAGTAAAATATCAATAGTTTAGCATAGATTTTGCATAGATTTCTAAAGGATGAAAATTCTTCCCTCATTTTATACTTTACAAATATCCTTAGTATATTTTAAGTTTTTTATATTGTAGTTGGAACATGTATATAATGCTGAGAATTGGAATTACATAAAGTATGCAACATGAATAGGTCAGCCAGAATAGGAAAGTTCATTAGATTCTTATTTCCAATTAACCACCAGGAGAAAAGAGTTCCAGTTCAGATTTTAGGTAGAGCACTGGCCTTGAACACAAAACGACCAGTCAGGCCATGAGTTTAAGCCTTAAGATCTACAGAAACAAAAACACAAAATATAACTTGGAGTTAGATATTTTATAATGAAGCATTTTTATATACTCTACATTGTTAGAAAGACTAGATTTCTGTGTTAGCTTTATAACCTACCATAATAAATGATATTGTCCATTTATTAAACAGAAAGGCTTACTTCAAACTTATAAGTTTGAAGGTTTCAGTGTATGTTCAGTCGGTTTTATTGTTTTGGTGGCCTGTGACAAGACAATGTCAAGGTGAGGAGTATGACAAAAAGAAATGTTTTTGACCTAGAATGATTAAAAGAGAAAAGAAAGAAGATGAGAGTGCATGTTCTCATAGGTTTTATTCTGAAGAACTTAATCTCCAGAAGAACTATTCAGGTATTCTCCACAGTCTGGGAGGAAATGGAAAGTCATTTTTCTTCAACACATAGGTCTTTCTGGGGCATTGTAAATTCAAATGGCAACATCTTCACCAATGATAATGACTTGTCCAGGGGTGGAAGCAACTAGATATTGCTATAAATTCCAATCAGATCCTTTTTCTTCTCATACCATGAAAGCCTGCCACAATTCCCAATCAAATCCCATCAAAGATTCAAACATTAATGCTGTCCCAAAAGTTCTGTATGCAAACCCAGGTACATTCACTTCATTTAAGATGGCAATAGTATATGAAAATTTTAAGTCTTCCATAGAAAAAAATTCATATTAAGTGAAGTAAGCCGGTACCAAAGAAACTTAGGTCCCATGGTTTCCCTTATTTGCAATAACTACTATATGTCTGAGTCAAGCAGAAAAGGTCAGATAAGTTGATTTTAGGGAAGTGAACCCTAATATATGTATTCAAATTTTTTTTTCTTTCAGGTGATTGTTTCTACACATTTATAAGATTATTTCTTTGTTGCTTTGTATGTCCCTCCCCCATGGCATAACCCTGCTTTCACTGTATTTGAGGTTGGTATAATTTGTGGAAGGGAAGGAAAAAAACAAATCGTTTAAATAGGGGTACAGTTGGATCCTTTGGAACAATGAGATGTACAAGTCGTTATATGGAAAAACGAACTTTACAACTTTGGTGGGGGCGGGGAGGAGGATTGCGTGGAGAGGGAGGGGGTGGAAGGATGGGAAGGGAAGGGATGGGAAGGGGAAACCAAGGAGGAGACTACAATGCTTGATAAGAAATGCATTCATGGGCTAGGAAGGTGGCTCAGTGGTAGAGCGCTTGCCTTGCATGCTCAAGGCCCTGGGTTCGATTCGTCAGCACCACATAAGCAAAAAGAAAAAAGCCAGAAGTGGTGCTGTGGCTCAAGTGGTAGAGCACTAGCCTTGAGCTGAAGAGCTGAGGGACAGCGCCCAGGCCCCAAGACCAGACCCCCCCCCAAAAAAAAAAGAAAGAAAAAGAAAAAAAAGAAATGTACTCATTATCTTGCCCATGTAATTGTAACCCCTCACAGCGTTTTCACTATAAAAAAAAAGAAAATTTTAAGTCTTCCAATTACGTTGTCACCAAGGAAACAATTACAATATTTCCTTAAAAAATATCTAGATTGTAGAACACTTTAATCAGAAAATTGAAGGAGTATCCATTATAGGATTTAATTTAAATATTTAGTCACTGAAATGGATATTCTATATCCACAACTTAGAGCCCTTTCAAAATACATAATTACAAACCTCATCCATTACCATCTTCCGTGAAGACAGTCCTTGCTGAAAACAAACCAAATGTGGTAAACCAATTAAAATGTACGCCATTGTCAAATGCTGTTGTTTTAAAGCATGGAAGTGACAGCACAATTAATGCCAGTGAACAGCTGGTTCTAAGGAGTTTGGAAAGTGATTACTTTGTACTCTAGGTGGAAAAATCCACAGATGTTTCCGATTGTGCTTCGTTTTGGCATTTGTAAGATATATTTTGGAAAGCACAATGAATGAAAGCATGTTGTTTTATAAAGATTTGCTGGCTGACAAACTAGGGAAAGAAAACTTATTGAAATGTTTCAAATGAGAAGACAGACAATAAAGTGTGTAAAATGTGGTATGCAGCTTTAAATACAGACTGAAGCAAACCAAAGAATGGGAAAAAAATTTTCCTTAAATGCTTTCTGGGTATATTGTGCTATACACTATAATGATGAAATGATCATTTCTTTGGAAAAGTCATGAAAAAACACTGTCACCTGTTGAATTTCTTTATAAAGTGAATCTTAAATGACAAGAATGAAGAAATTTAAATATGTTAATAAAACATTATCAAGTATTACTTTAATTTTTGATTAAAAGTTAAATCAAACTGACAGACTATTAGTCCATTAAGATTAATGTTTCCTGTCATATGTTATTTTCTTTTTGTTCCTCTTTTATGGGTGGTGATTTTTTTTTCAGAAAGTCAACCTAGTCTTAACCATTATCCACAAAATTTATGCTGTCATAGAATCAGAAAGTTTTTTTTATTAAATTAAGACAATAGTAGGCTCATTTTATGCCAAACCAAAATATAAACACCAAAAACATTTTTCACTAAAAAAACACTCAAAAAATCATGAGGTTTTGGGGGAAGATGGAGGAGGAGAAGCTGGAGGGTAAACAAGCTCTTACATAGAAAGCAGTTTAAATGTTCCAGTCACACCAAGTGTGCCATCACAGTACAGAGAGTTTGGCCAAAGATGGAAAATCCAGGCAAGATGACAGATCTGAGCACTTGCCAGTAGCCACAGCTGAGGTGGCAGTAGGTACAGCGCCAGTGGCTATAGCCACCATACCTACAGAGAGGGTCCATGACAAAGGCCCCAGACGTGGCTGGTGAGCAGATTCTACTCAACACCAGCAAGAACTGACAAGGAGCAGATATCTTCATCCTGCAGATCACAGACCAGAGATGACCCAGGAACCAACACTCTTACATGAGTAGAATCCTGACATCCTTACTCCTTCTCAGGGATCAGAGGAGGGAAGGCCGCCCCTCCCCCACTACCAGAGATCTCCATCTATGTTACTGACCTCCCCAGGGCTGAGCAGCTAGCTCCAATTCAGGCCTTGGAAGAAAACAAAAGAGTCATTTAGTAGGTCACAGGAAGTAGACATGACCTGTCAGGCTCAGCTCCACACAGGGGAATGTCACCCCACCAAGCCAGTGGAGCCTCTGTGGAGTGATGTCCTTCACATGGTAAATAGAGCCAGAGGCTGCCCCTCCCTACAACAGCCTAGACAAACAATTGAAACTAAGTAAAAAAAAAAAACCCTGAGAATGGGTTCCATGAGTGTTTCAGGAGTTGCCCCTCAGGGAAAAGCTACCATTTTCTGAAAGGCCCCAACCCTACCTCATCATGGCATTTACACAGTGGAGGAAACTGCCATCTTCCTCTTTGGTGATATTCAAAGCATATCTCCCTCCCACTGAATAGCCTGGGAAGAGGATCACAAAATCCTGGGTAAAGCAGAGCATTTTTCTGCCTGCACAAAAAAAAACTGACTTAAGAAACCAGTCAAGCAAAATGAAAACTAAACACCACAAGCACACCAGAGACTCCACCAAGAGACAGGTTATAGACACAGGAGAGATACAGGGTCTTATCATCCCCCCAAAAAAAATCCCCAAATAAAAGAACTCTTCTTTTTAACCTTTTTTTCAATTTTTAAAAGTGTTTGATGTTAATTTTTTCTCATAATTTTTATTTTTGATGTGTGTGTGTGGGTTTAATCTCTTTTGACCTTTTGGTCCTTTTTTATTGTTTTCATTTCTTTCTCTCTCTCTTTCTTTTTGTTTGACATAATTGCTGTTCTGCTCATCCCCAGATACATACCAGTGGTCAATTATTAGACCTTATCCCCCATTGTGTACATACTTAATCCTGAAATTTATTACTCGATTCAAAAAATCTTAGGCTTAATTTCTTTAATGGCAGTATTATCTCTTTATACCAGTATAATTTTCAATTAACTAATTTTAATTTTCTTTTATTTTTTAGTTTTTCATGTTTCCTTTCTATCCCTCCTCTCCTCTCAACCTATCCTTTTCTTCTCTCCATATCATTTCTTTAAAGTTACATAATTTTTAAGTGTTTCACTTCTTAGATTTAAATTTTTGTTTATCCATTTTTTCTTTATTTTTAAAAAAATCTCTCTCCAATCATTCTGTACAATGCATTTCCCTCTCAGAGATTAGGACTTGGTTAAATTCACTCTTTTTTTTCCACCAGATTTCTTTTTATTTTTTAATTTTTTGGGGGGGGGATCCAGTCGTGGGACCTGAACTCTGGGCCTGGGAGCTGTCCCTCAGCTCTTCAGCTCAAGGCTAGCACTCTACCACTTGAGCCACAGCGCTACTTCCAGCTTTTTTCTTTTTGCTTATGTGGTGCTGAGGAATCAAACCCAGGGCCTCAGGCATGCAAGGCAAGCACTCTACCACTGAGCCACCTTCCCAGCCCAAATTCACTCTTCTTTTACCTCTCCACATCCCTCTAATCCTATTTTTCTCCACAATTCTCCCTAAACCTAATAATTTCTGGTGTGTCAAATCCTTTTTGCTTTTATTACCCTATTAGTCCATGGTTGTTTGATGATGAATAGATTGTATCTGATGTACTAGATTGTATCTGCAGCCATTTTGACTGTGCAACTACAGGACTCCGGTTGATGCTTGCCTTAAAATAGTGGTCTAGCACAAAATTGGTTTACTTTCATACCAAATGGGCAGAACAAGCCAGAAAACACAAAAAAATGGCAAGTCTGGGTATATGAATTCCCACTCATGATAATCAGGTGACAGAATATTAATGAATAATCCAGAAGAGAGTACCCAAAAAGCTCTACAAGCTTTACTGGTATACATGGTGAATGAATAGATTGAAAGGTTGCAAAAGACTCAGTGTGAGCGAGATAGAGAGCGAGAGGGGGCAAACCAAAGATTAATACAGGAATCTTGTGAGCATGAGGAAGCTACTCAAAGATTAATACAGGAATTGCGTGAGCAGGTTAAAAACAGTCAAAGAGAAATACAGAAATTGCATGAGAAGGCTGAGATCAGTCAAAGAGAAAGACAGGAATTGCATGATTGTGAGGAAGCTGTTCAAAGAGTAATACAGGATTTGCGAGAGAAGGATGAGAATAGAGCAAGATCAATAAAGGCATTCATGGAATCCATGAGCAGACAGCTGAATGAATTAAGGGAGACCACAAAGGGAATGCTCAATGGAGCCCAAGAAAAGTAATGGGAGTCCAAGGAAACCATAATGAATCAACTAAGTGATTTGAGAAGAAACACTGACCACCAAATTAAGGAAGTAAAGTTCATACAAGACCTAAAACAAAGCTGCAACAAAGAATTTGAAGCCAGCAAAGCCAAACAATTAGAAGGAAAAGAAATAAAAAACAAAGTAGAAAGTCTTGACAGTTGGTTAGACCATGTAGAAGATCGGATCTCGGGAACTGAAGACAGCTTAGATATTATAGAGAAAGAATGTATAACTATCCAAGAAAAATCCAAGAAATATGATATATCTATTTAACATTTGGAAAGCACCATCAGAAGGCCTAATCTGAGGGTAATGGGTGTAGAGGAGCACCTAGAGACAGAAGTTAACGGTTTAGGAAATTTATTTCACAGAATCATAGCAGAGAATTTCCCAAACATGCAAAAAGAAAGGCCTATTCAGATACAAGCTTTTAGAACCACCAAACCAGACTGACAAAAGATACTTAAACATGTCCTACACATAGAAAAACAACAAGAGCACAATAAAGGCCAAGAAACAGGATCCAAGGGAATTAAATTAGAACTCAACACTGAAAGCCACCAAAGAAAGTCCTGTAACACTTGGAGGCTGAACAATACACAGTTGAATCACCAGTGGGTCATGGAAGAGATTAGAAAGGAAATGCAAATGCTCATGATAGTCCACAAAAATGAACACATAAATTACCAGCACCTCTGGGACACAGGAAATGCAGTACTCAGAGGCAATTTTATACCTCTGAGTTCCTACATCAACAAATTAGAGAGATCTGAAACCAACAATTAATGAGATATCTGAACCTCATTGAAAAAGAGCAACAAAATAAACCCCAATCCAGTAGATTGAAAGAAATAATTAAAATTAAATCAGAATTAAACGAATTAGAATCCAAAAAAAAAAAATAGAAAGAATCATCAAAACAAAGAGTTGGTTCTTCAAAAAAATTAACAAAAATTGACAGACGTTTAGCAAATCTTATCAGAAAAAGAAGAGCACACACAGAAATAAACAAACTCAGAGATGAGAATGGAAACATCACCACAGAAACAACCAAAAATCCAGAACATTATAAGGGAATACTTCTCAAATCTTTATGCTAATAAGTTTGAGAACCTGGTAGAAATGGACCTTTTCCTAGCAAATATTGACATGCCAAAACTAAACCAAGATGAGTTAAATCGAATTAACAGGCCCATATCATGCATTGAGATAGAAGCAGCAATAAGAGAACTCCGATCTAAGGACCAATGGATTACAGTGGAATTCTACAAGGCCTTCAAAGCAGAGCTCACACCAATACCCTCCAACTCTTTAATGAAATTGAAAGAGAAAGTGCACATGGAACTCATTCTATGAAGACATCCTAACCCTCATCCTAAAACCAGGCAGGGACTCATCAAAGAAAGAGAATTAGAGACTCATTTCTTTGATGAACATTGATGCAAAACTTCTCAACAAAATTTTGGCCAATCGACTTCAAGAATTCATCCAAAGAATCATACACCACGATCAAACAGGATTCATTTCAGGGATGCAAAGCTGATTCAATATATGCAAATCAATTAATATAATAATTAATACAATAATTAATATAATATATTAATATATATTATATAAGGCCCAAATAAATATAGGTCCCATGGTTTCCCTTATCTACAATAACTAGTATATTTTTTAATCAAGCAGGAATGGTCAGATAAGTTGATATTAGGCGAAAGATAAGAACTCAAATGTTTTTTTTTTCTCTTGATATTGTTTCTAGCATATTTCTAAGATGATTTCTTTGTATGTCCCTCCCCCATGGTATAACCTTTGTTTTCACTGTGTTTGATGTTGGTATAATTTGTGGAGGAGAAGGGAAAAACAAATTCTTTAAATAGGGATACAGGTGGACCCATTGCAACAACACGTTATGTTGGAAAACAAAATTTACAACTTTGGCACATGGGTTGGTTTGGGGGTGGGGAGTTGGGAAGAGATGGTAAGGGGAAACAAAGGAGGGGCAACAATGCTTGATAAAAAATGTAATCATTTCCTTGCTCATGTAATTGTAACCCCTCTGTACGTATTTTCACAATAAAAAAATCATGAAATTTAAAGTAAAAATCCATGTCAATTTTTTGTTGTTGTTGTTGGTCGTGCAGCTTGAATTCTGGGCCTGGGCAATGTCTCTCAGCTCTTCAGCTCATTGATACCACTGTACCACTTGAGCCACAGTGCCCTTTCTACTTTTCAAGTGGGTTATTGGAGATAAGAGTCTCACAGACTTTTCTGCCCAGGCTGGCTTTGAACCACTATCCTCAATCTGAGACTCCTGAGTAGCTAGGATTACAGGCATGAGCCACCAAAGCCCAGATCCAAGTCAATTTGTAAAAAGCAAGCTTATTGAAACTTCTGGCTTTTTCCAATAAACAATCTTACTTTTTAGTATTAGTTTATAACTATGAGTTATTTTTAGATGTAACCGTGAACTTTTTAATAGAATCAAACATAATTTTTACTATTACTCAGTATCTCACAAAATCCACTGTAATTAGCTTTCCCCAAAGTAAATTATTACAGGAAGTGGAGCTGTAGCTCAAGTGGTAGAGCGCTCGCTTTGAGCTGAAGGGCTGAGGGACAGCGCCCAGGCCCAGAGTTCAAGCCCCACGACCGACAAAAAAAAAAAAAAAAAAAAAGTAAATTATTACATACTCCATTACTCACTATTATTACACTCTATATTACATATAGTGTGAAGTGAAAATAGTTTGGATCATTTCATATAAATTATTAGATGGTATTTTAGCATTATAAATTCACATCTGTGATTTTAAAAGAAGGAAAGAAGATTTTAGAGTTAAAATCAAATGTAAATGTGTTGTGTGTCCTAATTAAAGCAAAATTTATGAGTCCATACAGACAAATTTATTTTCTTTCCACTAAAGGCTTTGAAGTAATACTATTGGAAATAGTGAGGCAAGAGGAGGAAGAATTCAAATCATGTCAAAGAATGTGTCTGTTATTCTGCTACCCCCTCCATTAAGAAGACCTACCCGGTCCAGATATCACAAAACTTCAAGTATCTCTCTTAGAAATCTATTTGGAAAAGTTCTAAATCACTGATTATTTATGTATTTTCTGTTAAATGAAACAAAATATAGACACAAAACAACTGAAATAAAATGCACACATATGTTGAAGTCACCACAGGTGGAAAAACAACCAACAAAGTAGAACTCCCCCAGGAACAAAAACTTGTTGTGCCTGTTTGTTTTTAAGCACAAAAACCTGAAATACATGTTACCCTTGAGTAGATCCATAAAGATAACTGTGTCTCAGAAATATGGTTGTGTTAATTTGTAATTAAATTCATCTAGATGAATGTAATATAGCAAATCACGTGAATGGATCAAATTGTTTAAAACAAATGTGACTGTATGTGGAGTGAGAGCTGCACATATTAAAAGAATAAAATAACAAAAATCATGACATACTTAAAAAATTCAGAAATGCAACAAATAAGACCAATGGTATCCATATTGAGACCTAAATCCTACTGATTTAACAAGAACAAAATATGCAAATAATAGAATCTGAGCAGGGTACCTGAGTGTACATAATTGTAAACTACTCCAAATTGTAGAAGACTGAATGTAGGTTATCTAAAGGAAAACATCAACCCATGATATAAATGACATTGAAAATTTCATGAAAAGATAGAAGTAGTTTCTAGAAAATACTATTTTAATAAGTGGTGATCAAAATCTTTCTAGTACTGACAAAATTGCATACCTATTTAGTTAGATCCAAAAAAGACTCAAGTTACGCAAGCTGATTTGAAACTTTGGCAAAGTAGCAGGATACAACTATATTGTTATTATGGATGTTGACTCCGGCATGGAATTAATTTCCTCTTTGATCTGACAAATGAATATATGAAAGAACAAAACTTCAGCTAAATATCAAGACCTAACTAAACATAGAACCAGAAAAGTGATCATGCAAGCCGTATTGCAACTGGGATAAAAGGAATATCAGTCATACTGATTCTGTATTTATTGTAAATGCTGATTTTTTCATAAATTATTTCCTTTAGCTTGCATTTTTAAAACATTGGTAACTAATTTTGGATTCCTCCTTCAATTTAGTTCTGAGTATAATGTATCACTTCAGTTCCTAACCCATATCCCCAGCACTCACACACACACACAAACACACATACACACAGGAGCTTCACGATGCACCTGCTTGGTGTGTGGAGGGGATGGAGGAGAGTCTCCTCCAGTGGTGGGGCTGAGGGGAGATTCAATCTCCTGGGCCGGTACTGGGGGTGAGGGGTAGTGCTGAGCTGAGGTAAGGCTGCAATTGCCATGATCTGGAAGCCTTAGGACCTAGTCAGGGCTGCGATTGTGGCCAGGGGTGGGGGGCAGGGTCCAGGGGAGCAGGGGTCGGGGTCCAGGGGCACACTTTGGTGGCAACAATGGCCAGGGGTCAAGAGGGCAGGTGCGTATTGCCTCAGGGCGGGGTTGCCCAGGAGAGGAGTGTGGGGCCAAGAGAGATCTGAGAGAAGAGAGAGCATGAGCACAGGCACCAGTGGAAATGGCTTCAGTGGCTGGCGGCTGCTCTGATCATAGCGTGGGTCCTGGTCGGAAGTGCAGAGCATGTGGCGGCGAGGCATCAATGGCTGCTGAGGCTGTGGCATCTGAGGAGAAGGAGCAGAGGCTGCATGCAGCCACACCAAGTGCCAGCAGAGCACCGCCTCCTCCCAGTAAGGCTGCTTTTCAAACATGGTGCTGCCGGCTCTGATCCGCAGAGCTTCTTGCAGTCACTTGGCAGAGATGGTGCACCCCTGGCTTGCTTGTGGCCCTTATTTGG
This sequence comes from Dipodomys merriami, assembly GCF_024711535.1. NCBI lineage: Eukaryota > Metazoa > Chordata > Mammalia > Rodentia > Heteromyidae > Dipodomys > Dipodomys merriami. The sequence continues at coordinate 1,078,888 of NW_027203904.1, read as the reverse complement.
TCCCGGCCCCAGATCCTCAGACTCTGGGCGCGCACCTGATCGCAGCCTACGGCTTCTTCCAGAAGCACACGTAAGTGGATGCCCTGCAGGGCAGCACCCCGAGATCCACCCCCTGCTACCTCCCCACACCACCTCTGACACACATACAACTGGCCTGTACCCCCAAGCCCAGCTGTCAACAGTTCTGACTGGGTGATCACATTTCCCATGTCTGTCAGCTTCTGCTAGTGCTCCCAGTCCATCTGGTCTCCTTGTACTCCCCAAGAATCTGCCACGTCGCCCAGAAGTATGTAGGCTGGAAGCAGGGAGTCCATCCATGTATATAGCATTTAGGACCCCATCAAAGTCCCCAACAACCCCCCTCCACCCCAGGTCAGACACCTCTCTGGAGGCACCATGACCCCCTGCTTTGTTTTCTGTCCAGGCTCTGAGGAGACACATGTCTGGGGACTCCAGCGTCCTGGCCTAGGGTTTTGGTGAATGGGGAGTCAAGGCTAGTTGTTCCCAAGGGGAAGGGTCTGTCCCTGGAGAAAGGGGGAGGCAGGGTGGTTCTGCATTATTAGAGCATTGTTCCCCTTGGGTGGTTGCCCCTGGTTCTGACAAGAGAAACCCCGTGCTTGAGCTGGTACATTGCCAAATGAGAAACCAACAAATTCAGGAGAGGCACTGCTCTGAGACTGTGTGTTTAGGTGTGTATGAGAGAGAGAGAGAGAGAGAGAGAGAGAGAGAGAGAGAGAGAGAGAGAGAGAGAGAGAGAGAGAGAGAGAGAGAGAGAGACAGACAGAGACAGAGACAGAGACAGAGACAGAGACAGAGACAGAGACAGAGACAGAGACAGAGACAGAGACAGAGAGAGAGAGATCATCTTTCTCATTGTACAGTCACCATGTCTAAAAAGAACAAAAGCATTTTGGGGTGGGGTTGGGTTGTGGTGTCTGAACTCTGGCCTGTGCGCTGTCCCTTAGCTCTTCAGCTCACTCAGCTCTTCAGCTCAAGGCTAGCACTATACCACTTGAGCCACAGCACCACTTCTGGCTTTTTTCTTTTATCTTATGTGGTGCTGAGAAATCGAACCCAGGGCCTCATGCATGCAAGGCAAACGCTCTACCACTGAGCTACCTTCCCACCCTGAGCAAAAGTATTTTATTTGTGTGTATGTGTGTATTTGTTGTCTTTTTTTCATTAATGCCCAGTATGAGCCCAGCCACAATTCTTGTTTTCTCTTTCGTTTCATGGCTCCTTTAGAGAAGGTTTCAGTAGATGTACCTTTCCACCACTTTCTTCCCCTTTCCTCCAGCCCAAAGTAACTGGTGGGCCTATATGGGTCTCTCCTAGGAGGCCTGTGTGAACTGCAGACCAGAGTGGACACCTGCCCTTCTGTCTTCAGCCAGAAGGCTGATGAGGCAATGTGACCACAGCCGCACTCTTCCAGACAGTCTGCTCTCATGTGTATAGTTGGAGCTAATTCAAAGTTGGGAATGTGTCTGCCAAACATAATTAGGGAATGAGACAGGGGGAGTAGGGCAGGGGCTGTGAATCTAGGTCGGTCTGGGAAGTGATGAACGGTGTGACATGGCAGATGGTTCACCATGAACGAGGATGAGAGAGGAATCTTACCCAGGGCATTGACAGTGTCCGTCGACATCTGAACAGGAGGCTCCAGACCCCCAATGGTGGCATGGATTCCCTCCCAGGGCAGTGCACTGGTTGGCAGTCCTCCCTCGAGTCCTGCATACTCCAATCTGTGTTCCTCCTGGGCTGTTTATACCTGGGCAATGGTAGGAAAGTGTGTTCCCCCTGCTAGAGCCTGCTTGGGATCAGGACATGGCAGTTAGCTAGGGCTTTCTGAATGCCATTTTCTGTAACCTACTGTAGGCTGTCTGGAAGGAAAAGGGGACTACTGATTTTGGAACCCATTAAGTTTGATTGGGACAAGTGAAATGCCAGATTTCCCAGGGTTTTTTTTTTCCTTGATGCTGGCTATTTCTACTAATGCCTGGAATTCTGGGTCAAATTAGATGGACCATTTTAGACATTAAATTAGACATTCAAAGTGGCACAGGCAGAGTTCCCAAGCCAGATGGTCTCTTGCTATGAACGTTGTGCCTTGACTGCCTTTCTCCAGAAGCTGCTGATTCTCCTCCAGCTCTCTCTAGGGTGACCACCACAGTCAAGGATGTCTTGGGGATCAGAGATTGTGACCTTGCCATCCACAGCCTGCCAGCTGTGAGCAGAGACAAATCCCAGGACCTTTACTGGACTCTGGGAGATTCAGAGACCCGGGATGCCTCAGGGATTCTTTCTCTGCAACATAAAACTTGGGAGCCGGATATGTTGGACCATCCTGTCTGGCCCCAGGGAGTGGATATGAGGCCCCTTGATCCTGGTGCTCACCTAACAGCAACCTTGTTCACACCTGAGTGGGGAATTGAATGCCACATAGCTGGTCAGTGGCTGGACAGAGATCTTTGAGAAGATAGACATCCCCGAGGCCCTGGAATTCAGTGAGGACATCATGGCTCATGTCTTTGGAACCAAAACAGTTAAGTGCAGTGGCACCAGGAGGGTGGGAAGAGGGATGAGGGAGAACTGTTGGAGAGCTACATCAGGCTTTGCCCTCACCTAGGATGCTTACCTGAATTGGGTGGGACTTTTCTGTAATATTGTCATAGACAGATGCTCATTTATTTATCCAACAATCCATTACAGTGGGTGCCAGGTCCGGGGGTGAGGGTGGGGGTTATACACAATTAAAGGTACCAGTGCTGGTTTCACAGCACATGAAGACATCTTGGTTTGAGCTGGAGATCATTGCTACACTACTGTCATCCTAGCTACTTAGAAGGCTGAGAGGGGAGGATTGAGGCCCATGCAGGAAAGCCTGTAAGACTCTTATCTCCAACTAACTACCAAAAAGAAAACGCCAGAAGTGGATGAGTGGCTCAAGCCATAGACTGTTGGCCTTGAGTAAAAAGGCTCAGAGACAGCACCCAGGATCTGAGTTCAAGGCCCAGGAGTGACACATAGAGAGGAAAGAGAAAGAGAGGAGGAAAGAATGGAGGGAGAAAAGGAGGAAAGGAAGGAAGAAGGGATCATGCAGGCCTTGGTTTGGAGTCCCTGGATCAAGAGAGCCAACCATGCACAATCTCTGTGGGACAGTTTCAGAGCCTAAAGCCAGTATGTAGGACCAAGCCACTGTCCCCTCAGCAACTTCATGACATCCAGGATCTGGGTGGTTGCCGACTGCAGAGGGAAATAGCCTCGGGTAGACACTAGTGCTCAGGGTGGGTCACAGAGTTTCAATCTCCCCTGGCTCACCAAGTTTATTTTCTGGTCAGATAAGAAGAAAATATCCAAGGGCTAGGGAGGTATAGGGTAAGGGAGTGTCCAGAGTGGGGTAGCAAGGGATAAGCAGGAAGATGAAGAGGGAGGACGATCCCAGATCAAGTGTGTCAGGCCATTGAAACCATGACCTCACCTGAAAACCTAGACCATCAGTGATAGAGCCTTCAACCCCGCCACATGGCTATTAAAAGTCCTGGCATTCTGGGTTCACTGTTGATGACCTCACTGTTGTCCACTGCAGGATACCTGTGCAGTACATCCTTGGGGACTGGGACTTTTGCTGACTCAATCTGAAGATGACACCCTCAGTGTTCATTCCTCAACCAGAGACAGAGGTAACCAGGGCACTGGCACAGGAAAGCGAGGGAATGAGGGCAGGAGTCAGACCAGTGTTGCTCTGAGACTTCCTCTATGGGACTCTAGGGTCCCGTGACTACAATTCTCAGAGGTAGAGGTGGGTCTCTTTGCTTTCTAAGGCTTTAGTCTAGATGGCAGATGTGCGATTTAGAGAGGGCGGACTGAAGGTCGAGGCTGGTGGAAAAACCAGAGGCACTGGGCCTGAGCAGGGTTGTTTCTTTGAGGATACTCACAACCCAGGAATATTCCTGAGATAGATCAGCACTTTTCTCCTTCCCGAAAGAGAGTGACCTAGAGCCCTCCAGTCTGCATCCCTTGGCTGAGGAATTCATTCATTCCCATATCCTTTGGTTGCATAACTAGATCTCACCTGACTGCTCGGTGTCAAGGCAGGACAGTGAGAGATCTTCAGTCCTTGATGAGGTCATGGGATCCTCAGTATGAGATTGTACTTGAATGTCCTGACTTGGTGCATGGTCAGTCCCATCTAAGACTGCCATGATCTAGGACATAGAATCCAGAGAATCAGAGCAGAATGGGTCTATTCTGTAAGTTTTGAGTATTATGTGTGAGCTTTGAGCTCGGATGTGCTCACCTGCTTCCCTTTCTTGGGTGGGTTTATGCTAGAAAAAGCTTAAAACTAGGGCCTGGGCCCATCTGTTGTTTTATGCTCAAAGCTAGCACTCTACCATTTGAGCCACAGCTCCACTTGCAAGGTTTTTGGGTGTTTAATTGGAGATAAGAGTTCTCAACGATTTTGCTGCCAAGGGTGGCATCCAACTGCAGTCTTTAGATCTGTCTCCTGAGGGGATAGGGTGACAGGCATAGAAAAGCATCTTTGGGGGGCTGGGAAGATGGCTCAGTGGTAAAGCGCTTGACTTCCATGCATGAGGCCCTGGGTTCGATTCCCCAGCACCACATAAGAAAAAAAGCCAGAAGTGGCGCTATACCTCAAGTAGTAGAGCACTAGCCTTGAGCTGAAGAGCTGAGGGACAGTGTTGAGGCCCAAAGTTAAGGCACCACTACCAGACCCCCCCCCAAAAAAGAAAAGCATCTTTGGCCGGGTGCCAGTGGCTCATGGCTGTCACCTCATCCTAAGTACTCAGGAGCTGAGATCTTAGGATCAAGTTTCAAAGCCAGCTTGGGCAGGAAAGACCCTCAGACTCTTCTCTCCAATAAAGCACCAGAAAACTGGACATGGTGCTGAGGCTCAAGTAGTAGAGTGTTGGACTTGAGCTGAAGAGCTCAGGGATAGCACCCAGGCCCTGAGTTCAAGCCCCACAACCAACAAAATGAAAGAAAGTAAAACATCATTGCCTGCAAAGGACGGTGGTGGTGTATTTGTGTGTATGTGTGTGTGAGCGGGAGTTGGTACACATTTAGTGCCCCACTCAGTCATCATTTTAGATGGATTGTTCCACACTCTTAGTTCATGGCAGCTGATTCTTGACCACAGGTGAAGCTCTGGGTTGGATGTGGACCACCGGACCTCAGTCTCCTCATGGGACAGTTGTGAGGAAATAAGGGACTAATACAGAGGGATCTCTGGAGCAGGGCCAGGCACAGAGGGAGCAGGTGTCAGATACAGTTCTCAACAATTCTGTGAGCATATAACAGGAAGTTACCAGAAAGGGCTCAGATGGTGTCTGTTATTAATCATGAAACAGGCGTGGGATTATGAAACTAAGCTTGGCTTTCTTTCATCATTGCCCTGTCCCATGAGGAAGGGATCCTTCACTCTATTCATTTTTCCAGCTGGGGAAAATGAGTGATGGAGAAGCCAGGTGACCTACTCATGACCCCCATCTGTCAGGAAGCTCGGCCTGATTTCTATGCCATGCTACCTAGAACAGTGGGTGTTATTCAGTCCACTTCTTGGGGATGGAAGTAGACTTCTTGTCATTTGTGGGGCTTGAATTCTGGTCCTGGATGCTGTCCCTGAGCACCTCAAATCAAGGTTAGGGCTCTACCACATGAGCAACAGCATCTCCTCCCGTTTTCTGTTGGTTCTTTGAGTATAAGTCTCACAGACATTCCTCCTGAGCCAGCTATGAACCACGATCTTCACATCTCAGCCTCCTGTGTAGTTAGGATTATAGGTCTGAGCCACCCGCACCTGGTTTAAGTGTAATTCTGGTCCTCTCTCTCTTTCTCTCTCTCTCTCTCCCTCTCTCCCGCTCTCTTTCTCACTCTCAGGAATTGGTTGAATGAGTGCTGGAGGATGTGGCCCAGAATCCCCATGTGGCTGGAACCCAAGGTGGCCCTCTCATTCTGGAGGTGGGCTGTGGGTCAGGAGCTGTTTTGCTCAGCCTGTTGGACCAGCTTTCTGAAGTAAGCCCCTCTGTGCCCTGGCTAGACCGTGACGGTTATTCATTGTCCATCCCATGAGTCTTGCCCCACATCTCTCTGCTACACTCTTGAATGAAAGCCTTGCCCCACATCTCTCTGCTACACTCTTGAATGAAAGCGGATGAGAAGCTGTCCCCTTGTCCCCCTGCCCATCACAATCCCGGGCTTCTGACCTATACGCCCACCTATCTGACAAGACCCTGGATATAAGACAATAAAAACACTCCTGTATACTACCCTTTGCTGGGGAGTGTTATTTTGGTTAGGGGGGAGGGGTTCAGCGGAAAGACCCCAGACCTGAAACATCCCAGGGGACATTTGTTCTTATGACAGAGCCAAGTCATTGCTGTGGACTAGGAGGAAGCCTCCACCAGACTGACCCAGAACAATGCTCAAAGATAGGTAGGTTGTTGAAGTATCAAACCCACTCATGTCTGCTTCCTACTCCCAACAAGGAGATGTAGTGTGAGTGGCCTGGCCCTGGGCCTAAGGGATTATAAATGGATGGTGGCAGTCAGGAGCTCATGGCTCCCACCCATCATCCTGGCTCTTTGGGAGGCTGAGGTCTGATGGTCGTGAATCAGAGCAGCCCGGGAAGGAAAGTCCATGAGATTCTTATCTCCCATAAACCACCTCCCTCCTCAAAACCACAGACAAAAAAGCCAGATGTGGTGCTGTGGCTCAACTGGTAGAGCTCAGCTTTGAACAAAAAAGCTCAGGGATAACACCCAGGCCCTGAATCCAAGCCCTAGGACCAACACAATCATGAAATAAATGAATAGTGTACATCTTTTATCTGACTACCAAGAAAGATGTATTCAGTTTTCTCACTGGTACATGTAGACAAAGGTAAGGAGCTCCCTTTGATGGTCCCCCAACCCTCTCCTTCTCTCCTTTATCTGTCCAGGCTTAGGTTGCAGGACAGAATTCAGATCATCCCCCTGGATGTGACCTTAGGTACCCTCCCTCATCCACCTCCCTTGGGGTCAGGATCCTGGATGCACTCCCTGCTGGGAGGATGAGGTACCACAGAGATGAGGGTAGGTATGCCCAACACTCACACACATACACACACACAGACACACAAACACCCCTAAGCCAACTCAGACTAGCCTTTTCCAAAGACACTTTATCTCCTTGGATTAACTGACCTAGGAGAGGAATTTGATCCCCTGTAACTGATTATTTTAACTGGGGCTTGTTAGTTGACAGGAGATAAACAGGAGCAAACAAAAACCAAAAAGCCTTTGGTGTCTGTCACCTGGGATTCAGGCTCATGCCTGTCATCCTGGGTACTCCAGAGGCTGAAAACTGAGTATCACAGTTTGAAGCCAGCCATAACCTGGAAAGCCTGTGAGACTCTACACTCCATGGAACCACCAAAAAGCTAGAAGTGGAGCTGTGGCTCAAGTGGTAGAGCACCAGCCTTGAGCAATAAAACTCAGAGAGACAGCTCCCAGATCCTCAGTTCAAGCCCACACAAACAAATGGCCGTGTCTTGTTGGCCACAGATTGTTCAGGCCTTGAGGCCCCTCTCACAGAGTGTGATACAACACCTGTCCCTGGGTGGTGTATCAGGGCCTTCAGAAATCTGGTGATGGAATCCAGGGCTTCCCCTTCGTGCATTCTCAACCCACATTGGCTGGAAGGCAGATCCTGACAAGGCTGGCAGCCTGAACAGCTGAGAGGCTCCAGCTTTTCCAAGGTGATCAGAAAGGGCTTCTTGGAGACAACACTTGAAAAGGGGGTCTTGCTTAATTAGGAGGATCTGAAGGAAACACAGAGAACAAAGGTGCTGCAGATGATGGGCAACATAGAGCGTGTTCATTTCCAGCCAGGGCTGCTGGTGAGAGACTTGGTATAGATGTGCAAGACTGTCCCAAGACAGGCCTGAGGGGTCACAGAAGAACAGCTATCCAGGGCTGGGATTTAGTTTTAGAGGTTGAGGGCTTGCCTAGCACACAGGAAAGCTTGGGTTCCATTCCTAGGTCCTGCATACACAGAAAAAGCTGGAAGTGGCACCGTGGCTCAGGTGAAAGAGCACTCCCCTGCAGACACAGAAAGTCAGGGACAGTCCCGGGCCATGAGGTCCGGCCCCACGTCTGTCACCATAAAACAGTTCTCCCAGAGACCTTTGTGACAAGTGGATGGCTATGCCCTGAAGCTCTTAGTAGATCCATCCGTGCTTTGTGTCTCCTCTGACAGAGGGGAGCTGGACAGTCCTTCTGCCCTGGGCACACCTGGGCCCGGTTATCAGCAACCTCCCAACGTCTTCCACTGGGACATGGAGCAGCTGACCCAGAAGTCCTCAGGTATCGGTTGGGTGGGGCAGGGGGACATAGGGCAGGCCCCAGAACTCCTTGTGGGTCTGATCTGTCCTGGAAGACCAGACAATCTGGAGGAGGCAGATGGGAACTTAGAGGGGGTTAGTGAGGTTGAGGGAGCCCTTTAAATGCCATTGCCCCACCCAGATTCTAGCCTCCCTTTGCTGTCCCTGAAGGAGGTAGAGGGGTGTCTAGGTGCTAGTGTCTAGAGGAGGACTAGGTGGAAATTCTGAAGGACTAGACACCATAAGCCATGAGCCGGTGACTCACGCCTGTCATGCCACAGCTCTCATCCTGACCACTTGGGAGGCTGAGATCCAGAGGATTTCATTTCCGAGCCCAGGCAGGAAAGTCCCTCCAGATCCTCATCTCCAATCTCCAACTGGAAGTGGCACTGTGGCTCAAGTGGTAGAGCACTGGCCTTGAGGAAAATTAGACATCAGGGACAGTACCCGAGCTCTGAGTTCAAGACCCTCAACCAAACAAAAACAAAAACAAAAAACAAGAAAGAAAGAAAGACACGCTTTTCTTGCTTGCAAGAGATGGTGAAATAGTACAGTTGTTGTGGTTGTGAGACCAGATGCTGGCCTCACAGTACAGACATTTCTAATAACTCACCAGGTTTACCCCAGTGTGAAGCCATAGCAGGGTGGGTGGTGCCTTACCAAATACTCCAGAGGTCGTTGCTTGTGGCAGGCAGGGAGTGGGTGAATGGGAGCAGGGGTGGGATGGTAGTGTCAATTATATGCTCTCCATCCATTGAAGAATGGTTTTGGATGCTGGTGACCAAGTCTGAAGTGTAGGGTTACATTTTGTTTGTGTCTTGATGAGTTGGGTTTTCCCTTGGTATAAGAAGGTGGCTGCAGAGGAGGCTACAATGCTTGATAAGAAATGTACTCCTTATTTTGCCCATGTAATTGTAACCCCTCTGTACAGTATTTTCACAATAAAAAAAGAAAGAAAGAAAAGCGCGGAAGAAAAAAAAAAGAAGTTGGTTGTACACGGGCACTGCCAGTGGCTCACAACTCTCATCCTAGCTACTCAGGAGGCTAAGATCTGAGGATCATGGTTCAAAGTCAGCTTGGGCAGGAAAGTCTGTGAGACTTCATCACCAATGAAACACCAGAAAATTGGATGTGGTGCTGTGGCTCCAGTAGTAGAGCTCACACGTTCATCTGAAGAGCCGAGGCCCTGCTGGCAGGCCCAAAATTCAAACCACATAACCTACAACCAAACAAAAGGTAGCTGAATTTTCTGCATAACAGTGTGTACAGTAGAAATGCCATGATGTGTTGTGAACCATTCTAGACATGTGAGAGGCTCTGAGTTTTGTCTACAGTTGGTCTGATGATGGTAGTGCCATCATCTCTGGGGTGGAATATTCAGGGTGCTCAGGGACTGCTAAGGCTTTGGGCTACCAGTGTGTGTGTCTTTGTGTTTGTGTGTCTTTTGTCTGTGTGTGTCTGTGTCTGTGTGTTTGGATGTAGAAGACCTGGGCCTTGAACTCAGGGTCTAGGTGAAGTTCCTATGCTTCTGTGCTCAAGCTACTGCTCTAACATTTGAGCTGCAGCTCCATTTCTGGCTATTTGGTGGTTCATTGGAGATAAGAGCCTCACAGACATTTCTGTGCTGACTGGCTCCTGAGTAACTAGGATGACAGGTGTGAGACACCAGTACCAGTGTGTATATGTGTGTGTGTGTGTGTGTGTGTGTGTGTGTGTGTGTGTGTGTATTTCCCTCATCTTTCTCTGTCCCCTACCTGGGTGCCTGTCTTTCTGGCCTTGGATGGTGCCCCTCCTGCACCCAGACTTTGCCTTTAGCCTCCTATCAGGGTCTACAATGAGTAGACCTAAATTGACAGAGACCTGAGTTCAAGCTTTTCTTTGGGGCCCAAGTCCAGCTGTCCAAATCTTTGGCCGTCTCCAGGGGATTCTGTGTCAGCCGGGCCAGCTGCAATAAAGTCTTGCCTGTCTCTAGGTGGGGAACTCAGACATAGGATGTCCTGCCCTTTTCCTCAGCTAGACCTCTGGCTGCATGTCCCTCTCAGCAGGCTGGCAGTGGAGTGGGGTAAGAGGGTTGCCAGTGGCTCTGGCCAACTCCAGCTTGATAGTGGACTGAAGGCCACCCAAGCAAGGAGGATTCCGGGCTACATTGGAGGTGAGGCCAAGGTGGCTTGGAAGTATCTGTTAGTGTCTAGGAAATGTTCACGTACTTTATCGCAGGCAAGTCTATCTTCCAGCCCCAGCTGGGCCTCTCCAATCCTTTTAGAGAATTATGGATGCCCAGAATACAGAGGCACAGATTTTAGATTCCAGGGCCAGGGAATTGGGGGAGGAGAGACTGGTATGGCCAATACCTCAATGTTCTGGGGCATTAGCCTTGATCTGGGTATGCCCTCATTTTGCACATCACTTCTTAACCCAGAGCTGGCCAGAAACAGGCCACTTGTGGTGCCACTGTGGAAGTGGCAGGAGTGGAAGTGAGATCTAGTATGATCAAAATCTGGATTTACAGCCTGGGGGGGGGGGTTAAAAGATGTCTTGTAAAAAACAACTCTTAGAGCTGGAACTCAGGGCCTAGGCACCGAGCTTCCTTTGCTCAAATCTAACACTCTACCACTTGAACCACAGCTCACATTTCATCTTTTTTAGTAGTTTAATGGAGGTAAGAGTCTCACGAACTTTCCTGCCTGGGCTGGCTTCAAGCTGCCATCTTAAGAGCTCAGCCTCTTGAGTAGCTAGGATTGCTGGCATAAGCCACTGGCACCTGCTAAGGATGTTAGTGTGTGTGTGTGTGTGTGTGTGTGTGTGTCTGTGTGTGTGTCTGTGTGTCTGTGTGTCTGTGTGTCTGTGTGTGTGTGTGTGTGTGTGTGTGTGTGTGTGTGTGTGTGTGTGTGTTTACCAGGGCTTGAACTCAGAGCCTAGGTGGTATCCTTTAGCTTGTTTGCACAGGTTGGTGCTCTACCACTTTTACTCCAGTAGCTCTGCTTCCCAGCTTTTTGGTGATTCATTGGAGATAAGAGTATGCACAGGCTAGCTTTGAATTTGATTGATCCTCATGTGTCAGCCTTGAGTAGCTAGGATTATAGGCATGAGCCACTGGCATCCAGCTGCAAGGATGTCTCTTCATACTGTCCTCTGTTCTAACAGCTGTCTACTTGCCCTGGCCTAGATCTCTGATCTCCACATCAGCTCCCAGCAGCCCTTGACTGTGTGGAGAACATAAAGCTCAAACCTGTCAAGCATCCTATTTCTATGGCCTCAGGGGAGGGTAAGTTTCCTTTGAAGCCTGGAGAAGTAGGGGTAGAGGGAGGAAGGTTAGCTGTGGGTGGGAGCTAGGCTGGGAGAGAGGTACACTGTCTTAGCCAAGAAGGAAAGTGTGGCCAGATGTTAATAGCTTATGCTCTCCTATTCTGAGCTCCTGAGGAGGCTGAGATCTAAGGATTGGCATTCAGAGGCAGCCCAGCTCATTTTTCTTTCTTTCTTTCTTTTCTTTTCTTTTTTTTTTTTAGTATCTGTAGGATCTATTTTTGTGTGTGTGTGAAAATACTGTACAGAGGAGTTACAATTACATAGGCAAGATAATGAGTACATTCTTATCACCAGCTCATTTTTTTAAAGTGTGTGAGACTCTCCTTTCCCAATAACCTCCTGAAAGCTAGAAGAAAAGGTGTGGATCAAGTGGTAGATTTGCTAGCCTTGAATGAAAAAAGTGAGGGACAGAACCCGGATCCTGAGTTCAAGCCCTAGTAACAAGATGTGCCCATGCACACACACATGCACACACACACACACACACACACACACACACACACACACTCACACAGGAAGGTGGTAATGATGAGTTGAGCTAAAACTGAGGGCAGCCCAGAGGCACAGTCATAGTAAACTCTTGACATGTCACTTATTTCTTGGGCTGAGGTGTCTGGGCCATAGCAGTAAGTTCCATGGAACTTGCACATCCATCCATACCTAGGGTACAGGACCAAGGGAAGAACACGATGGATGCTCATTTATACTCAGTGCATGATTGCAGACCTTCATCTGCCGCTGAACATTGGTGAGGAAAGCAATGCTTTGAGCCCTGGGACTCCTGGGATAGCCACTGCTACAAGCAGCAGCCATCCAGCTGTGGATTCCTGAGCCTACAAGTCTTTCATGAGCCCAACTCAACACCCACCCAAGGTGTGACTGACAAATTTGCCCCCGTGCCATCTTGCAGCTCTTGCCCTTCCTGGCCCAGAAACCTGGCCTGAAATATTGATTCACTGCTCAGATCCACACTGCACCCATGACAGATGCCATTCTGATGACCTGGCCAATGACATCCGTGCCCTAAGGCTAGATCCTTCTCTGCTACTTTGGCTCGGTCTGTAGGCAAAAGGCTAACAAAGAGGATGCTTTCTAGACTTGTAGGACACCTAGATATTGGGAGACACTTAGGGGCCCACTGGAAATTACTCTGCCTAAAGCCACAGAGTGAGGTTCAAGCAGGCCAGGTGTTGGTCATGTGCGGCGAATGCCTTCTCGACCAGCGAGGAAGAACGACTACCACACCAGGAGTCTTCTCAGATCACGCTTTATTGGAGAGACTTGTTATTGTAGGAGAGCTTGAGCGCTAGAGAGCGTGCACCCAAAACATGGCCGCTTATATAGGGAATAGGAACACGGGTCATTCTATCATTGGTCGTCTGCCTTTAACCGTCACCAGGTGCCACGGGATTGGCTGGGGACTCTACGTGGCTCACGCATGCGCAAAGCCCAGGACCCACCGTCCCGCCAAGCACTGCCTAATATGGACCTCAAAGCTGCAAGGGAGTGGGCGGAGTCTAATTGCGTTCGCCCCGGCTCCCTGCAGTCATGGAGCTTGAAATCTGGGCCTGGGCACTGTCCCTTCAGCTCTTCAGCTTACCAATTGAGCCACAGTAACACTTCCAGTTTTCCTGTGGTTCATTGGAGATCAGAGTCGCCCGGATTTTCCTGCAGGGGCTGGCTTTGAACCATGATCCTCAGATCTCAGCCTCCTGAGGAGCTAGGAGGATAGGCATGAACCACCAGTACCCACTTATTTGGACTTTCACCCCAGTGGACTAAGAACTCCTGAAAACTTTTCTTTTTTTTGTTTTTATTTGCAAGTACTGGGGCTTGAACTTAGATTCTGGGCTCCAGTCTCTTTAATTTTTGCCTCAAGGCTGGCACTCTACCACTTGAGCCACAGCTCCATTTCTGGCTTTTGGTAGTTCATCAGCAAGAAGAGTCTCACTAACTTTCCTCCCCTGAGCTGGCTTTGACCCACGACTTCTGATCTCAGTTTTTGAGTAGCTAGGATTTGCAGGGGTTGAGCCACCAGTGGCATTGGGCTAGAAGCTTTTCTTAAGCAAGTGTTCTTCCCTGCATTTGCCCTGACTCCTCCATGCAAAGGAGGCCTGTAGGTCAGGAGCTGTGAAAAATAGACTTCCAACCACAGGAAATGGCTGGGGTCCATGGTGAAAAGCCAAGCTAATCTTCCCTCTAGGCCCCAATCTGGGACCTCCACCATCTGCCCTCCCTGTGACTCAAGTACAAACCTTGGGCCTGCCTTGAATGTCCTGCTGGACTTGTCTGAAGCCACAGAACCTTCTTTCCACCCACACCACCTATTCTACACTACACCTCTGGAAACTTTGTGCATGTTGTACCTTCTGCCCGAGGCTCTCTATCTTGTTCCACATCTTAGAACTCCTGTGGAATTTTGGCACTGGTTATATCACTTCCAGGAGCAAGTCTTTCCTTCCCTTCTCCCTCTTTTTTTTTTTTTAATATTGAGTTGCTAGAGATGGAACTTATGCAGGCTGACTGGCAAATGCTCTAGCTTGGTGTGTGTGTGTGTGTGTGTCTGTGTGTGTGTGTGTGTTTGCCAGTCCTGAGGTTCGAATTCATGGCCTGGATGCTATCCCTGAGGTTTTGTGGTCAAGGCTAGCACTCTATTCCTTGAACCACAGCTCTACTTCTGACTTTTTGGGTGTTTGATTGGAGAAAAGTGTCTCAGATAGACTTTCCTGCTTGCAATTGTGATCCTCAGATCTCAGCCTCCTGAATAGCTAAGGTTACAGGGGTGAGCCACCAGCAACTGTCCTCTACCCTACATCTTACCTCTAACCTTGGCCCTCCTATGAGTACCAGAAGAATATGTCTCACCAGGCTCAGTTTTTTCAAGTCTTGGGGTTTGAATTCAGAGTCTGGGCATGTTCCTGAGTTTCTTTTGGTCAAGGCTAGCACTCTTTATCACTTAAGCCACAGTGCCACTTTTGGCTTTTTCTATTTCTGTGATACTGAGGAATCGAACCCAGGGCTTCGTGTGTGCTAGGTAAGCACTCTACCACTAAGCCACATTCGCAGCCCACGACTCACTTCTGACAGGAACTATGAGGGTGGGATTTATTGGCTTACCCCTTTTGGAGCAGAAATCGCTGGCTATTTCATATTGTTGCCAGGATTTGGGACCAGCCTGTTACTCAGCAATGAGGAATGGTAAATGAGGGATAGCCATCAGGCCTAGAGGAGTAGGTTCACATATCCTACAGAGGGATAGAGAATATGGAGCCAGAACCTTTGACAACTCCTACAGCCTAGGAACTGTGGTCTCCCTGGAGACAGTGGCTGGCTGCTAGGTGTACCAATGGGACATCTCAGTCAGAACATAAGGCACCTGTTGCACAGCCCAGGCAAAGCCCACGGGGCTTCAGTTATTAAATGGCAGAGAAGGATGCTTTGTTCAAGCTGCTGGCTCAGATTGAAGACTCTCTGAGGACTTGCCCAAGTTGGGGGGATGGACATGGGAAACCTACTGAATGCCCATCATCCATACATCATCCATCCATTCACAGAGACATGGAGTTATCGCCCTTTTTTTTGCGGGGGGTGAGGCAGGTCCAGGGTTGTACTATGAGCCTAGGCCCTGTCCCTGAGCTCCTTTTGTTCAAGGATAGCACCCTGCCCTTGAGCCACAGCCCCACTCATGGTTTTTTTTTCCTCTGTGATCTCTTACAAAGAAGAATGTTGTGGACTTTTCTGCCCATGATGAATTCAAATTGGCATTCTCTACATCTCAGCCTCAAGAGGAGTTAGGATTATAGGCAGGAACCACTGACACATGGCTTTCTTTTCTTCTTGTTGTTCTTTTCTTCCATCGTGACAATCTGAAATCTTCACGGTGTCATTCCAATGGTTTGCATTCAAAGTAATCTACCCAGGCAAGGAATTCGAAAGCTATGACTATCACCCACAAATGGAGGGAGATCTTGATGAACTCATTCCTGTTCATGTGAATACCAACGGAATGTTATAAAAGTAATAATTAAATTTGCAGTTAATTCATGATTCTATTTTAGAATGCCACACAAAAATTATTGGATTTATATCTTCCATTCTAGCACAATGGTATGATTAAGGATATTGACTAATTTTTAATTAATGCTTTTATAAGTATTCAAACATGATACTTCATTAAATGCAGTTATAATTTAGTAACTAATAATTGGTAATAACATATATAATTTAATAATATCCCCACATTCCCTCTTTGTATGTGTGGGTATATATATACATATATAGAGAGGTATATATGTGTATATATATATAATATCAATCTACACATGTATCTATTAGGCACTACTGTGGCTTGATCACAGGTCTTCAGAATTTCCTGGATGCTCAGTTTGCCGGAGGATGGTGTGCTAAGACTGTACCCCATTTATGGATAGGGTATTTTAGGCTGAGTTGAAATCCCAGCATGGCCAAAAATTTATTTGTGGAGTAAGAAGCCAATTTGACACATTTTTTATCCTTCTCTGTGAAAGTTCTTGGTCTCAATATGATGTATAATTCCATATGCAAATATGTCGTATGTGATATGATGTAATAAAGGAAATGTTATATGTGTAATAATACTAAATAAATAAGGGTAATAAATTTCATATGCAATAGAACCCATATATGTAAATAGATCTCATATATATGAATATTATTTTTTCCAGTGATGGGGCTTCAATTCAGGCCCTGGGAACTGGTCTGAATTTCTTTTTTCTTTTTTCTTTCTTATTTTTATTTTGCCAGTCAAGGTGCCTGAACTCTAGGAGTGGACACTGTCCCTCAGCTCTTCAGTTCAAGGAAAGCACTCTACCACTTGACCTACAGTGCGACTTCCAGCTTTTTCTGCTTATGTGGTGCTGAGGAATTGAACCCAGGGCCTCATGAATGCAAGGCAAGCACTCTACCACTGAGCCACCTTCCCAGCCCCATGAAATTCTTGTGTTTAAGGGTGGTTAGCTTTCCCCTTCACACACAGTGTCACAGAGTTACCCAGACCCTCACTTCAAATCCCAGGCCAGGCCTGCTAGAAAAATGGTGCAATTTCCTAGCCAGGGTCGTATTGTTATTATTACTTTTTTTTGGCCTAGCACAGGGCTTGAATTCAGGTCTTCCCATCTCTGCCACAGCTGATCATTGGATCCTACTACCCTACTTCAAATTTCGGGGCTGGCAAAAAAATAAAAAAATAAAAAGGAGAAGGATAAAATTGAGAAGTTCAAGAAGGTGGTTTTACTTTTTTTTCCTTTTGTATTGTGACCACCTGGTTCTAAATGACAAGCCCCAGAATGTGTACATGACATTGCATTGCTAATGTTAGGCGGGCTATTAGGGAAGCCATAGCTGAAACAAGCAACTTAGGCCTGGAGGTCGAATCTTGGAACTGCCACTAATGAATGATGGGAGGCTCTAAGAAATGCATTCTGCTATACATCCGTACAAATGGAATGTTATAAAAGTAACATTTAAATTAGTAGTTAGTGTATGATTATATTATAAAAGTATACATAACAATTATTCTACATTGATTAATTTTCAATTAATACTTTATTATGTATACAATCATGATACTTAAAAAAGGAAGGAATAATTTAATTGCCAATAATTGGTAGTAATATCATATATGCAGTTTCAATATATAGAGACATCTCTTTTGTTTTATACATACACATCTATCTATCTATCTATCTATCTATCTATCTATCTATCTATCTATCTATCTATCTATCTATCTATCTATCTATCTATCTCTATATACCAATCTACACATTTATCTGTTTATACACTTGTCACTCCTGGGGCACAGTGTTAGAGTGATCACTGAGTATGTGCAAAGTCCTGGGTTCCATTCCTCACTACCACTTGCACAGAAAGATCCAGAAATCATGCTGTTGCTCAAGCAGTCGAGTACTAGCTTTGAGCAGAAAATTTAGGGACCGTGTCTAGACACTTACTCAAGATGCAGAACTGGCACCAAAACAAAATGATAGAATATACTGACTGCAAAGATATAAGGATAGGACTGCAAATACATCATCGTAGAGCAAGCTAGGAGTCTGGTGCTGAGAGCTGCCATCTAACATGACTTAGCAAGAGGTAAACTGCTGCAACCCAGCTACACAGAACCAGATACTTGTGGCTCTCTCAGCCCTGTCATCCAAGATACTGGGGGGCTGAGATCAGACACTGGTGGTTTTAAAATCCAGCCCTGACAGGAAGTCTGAAAAACTCTGAGCTGTGGCTCAAAGTGGTAGAGCTCTAGCCTTGAGCAAAATATCTTAGGATAGTACCCCCAAACTTTCAGTGGAATCCCCGTGGCTGACTGCCCACCTCCCCCCAAAAAACCCAACTCTCTAAATCATTAGATGTGAACTTTGTGTAGTTTGGTGACACTGATGAAAGCACCCTAATTCTAATGATAACATGTGGGATACAGCCATGTCATGAGTCTTATATGAGGAATGGTGTACTGAGTGCATTCTTGTATCTGGTCCTTGTAAAAGCTCCACAGATTATTGTGCAGATGAGAATTTTGAGTTTCAGATATGTCCCCATGTCAGTGCCAAAATGATGTATGTACTGAACTCTAGTGAGTTTTCTCCTGCAGACAATTGTTTTGGTTTATTTTTCTCAGTCATAAACCTTGAACTCAGGGCCTAGCCACTGTCCCTTCCCTGTTGGGCTCATGGCTAGCACCCTACCAAGGGGAACCAAGGACACCCATACAAATGTGTTACAGTCTAGGCATCTGTGGCTGATATCTGTCATCTTGCCTACTTTGACACATTTTTTTCCTTCTCTGTAAAAATCCTGGGTCTCAGTATGAAGTATAATCCATATGCAAATATATCCATGTGATAAGATGCAATAAATTAAATAAATGTTATATATGTAATAATACTAAATAGAAAATAAATAATGAATAAATAAGGGTAATAAATGTCATATGGAGTAAGCCCATGTATGTAAAAAATCACATATATGAATATTAATTTTTCTAGTGCTGGTGCTTAAATTCAGGCCTGGAAACTGGTCTGAAATTCTTGTCTTCAACAACAGTGAGCTTCCCTTCCTCCACAGTGTCTCAGATTTTCCCAGACTCTGAGTTCAAATGCCAGGCCTGCCAGAAAAATGGAGCAAATTACAAGTCACGGCCTTAATTTATTTTGTCCAGGCCCTAGGCTTGAACTCAGCTTGTGGCAATTCTGCCTCAGGTTTGATCACCCTAGGCTGAGGTGCAGCCAATGGACCCACAGACCATTCTGAGATCCTAGGACCCGAGTTCAAATCTCGGGACTGATAAAAAAAAGGAGAAGGGTAGGGAAGGTGGCTCAGTAGTAGAGTGCTTGCCTTACATGCATAAGGCCCTGGGCTCGATTCCTCAGCACCACATAAGCAGAAAAAAAGCTGGAAGTGGTGCTATGACTCAAGTGGTAGAATCCTAGTCTTGAGCTGAATAGTTAAGGAAGTGTCCAGACCCAGATTTCTGGCCCCAAAACCAACAAAAAAGAAAAAAAAAGGGAGAGGTGGGGGAAAAAAGAATAAGGCTAAAACTGGGAAGTTCCAGAAGGCAGTTTTACTTTGTTTTTTCCTTTGCATTATGACCATCCTGGGTCTAAATGAAAGGGCCCGGAAAGAGTATGTGACCTTACACTGCTGAAGTTTGGTGGCTTTCAGGCAAGCCATAGCCAAAACCAGCAACTTAGGCCCAGGGTTCAAATCCCGTGACCGCCACCTACAAATGGTGGGAGATCCTAAGAAACGCATTCTGACATACATCCATAAGAATGGAATGTTGTAAAAGTAACAATTATATTAGTAGTTAGCATATGATTATATTTTAAAATTAGAAACAATAATCATAGTACCTTGACTAATTTTCAATTAATACTTTATTATATTTTCATCAATGAGAAATGAAGGAATAATTTAGTTATGGATAATTGTTAATAATATAGTATATGTAATTTAGTAATATAAAGATATCTTTCTTATTTTATACATACATATATATATGTGTGTATATATATAAGCTATCTATATATCTATTTCTACACTTGTCACTCCTGGGGCTCAGTGGTAGAGTGCTTGCCTAGTATGTATGAAGCTCTGGGTTCTTTTCCACACTATCACATGCACAGAAAAGCCGGAAGTGGTGCTGTCACTCCAGCACCAAAGAAAAGTTAGAATGTTCTAACTGTAACTATACAAGGCCAGGACTTTAAATACTTCATGACAGAGCAAGCTGGGAATCTGAACATGACCGCTGCCATCTATCCTGACAGCCAGATGTTAACAGCTGCAAACCAACACCATTGAACTAGATGCTGCTGGCTCACCCGTAGCTGCTCAGGGGATGAGATCTGACACTGGTGGGTTGAAAACTCAGCCCTGGCAGGAAGTCTGTGAGACTCTGAGCTGTGCCTGAAGGTGGTAGAGTTCTAGCCTTGAGGAAAAGATCTTAGGACAGTACCCACAACCTATGAGTGCAACCCCTGAGTCTGATGACCCTTCCTCCCCCCACCCCCCGACTAACCATCCATCCAAACAATTAGATGTGAACTTATGTGGTTCGTGACATGTTTCTGAAGGAATGGTGATACTGATGAAAGCATCCTAATTCTAATGACAGCTTGTGGGATACAGCTATATGAAGAGTTCTTCCTGGGGTGCTGGGTGCTGAGTCCTTCCTGGGGTGCTAGGTCCTTCACGGGGTGCTGTGTGCTGAGTCCTTCACGGGGTGTATTCTTTCATCTGATCCTTATCAGAGCTCCACAAGTAAGATGATTGTGCAGATGAGAAACTTGAGGCACAGATATTTCACAAGACAGGGTCAAATTTATCTATGTACTGAACTCTATTGAGTTGTCTCCTGCAGACAATTGTTTTGGATTAGTTTTCTCCATCATGAACCTTGAACTCGGAGCCTAGACTCTGATTTTCCTCTTATGCTCAAGGCTAGCACTCTACCACGCGGAGCCAAGGACCCCCTCACAGCAAAGTGTCACGGGTTAGGTGTCTTTAGCTGAGGTCTATCATCCTGCCTGCTCAGGAAGCTGAGGATCTGTGTTCAAAAATATCCCACACACAAAAGGTCCAATGACACTATCATCTCCTATTTACCACTTAGAAACTTGAAATGGAAGCTGGGTGCCGGTGACTCATGCCTGTTATCCTAGCTACTTACTCAGTAGGCTGAGAGCTCAGGATCACACTCAAAAGCCAGCCTGAGAAGGAGAATACTTGAGATGGTTATCTCCAATGAACCACCAGAAAACCTGAATGGGCTCTGTAGCTCAAGTGGTACAGCTCTAAACTTGAGCTGAAGAGCTGACTGACAGCACCCAGGCCCAGACTTCAACTCCTCCAACTTACAAGAAAAGAAAGAAAGAAACCTGAAATACAGTGCTGAGAATGGGTTTTAGGGGTAGAGTGCTTTGCGTGTATGAAACCCTCCTTGGAATCCTCAGTGGCACATCACTAGAAAAAAGCCTGTAGTGGCTCTGTGGCTCAAGTGGTAGAGTGCTATCTTTGTACAGGAGAAACTCAGGTACAGTGCTCAGGTCCTGAGTTCAAGCTCCAGGACTGGTATATGCACACAAATTACCATCTCCCCTCCCCCCCACACACACAGATACCGGAAGTGAAACTGTGACATCAAAGGGTTAAGCACTGGGAAGTAGGTCCTGAGAGGAGACTTGATCTGGTACAGCTTCTTTCAAGGCTTTGCCTTTGTTATAGGGATTTTAGAAAAACAACTTTAAACAAGGTTAACTAGAACTTGGCTCCAACCAGCCCTGTTCCTGGAATGGAAAGAATGCCTCTAGGTCCCCCTCCCCTTAACAACCTAACCCACCTTGATTGTTGAGTTAAAGACTGACCTATAAAACAGATAGGTTGTAATCTGGCTCCAACTGCCCGACAACACCTGCTTGCAGTGGTAAACCCTGACTTTCACACAGTAAACTCTGCCTATTGGCCGCCTGAGTGTGGTCTGGTATGACCATGCAATCCTTTTGTGTGGTATGATCCCATTGGTCACCTGTGCATGACCAGGCTCAACCTTATCGATTTTGACTTTAAAAATCAAAGAATGGGGGCTGCTCAGTGTAGCAGTATCAGCTCCTTAGCCTGTGCTGTGGCCCTGGCCGGTCAGTGTAGGAAACTTCTCAATAAAGTTGCTTCTTTGTAAACAACTTTGCTGAGGTGGGCTCTGTCACTCCAGACGACTAGGTGGGTTTGCCTGCCTGAGTAGGGGTCTTCCTACTACACACTGAGCTTCTGAGCTCATGGTCAGTACTCAGGCCCTGTGTTCAACCTGGAAACCTAGCCACCCAAGGCCCAACTAGGAGAGGTCAAAGGTTTCCAAACCTGATGAGCTCCACCAGCCCTACATAACAGGGAATATTGTGATTTTGCAAATGTGCTTAGATGTAGCAAGCTTCCGAAAACCTAGGGAGGCACCGTTGCCAATAATGAATCATTGAATTAGGTTCAGCTCCCTAGTTGTTGTCTGCCAGAAGGAATCTTGAATTAATTGTAGCAGTTTGTTTCAACACTGGAACACAGTCTAACAAAGATAGGATAAGTGCAGGGAACATGGCCTGCCACGGGAGGTGGCACAAATGAAGGCTTCCTGTCAAAACAGAGCACTGAGGAGAGAGATATCTTGGGGTACAAAGAGGCCTTTTTCTCCTGGTCTTCAGGGTCTGCCCACACTCATCATCACTAATTGGCCCAGAAAGAGTTGTTTGTTACAGAGCAGGAGTGAGGCCTTTTGTCTGCCTATTCCAACAAAGAGGCAGAATTCCTCCAGCAGCCTGGGGTTTGGAGAAACCCTCAGGCTACACTGGGAACAAGGAGGGGAGCCCTGAAATATGCACTGGCTTGAAAGCACCCTCTGTGCTATGAAATCATTCTGTTCAAAGCAAATTTCCTAGCTGGGTGCCTTTCTTCATAGCGACTCTGGATGTTCACCAATAGAAATACATTCACACATACACAGACACATGGAGTTACTGGCTCTATTTTTTTTTTTTTGGTGCAGGTCCTGAGGCTTGAACTGTGAGCTTAGACATTGTCCCTGAGCTCCTTTTTCACAAGGAAACACTTTATTGTGCCTTAAACCATGATACATCATTAAATGAAGACATAATTTCATAACTAATAATTATTAGTAATATATTACATGTAATTTAATGATATATAGACATCTCATATTCTATAAATATTTTTATATATTTAAACATACACTGGGATATACATATACATCTCTCTCTTTTTCTCTCACTCTCTATGCATATATGTATTTGCAGCAATTTACGCATCTATCTACTTATATATTGGCCACTCCTGGAGGTTAAACTTAGGTCCTGGGAACTCACTTGCAATGTAATTGTTTTAGACTGCTGCACTTACATTGATCCCTTGATGAATTGGGCATTCCAGGCTCTGAGTTCAAATCCCAGCAGTGCCAAAGACAATAGGTGGATTAAGCAGCCAATGTTGACCTGCTCTGCTGTCTGTGAAAATATTGCTTACTAGGTACAATATGTAATAACTTTTTTTTTTTTTTTTTTGTCGGTCGTGGGGCTTGAACTCTGGGTCTGGGCTCTGTCCTTCAGCTCTTCAGCTCAAGGCGAGCACTCTACCACTTGAGCTACAGCGCCACTTCCAGTTTTCTGGTGGTTTATTGGAGATAGGAGTCTCTCGGTGTCTCCTGCCCTGGCTGGCTTTGAACCGCAATCCTCCGATCTCAGCTTCCTGAGTAGCTAGGATTACAGGCGTGAGCCACCAGCACCTGGCTAATATGTAATACCTATGCAAATACATATATATGATGTACATTATAAATCTATATAAATATTATTTTGCCAGTCCTGGGGCTATAATTCATGCCCTGGGAAATGGTCTTGACTTTCTTTTATTCAAGGAGGGTGAGCTTCCACTTCACACACAGCAAAATAGAGTTACCAAGGCCCTGATTTCAAATCCCAGGTATGGCAGATAAAATGTCCCAAATTCCAAGCCAGAACCTTAATTTTTTGGGGGGAGGGCAGGCACAGGGCTTGAACTCAGGTCATCACAAGTCTGCCTCAACCTTGATTGCCCTAGGCTGGGGTGCAGCTTTTACACCCACAGATCATCCAGGGATCCTAGGACCCAATTTCAACTCCCAGCACTGGCCAACAAACAAACCAAAATGGAAGAGGAAAAACCAGAAAGTTTTACACAATTGTTTTACGTTTGTTTCTTTTGCACAGTGACCATCCTGGTTCTCACTGACTTGGCTTGAAAATTGTACATGACTTTGCATGGCTGAGGCTGGTGGGCGGTCAGTGAAGCCTGAGGTTAACCCAGACACCTGGGCCCTGAGTTCGATCCTAGGACTGCCATATACACATGGTTGAAGATCCTAGGAAACTGGTTCTTATCTCTAGGAACACTAATAGAATGTTTGAAATGTACTAATTGAATTACTAATTAACTAGTCTTTCTAATGTAAGATTGTATGCATTAAATATAGGTCTTTGATTAATTTAATTAATACCTTATTAAGTCTTCTACCATGATTAATTAATGGAGGAATAATTTTAGACTGAATAATTAGTAGTAATAGAATATACAAAAGTAAGATATAGACATCACTTTTTATATAGAGTTATACACTAGAATCTACACAAATGTCTATTTGTCTCCCTCTGTATATGTTTATAGATGCATATACATATGTAAATACACACACACTGAATTTTACACATCTATGTGTTTATGTGTTGACCACTTCTAGGGCCAAATTTGCCCGACAACTTCGTTTGCATCAGACTGGTGTGCTAACATTTATCTACTCCCCATTCATGAAATGGGCTTTCTAGGCCCTGCGTTCAAATCACAGAACTGCCAAAAACTTAAGTAATCCTGGGGGAAGAAGCCAAATGTCTCATTTGTTTTCCGTATCGGTGAAAGTCCTGGGTGACAGGAATGAGGTATAGTACATTGGCAAATCTATGTCCTATGTAATAAGATGTAAAAAAGGTTATGTGTGTAATCATACTCACTAAAATACATAAGAAATAAATAAAACACAAAATAAAATGAATAACCACACTAACTGCAATATGCAGTAAAAATGTGTATGTAAATATGAATCCTGTATTTAAAATGCATGAGAATATTATTTTTGCAAGAGCTAGGATTTGAATTCAGGCCCTGGGAACAGGCCTGACTTTCTTGTCTACGAGCAGGGTGAGCTTCTCCTTCTCGCACAGTGCTGTAGATGTACCTAGGACCTGAGTTCAAATCCCAGGACTGACAGAAAAATATGGCATGAATAACAAACCTGAAGTAGAGGGCTGGGAATGTGCCTTAGGGATAGAGTGCTTTGCAAATCTATGAAACCCTGGACTTGACTTCTCAGCAACACATCACTAGCAAAAAGCCTGAAGTGGCTCTGTGGCTCAAGTGGGAGAGGGCTATTCTTGTACAAGAGTAACTAGGTACAGTGCTCAGGTCCTGAGTTCAAACCCCAGTACTGGTGTATGTGCGCGTGCGCACACACACACACACACACACACACACACACACACACACACACACACAGACCAGAAGTAAAGCTGTGACACAAAATGGTAAATCATTGGGCTCCTGCGCTGAGCTCATGGTCAGCACCCAGGCCCTGTGTTCAACCCCAAAACCTTGCCACACAGGGCTCAACTAGGAGAGTGCAAAGGTTTCAAAACCTAATGTGTTTCAGCAGTCCTAGATGACAGGAAGCATGGTGAGATCAGACATGTGCTTGGATTTCCAAAGGTTTCAGAAACCTAGCAGAGGCATCATAGGCCCATCATCACCCTCAATGAAACATTTCTTGAACTTAAGTGCCCTAGTTGTCTGCCAGAAGGACTCCTGAATTATATTGAGCACTGTATCTGAACACCAGAATATAGTCTCACAAAGGCAGGATAAGTGCTGGGAACTTGGCCTGCCACATGTGGTGGCACAAATGAAGGCTTCCTGTCAACAGGAGTACTGGGGAGAGAGATAGCTTGGGGTACAAAGAGGCCTTTTTGTCCTGACCTTCAGAGCCCATCCACACTCATCCTCACTAATTGGCCCAGATGGAGTTGTTTGTTACAGAGCTGTACAGGACTGAGGTCTTTTGTCTGCATGTTCAAACAATGAGAGAGCCTTCTTCCAGCAGGCCTGGGAGGCAGAGAAACCCTCAGGCTGCACTGGGAACTGTGAGGGGAGCCCAGGAACATGCACTGTCATGAAAGCAGTCTCTGTTATGAAATCATTGTATTGAAAACCAATTTTCTAGCTTGGTGCCTTTCATCATAGCTACTCTGGAGCTTCACCTATAGGAATATATTCACACATACACAAAGACATGGAAGCAGGTCCTGGGCTTGAACTATGAGCATAGGCCTTGTCCCTGAGTTACTTGTGCTCAAGGGTATTGCATTAACCTTGAGCCACAGCCCCACTTCTGGGTTTTCTGTGATGTCTTAGAAATAACAGTGTCATGGACTTTCCTATGCTGGCTAGATTCAAACTCAGATTCTCTACATCTCAGCCTCCTGAGGAGCTGGGATTACAGTCAGCAGACAATGGCACCTGCCTTTCTTTTCTTCTTCATTTTTTAATCTGGACAATCTGACTACTTAACAGCATCATTCCAATGCTTTGAATTTATAAGTCCACTACTCAATGTTCTTTATAGGTGCTTTCTCTGAGAAGGATTTTCTCTCCTCCTCTTCTCCTCTGGTCATAGGTTTGAAGCAAAGAGTGAGAAATGAGTGTGACATGATTTTGGCAGCAAATGTCCACAGGACACGCCAGTTCAGTCACTTAGCATTGAGCTGCAGTGAATTTACTGTCTCAGGACGAGAGGTCCAAAAGCTGGAGTGATCCTCATACTGTCTGAATTGCTCCTTAGGCCTATAAAATTATCTTATACTTATGAATGTTTTGTGTCTCCCACCTGAAGTATCTAGAACATACTAGAAGCATCTTCATGTTTCCTTTTTTCTCTAGTACCTCTTTAGATTTAGACTAAGGGTTTGTGTGGAGCAGATTCTCAGCGAATCCCTGAGGAAAGCCACTTACAGTCTCCTTAGTAGATCTCTGTTCACAGCCAGCCTGAGCAGGAAAGTCTGCGAGACTCTTATTTCCAATAAATCACCAGAAAACCAGAAATGAATCAGTGGCCCAGAGGACAGAGCTCCAGCTTTGAGAAAGAAAGCCGAGCAGTAGATACAAGCCAGACCAGGCAGGAAAGCCTGGCAGGCGCTTATGTCCAATTAAGGACCAGATGTCTGGAAGTTGAGCTGTGGCAGTGGTAGAGTCTCCACCTTGAGGAAAACAGCTGAGGGACACATTCGGCCCTGAGTTTAAGCCCTGGGATGGCCACCAAAAAAATTCAAAAAGAGAAGGCCAAGTTTATGTATCAGTGCCCTACCTACTTATGTGTGTATATTACCTCTCTGAGTGTAATCAGATTGTATGCAATGCTTCTCCTTTTATGTACAGATTTATTTTTCAGATAGGCTTGTTGCACATACTGCATCATTCTCTTCTTTTCTGGCCCATGGCTTTTCTCTTCCAGAGTTCCAGGCCTGTGTCCTCATATGATACACACTTAAGTTCACAGCAGCCTTTATTTCATATTATTATGAGGCCAAGGCAGGAACAGTCACAAATCAGGCAGAGGAAGAGAAGATCAGGGTTTTTGAAATAACCTGTATTCAGAAAATTAAACTTGGGGAATGTAAAGTGGTAGCATACTTATGTAGAAACTACCATTAAGAAAAAATGAGAGGGCTGGGAATGTGGATTAGTCCTTAGCATGCAAGAAGCCCTCTGTGCCAAGCCTAATCCGGTGGAGTCTGCTTAGCATGGGAAACCTGCTTTCAGATCTGAGAATGGGGCTTCAGAGAGGCCTACCTCCTGGAAAAGGCTGGCAAGCCCCTGGGAAAGATGTGTTGCTGGTTTTTTTTTTTCTTCACTGTATAGGAGTGCCTATTAATCTTTTACTGTTCCTGCTGCTTATTGTACTTACTCATGCTCAACGTTCCCTTAGTCAAGGCTCTTTCTTAAAAGTGATGATGACTCCAACATCTGATGAGTGTCCTGAGAATATGACTAACTCACCAGAGTTAAGTGCTACCCTAAAAGCCCCTCTTGTGGAGGCTAGTAGATGAGTCATAAGTAAATATAAAAGTATTGGGGGTTTCATGACGTCACTTCGGCAGAAGGAATTGTTTGTAAGAGATTTACAAGAAGTTGTAGGCATGGCTAGAGCAGAAAGAGTGTATGGCTACTGGAGACTTCCCTATAATCCTAAAACATATACAATAGACTCATATAGATATCCTGTAGGTAAGAATGATGTAGAGAGATATTTAGACCAAAAGCTAAATAAGATTCCTAAAAGGTTGGTAGATAAAAGGTGGCAATGGCTTATCAGAGGAAAATAGTGGGATCCTCCATTACCTAGAGGACCCCAAAGACTTCCCCCAGATCCATAGGCTTTTACAGGTGTGTATGATAAGGATGGCAACTGTTGGGAAAACTAATTAGGAGAAAGAACTTCCTGTTACTCTCTTTCATTTACTGAGACACTTGCTAGATCTAGGCCATCTTGGTGCTTACTATTAAAGAAGGAACAAAAAAGGTCTTATGAGACAGTTAAGGCCTCTATAGAAAAGAGTAAACGATTATGTGAAAGGGTTACAGAAAAGACACTATGAGCTTAAATTTGATATATGGCCAGATTTAAATAAGTATACTGAATATCATGATTTTTGGCCACAAATTGGGAACCCTCTAAGCACAATTGCTTAGAAAAGATTTAAAATGTATAAAGTACACAACTAAACAAAAGTAACTATGAAGTACTAGAGTTCATGCCTTTCTGTTCAGCACCTTGCCCATAAGCTCTGGTTAATGGTTAATTGGTGATAAACATCGAAACCCGTTGTATTTCTTAAAAATAGAGGTAAAGCCAAAAACAAGTGCCTATCCTCATAGCTCGTCATCTAAAAAACAAGATTAGGCGACCAGCTGCTGAAAACCCAAGAACGAAGCCTTGCAGCAAGGTTGTGTAACCTTTTGCCCTTTCTCATGGAGACTTTTGCTATAAAAGTTTGTTTTCCTCTGCATTAAATCGCACTCAGCATCCACAAATCTTGTGTGTGAGTTGTCTGTTTGCCATCTCCTCACCTATTCCAGTTCCTCCACTAGGTGTCCTCCGGTGTCCACAAAGAGCCAGTCCACAGCACCTCTGTAGCACATGCACAGAAAAAGCCAGAATTGGTGCTGTGGCTCCAGTAGTAGAGGGCTAGAGACAGTGCCCAGGCTTTGAGTTCAAGGCAAGTCGAAGTAACTTCTCATCACCAAGGGAAACCCAGGAAGCTCTTAAACATCTGCCCTTTCAGAAGTGGAAGTCAGAGTGTCATAGACTTTCCTGCCCTGACTGGCTTCACCCTGTGATCATCAGACTTCGGCCTCCTGAGGTAGGGTGATGGGCCTTGGCTACTGGGGCTTGCTAGGTCAGAACTGAAATAACATTGACAATACAAGTCAACTACTTATCACAAAGGACTTGGGGAGCATATTAAGCCTTTCAACAATGGACCTTTCAGAACTCTGTAGGACACAAGGTTATAATGCTAGAGTCTGAGAGGCTGGGCATATGGATCTGCTAAACTGGACCTTGAGCTCTGACTCCAATTCTGGTGTACATCAGCGTTCATTTTCCAGAGAATGTTCTCCTAATTAGCTAATAGGAAAAATACTTTGATTAACCATCACTTTTTTCCCATTGTGTGTCTCAAACTCAAGCCTGGGTACGGTCCCTGAGCCCTTCATCTCAAGATGAACACTCTACCACTTGAGCCACAGTGCCACATGGGGCCTTTTGGGGGTTCATTGGTGATAAGAGTCTAACAGGCTTTACTTGCCAGGCTGTCTTTGCACTGTGGTCTACGGATCACAGCCTCCTGAGAAGATAGGGTTCCAGGTGTGAGCCACTGGCATCTGGCCTATTGTTTTTGCCAGTGCTGGGGCTTGAACTTAGGGCCTGGGTACTGTGTCCATGCTTCTTTGTCTCAAGGCTAGTGCTCTACCACTTGGGCACTCCACAGCTTCTGGCTTTTTTTGAGTATGTGGCACTGAGGATTCAAACACTGGCATTCATGAATGCTGAGCAAGCTGTCTACCACTAAGCCACATTCCCAGTCCCACCCTTACAATTATCCCTCAACTTGCTTATCCTCAAGGAAAAGCTTCTGTGTATAAATCATCTAAAGAAATTCCTGTAGGAAGGTGTTAAAGATAAACAAGTCAAATCTCATATTTGGGAAAGACTCTAAATATGTGAAGACTGTGACAAATGCCTCCATTTAACTATGTATCATGTTTCAACAGTTAATAAAGTATTAATGAAAAATGAGTCAATATCCTAAATTATTGTGTATAATTGTATAATAGATGTGCAAAATGTAATAAATATTATGTGAATAATAATATTAATACAATAAACAATAATTAAATAAATAAAATATAGAAATACAAAATCAATAATTAAAAAATCATAGTTTGTATTAAACATACACATGTAATATGTAACATATATTACACATGTACACAAATATTATTTTCCATTATAAGGACTTAATTCAGGCTCTGGGAACTCTACCTCAAGGACAGTGAGCGTCCCCTTCACCCACGATGCAAAAGAGTTACCCGGATGGTGAGATCAAATCCCAGCAGTGGCAGAAATACAAGCCCCAGTTCCAAGACAGTGACTTAATTATTTTTAATGGAAGCAGTTATTTTTATTCAGTTCCATACTGAACATTTTAAAAACAGCAGTGTATAATTTTGTATATCTATTCAGACACCCTTCCCTTACCTGCAAAGTGGTTCTCCGAGCTCTAAATTGTTTCCTTTTTTGTTGTAAAAATGTTGTATAGAGGGGTTACAGTTATATGAGCAAAGTAATGAGTACATTTACTATTGAGCATTGTTGCCTCCTCCTTTGTTTTCCCCTTGCCATCCCTTCCCTCCCACCTCCACAGCTATCCCCCAAACCCCCAGCTGAGGTCAGTGACTTAAGTTTTGTTTTTGGCTTGGCAAAGGATTTGAACTCAAATAGTAGAAACTCTGCACCTTCCCTCACATTGCTACAGGTTTACCAAGATCCTGAATTCAAATCCCAGGCTAGGAAAGAAAAATGGCAGAAATTCCAAACCAGGGGGATTTTTTCAACTTAGTTAAATTATTTATTTATTTATTTATTTATTTATTTATTTATTTATTTATTTATTTATTTATTTATTTATTTATGCCAACCATGGAGCTTGAACTCAGGTCGTGGCAACTATACCTCACCTTCGATTGCCTTAGACTGAGCTGCAGCCTCTCACCCATAGTCAATCCTGGGATCCTAGGCCCAGAGGACTTGCATGAAGAAAATAATAATGGGACAGCACAGAAAGTGGTGAGCTGCAGAGGACTAGGGGTTTTACGTTATTCTTTTCTTTGCAGGGTGACCATCCTGAGTCTGAATGACATGACTGCAAAGTGGAGCTGAACTTCTATTCCTGAAGGCTGGTGGGCCATCAGGGAAGCCATAGACCAACCTGTCAACATAGGCCCTGGGTTAAAAATCTAAGTCCTGACACCTACTAATGGCAGGACATCACAAGAGATTCGTTCCTATGCATAGGAATACTGATTGAAAGAGTAGTTCGTGCATCAGTCGAGTCTAAAAGTGGATATAATAATCCTAGGATGCTGATTGATTTTAATTGATAGTTTATTAAGCATGAAAAGAATAATATTACTTCAAAGGCAGAATAATAAATAAGAGTTGGTAGGAATGTAGTAGGCGTCATTCAGTCAGATAGATGGCTCTGGCACTCTTTACCAATATGTATTAATTGTATACCACCATCTGCCAATCCATTTATCATTGTTTTGGCCAAACCTGGGGCTCCATCTCAGTGCCTGGGAACCACCTCACAGCTTCATTGGCTAGAGGTTGCCGTGTTCACCCTTACCCATTCATGAATTGGGCCTGCTAGGCCCCGAGTTCGGTTTCCCAGCACTTCCAAAAATTTAATCTTGGAGTAAGAAGCCGAGTGTGACACATGTTTTCCTTTTCTGAGAGAGTCCTGGGTGTTAGGCATGATAGCGAACACATATACAAATCTAGATGCTATGTGATAGGAAGTAAAAAATGTAATAAAAGGTATAGGTGTCAAAAGAGTCAATAAAATAAATGGTAAATAAATGAATAAAACAAATGAAATGAGTAACCATACCAAACATGATATTGTCTGACTATATGGAAGTATAAATCCTGTCTTTAAAATGTAAATAAGATGCATATAAGGAGTATGTTTTGCAGGACTGAGGCTTGAACTCAGGCCTAGGAAAGAGGCCTGACTTTCTTGGCTTCGAGTATGGTGTGATTCCCCTAGCCCGACAGTGTTGCCTATTTATCTAGAATTTGAGTTGAAATCCCAGGCCTGGCAGAAAAAATGGCACGAATTGCAAAACAGGGAGATAAATAATTGTTTTTATAATTTTTTAAATAGTTTTAATTTTTTAATTGTTTTACTTTTTTAATTCAATTTTTTTGTTCATTTTTGGCCATGCACATGGCTTGAACTCAGATCGTGACTGCTCTGTCTCAGCTTCCATCACACTAGCCTGGGATGCAGTCCAGAACCAAAGCCGATCCTGGAATCCTAAGACCCGATGTCTGATAGGAAAACAAAATGAAAATGACACTAAAACAAGCCGCAAGCCGTATATGGTTGGTGGTCTCTTGGCTTTGGTTCCTTGCACGGTGACCATCCTAGGTCTAAATGACATGGATGCCACACACAGGTGACCTTTCATTGCTCAAGGCTGGGGGACTGTCAGGAAAGCCGTAGGCCAACCCCACAACACAGTCCCTGAGTTCAAATCCTGGTCCTGACACCAACCAATGGCAGGAGATCCCAAGAGACTCCTGCCTGCGCATGGAAATTCCAATGGAATGATATCCAACACATGATTGAATAGTTCGTGCAGCTGTCTGGACTCAAACTAGATGCAATAATCCTAGGACGATGATTGAACTTAATTAATGGTTAATTAGGCATGAAAAGAATAATATTCCTTCAATGGAGGCCTAATAACTACCTAAGACTTGGTAGGAATGTAGCAGATGTCATTGAATACTAGATACATGGCTCTGGCACTCTGTACTAATACGTATTTATTGGTGTACTACCACCTGCCTATCCATGTATGGCTATTTTGGCCACCCCTGGGGCTCGATCTCAGAGGTTGCCAAAAATTTCCTCCTGGAGTAAGAAGCCAAGTGTGACACCTGTTTTTTTTTTTTTTCTGTGAGAGTGCGGGGTGTCAGGTATGATGGAGAACAAGTCTACAAATCTAAATACTATGTGATTGGGTATAAACAATGTAATACTTGGTTAGGTGTCATCACAGTCAAGAAAATAAATGGTAAATAAATGAATAAAACAAAAAGTACAATGAATAACAACACCAAACATGATATAGACTGAACAACTATCTGGAAGTTCAATCCTATCTTGGCCTGATATTCTGATCTTCAAGCATAGAGACCTTCCCCTTCACCCAGACTGCAACAGAGTTACCCAGAGCCTGAGTTCAAATTCCAGGCCTTGCAGACAAAAAAATAGCACACATTCCAAGCCAGGGAGCTTCATTAGCATTTTTCATATATTTTAAAGTTCAGTTGGTCTTAATTTGATACATTTTGATTTTATAATATGAGAGTTTTTCAAAAAGGGGTTTAAACGTTTACATTTCAGCACAGCACATTGGTGTTTCCATTTTGACCATCTGCCATGAAGAGTGAGAATGAAAATGAGTACATCATTCCTCCCTAGAGGGACAGTTGATGTTATTTCTATTTAGAGTGATTTCTATAACTATAAGCTCTCTAAAATTGTATCATGTGAGTTTTCCTCAGTGACTACCACAAAATAATCTAGGGGATTCCTCATACCACAAAAGGTTGGGTTTCTGAATAAAAACTCACTTCTGTGAGGACAGTAGGTATTTGTAAGCATTTTGGGAATAAAGTGAATTGTAAAATGAAAAACAAAAACATTGGGACTGGGATGTAGCTCAGTAGTGGAATACTTGCCTAAAGAGCATAAGACCCTGGAAGAAAAGGAAGACAAGTTTCCTAAAGCTCAGAAGGCTAGAATTTTATGATCTGTATGAACAAACTTCTTTCTTTCTTTCTTTCTTTCTTTTTTGTCGGTGGTGGGGCTTGAACTTTGGGCTTGGCTGCCTGCCTTCACCTCTTCAACTCATGGCAAGTGCTCTACTGCTTGAGACACAGTGCCATTTTCGGTTTATTGGAGATAAGCCACAGTGTGATTTCCGGTTTATTGGAGATAAGAGCCTCACGGACTTTCCTGCCCAGGCTGGCTTTGAACCGCCACACTCAGATCTCAGTCTCCTGAGTAGCTAGGATTATGGGCATGAGGCACTGATGCCTGGAGTATGAACAAACTTAAAGATTGATTCTGAGGAAAGAAACTTGAAATACACTTTTAATAGAAATAATTTACAATGCCATGGTTAAGTCACTAATTCAGAAGTATTTATTCATTGGCTGGTTTCTTAGTTTATTTAAATATATATATATATATATATATGTATATATACATTTTTAATATATGTACATATATGTTTTCAAAACATAGCTTTGAAGTGTACCTAAAAGCATATGTGCTCATGTAAAATTATACAAAAGCAGAAGCTTCATTTTTTATTTTCAGTTTGTTGGTGCCATAAATTAGGTGGGATGTGTGTACTGTTGTTTTGTTCTCTGTTTTTGGAGGGTTTCTCTCTGCTTTCTTCCTCTACCCCCCTCTCTCTGCACTTGAATTCAGCTTGCTCTTTCTTGGCTTGATTGTTCATAGCTGATTTTCTACCACTTCAGCCATACCTGAAGCCTGGATTTTTGCCAGTTAATTGAAGATGTCATCTCTCAGGCTTTTCTGCCTGGATTGGCTTTGAAACTTCATCTTCCAGTTCTCACCTCTTGAGTAGCTGGGATTACAGATTTGAGCCACTGAGGTGCCTAGGGATCAATTTGACCTTGGTTGCTGTATTCTTTTTGTTTTTCTAAGCATGGGATCATCTAGAATTTCTGTGAATGTCCTGGGTCTGAAATAAGATATATAATACATATGCTAATCTGCATAGTTCTCATAAGATGTAATCAATTTAATACATGTTATAAGTATAATAATAGTCAATATAAATAATGAATGAATGAATAGTGCAAAAACTAAAATAAATACACAGTAAAATAATATGCGGT
This sequence comes from Dipodomys merriami, assembly GCF_024711535.1. Taxonomy (NCBI): domain Eukaryota; kingdom Metazoa; phylum Chordata; class Mammalia; order Rodentia; family Heteromyidae; genus Dipodomys; species Dipodomys merriami. The sequence continues at coordinate 1,043,780 of NW_027203904.1, read as the reverse complement.
AAACATAAGTATGTAGATATTATTCATTATTTCAAATGTGGATGAATATTACTTTAACAGGACTGGGGATTGAATTCAGGCCTAGGGAAAAGGCCTGCATTACTTGTCTTCAATATGGTGAGTTTCCCTATCCCCCACAGCCCATTAGAGTTACCCAAACTTTGAGTTCAAATCCCATACCTGCCAGGAAAATAAAAAGCCACAAAAGCTGGGGAGTTTCATTAGTATTTTTACAATTATTTTTTTTTCGTGGGGCTTGAGCTCTGGCCTTGGTTGCTGTCTCTGTGCTCTTCAGCTCAAGGCGAGCACACTATCGCTTGAGCCACAGCACCTCTTCTGGTTTTCTAGTGCTTTATTGGAGATAAGAGTTTCATGGGCTTTACAGCCTGGGTTGGATTTGAACCACAATCCTCAGCCTGTTGAGAAGCTAGGATTATAGGTGTGAGCCACCGGCAACCGGCTATTTCTAATATTTTAAAATTTTATTTATTTATTGATTGATTGTCAATCACAGAGCTTGAACCTCAGCTTCCATCACCCTAGTCTGGGATGGTGCAGCCTCTGGACCCACAGCCGATCATGGGATGGTACGCCTCGGGGCTGACAGGAAAACAAAATGAAAACAGCACCGAAAAATCCGCAATCTGTGGATGGTTGGCTGTTTCTTGGTTTTCCTTTCTTGCATGGTGACCATCCTGGTTCCAAATGACTCGGCTGCAACCTGTACGTTACCTGGCACTGCTGAAGGCTGGCAGGCTGGCAGCGAAGACATAGGCCAATCTGGACACATAGGTCCTGAGTTTGAATCCCGGTCATGCCACTTACAAAGGGCTGGGGAGCCTGAGAAACTATTACCTATCCATAGTAGCACCAGAGGAATGTGAACAATGTCATGGTTGGATGAGTAGTTCATCAATCAGTCTAGCAGAAAATTAGACCCAATAATCACAGGACATGGACTGATTTTAATTCATAGTTTATTATGCACTAAAAGAATACTATTGTTTAAATAGAGTCCTCACTAAAGACCTGAGAATCCGTAGGAGCGTATTATGTTTCATTGAATACTAAATAGACATTACTGGCAGTATGTAAATATCTAAATTTATATTTATTTGTATATAATCATCTGCATAGAACATTTTTTGCTATTTTGGCCAAACCTGGAACTTGTTCCCAGGTTTTGGGATCCACTTGGCACCTTCATGGGCTAGATGCTGCCGTGCTGACACTCGCCCCTTCATGAATTGGGCCTCCTAGTCCCTCAGTCAAGGACCCATCATTGCCAAAAGTTTCTTCCTGGTGTAAGATTTCATGTGTGCACCTATTTTCCTTTTCTGTGCAAGTGCTAGGTGTCACATATGATGTACATATTATGTCAGCAAAGCTACATGCTATGGAATAGATTGGGACAAATGTAATACATGTTATAGGTGTACTCACAGTCCATAAAATAAATGAAAACTTAATCAATCAATAATAATAAAATATAATGAGTCACTCCAACAAACACGATTTAAAATGAATATAGAGATATAACTCAAATATTTAAAATGTCTATAAATGTTATGTTTTTCCGTAGTGGCGCATGAATTCAGGCCTAGGGAAGAGTTGAGAAGTGCATGCATGATTCACATAGGAAATGATAGGCAAGATCTTAATTAAGACTGCATGAAGTGTGACAGTAATTATATTCAGGAAATTGAAGCATTGGGAAAGATCCAAAAAGCAGTAGTCAAATGGAAGATAGGATTCCAACTCAGCTCACCACATCTCCTATTCTATACAAACAGGCATTTATTAGCATATTAATTTCAACATATGAACGGATGAATATGGTGCTCCACCCCAACCACGGGGCTAGATCTCAGGTCTTGGGTATGGTCTAGCTCCTTAGTGGCTCACAAGCTGGTGTGCTTATGTAGACCAATTTGACAGTTGGTTCTGCTAGGCCCTGAGTTCAAGTTCCACCACTGCCAAAAGATTCATCCTGATGTGAGATGCCAAACCTTGCAGATGTTTTCCTATCCTGTGCAAGTCCTGGGTCACAACTAGGATCTAGAAAGCATAGACAACTCTATACCCATGGGAATAGGTTGTCATCCATGTGAGCACAGTTATATATGTCATCCTATACTCAATAAAATACACAATACATAGATGAAAAAGACACAAAATAAAAAGTTTAACTACACTGAAAACAAGGTGCATACCACACCTGTATGTAAATAGAGATCCTATGTTTAAAAGAGGTGGGCTTGTCCAGTGCTGGGGCTTCAAATCAGGCCCAGTACCAGACCTGACCTTTTAGTCTTCAAAGATGGTGAGCTTCCCTTCCCCCACAGTGCAACAGAGTTACCCAAACCTGAGTTCAAATCACAGCTCTGGCAGTAAAGTGGCACAAATTCTGAGCTAGGGTTCTTCATTCATAGTTTTTTAATTTTTTTTTTTTTACTAGACCCGGGGCGTGAACTCAAGTCGTGGAAACTCTGCCTCAGCTCTGATCATCCTAGGCTGCAGCCTCTGGACCCACAGCCAGTTCTCGAACCCTCGGACTCTTGGGCTTGCTGAAAAAAAAAACCCTCGAGTGGAAAAAAGGCTTCGGTAAATTCTACCTTGCTCTTTTATGCTTATTTTCCTTTGCATGGTGACCATTCTTGGTCAGAACATGGCTGCCTGCAGAGTGAAGGTGACCTGGCATGGGTGAAGGCCTGCTGGTTTTCGGGGGAGCCACAGGCTAACCAGACAGTGAAGGCCCTGAGGACAAATCCCAGTCAGCCCTTTTATGATGAGGGAATGGCGGGAGATCCTGGGACACTCGTTTCCACACTTAGGAAGAGTCGTGGAATGCAATCAATCTCATCCTTGAATGAGTAGTTCCTGCTTGATGTGAGTAGGAAATGATAGGCAAGACTCATGGGGTATCGATTATTTTTAATGAAGAGTTGATGAAACATGACCATAATCATCACAGTCATGAAATGGAGGCATTGGGGAAGATCCAAGAATTTTAGTCTCAAGGTAGATTGGATTCCACCACTGGTCGCCATCCTACTCTATACTAATATGTACTTACTACTTTCAGATTATGAATAGATGACTATTGTGCTCCCCCTTCTATTACCCCCCACCCGTGGGGTTCAATCTCAGGTCCTGGGAATGGCCTAGCTCCTTAGTGGCTCACAGGCTGGTTTGCTTAACATTTGCCTATTTGGCCTGCTAGTTCCTAAGGTCAGATCCCAGCACTGCCAAAAGATGAATCCTGATGTGAGAAGCCAATCGTTGCACCTGTTTTTCTGTCCTGTGAAAGTCCTGGGTCTCAGCTAGGATGCAGTGTGCTATATATGCAACTCTATATTCATGGGAATCAGTTGCCATCCATGTCATCACAGTTATAGCTGTCATCATATGCAATAAAATACAAAATGCATCCATGACTAAGACACACAATAAAAAGAATAACTACACTGAATGCATGATGCATTCCATATCTCTATGTAAAGAGAAATCCTATGTGTAAAGTAGGTGAGCATATGATTTTTGCCAGTGCTGGGGCTTCAGTTCAGGCCCTGGGACTAAGCCTGACCTTGTAGTATTCAAAGATGGTGAGCTTCACCTTCCCTCACAGTGCAACAAAGTTACCTAGACCTGAGTTGGAAACTCAGAGGTGGCAGAATAATGGTGAGAATTCTGAGGCAGGGTGTGTTGTTGTTGTTGTTATTATTATTATTATCATTATCATTATCATTATTATTGCCAAGCAAGGGATTTGAACTCAGTTCCTGACAACTCTACCTCAGCTTCGATCACTTTAGGCTGGCGGGCTCCCATGGGCCCGTAGCCAATCCTGAGATCCTAAGCTCTTACGTTTGCACAAACAAATGACAGAAAAATGACAGAAAAAATGTCGCAGGATGGATTTTTTATATTTTCTTCGTTTGCATGGTGACCATCCTGGGTCTGAATTACACGGCTGCAAAGGGTACTTCACCTTGCATTGGTGAAGGCTAACGGGCGATCAGGGAAGACATAGGCCCATGTGGCAATATAGGCCCTGAGCTTGAATCCTGGTCCTGACACCTACCAGTGGGGGGAGATCCCAAGATGCTTGTTCCTATGCATGGGAATAACAATGAAATGTTAGCAAACTCATGATTGAATGAGAAGTCTCTGCATGCATTGGTCTAGTCCAAAATTAGATGCAATGATGCTAGGAGGATGATTCATCTTAATGAATGGTTTATTAAACATGAAAAGAATACTATTCCTTCAATGGTGGCATAATAAAGACCTAAGAGGTAGTAGGAATGTAGTTGATGTCATTGAATCCTAGGTAGATGTCTCTGGCACTCTGTACAAATATATATTTATTGGTGTTCTACCACCTGTCTACCTATGTATGGTGATTTTGTCCACCCCTGTGGCTCAATCTCAGGGTCTGGAAATTCCCTGGCAGCTTCATTGGCCAGAGGTTGCCATGTTGACACTCCCATTCAAGGTCTGAATAGGGTCTGTCAGGCTGTGAGTTCAGATCCCAGCACTGCCAACAAATGGATCATGGAGTAAGAAGCTGAGTGTGATACCTGTTTTCCTTTTCCCTGAGAGTCCTGGGTGTCACACATGATGGAGAACATATCGACAAATCTAGATACTATGTGATGGGTTGTCATCAATATCATAAATGCAATATGTGTCATCACAGTCAATAAAAAATCTCATATCTGAAATATACTTGGAACTCAAAAAAATTAAATCCCCCAAGAACAAATCCTGAAATAAGTGGGCTAAAGACTTAAAGAGAAATTTCTCTGAAGAGGAAAGAAGCATGGACAATAGACACATGAAGAAACGCTCAACCTCCCTAGCCATAAGAAATGAAAATTAAAAAAACATTGAGATATCACCTCACTCCAATTAGAATGGCTAAAATCAAGAACTCTAATAACAACAGATGCTGGAGGGGATGTGGACAGAAGGGAACCTTACTGCATTGTTGGTGGGAGTGAAAACTTTGTTCAACCACTTTGGAAAGTAGTATGGAGGTTCCTCAAAAGACTACACATAGAACTACCCTATAACAAAGCAATCCACTTTTGGGCATTTACCCAAATGTTTACAAACAAGGCCACACTAAAGCTACCAGCACGACTATGTTTATTGCAGCACTATTTACTATAGCTAAGATATGGAACCAACCCAGATGCCCCTCAGTAGATGAATGGATCAAGAAAATGTGGTATATATACACAATAGAATTCTATGCCTCCATCAGAAAGAATTACATTGCCCCATGTGTTAGGAAATAGAAAGACTTGGAAAAAATTATATTAAGTGAAGTAAGTCAGATCCAAAGAAACATAGGTCCCATTGTTTCCCTTATTTGCAATATCTAGTATATGTCTGAGTCAAGCAGAAAAGGTCAGATAAGGTGATGTTTGGGAAATGAACCGTAAGATATGTACTCAAATGTTTTTTTTTTTTTCTTTCTTGTGATTGTTTCTAATACATTTATAAGATTATTTCTTTGTTGTTTTGTATGTTCCTCCCCCACAGTATAACCCCTGCTTTCACAGTATTTGATGTAGGTGTAATTGGTGGAGGGGAAGGGGAAAAACAAATAGTTTAAATAGGGATACAGGTGGACCCATTGCAACAACGAACTTTACAACTTTGGGGGGGGGAGGAAGAGGCGGGGGAGGAGGCGGATCGGGGAGGACTGTGAGTGGGGGCTGGTAGGAGGATGGGAAGGGATGGGATGGGGAAAAAATGGAGGAGGCTAAAATGTTAATAAGAAATGTACTTATTATCTTGACCATGTAATTGTAACCCCTCTGTACAGTATTTTCTTTTTCTTTTCTTTTTCTTTTTTTTTTTGGCCGGTAATGGGGCCTGAACTCTGTGTCTGGGTGCTGTCACTCAGCTCCTCAGCTCAAGGCTAGCGCTCTACCACTGGAGCCATAGCGCCACTTCTGGCTTTTTCTGTTTATGTGGTGCTGAGGAATGGAACCCAGGGCCTCATGCTTGCAAGGCATGCACTCTACCGCTGAGCTACCTTCCCAGCCCATGTACGGTATTTTCAAAATAAAAAAAATGGAAAATAAATGAATAAAACAAAAATGCAATAAATAACCACAACAAACAGGATATGGACTGACCATCTATAGGTAAGTACAAATCCTACCTTTACAATGTATATAAATAGAATGTTTCCTGGGTGGGTACTTTAATTCATGCCTAAGGACCAGGCATTACTTTCTTGTCTTCAAGCATGGTGAGCTTCCCCTTTGTCCACAGTGCTTCAGAGTTACCCAGGCCTTAATTTCAAATTCAAAGGTAGGAGAAACAGCATGAATTGCCAGCCAGGGAGCTATTTTTTTTTTTTGCTTTTATTGCAAAACATGGTCTTGAACTCAGGTCATGGCAACAGTGCCTCAGCATTCATCACCATAGGCTGGGGTGCAGCCGCTGGAAACACAGTCTATCTTGAGATCTTAGAACTTCAGGCCTTGTGCCGGGGGGTGGGGGGAGGGAGGAAGGGGGATGCACAGAAAAAAAGTGTCGGGATGGCATTTTTACATTTTCTTCTTTTGCATGGCCATCTGGGTCTGAGTGATCCGGCTCCAAAGGATACTTCAACTTGCACTGCTGAAGGCTTGCAGGCTTCTGGGGAAGCCATAATCCCCAACAATGATTAGCCAGGCACCATTGGCTTTCACCAGTCCTCCTTGATACTTAGAAGGCTGTAATAGGAGGATTATGGTCAAAGTCACGCTAGGCAGGGAAGTCCTTGAGACCCCTGTCAATGCCAACAAAGCCAGAAGTAGAGCTGTGTGGCTCCAGTGGTAGAGGGCTAATCTTGAGCAAGAACAACTTCTGGACTGGGCCCAGACCCTGAGTTCAAGTTCCAGGACTGACAACAAACAGACATACACAACAATCTGTGCAGCCATCTGGCTAAAGCAGGTCTCCCTCTTGTCCCCAACTGGATTGGACATAGTTTTCTGGTAAAGGGGCTGCTGTCATCTTGACTCCATCCATTCTGTATGCATCACAGGATTCCAGGCACACCCCCATTCTTTATGGTTCTTTAGGATCAATGAGATACAAGAATAGTGGCCAAGCCCACATTCCATGCTTCCCAGTAGCACCTGGATTCCCTCTGTTGGTTGACACCACTACCAGCAGTTGAGGAAGGTAGAGGTGGCTGAGTGGTGAGCAAGAGACTCCAGGTGACTTTGAGGTAGAGTGGGAAATGATGTCCTAGTCGGTGAGTGGGAGAAGAGAGGATTTCCTAGAGCCTGGGGACTTGGCCAGCCCAACTTTCCTGTCCCAGCTCTCAGATGTCTGAAACAATAAGACTCAATGAGAGAACTGTGGGCAAGAAACTGCCACAAGAACACCAGCAGTATCCTCCCAACAGACCTGAAACATTCAAGAAAACAAAGAACACAAAAAACGGAGGGATCCCCAAGACAAACACAACTGGGGAGCCGGACTATCAGGAGAGTCTGGCCAAAGGTGATGCTGACCATGGGCCTGCCCTGCCTTTGGATATAGTCAGAGCCACCAGGGTACAGAGAGTCAAGGGTCCCAATACCACCAAGGATCCACAGAGGTGCTACCCCCATGTGGTGCCCACCCTGGACCACAGAAAAGAAGAAACCAGGCACTCTTTGCCAAGATCCAACTACTGAAGCAGGGAAAGACAGACCCACAGGATCAATGGAAGTAAGAGAGGGAGAAGATAGCCCAGATACATGCAGCACCAAAAATGGAGGTAGAGATCCACAAGGCACCCATACAGCGGTTGGTTTCAGCAGAAAGCGATTTACAATGTGCACTGGCCCAAGTGCAGCAGGCCACTGATGACAGAGAAAGGGAGCACGAAGCTGTCACAAGCTGCCTGCAAGCTACAGAGTGGCATGTGGCAGAGCTGGAGATAGCAGCTTCTGTGATCACTGTTGCAAAGAAGGAGACCAAAATGTTCTTCGAACAGCTGAATGATGTGAACCTTCAGCTCGAGGAAAAGACCAGAAGCTTCGATGACCTGGAGCAAGTGAACACAGAGTTGCAGGAGAAGCTGGAAGTGCTGTGGATACAGAGGAGCAACATGAAGGAGAGAATATGCAAGTTCCAACAAGTGCTGGAGGGGCGTGAGATACTGAAGAGACTACTGGACAAGCTGAGCTGGATGGTGACCACAGCTTATCTGGAGAGAGACACCTTCATTGAGGACCTGAGCATTGATACGTCCGCACGGAAGGAGGAGGCATGATGGCTGACCCAATGTCTGAACCAACTGACAGAGGAGAAGGAATGAGGGACAAGGCATGTGTTGGACCTAGGGAATGAGATGTGGAAACTGAGAAGGAAGCTCATAAAGCCACAGCCCCCGCGGGACCATCTCAGGCCTAGTGGCATCTGCAAGCCCAGGCCTACAGCAAGGAGATGGAGTTGAAAAACCTGGAGGAACAACTTCAAATCCAGGTCCAGGAAAACCAGTCTCTGTCTTCAGAACGTGGAGCAGCAGGAGCAACTGCAGAGACTGGAGGAGAAAGAGTAGGATCAGCAGGAAATCCCTGAGACCCCACGATGTGCATGTGTGTGGGATGGACAACCTGAGGAAAAGCTGGCCCTGCTGTGGGACGCTCTCCACAGGGTGAGCAGTGAGAAGGAGGAGCTTGCCAGCATCCTGGACTCAGAGCAGCAGATGAAGAAACATCTGCGGGAACAGTAGGACTGCTCAGAGGAAAAGATAGAGAAATGGATAGTGGTGGCTGAGAGAGAGAGCCAAGAGGCTCAGGAGCAGCAGGAGCAGTCCCTGGGCCAGTGCAGGAGTTCAGAACCTCCTGTGAATGGCACATCGCCTCCAATGAGTGGCTGTGCTCTGAGAAGGAGTCCCTGCAGCAGCACTTAGAGAGGCAGACCCAGCTGCTGGAGCAGCTGAAGCAAGTGAAGGGCTCAACAAACTGGAGGGACCAGGTGATGTCCCCGAAGAGGCAGGACACTCTCAAGTGCCTGGAAGCCACTAGATCACAGGAGGAGTGCCTGCAGTCCCAGATGAGCTTCCTGACTTTCCCTGGGGAAGGGGAAGGCATGAGCCCTGGAGAAGCAAAAGGTAAGGAGGCAATTCCCTCCACCCCCCCCCATGTAACCATCACAGAGGATGGAGATGTTCCCCAGACCAAGAGTGACATGGCTCTGAGAGTGCTCTTGGAGGATGAGATCCACAGGGGGAAACTCCTGCAACAAGAATGGTGGGCCAGCTGCAGGCACCCCTTGGCCGACCCAGCAGCTCAGTGCCAGACTGAGCTGGAGCCACAGGCCCTCAACCCCATGAGCTGCCACCACAGCATGCGTGGGGATGGGAAATGGGACACAAGGGCATCTGAGAAGAAAATGTGCTTCGTCCATGACCTGCCTGATGAGGTGGACTTCCAGAGTCCAGCAGGTGAGCTCCACCATTGATGCAGCCAGTTGTCGGCACACATCCAAACCATGGAGGAGTCCCTCATGGTGTGTAAAGAGCAGATGTTGGTCCTGAATGAGCTGTGTTGGGAGAAAGCTCAGTGCATGCACTGGCTGTCGCAGGAAAAGACGGAGAAGAGGAGAGTGCTGCGGGATCTGCTGTCACTCCTAGCAAGGGAAGGCACAGACAACAGTCTCCAGATGCCAACACAGGCTGAACCCCCCCCCCCACCAACACTGAATCAGATGCCTCAGGACGTGTGGTGGGTGAAATGAGGGAGGATCAGAAAGGTTTTGAAGAATTGCCACATGAAGATAGCATGGAAACTGCCAGAGGAGAGGTCAGGGTTCCCGACCCCATAGTGGACTCCCACAAGGAGCACCTCTTGCCCTAGATGCCCCACATCCAGATACGTCCACAGCTCCCAGTCTCAGGGGAGGAGTGCTCCACTTTCTCCTGTAGACTGATGTGGATGATGATGCTCTATGTGATATACTGACTCTCAAAAGCCCTGGCAGCCCCTAGATGTAGGTTGCCAAGTGGCTTTCTCTGAGGCCTCCATACGCCAGGTGTCAGGAAGGTTAAACTGGGGGTCAGGTAGGGCAGAGGCTGCAGGGAGTTGTCCCAAACTTAAGGGATATATAATGGCCCATTGGTGGCCAGGAAAGAGACCATGTTATACTTATCACATAGAATAAATTGTTTTCAAAGCAAAAAAAAAAAAAAGCCTAAAAACAAAGATTTGTTCTTCTAACCCTGAGCCTTGAACTCAGGGCCTGGCCACTCTCCCTGAGCTCTTTTTGATGAAGGCTGGCCCCACCTCCCCTTCCAACTTTTTTCTGTGTGGAATAGAACCCAGGGCTTCAGGCATGCAAGGCGAACACTCTACCACTAAGCCACATTCTCAGGATGATTCTTCCCCCTCCCAAACCCATATGGCCATTCCTCAGATCAATAGAAAGTAGGGGCTAGGATGAATATGAAGCACAAGTCTGGTTCACATCAAAATATTCCCCCGCCCCCTTTTCCCACACCCTTAGTTGAAGTTTCTCTTCTACCATTGAGGGATGAGAGAGGGAGAGGGGAGTCCCAAGAGAGTACCAACAACAGTGGCCCCCTGAGTCCCACATCCTCCCCCACTCAAGTGATCCTCCAGATTCTGATCTTATCTGACTCAATGTGAAGTCTACACTGTCTCCCCACCACTGCAAGGCTCAAGATGAAATAAAGGTCAGCCATGGCCTCAGCCCACACCCAAGGTGGAAGCTCCTAGTCCCAGACCTACTTCCATGTCTGACTGCCCCTAGTTAGGCCAGACCCACCACTCACCACTATGTTGGTGGTGATGACCTCATGGATGGATTCCAGGAAGAAGGTCTATGGCAAAGAGCAGAAGCAGCAGGGTGAGCAGGACAGAAGGAGGTGGGGTGATTGCTCTGGGATCTTCCTTGGAGCCCTCCCATCCAGCCAGATCCATGGTGACCCAAAGCACAGACAAGGCCAGGGGGTGAGACAAGATGGAGGAGCACAGGACTAAAGGAGGTACTGCTTTGTCTTGGAGGACTTGATTAATTCCAATTATAATTAATTCCAATTATATTTGGCCCATGCCAATCCCAAAGACATCATGTAATGCCTCTCTTTGTTGTTGGCCGAGAGCACTGTCCCTGAGCTCTTTTTCTAAAGGCTGGCACTCTATCACTTGAGCCACAAATGCCAATTTTTTTTCTGATGGTTCATCGATAAGAGTCTCATACACTGTCCTGCCCATACTGGCTTGGCACTGTGATCCTCTAGATCTCAGCTTCTGGCGTAGCTAGGATGACAGGCATGCTCCACCAGTGCCCAGTATGTGATACCTTTTGAAGGCATCTTGGCGAGTCTGTAAAGGAGCCCCAAAGGGCCTGGATAGACCATGACCCAATCAAGGAGCTGGGATGGGGGAAGGTTGACCTTCTAGCCATTCTGTTCACGCAAAAGTGAAGATGCCAGGTGATTTTGTATGCACCAAACACCTAGGCCAGCAGCCACCAGGCTTAGTGGGGGAAAAGCAGAGAATACCCAAAGACTGCAGTGTAGAAATCTCTGATTTTGCATGCATGTGGTGTGTGTGTGTGTGTGTGTGTGTGTGTGTGTGTGTGTGTGTGTGTGTGTGTGTGTGTGTGTGTGTGTGTGTACACTAAGGGACTAGGCTCTATTCTTGAGTTTTCTTGCTCAAGGCTAGTGCTGTGCCACTTGAGCCACAGCCCCACTTGCTTTTCGATTGTTAATTGTAGGTAAGAGTCTCAAGGACTTTCCTGTCCAGGGTGGCTTTGAAGCATGATGGAGGCCCTAGGAAAGCAAGAGTAAACAAAACTTGCAGGTACAATCCCTATGGTGGGCTACTCTTGCCGCCTGGTGGCCACACACAGAACATGTAGCCAGGTGCCATCATCCTCTAGAGTTCAATTTGGGTAAGTGACCAGAGTCAAGCTGACCTTTGCTCACCCTGATTGCTGATGCCAGAGCAGGTCTGTTCCACCCTAGGCCAAGAGAGCTCCAGGAGGTCTGACTTTCTAGGGACACAAGGAAGGGAGAGGTCAGCTCTAGGCTGAGCTAAGTGCCTTTGCCCACAGATACCCCAACTTGGCCTTACTTATCACCATAAGACCTGTCAAAGAACAACCCAAAAAAACAAAATTGGAGCTGTGACTCCAAGTTGTAGAGCTCTAGCATTGAACCAAAGAGCTCAGGGACAGGACCCACAAGCTTTGAGTTCTAGACCTCCAGCTGACCTTCCCCCATAAAACACAGGTTGTCTAAATGTGAACTAGTACGATGTGTGAAGTGTTTCTGAAGAATGGTGATACTGAAGAAATCACCCTAAAATGACAGCTGAACTTGTGACATACAGCTATGTGCTGAGTCCTTCACAGGGTGCTATTTACTGGGTCCTTCCCTCATGGGAGTTATGTGCTGAGTCCTCAAAAAGTGCTGTTTGCTGAGTCATCCCAAGGGTGCTATGTGCTGAGTCCCTGAGAAGAGTGGGCCATCTTGGGTTGTTCAAAGGGTGCTGTGTTCTCAGTCCATTACACAACATACTGTATGCTGAGTCCTTCAAAAGGTGTGGTGTGCTAATGTATCACAAAGGGTCCTGCTATGTACTTAGCTCTTGCAAAGGGAGGGATGAGGTGAGTTTTTTGAGTGCTGTGTGCGAGTCCTTTACACAGGGTGCTCTGTACTGTCCTTCAAATGGTGCTGTGTGCTGAGTCCTTCCACAGTGTGGTACGTGCTGAGTCCTTCAAAATTGTTCTGTGTGCTGAGTTTTTCGAAGGATGCTGTGCACTGGGCGTTTTACACAGTGTGCTTCAACACAGGGTGTGATGAGTCCCTGGGAAAGCGTGCTATGTGCTGAGTTTTTCAAAGTGTGCCATGCACTGAGTCCTTTACACTGTGGGTTATGGACTCCCTCCTTCAAAGAGTACTGTGTGCTGAGTGCTCTACCCAGCATACTACATGCTGAGTCCTTCAAAGGGAGCTGTGTGCTGAGTGATTTACACAGGGTGCTTTGTGCTGATTTTGGAAGTGTGCTGTGTGCTGAATCATCCCAAAGGGTGCTATGTTCTGAGTCCTTGAGAGGTGGCTATCCCCAACACACACACAAAACACACACACACACACACACACACACACACACACACACACACACACCAACACAAACAAACACACATACACACCAGTGTCACCATGCAACTGCTTGGTGTGTGGATTGGAGGGGGATGGAGGAGAGTCTTCTCCAGCGGTGGGGCTGAGGGGAGATTGGATGCCCTGGGCCTGTACTGGGGGTGGGGTGTAGTGCTGAGCTGAGGTAAGGCTGCAATTGCCATGGTCTAGAAGCCTCAGGGCCCAGTCAGGGCTGCAATTGTGGCCAGGGGTGAGGGGTGGTACCCAGGGGAGGATGGGGGGGGCGCAGGAGCTCTCTTTGTTGGCAGCAATGGCCAGGGTCCCAAGGGGGCAGGGGTGTGTGCGCAGAAGGGGCGGGGTGGCCCAGGAGAGGAGTGTGGGGCCGAGATAGAGCTGGGAGAAGAGCGAGCACAAGCAGAAGCACCAGTGGAAAGGGCTTCAGTGGCTGGCGGCTGCTCCGATCATAGCATGGGTCCTGGCCAGGAGTACACAGCACGGGGAGCTGCAAGGCAGGCACATAGCCACAAGCAGCCCCTGGGAGGCGCCCAGCCATGGTGGCCCTGAGTCTGAGGTCCCTCTGTGAGGAACACAACAGAGGCAGTGGCAGCTGAGGCGGCGGCTGCCACAGGTTAGGAGGCCGCTGAGGCTGCGGTGGTGGCTGAGGAGGAGCAGAGGCTGCGCGCAGCAACATGGTGCTGCTGGCTCAAACCCCCGGAGTCTCTAGCAGTCACCTGGTTGAGCTGGTGCACCCTTGGCCTGCTTGTGGCCCTGACTTGGTTCCAGCCCTGGTCCTCAGACTCCCGGTGCGCACCCAGAGTCGCAGCCTACAGCTTTTCCCAGCAGCACACTTGAGTGGCTGACCTGTGCTCCTGCACCCCACAACTCCCCCTCCCCCATAAACTCCACCCTGCACTCTACCCTTATTCCTCACACTCAGGGACCTGGACCTTGCCTCTCACCTCCCCCTCCAGTCCTGCCTGCACCTCCCCTGTGCCCCACAGTCTGTTCTGGCTCTGCCACAAGTGCACCCCAGGGGTGGGGTTTGGAGGTGGGTGTCCACCCGGGGACCATTCTCATCCCTAGTGGCCAGTGTCCCAGGAAAAGGGGACCTGCAGGGATGGGGAAGAGGGGGCACCACAGAGCCCTTGACCTGGAGCAGTGGGAGCCACACAGCTGTGCTTCTGCATCCTTCCTCTCCCTGGTGGGAACCTGGTGGCTTTAGTCAGAGGTTGGGAGATGCACCACACACCTGCCTTCTCAGTTCTTTTCCCTTTTGCTGGGTGTTGGATGCAGAAGATAGACCCCCTTGCTGTGTGAGCCCTTGTCTTCTGTGCTCAGTCACCCTTTCACCTGAGGACATTCCCAGAATAGCCCACTAGAGAGGTGAGAGCACTGGGGTCAGATAGAAGGTGGATATTTGGGAGAAAAACATACCTGCCCTGACATACATATGCCCGGCCTGTACCCCAAACCCCAGTTGTCAACAGTTCTGACTGGGTGATCACATTTCCCAGCTCTGCCAGCTTCTGCTAGTGCTCCCAGTCCATCTGGTCTCCTTGTCCTCCCCAAGAATCTGCCAAGTCGCCCAGAAGTATGTAGGCTGGAAGTAGGGAGTCCAACCATGTATATAGCCTTTAGGACCCCATTAAAGTCCCCAACAACGCCCCCACCCCAGGTCAGACACTTCTCTGGAGGCACCATGACCCCCTGCTTTGTTTTCTGTCCAGGCTCTGAGGAGCCACGTGTCTCCATACTCCTTCGCCCAGAGTCCTAGCCTAGGGTTTTGGTGAATGGGGAGTCAAGTTGGTTGTTCCCAAGGGGAAGGGTCTGGCCCTGGAGAAAGATCGAATCAGGGTGGTTCTGTGTTATTAGAGCATTGTTCCCCTTGGGTGAGATCCCCTGGTTCTGACAAGGGAACACCTGTGCTCCAGCTAGTACATTACCCAGATGAGAAACCCACAAACTCAGGAGAGACACTGCTCTGAATCTCTGTGTGTGTGTGTGTGTGTGTGTGTGTGTGTGTGTGTGTGTGTGTGTGCGCACGTGTGTGTGTGTGTGTGTGTGTGCGAGAGAGAGAGAGAGAGAGGAGAGAGAGAGAGTGATCATCTTTCTCATTGTACACTCACCATGTCTGAAAAGAGCAAAAGCATTTTATTTGTGTGTATGTGTATTTGTTATTCTTTTTTCATTAATGCCCAGTATGACTCCAGCCATAATTTTTGTTTTCTCTTTCACTGTTTCATGGCTCCTTTAGGGAAGGTTTCATTAGATGTTCCTTTCCACCTCTTTCTTCCCCTTTCCTGCAGCCCATAGTAGCTGCTGGGCCTGCGTGGGTCTCCCCTAGGAGGCCTGTGTGAACCACAGACCAGAGTGGATACCTGCCCTTCTGTCTTCAGCCAGAAGGCTCATGAGGCTACTGTGACCACAGCTGCATTCTTCCAGCCAGCCAGTCTGCTCTGGTGTGTATAGTTGGAGCTAATTCAAGTTTAGGAATGTGTCTGCCAAACATAAATAGGAAACGAAATGGGGGGAGTAGGGCAGGGGCTGGGAATCTATGAACCGTGTGACATGGCAGATAGTTCACCACGTCCGAGGATAAGAGGGGAATCATACCCAAGGCATTGAAGGTGTCCATGGACATTTGGGCAGGGGTCTCCGGGTCCCCAATGGTGGTATGGATTCCCTTCAGGGGCAGTGCACTGGTGGGTAGTCCTCCCTGGAATCCTGCAGACTCCAATGTGTGTCCCTCCTGGGCTGTTTCTAGCTGGGCAATAGTAGGCAAGTGTGTTCCATGGCTGGAGCCTGCTTGGGATCAGGACATGGCAGGTAGCTAAGGCTCTCTGTATGTCATTTTCTGTAACCTGCTATAGGCTGTCTGGAAGGAAAAGGGGACTACTGACTTTGGAACCCTTTAAGTTTGATTGGGACATGTGAAATGCCAGCTTTTCCAGGGTTTCTTCCTTGAAGTTGGCAATTTCTACTAATGCTTGGGATTCTGGGTCAAATTAGATGGACCATTTCAGCCACCAAACAATGACGTTCAAACAGCACAAGCAGAGTTCCCAAGCCACATGGTCTCCTGCTGTGAACGTTGTGCCTTGACTGCCTTTCTCTGGCAGCTGCCGATTCTCCTCTGGCTCTCTCTAGGGTGATCACTACAGTAGAGGATGTCGTAGGGAGCAGAGATTGTGACCTCACCATCTGCAGCCTACTAGGTGTGAGCAGAGACAATTCCCAGCACCTGTACTGGACTCTGGGAGATTCAGAGACCCAGGATGCCTCAGGAATCCTTTCTCTGCAACATGATACTTGGGGGCCGGATATGGTGGACCATCCTGTCTGGCCCCAGGGAGTGGAGAGGAGGCCCCTTGAGCCAGGCTTTTGCCTCACGGCAATCTTGTTCACAGCTGAGTGGGGAATTGAGTACCACACAGCTGGTCAGTGGCTGGACAGAGATCTTTCAGAAGATAGGCATCCCAGAGGCCCCAGAATACAGTGAGGACATCATGGCTCACATCCTTGGAACCAAAACAGTTAAGTGTGGTCCACCAGAAGGGTGGGAAGAGGGTGGAGGGAGAACTGTTGGAGAGCTACATCCGGATTTACCCCCACCCAGAATGCTTACCTGAATTAGATGGGACTTTTCTGTAGTATTGTCATAGACAGATGCTCATTTATCCAACAAACCATTACAGTGTGTGCCAGGTCCTGGGGGGGGGAGGGGTGGGAGTCATACATGATGAAAGGTTCCAGTGCTGTTTCCACACACATGAAGAAATCTTGGTTTGAGCTGTATGTTGGTGCCTCACACCTGTCATCCTAGCTACTTAGGAGGCTGAGATAGGAGGATTGAGGCTTAAGGTCCAGGCAGAAAATCCTGTAATACTCTTATCTCCAACTAACTACCAAAAAGAAAATGCCAGAAGTAGGCTCAAGCTGTAGACTGTTGGCCTTGAGTACAAAGGCTCAGAAAAAGCAATCAAGCTCTGAGTTCAAGCCCAAGAGTGACACAAAGAAAGGAAGGACAAAGAGAGGAGGGAAGGATGGAGGGAGAAAAGGAGGAAAGGAAGGAAGAAAGGAGCGTGTAAGCCTTGGTTTGGAGTCCCTGGATCAAGGGAGCCAACCATTCACAATCTCTGTGGGGACAGTTTCAGAGCCTAAAGCTTGTATGTACGACCAAGCCACTGACCCGTTCATGACATCAGCAACTCCATGACATCCAAGATCTGAGTGGTCACTGACTGCAGAGGGAAACAGACTCGGGTAGACCCTAGAGCTCAGGGTGGGTCACAGAATTTCAGTCTACCCTGGCTCAAGGAGTTTATTTTCTGGTCAGATAAGAAGAAACTGTCCAAGGGCTAGGGAAGTATAGGGTGAGGGAGTGTCAAGAGGGTTGTGGTAAGGGATAAGCAGGAAGATGAAGAGAGAGGACAATCTCAGATCAAGTGTGTCAGGCCATGGGAGCCATGACCTCATCTGACAACCTAGACCATCAGTGATAGAGCCTTCAACCCAGCCACATGCCTATTAATACTCCTGGTACTCTGGGTTCACCGTTGACGACCTGGATGTCATCTGCTGCAGGATGCCTGTGCAGTACATCCTTGGGGACTGGGACTTTTGCTGGCTCAATCTGAAGATGACACCCCCAGTGATCATTCCTCGACTAGAGACAGAGGTAAGCGTGCTACTAGAACAGGACACCCAGGGAATGAGGGTGAGAGTCAGACCCGTGCTGCCCCCAGACTTCCTCTAGGGGACTCTAGGGCCCCATTACTGCCATCCTCAGAAGTAGAGGTGGGTCTCTTTGCTGGCTCAGCCTTTAGTCTAGATGGCAGATTGGGATTCAGAGAGGGCGGACTGAAGGTCGAGGCTAGTGGGAAAACCAGAGCCAGTGGGCTCGGAGCAGGGTTGTTTCTTTGAGGATACTCACAACCCAAGAACATTCCTGGGATGGATGGGCCCTTTTCTCCTCCCTGAGAGAGAGGGACCTAGAGCCTCCAGTCTGCATCCCTTGGATGAGAAATCACTTCATTCCCATATCCTGTGGTTGGATAACTAGACCTCACCTGACTGGCCAGTGTCAAGGCAGGAGAGTGAGAGATCTTGAGTCCTTGATGAAGTCATGGGATCCTCAGTATGAGAATGTACTTGAACATCCTGAATTGGTGCATGGTCAGTCCCATCTAAGACTGCCATGACCTAGGACATAGAATCGAGAGACTCAGAGCAGGATGGGATCTAGTCTGTGAGTGTTGAGTATTATGTGTGCCCTTTGAGCTCCCCTGTGCTCACCTGCTTCCTTTTCTTGGGTGGGTCTATGCTAGAAAAAGCTTAAAACTAGGGCCTGGGTACCATCCCTTGTTTCATGCTCAAAACTAGCACTCTACCATTTGAGCCACAGCTCCACTTGCAAAGTTTTTGGGTGTTTAATTGGAGATAAGAGTTCTCAATGACTTTGCTGCCAAGGGTGCATCCAACTGCAGTCCTCAGATCTCAGTCTCCTGAGGGGATAGGATGACAGGCATGGAAAAGCATCTTTGGCTGGTTGCCAATGGCTCATGGCTATCATCCTACGTACTCAGGAGCTGAGATCTTAGGATCATGGTTCAAAGCCAGCTTGGGCAGGAAAGACTCTCAGATTCTTCTCTCCAATAAAGGACCAGAAAACTGGAAGTGGTGCTGTGGCACAAGTAGTACAGTGCTGGACTTGAGCTGAAGAGCTCAGGGATAGCACCCAGGCCCAGAGTTCAAACCCCACAACCAACAAAAAGAAAGAAAGTAAAACATCTTCCCCTGCAAAGGACGGTGGAGGTGTGTTTGTGTGTGTGTGGGGGGGGGGGTGCTTGTCAATATTTAGCACCCCACTCAGTTATCGTTTTAGAGGGATTGTCAAAATCTCTTAGTCCATGGCAGCCGATTCTTGACCACAGGTGAAGCTCTGGGTTGGATGTCGATCATCGGACCTCAGTTTCCTCACGTGACAGTTGTGAGGAAACAAGGGATTAATACAGAGGGCTCCCTAGAGCTGGGCTAAGCACAGAGGGAGCGGATGTCTGATATGGTTCTCAAAAATTCTGTGAGAATATGACAGGAAGTTATCCAGAAAGGGCTCAGATGGGGTCTGTTATTATCATGCAACAGGTGTAGGATTATGAAACAAAATATGGCTGTCTTTCATCATTAACCTATCCCCATGAGGAAGGGGATCCTTCACTGTATTCAGTCTTGCAGCTGGGGAAAATGAGGCATTGCGAAGCCAGGTGACCTACTCATGACGTCCAGCTGACAGGAAGCTCAGCCTGACTTCTCTGCCATACTTCCTAGGACAGTGAATGTTATTCAGTCCACTTCTTGTGGTGGGACTTCCACTTTTTCATTTTTGAGGCTTGAATTTGAGGCCTGGATGCTGTGCCTGAGCTCCTTAGATCAAGGCTAGCGCTCTACCACATGAGTCACAGCATCACTTCCGGCTTTCTGTTGGTTCTTTGAATATAAGAGTCTCACAGACATTCCGGTCTGGGCTAGCTGTGAACCATGATCTTCATATCTCAGCCTCCTGTGTAGTTACAATTATAGGTCTGAGCCAACAGCACCTGGCTTAAGTGTAATTCTGGCCCTCTCTTCCTCTTTTTCTCTCTTTTTCTCTCATCCCCTCCTCCCCCCTCTCCTCTCTCCCTCTCTTTTTCTCTCCCCCCTCTTTCCCTCTCTCTCTATCCATCTCTCTTTCTCTTTCAGGAACTGGTTAAATAGGTGCTGGAAGAGGTGGCCCAGTATCCCCATGTGGCTGGAACCCAAGGTTGCCCTCTCATTCTGGAGGTGGGCTGAGGGTCAGGAGCTGTTTCGCTCAGCCTATTGAACTAGCTTCATGAGGTAAACCCCTCTATGCCCCAGCTAGACTGTGATGACTATTCATTTTCCATCCCTTGAGTCCTTCCTCACATCCCTCTGCTACACCGTTGAAGGAAAGTTGATGAGGAGATGTTGCCTTGTCCCCCTGCCCAGCATGATCCC
Organism: Dipodomys merriami; assembly: GCF_024711535.1. NCBI lineage: Eukaryota > Metazoa > Chordata > Mammalia > Rodentia > Heteromyidae > Dipodomys > Dipodomys merriami. The sequence goes on along the minus strand of NW_027203904.1, from coordinate 1,023,634 downwards.
GGGACTCTGACCCATACCCCCACCTATCTGGTCAGGGCCTGGCTATAAGACAATAAAACACTGCGTGTCTACTACCCTTTGCTGGCGAGTGTAGTTTTGGTTAGGGGGTTGGGGTGCAGAGGAAAGACCCCAGACCTGACACCTCCTGGAGGACATTTGTTCTTGTGACAGAGCCAAGTCATTGCTATGGATAAGGAGGAAGCCGCATCAGACTGACCCAGAACAATGCTCAAAGATAGGTAGGCTGTTGAAGTATCAAACCCACTCATGTCTGCTTCGTACTCCCAACAAGGAGGTGTAGTGTGGGTGGCCCAGCCCTGGCCTAAGGGATTATAAATGGATGGTGGTGATCAGAGGCTCATGGCTCCCATCCATCATCCTTGCTGTTCAGGAGGCTGAGGTATGATGGTCATGACTCAGAGTCAGGCCGGGCAGGAAAGTCCAGGAGATTCTTATCTTCCATAAACTACATCCCTCCCCAAACCCACACACAAGCCAGATGTGCTGTGGCTCAAGTAGTAGAGCCTCAGCCTTGAACAAAAGAAGCTAAGGGATAACACCCAGACCCTGAATCCAAGTCCTAAGACTAACATAATCATAAAATAAATGAACAGTGTACACCTTTTATCTGACTACCAAGAAAGATGGATACATTTTTCTGCTGTACTTGTAGCCAAAGGTAAGGGGCTTCCCTTGATGTGCCCCTAAAACTCTCCTCTCCTTTATCTGTCCAGGCTTAGGTTGCAGGACAGAATTCAGATCATCCCCTGGATGTGACCTTAGCTACCCTCCCCCAACCACCTTCTTTGGGGTCAGGATTCTGGATGCACTCCCTGCTGGGAGGATGAGGCACCACAGAGATGAGGGTAGGTATCCTGGACGCTTATACACACACACACACACACACACACACACACACACACACACACACACACACACACACACTCACACACACACACACACACACACCCATACACACAAAAACACAAATACCCCTAAGCCAACTCAGACCAGCCTTTTCCAAAGACACTTTATCTCCTTGGATTAACTGACCTAAGAGAGAATTTTGATCCCCTGTAACTGATTATTTAAACTTGGGCTTGCTAGATGACAGGAGATAAACAGGAGCAAAAAAAAAAAAAGCCTTTGGTGCCCATCACCTGGTGCTCAGGCTCATGCCTGTCATCCTGGCTACTCCAGATGCTGAGATCTGAGGAACACAGTTTGAAGCCAGCCATAAGCTGGAAAGCCCATGAAACTCTACTCTCCATGGAACCACCAAAAAGCTAGAGGTGGAGTTGTGGCTCAAGTGGTAGAGCACCAGCCTTGAACAATAAAACTCAGAGAGCAACTCCCAGATCCTCAGTTCAAGCCCACACAAAGAAATGGCCCCATCTTGTTGCCCAAACATTGCCAGGGCCTCAAGCCCCCTCTCATGGGGTGTGATACAACACCTGTCCCTGGGCGGTGTATCAGGGCCTTCAGAAATCCGGTGGTGGAATCCAGGCCTTCCCCTTTATGCACTGTCAACCCACACTGGCTGGAAGGCAGAGCCAGAAAAGGCCGGAAGCCTGCAGAGTGGAGAGGCTCCAGCTCTGCCAAGGTGATCAGAATGGTCTTTTTGGAGGCAGCACTTGAAAAGGGGGTCTTGCTTAACAAGGAGGATCTGACAGGAAGCACAGAGAACAAAGGTGCTGAATATGATGGACAACACAGCAGAGCGTGTTCATTTCAAGCCAGGGCTGCTGGTGCGAGACTCGGTATAGATGTGTGACTTGGTATAGATGTGTGCGACTGTCCCTATACAGGTCTGAGGGGTCATAGAAGAACAGCTATCCAGGGCTGAGATTGTGTCTTAGAGGTAGAGGGCTCACCTAGCATGAAAGAAAGCACGGATTGGATTCCTAGGTCCTGCATACACAGAAAAAGGTGGAAGTGGCCCGTGGCTCAGGTGAAAGAGTGCTCCCCTAGAGACAAAGAAAGTCGGGGACAGCACTAGGGCCCCAATGTCAGGCCCCAGGGCTGTCACCATAAAACAGTTCTCCCAGGACCTTGGTGACAGGTGGTTGGCTATGCCCTGAACCTCTCAGTAGATCCATCCAGGCTTTGTGTCTCCTTTGACAGAGGGGAGCTGGATACTCCTCCTGCCCTGGGCACCCCTGGGCCCCGTTATCAGCAACCCTCCCAACGTCTTCCACTAGGACATGGAGCAGCTGGCACCAGAGGTCCTCAGGTATTGGTTGGATGGGGCAGGGGGACATAGGTCAGGCGCCAGAACTCCTAGTGGGTCTGATCTGCCCTGGAAGACCAGGCAATCTGGAGGAGGCAGATGGGAGCTTAGAGAGGGCTAGTGATGTGGAGGGGGCCCTTTAATCCCCATGGCCCCACCCAGATTCTGAGACTCCCTTGGCTGTCCTTGAGGGAGGTAGAGGGGTGTCTAGGTGGTAGCTTCTAGAGGAGGACTAGGTGGAAATTCTGAAGGACTAGACACCTTAAGCCATGAGCTGGTGGCTCATGCCTGTCATCCCACACCTGTCATCCTGGCCACTCAGGAGGCTGAGATCCAGAGGATCTCATTTCCCAGCCCAGGCAGGAAAGTCCCTCCATAGCTTCATCTCCAAACTCCAACCGGAAGTGGCACTGTGGCTGAAGTGGTAGAGCACTGGCCTTGAGGAAAATTAGACATCAGGGACAGTACCCAATCCCTGAGTTCAAGCCCCTCAACCAAAAAAAAAAAAAAAAAAAAACACCAAAAAACCAAACAATAAAGAAAGACACCCCTTCCTTGCTTGCAAGAGATGGTGAAGTAGCAGGGTTTCTGTGGTTGTGAGACCAGATGCTGACCTCACAGTACAGACATTTCTAATAAGTCCCCAGCTTTACCCCAGTGTGAAGCCAAAGCAGGGTGGGTGGTGCCTTACCAAGAACTCCAGAGGTTATGGCTATGGCATGCAGGGAGTGGGTGAATGGGACCTGGGTTGGAATGGTAGTGTCAATTATATGCTCTCCATCCATGGAAGAATGGTTTTGGATGCTGGTGACAAAGTCTGAAGTGTAGGGTTACATTGGGTTTGTGTCTTGATGAGTTGGGTTTTCCCTTGGTATAAGAAGGTGGCTGCAGAGGAGGCTACAATGCTTGATAAGAAATGTACTCCTTTTATGGCTAGGGAGGTTGAGCATTTCTTCATGTGTCTATTGGCCATGCTTTTCTTCTTTAGAGAAGTTTCTCTTTAAGTCTTTAACCCACTTATTTATTGGACAGTTGTTTCTTTGAGGATTTGTTGTTGGGGGATCTAATTTTTTGAGTTCCAAGTATATTTTAGATATGAGACCCTTGTCCATTGTATGGATAGTGAAGATCTTCTCCCAATCCGTAGGCTTTCTATTGATCTTGCTAGCTATGTCCTTTGCCATGCAGAAGCTCTGCTACTTCATGCAATCCCATTTCTCCAACCTTTCTTTGATTTGTTGTGTTTCTGGGTCTCTATTAAGAACATTTTGGCCTGCACCAAGGAGACCTAGGGTTTCTCCTATTCCATCCTGTAATGTTTTCAGATTGTCTGCTTTGACTCCGAAGTCTTTGATCCATTTGGAGTTAATTCTGGTGCAGGGTGATATGTAGGGATCTAGTTTTAGTTTTCTACAAGGTAATAACCAATTTTGCCAGCACTATTTACTGAAGAGGATGTCTTTCTTTCATTCTATTTTTTTAGCTCCCTTATCAAAGATTAGCTGGCTATAGTTCTTTAGGTTCATTTCTGGGGTTTCAATTCTATTCCATTGGTCCTGAGGTCTGTTCTTGTGCCAGTACCAAGCTGTTTTGATTACTATGGCTTTATAGTAGAGTTTGAAATTTGGTATTGATATTCCTCCAGCAGCGTTCTTTCCGATGAGGAGCGTATTTTCTATTCAATGTCTTTTATTGTTCCATATGAATTTTTGGATTGCCTCTTCTATTTCCTTGAAGAATGAGGTTGGAATTTTGATAGGTATCACATTGAATTTGTAGATAGCCTTGGGAAGTATTGCCATTTTCAAAATGTTAATATTTTCAAACCAAGAGCATGGGAGTTTTTGCCATTTTTGGCTTAAGGTGTCTAGTCCTTCAGACACCTTAAGCCATGAGCCGGTGACTAACACCTGTCCTCTCACACGTGTCATCCTGGCCATTTGGGAGGCTGAGATCCAGGGTACATCATTTCCCAGCTAGGCAGGAAAGTCCCTCCAGAGCCTCATCTCCAATCTCTAACTGGAAGTGGCACTGTGGCTCAAATGGTAGAGCACTGGCCTTGAGGAAAATTAGACATCAGGGACAGTACTTAAGCCCTGAGTTCAAGCCCCTCAACCAAAACAAAAAACAAAAATTCAAACAAGAAGGAAAGATACCTCTTCCTTGCTTGCAAGAGATGTTGAAGTAGTAGGTTGCAAATCAAAATAACATTAAGATACTACCTCACCCCAGTTAGAATGGCAAAAATGAAGAACTCTAATAACAACAGATGCTGGAGGGGATGTGGACAGAAGGGAACCTTACTGCATTGTTGGTGGGAGTGTAAACTTGTTCAACCACTTTGGAAAGTAGTATGGAGGTTCTTCAAAAGACTCCACATAGAGCGCCCCTATGACCCACCAATCCCACTTTTGGACATTTACCCAAATGTTTACAAACAAGACCACACTAAAGCTACCAGCCCAACTATGTTTATTGCAGCATTATTTACCATAGCTAAGATATGAAACCAACACAGATGCCCCTCAGTAGATGAATGGATCAAGAAATGTGGTATATATATACACCATGGAATTCTATGCCTCCATCAGAAAGAATGACATTGCCCCATTTGTTAGGAAACGGAAAGACTTGGAAAAAATTATATTAAGTGAAGTAAGCCAAGCCCAAAGAAACTTAGGTCCCATGGTTTCCCTTATTTGCAATATTTATTATATATACGAGTCAAGCAGAAAAGGTTAGGTAAGTTGATGTTAGGAAAATGAACCCTAAGGTTTATATTTAAATGTTTTTTTTCTTTCATGCATTTGTTTCTAATGCATTTATAAGATTATTTCTTTGTTGCTTTGTATGTCCCTCCCCCACAGTACAATCCCTGCTTTCACTGTATTTAATTATGGTATAATTTGTGGAGGGGAAGGGGAAAAAGTAGTCCTTTAAGTAAGGAAACAGGCTGACCCTTGCATCAATGAGAAGTACAAGTTGTCATATTGAAAAAGAAAATTACAACTTTGGTGGGGAGGGAAGGTTGGTTGGGGGTAGGGAGAAGCTTGGAAGGGATAGGAAGGGGAAACAAAGGAGGAGGCTACAATGCTTGATAAGATATGTACTCCTTATCTTGCCCATGTAATTGTAACCCCTGTGTACAGTATTTTCACAATAAAGAAAGAAAGAAAGAAAAGAGATGAAGAAAAAAAAAAAAGAAGTTGGATGTAGCCGGGCACTGCCAGTGGCTCACAACTGTTATCCTAGCTACTCAGGTGGCTGATATCTAAGGATCACGGTTCAAAGCCAGCTTGGGCAGGAAAATCAGTGAGACTTTATCTCCAATGAACTACCAGAAAATTGGATGTGTTGCTGTGGCTCCAGTAGTAGAGTGCACACTTTCATCTGAAGGGCTGAGGGCCTGCTGGCTGGCCCAAAGTTCAAACCCCATAACCTACAACCAAACAAAAGGTAGCTCAATTTTCTCCATAACTGTGTACAGTAGAAATGCCATGATGTGTTGTGAACCATTCCAGACATGTGAGTGGCTCTGAGTTGTTTTGTCTACATTTGGTGTGATGATGGTAGTACCATCATCTCTGGGGTGCAATATTCAGGGTGCTCAGGGACTGCTGAGGCTTTGGGCTACCAGTGTATGTGTCTGTATGTTTGTGTGTGTGTCTGTGTGTGTCTGTGTCTGTGTGTTTGGATGTAGAAGACCTGGGCCTTGAACTCAGGTCTAGGTGAAGTTCCTATGCTTCTGTGCTCAAAGGTAGTGCACTAACACTTGAGCTGCAGCTCCATTTCTGGCTATTTGGTGGTTCATTGGAGATAGGAGCCTCACAGACATTTCTCTGCTGGCTGGCTTTGACCTCAGCCTCCTGAGTAGCTCGGATGACAGGTGTGAGACACCAGTTCCATATGTGTGTGTGTGTGTGTGTGTGTGTGTGTGTGTGTGTGTGTTTCCCTCATCTTTCTCTGTCCCCTTCCTGGGTGCCTGTCTGCCTCTTTCTGACCTCGGATGGTGCCCCTCCTCCACACTGACCTTGTCTTTATCCTCCTATCAGGGTCTACACTGAGTCTTAAATTGCCAGAGACCTGAGTTTAAGCTTTTCTTTGGAGCCCAAGTCCAGCTGTCCAAATCTTTGGTTGCCTGCAGGGGATTCTGGGTCAGCCTGGGCAGCTGTAATAAAGTCTTGCCTGTCTCTGGGTGGGGAACTCAGACATAGGATGTCCTGCCCTTTTCCTCAGCTAGACTTCTGGCTGCATGTCCCTCTCAGCAGGCTGTCTTTGGAGTGGGGGAAGGGGGTTGACGGTGGCTCTGGCCAACTCCAGCTTGATAGTGGACTGAAGGCCGCCCAACCAAGGAGGATTCCGGGCTGCATTGGAGGTGATTCCAAGGTGGGTTGGAAGTATCTGTTAGTGTCTACGAAATGTCAATGTACTTTATCGCAGCCAAGTCTATCTTCCAGCCGCAGCTGGGTCTCTCCAATCCTTCTAGAGAATTCTGGATGCCCAGAATACAGAGGCACAGACTTTAGATTCCAGGGCCAGGGAATTGGGGGAGGAGACACTGTTGTGGCCAATACCTCAATGTTCTGGGGCATTAGTCTTGACCTGGGTATGCACCCATTGTGCACGTCACTTCTTAACCCAGAGCTGGCCAGAAACAGGCCACTTGTGGTGGTGCTGTGGAAGTAGCAGGAGTGGAAGTGAGAACTAGGATGACCAACATCTGGATTTATGGCCTGAGAGAGGGGGGGCTCAAAAGATGTCTTTAAAAAAACAAAACTTTTAGAGCTGGAACTCAGGCCCTAGGCACCGAGCTTCCTTTGCTCAAATCTAACACTCTACCCCTTGAATCACAGCTCACATTTCATTTTTTGTAGTGGTTTAGTGGAGACAAGAGTCTCACGAACTTTCCTGCCTGGGCTGGCTTCAAGCTGCCATCTTAAGAGCTCAGCTTCTTAAGTAGCTAGGATTGCTGGTATGACCCACTGGCACCTGTTAAGAAAGTGTGTGTGTGTGTGTGTGTGTGTGTTTGTGTGTGTGTGTGTGTGTGTGTGTGTGTGTGTGTTTACCAGGGCTTGAACTCAGAGCCTAGGTGGTGTCCTTTAGCTTGTTTGCACAAGGTTGGTACTCTACCACTTGTACTCCTGTAGCTCTGCTTCCCAGCTTTTTGGTGATTCATTGGAGATAAGAGTCTGCCCACCCAGGCTAGCTTTGAATCTTGATTGATCCTCATGTGTCAGCTAGGATTATAGGCATGAGCCACTGCATCCAGCTGCAAGGCTGTCTCTTCATACTTTCTTCTGTTCTAACAGGTGTGTACTTGCCCTGGCCTAGATCTCTGATCTCCACATCAGCTCCCAGCAGCCCTTGACTGTGTGGAGAACATAAAGCTCAAACCTGTCAAGCATCCAATTTCTATGTCCTCAGGTGAGGGTAGGTTTCCTCTGAAGCCTGGAGGAATAGTGGGACGGGGAGGAAGGTTAGCTGTAGCTGGGTGCTAGGCTGGGAGAGAAGTACACTCTCTTAGCCAAGAAGGAAAGCGTGGTCAGATGTTAATAGCTTATGCTCTCATATTCCTAGCTCCTCAGGAGGCTGAGATCTAAGGATTGGCATTCAGAGGCAGCCCAGCTCATTTTTCTCTTTCTTTCTTTCTTTCTTTCTTTCTTTCTTTCTTTCTTTCTTTCTTTCTTTCTTTCTTTCTTTCTTTCTTTCTTTCTTTCTTTCTTTCTTTCTTTCTTTCTTTCTTTCTAGTATCAGTAGGATCTATTTTTGTGTGTGTGTGAAAATACTGTTCAGAGGAGTTACAATTACATGGGCAAGATAATGAGTACATTTCTTATCACCAGCTCACTTTTCTAAAGTGTGTGAGACTCTCCTTTCCCAATAACCACCTGAAAGCTGGAAGAAAAGCTGTGGCTCAAGTGGTAGAGTTGCTAGCCTTGAATGAAAAGTGAGGGTCAGAGCCTGGATGCTGATTTCAAGCCCTAGTACCAAGATGTGCCCATGCACACACACACACACACACACACACACACACACAGAGGAAGGTAGTAATGATGAGCTGAGCTATAACTGGGGGCAGTTCAGAGGCACAGTCATAGTAAACTCTTGACACATCAGTTATTTCTCCCCAACTCTTTCTTGGGCTGAGGGGTCTGGTGCATGGAACCTGCACCTCCATCCATGTCTAGGGTACAGGATCAAGGGAAGAACACGATGGATGATCGTTTATATTCGGTGCATGATTGCAGACCTTCATCTGCCGCAGAACATTGGTGAGGAAAGCAGAGCTCTGAGCCCTGGAACTCCTGGGATAGCCACTGCTACAAGCAGCAGCCAGCCAGCTGTGGATTCCTGAGCCTACAAGTGTTTCATGAGCCCAACTCAACACCCACCCAAAGTGTGCCTGACAAATTTTCCCCCCATGCCATCTTGCAGCTCTTGCCTCTCCTGGCCCAGAAACCTGGTCTGAAATATTGATTCACAGCTCAGATCCACAGTGCACCCATGACAGATGCCATTCTGATGACCTGGCCAATGATCTCCGTGCCCCATAGCTAGACCCTTCTCTGATACTTTGGCCTGCTCTGTAGGCAAAGGCTCCCAAAGAGGCTGCTTTCAAGACTTGTAGGACACCTACATCTTGGGAGACCCTTAGGGGCCCACTGGAAATTTCTCTGCCTAGAGCCACAGAGTGAGGTTCAAGCAGACCAGGTGTTGGTCATGGGGCTTGAACTCTGGGACTGGGCACTGTCCCTTCAGCTCTTCAGCTTACCACTTGAACCACAGTAACACTTTCAGTTTTCCTGTGGTTCATTGGAGATCAGAGTCTCCCGGACTTTCCTGCCTGGGCTGGCTTTGAACCATGATCCTCAGATCTCAGCCTCCTGAGGAGCTAGGAGGATAGGCATGAGCCAACAGCACCCAACTGATGTGGACTTTCACCACAGTGGACTAACAACTCCTGAAAGCTTTTCTTTATTTTTTATGTGCCAGTACTGGGGCTTGAACTTAGATTCTGGACTCTAGTCTCTTTAATTTTTGCCTCAAGCCTGACATGCTACCACTTGAGCCACAGTTCCTTTTCTGATTTTGGTAGTTCATCCGCAAGAAGAGTCTCACTAACTTTCCTCCCCTGAGCTGGCTTTGACCCACAACTTCTGATCTCAGTCTTCTGAGTAGCTAGGATTTGCAGGGGTTGAATCACCACTGGCTTTGGGCTAGAAGCTTTTCTTAAACAAGTGTTCTTCCCTGCATTTGCCCTGAGTCCTCCATGTAAAGGATGTCTGAGGGTCAGGAACTGTGAAAAATAGGCTTCCAGCCACATGAAATGGCTGGGATCCATGGTGAAAAGTCAAGGTAATCTTCCCCTTGGGCCCCATACTGGGACCTCCTCCATCTGCCTTTCCTGTGGCTCAAGTACAAACCTTGACCCAGCCTTGAATGTCCTGCCACACTTAAGCCACAGAACCTTCATTCCACCCACACCACCTATTCTACATCACACCTCAGGAAACTTTGTGCATGTTGTACCTTCTGCCTGAGGCTCTGTATCTTGTTCCACATCTTAGAACGCCTGTGGAATTTTGGCAATAGTTATTTCACCTCCCGGAGCAAGTCTTTCCTTCCCTTTTCCCTCTTTTTTTTTTTTTTTAATATTGAGTTGCTAGAGATGGAACTTGTGCAGGCTGACTGGCAAATGCTCTAGCTTGGTGTGTGTGTGTGTGTGTGTGTGTGTGTGTGTGTGTGTGTGTGTGTGTGTGTGTGTGTGTGTGTTTGTGCCAGTCCTGAGGATTGAATTCATGGCCTGGATGCTATCCCTGAGGTTTTGTGGTCAAGGCTAGCACTCTATTCCTTGAACCACAGCTCTATTTCTGACTTTTTGGGTGTTTGATTGGAGAAAAGTTTCTCATAAAGACTTTCATGCTTGCAATTGTGATCCTCAGATCTCAGCCTCCTGAGTAGCTAAGATTACAGCTGTGAGCCACCAGCAACTGTCCGCTACCCTACTTCTTACCTCTAACCTTGGCCCTCCTATGAGTACCAGAAGAATATGTCTCACCAGGATCAGTTTTTTGCCAGACTTGGGGCTTGAACTCAGAGTCTGGGCATGATCCTGAGTTTCTTTTGGTCAAGGCTAGCACCCTTATCACTTAAGCCACAGTGCCACTTTTGGCTTTTTCTATTTCTGTGATACTGAGGGCTTTGTGCGTGCTAGGTAAGCACTCTTCCACTAAGCCACATTCACAGCCCAAGGCTCACTTCTGACAGGAACTATGAGGGTGGAATTTATTGGCTTGCCCCTTTGGGTGCAGAAATAGCTGGCTATTTCATATCTTTGCCAAGATTTGGGACCAGCCTGTGACTCAGCAATGAGGAATGGTGAATGAGGGATAGCCACCAGGCCCCAGAGGAGTAGGCTCAAATATCCTTCAGAGGGATAGAGAATATGGAGCCAGAATCTTTGACAACTCCTACAGCCTAGGAACTGTGATCTCCCTGGAGGCAGTGGCTGGCTGCTAGGTGTCCTGATGGGACATCTCAGCCAGAACATAAGGCACCCATTGCACAGCCCTGGCAAAGCCCGCTGGGCTTCAGTTATTAAATGGCAGAGAAGGATGCTTTGTTCAACGTGCTGGCTCAGACTTAGGACTCTCTGAGGCCTTGCACAAGTTGGGAGGATGGACATGGGAAACCTGCTGAAAGCCCATCATCCATACATCATCCATCCATACACAGAGACATGGAGGTATTTCTTCCTTTGGGGGGGGGGAGGGTGAGGCAGGTCCATGGTTGTACTATGAGAATAGGCCCTGTCCCTGAGCTCCTTTTGCTCAAGGATAGCACTCTGCCCTTGAGCCACAGCCCCACTCATGGTGTTTTTCCCCCTGTCATCTCTTACAGAGAAGAGTGTTGTGGACTTTCCTGCCCCAGATGAATTCAAATTGGCATTCTCTACATCTCAGCCTCAGGAGGAGTTAGGGTTATAGGCAGGAGCCACTGACACCTGGCTTTCTTTTCTTCTTGTTCTTTTTTTTAAATCGTGACCATCTGAAATCTTCAAGGTGTCATTCCAATGGTTTGCATTCACAGTAATCTACCCAGGCCTGGAATTCGAATGCTATGACTACCACCCACAAATGGAGGGAGATCCTGATGAACTCATTCCTGTTCATGTGAATGCTAATGGAATGTAATAAAAGTAATAATTAAATTTGCAGTTAATTCATGATTCTATTTTAGAATGCCACAAAAAAATTATTGGATTTATATCTTCATTCTAGCACCATGGTCTGATTAAGGATATTGACTAATTTGTAATTAATGCTTTTATAAGTATTCAACCATGATACTTCATTAAATAGAGTAATAATTTAGTAACTAGTAATAGGTAAGAACATATATATAATTTAATAATATCCTCACATTCTCTCTTTGTATATGTGTGTATATATATATACATACATATGCAGGTATATATGTATGTATATATATATATATATATATATATATATATAATATGGTGGCTTGATTACAGGTCCTCAAAATTTCCTGGATGCTCAATTTGCCAGAGGCTGGTGTGCTAAGACTGACTCCATTTATGGATTGGGCACTGTAGGTGATTTGAAATCCCAGCATCGCCAAAAATTTATTTGTGGAGTAAGAAGCCAATTTGACACATTTTTTTCCTTCTCTGTGAAAGTCCTGGGTCTCAATACAATGTATAATCCATATACAAATATATCCTACGTGATAGATATAATAAAGGAAATGTTATATGTGTAATAATAATAAATAAATAAGGGTAATAAATGTCATATGCAGTAGAACCCATATAAGTAAATAGATCTTATATACATGAATATTATCTTTTCCAGTGCTGGGGCTTCAATTCAGGCCCTGGGAACTGGTCTGAATTTCTTTTTTTTTTTCTTTCTTTCTTTCTTTTTTTTTTTTTTTGCCAATCAAGGTGCCTGAACTCTGGGCCTGGGCACTGTCCCCCAGCTCTTCATTTCAAAGCTCTACCACTTGAGCCACTTCTAGCTTTTTCTGCTTATGTGGTGCTGAGGAATTGAACCCAGGGCCTCATGCATGCAAGGCAAGCACTCTACCACTGAGCCACCTTCCCAGCCCCATGAATTTCTTGTCTTCAAGGACGGTGAGATTTCCCCTTCACACACAGTGTCACAGAGTTACCCAGACCCTGAGTTCAAATCCCAGGCCTGCTAGAAAAATGGTGCAATTTCCTAACCAGGGTTTTATTGTTATTATTACTTTTTTTTGGCCTAGCACAGGGCTTGAACTCAGGTCTTCGCATCTCTGCCACAGCTGATCATTGGATCCTACTACCCTACTTCAAATTTCGGAGCTGGCAAAAAAAAAATTAATAAATAAAAAGGAGAAGGATAAAACTGAGAAGTTAAAGAAGGTGGTTTTACTTTTTTTTCCTTTGTATTGTGACCATCCTGGGTCTAAATGACAAGCCCCAGAATGTGTACATGACATTGCATTGCTAATGTTTGGTGGGCTATTAGGGAATCTATAGCAGAAACCAGCAACTTATTCTTGGAGGTCGAATCTTAGAACTGCCACTAATGAATGGTGGGAGGTTCTAAGAAACACATTCTGATATACATACGTACAAATGGAATGTTAAAAAAGTATCATTAAATTAGTGGTTAGTGTATGATTATATCCTAAAATTATACACAACAATTATTCTAAATTGACTAATTTTCAATTAATACTTTATTATGTATTCAATCATGATACTTAAAAAAGGAAGGAATAATTTAATTGCCAAAAATTGGTAGTATTATCATATATGCAGTTTCATAATATACAGATATCTCATTTGTTTTATATATATACATCTATCTATCTATTTATCTATCTCTATCTATCTATCTATCTATCTATCTATCTATCTATCTATCTCTATCTATCTATCTATCTATCTATCTATCTATCTATCTATCTATCTATCTATCTATCTATCTATCTCTATCTACCAATCTACACATTTATCTGTTTATTCACTTGACACTCCTGGTGCTCAGTGATAGAATGCTCACTGAGTATGTCCAAAGCCCTGGGTTCCATTCCTCAGTACCAGTTGCACAGAAAAATCCAGAAGTCATGCTGTTTCTCAAGCAGTCCAGTACCAGCTTTGAGCACAAAAGTTTAGGGACTGTGTCTAGACACTTACTCAAGATGCAGAACTGGCACCAAAACAAAACGATAGAATGTTCTGACTGCAAAGATTTAAGGATAGGACTGCAAATACATCATCATAGAGCAAGCTAGGAGTCTGGTGCTGAGAGCTGCAATCTAACCTGACTAGGCAGAAGTAAATTGCTTGCAACCCAGCTACACAGAACCAGATCCTTCTGGGGGCTGAGATCAGACACTGGTGGTTTTAAAATCCAGCCCTGACAGGAAGTCTGCAAAACTCTGAGCTGTGGCTCAAAGTGGTAGAGCTCTAGCCTTGAGCAAAAGATCTTAGGACAGTACCCACAAACTTTCAGTGGAATCCCCGTGGCTGACTCACCACCCCCCCACAAAAAACCCACCCCTCTAAATCATTAGATGTGAACTTTGTGTAGTTTGGTGACACTGATGAAAGCACCCTAATTCTAATGACAGCATGTGTGATACAGCTATGTCATGTGTCTTATATGTGGAATGGTGTACTGAGTGCATTCTTGTATCTGGTCCTTGTAAAAGCTCCACAGATTATTGTGCTGATGACAACCTTGAGGCTCAGATATGTCCCCATGTCAGGGCCTAAATGATGTATGTACTGAACTCTAATGAGTTTTCTCTTGCAGAGAATTGTTTTGGTTTATTTTTCTCGGTCATGAACCTTGAACTCAGGGCCTAACCAGTGACCCTTCCCTGTTGGGCTCATGGTTAGCACCCTACTGAGGGGACCCAAGGATACCCTTACAAAAGTGGTACAGTCTAGGCCTCTGTGGCTGATATCTGTCATCCTGCCTACTTTCACACATTTTTTTTTCCTTCTCTGTAAAAATCCTGGGTCTCAGTATGAAGTATAATCCATATGCAAAAATATCCATGTGATAAGATGTAATAAATGAAATAAATGTTATATATGTAATAATACTAAATAAAATAAATAATGAATAAATAAGGGTAATAAATATCATATGGAGGAAGCCCATGTATGTAAAATGATCACATAAATGAATATTATCTTTTCCATTGCTGGCGCTTAAATTCCAGCCTGGAAACTGGCCTGAAATTTTTGTATTCAACAGTGAGCTTCCCCTCCCCCTCATTGTCACAGAGTTACCCAGACCCTGAGTTCAAATCCCAGGCCTGCCAGAAAAATGGAGCAATTCCAAGTCACAGCCTTAATTTACTTTGTCCAGGCCCCGGGCTTGAACTCAGCTTGTGGCAATTCTGCCTCAGGTTCGATCACCCTAGGCTGGGGTGCAGCCAATGGACCCACAACCCATCCTGAGATCCTAGGACCCGAATTCAAATCTCGGGACTGATAAAAAAAAATGTAGAATGGCAGGGAACGTGGCTCAGTAGTAGAGTGCTTGCCTTGAATGTATAAGGCCCTGGGCTTGATTCCTCAGCACCACATATAAGCAGAAAAAAGCGGTAAGTGGTACTATGGCTCAAGTGGTAGAACACTAGTCTTGAGTAAATAGTTGAGGAACAGTGTCCAGACCCACATTTCTGGCCCCACAACCAACAAAAAAGAAAAAAAAAAAGAAAGACAGAGAGGGGAAAAAGAAGAATAAGGCTAAAATTGGGAAGTTCCAGAAGGCGGTTTTACTTTGTTTTTTCCTTTGCATTGTGACCATCCTGGGTCTAAATGAAAGGGCCCGGAAAGAGTATGTGACCTTACACTGCTGAAGTTTGGTGGGCTATCAGGCAAACCATAGCCAAAACCAGGAACGTATGCCCACGGTTCAAATCCCGGGACTGCCACCTAGGAATGGCGGGAGATCCTAAGAAGCCCATTCCGACATACATCCATATGAATGTAATGTTGTAAAAGTAACAATTACATTAGTAGCTAGAATATGATTACATTTTAAAATTGTAAACAATAATCATAGTACATTGACTATTTTTCAATTAATATTTTATTATATTTTCAACATTGAGAAATAAAGGAAAGAATAATTTAATTATGGATAATTGGTAGTAATAGAGTATATGTAATTTAATAATATACAGATATCTTTCTTATTTTATACATATATATATGTATATATATAAGCCATGTATATATCTATTTCTACACTTGTCACTCCTGGGGCTCAGTGATAGAGTGCTTGCCTAGTATGTATGAAGCCCTGGGTTCGTTTCCACACTACCAGATGCACAGAAAATGCCAGAAGTGGTGCTCTTACTCAAGCACCAAAGAAAAGTTAGAATGTTCTAACTGCAAATATACAAGGCCAGGACTTTAAATATTTCATGACAGAGCAAGCCGGGAATGTGAAGATGACGGCTACCATCTATCCTGACAGCCAGAGGTTAACAGCTGCAAACCAACTCCATTGAACCAGACGCTGCTGGCTCATCTCTAGCTGCTCAGGGGATGAGATCTGACACTGGTGGGTTGAAAACTCAGCCTGGCAGGAAGTCTGTGAGACTCTGAGCTGTGGCTCAAAGTGGTAGAGCTCTAGCCTTGAGGAAAAGATCTTAGGATAGTACCCACAACTTATGAGTGCAACCCCTGAGTCTGATGACCCTTCACCCACTTACCTCCCCACCCCCGACTAACCACCCGTCTAAACTATTAGATATGAACTTGTGTGGTTCCTGACATGTTTATGAAGGAATGGTGATACTGACAAAAGCATCCTAATTCTAATGACAACTTGTGGGATACAGCTATATGAAGAGTCCTTCCTGGGGTGCTAGGTCCTTCACAGGGTGCTCTTTGCTGAGTCCTTCACAGGGTGCTATGTGCTGAGTCCTTCATGGGGTGTATTCTTTCATCTGGTCCTTGTTAGAGCTCCACAAGTAAGATGATTGTACAGATGAGAAACTTGAGGCACAGATATTTCCCAAGGCAGTTCCAAATTTATGAATGTACTGAACTCTATTGACTTGTCTCCTGCAGACAATTGTTTTGGTTTAGTTTTCTCCATCATGAACCTTGAACTCAGAGCCTAGACTCTTATTTTCCTCTTATGCTCATGGCTAGCACTCTACCACGCCAAGCCAAGGACCCCCTCGCAGCAAAGTGTCATGGGTTAGGTGTCTTTAACTGAGTTCTATCATCCTGCCTGCTCAGGAAGCTGAGAATCTGGGTTCAAAACTATCCCACACACAAAAGGTCCCATGACACTATCATCTCCTATTCACCACTTAAAAACTTGAAGTGGAAGCTGGGTGCCGGTGACTCATGCCTGTCATGCTAGCTACTTACTCAGCAGGCTGAGAGCTCAGGATCATGGTCCAAAGCCAGCCTGAGCAGGAGATTCCTTGAGATGTTATCTCCAATGAACCACCAGAAAACCTGAATGTGCTCTGTAGCTCAAATGGTAGAGCTCTCCACTTGAGCTGAAGAGCTGAGTGACAGCACCCAGGCCCAGACTTCAACTCCTCCAACTTACAAGAAAAGAAAGAAAGAAACCTGAAGTGCAGTGCTGGGAATGGTTCTTAGGGGTAGAGTGCTTTGCATGTATGAAACCCTGGCTTTGAATCCTCAGTGGCACATCACTAGAAAAAAAGCCTGAAGTGGCTCTGTGGCTCAAGTGGTAGAGTGCTATCCTTGTACAGGAGAAACTCGGGTACAGTGCTGAGGTCCTGAGTTCAAGCTCCAGGACTGGTATATGCACACAAATTACCCCCCACCCCCTCCACAGATACCAGCAGTGGAACTGTGACATCAAAGGGTAAAGCACTGGGAAGTAGGCCCTGAGAGAAGACTTGAGCTGGTACAGCTTCTTTCCAGGCTTTGCATTTGTTTATAGGGATTTTAGAAAATCTTTAAACAAGGTTATCTAGACCTTTGCCTCAACCAGTCCTGTTCCTGGAATGGAAAGAATGCCTCTAGGTCCCCCTCCCCTTAACAACCTAACTCACATTGATTGTTGAGTTAAAGACAGACCTATAAAACAGATAGGTTGTAATCTGGCTCCAACTACCGGACACCACAGGCTTATGGTGGTAAACCCTGCCTTTCACACATGCTTACAGTAAACTCTCCCTATTGGCCACCTGTGTGTGGTCTGGTATGACCATGCAATACTTTTGTGTGGCATGATCCCATTGGTCACCTGTGCATGACCAGACTCAACCTCATGGATTTTGCCTTTAAAAAGCAAAGAATGGGGGCTGCTCAGAGTAGCAGTATCAGCTCCTGAGCCTGTGCTGTGGCCCTGGCCAGTCAGTGTAGCAACCTTCTCAATAAAGTTGCTTCTTTGTTAACAACTTTGTTGCGGTGGTCTCTGTCACTCCAGACAACTAGGTGTGTTTGTCTCCCTGAGTAGGGGGCTTCCAACTACACAGTGAGCTTCTGTTCTGAGCTCATGGTCAGTACTCAGGCCCTGTGTTCAACCTGTAAACCTATCCACCCAAGGCCCAACTAGGAGAGATCAAAGGTTTCCAAACCTGATGAGCTTCACCAGCCGTACATAACAGGGAACATTTTGATTTTGCAAAGATGCTTAACTGTAGCAAGCTTCCGAAAACCCAGGTAGGCACCTTTGCCGATAATGAATCATTGCATTAGGTTCAGCTCCCTAGTTGTTGTCTGCCAGAAGGAATCTTGAATTAATTGTAGCAGTTTGTTTCAACACTGGAACATAGTCTAACAAAGACAGGATAATTGCAGGGAACTTGGCCTGCCCCAGAATGTGGCACAAATGAAGGCTTCTTGTCACAACAGAGCATTGGGGAGAGAGATATCTTGGGGTACAAAGAGGCCTTATTCTCCTGGTCTTCAAAGTCTGCCCACACTCATCATCACTAGTTGGCCCGGACAGAGTTGTTACAGAGCTGAACAGGAGTGAGGCCTTTTGTCTGCCTGTTCCAACAAAGAGATAGACTTCCTCCAGCAATCTGGGGTGTGGAGAAACCCTCAGGCTTCACTGGGAACAAGGAGGGGAGTCCTGGAACATGCACTGTCTTGAAAGCACCCTCTGTGCTATGAAATCATTCTATGCAAAGAAAATTTCCTAGCTGGGTGCCTTTCTTCACAGCGACTCTGGATGTTCACCAATAGAAATACATTCACACATACACAGACACATGGAGTTACTGGCTCTATTTTTTTTTTTTTTTTTGGTACAGGTCCTGAGGCTTGAACTGTGAGCTTCGACATTGTCCCTGAGCTCATTTTGCACAAGGAAGCACTTTATTGTGCCTTAAACCATGATACATCATTAAATGAAGGCATAATTTAATGTCAAATAATTATTAGTAATATATTACATGTAATTTAATGATATATAGACATCTCACATTCTATAAATATATTTATATATTTAAACATACACTGGAATATACATATACATCTATCTCTCTTTCTCTCTCACTCTCTATGCATATATATGTATTTGCAGCAATTTACACATCTATCTATTTATATATTGGCCACTCCTGGAGGTTAAACTTAGGTCCTGGAAACTCCCTGGCAGCGAATTTGTTTGAGGCTGCTGCGCTTACATTGATCCATTGATGAATTGGGCATTCCAAGCCCTGAGTTTAAATCCCAGCAGTGCCAAAGACAATAGGTGAATTAAGCAGCCAATGTTGACCTAGTCTGCTGTCTGTGAAAATATTGTTTCCTAAGTACAATATGTAATACGTATGCAAATACATACATATGGTGTACATTATAAATGTATATAAATATTATTTTGCCAGTCCTGGGGCTAGAATTCATGCCCTGGGAAATGCTCTTGACTTTTTATTTTATTCAAGGAGGGTGAGCTTCCACTTCACCCACAGCAAAATAGAGTTACCCAGGCCCTGATTTCAAATCCCAGGTATGCCAGATAAAATGTCCCAAATTCGAAGCCAGAACCTTAATTTTTTTTTTGGGGGGGGGGGCAGGCACAGGGCTTGAATTCAGGTTGTCACAATTCTACCTCAGCCTTGATTACACTAGGCTGGGGTGCAGCTTTTAAACCCACAGATGAGCCAGGGATCCTAGGACCCAATTTCAACTCCCAGCACTGGCCAAGAAACAAACAAACAAACCAAAATGGAAGAGGAAAAACAAAGTTTTACACAACGGTTATACCTTTGTTTCTTTTGCACAGTGACAATACTGGGTCTCACTGACTTGGCTTGAAAATTGTACATGACTTTGCATGGCTGAGGCTGGTGGGCGGTCAGTGAAGCCTGAGGTTAACCCTGATACCTGCACCCTGAGTTCAATCCTAGGACTGCCACATACACGTAGCTGAAGGTCCTTGGAAACTGGTTCCTATCTCTAGGAACACTAATAGAATGTTTGAAATGTACTAATTGAATTACTAATTAACTAGTCTTTCTAATGTAAGATTGTATGCATTAAATATAGGTCATTGATTAATTTAATTAATACTTTATTAAGTCTTCAACCGTGATTAATTAATGGAGGAATAATTTTAGACCAAATAATTAGTAGCACTAGAATATACAAAAGTAAGATAGACATCACTCTTTATATAGAGTTATACACTAGAATCTACATAAATGTCTACCTGTCTCTCTCTGTATATGTTTATAGATGCATATATATGTAAATATACACACACTGCATTTTACAAATCTATTTGTTTATATATTGGCCACCACTCCTAGGGCCAAATTTGCCCGACAACTTCATTAGCTTCAGACTGGTGTGCTAATATTGACCCACTCCCCATTCATGAAGTGGGCTTTTAGACCCTGAGTTCAAATCACAGAACTGCCAAAAACTTAAGTAATCCTGGTGGAAGAAGCCAAATGTCCCATTTGTTTTCCATATCGGTGAAAGTCCTGGGTCTCAGGAATGATGTATAGTACACTGGAAAATCTATGTCCTATATAATAAGATATAAAAAAGGTTATGTGTGTAATCATACTCACTAAAATACATAAGAAATAGATATCACACAAAATAAAATGAATAACCACACAAACTGCAATATGCAGTAAACATGTGTATGTAAATATGAATCCTATATTTAAAATCTATAAGAATATTATTTTTGCAAGAGCTAGGACTTGAATTCAGGCCCTGGGAACAGGCCTGACTTTCTTGTGTACCAGCATGGTGTGCTTCCCCTTCTCCCACAGTGCTGTAGATGTACCTAGGCCCTGAGTTCAAATCCCAGGACTGGCAGAAAAAATGGCATGAATAACAAACCTGAAGTAGAGGGCTGGGAATGTGCCTTAGGGATAGAATGCTTTGCATCTATGAAACCCTGGACTTGATTTCTCAGGAACACATCACTAGAAAAAAGCCTGAAGTGGCTCTGTGGCTCAAGTGGGAGAGGGCTATTCCTGTGCAAGAGAAATTAGATACAGTGCTCAGGTCCTGAGTTAAAGCTCCAGAACTGGTGTATGTCTGCATGCGCCTCCGCATACACACAGCCACACACAGACCAGAAATAAAGCTGTGACACAAAATGGTAAAGCACTGGGCTCCTGCGCTGAGCTCATGGACAGGACCCAGGCCCTGTGTTCAACCCCAAAACCTTGCCACCCAGGGCTCAACTAGGAGAGGTCAAAGGTTTCAAAACCTAATGTGCTTCAGCAGTCCTAGATGACAGGAAGTATGGCGAGATGAGACATGTGCTTGGATTTCCAATGCTTCCAGAAACCCAGCAGAAGCATCATAGGCCCATCATCATCCTCAATGAAACATTTCTTGAGTTAAGTGCCCTAGTTATCTGCCAGAAGGACTCCTGAATTATATTGAGCACTGTATCTGAACACCAGAATATAGTCTCACAAAGGCAGGATAAGTGCTGGGAACTTGGCCTTCCAAAGGAGGTGGCACAAATGAAGGCTTCCTCTCACAAGGAGCACTGGAGTACAAAGAGGCCTTTTTGTCCTGACCTTCAGAGCCCATCCACAGTCATCCTCACTAATTGGCCCATATGGAGTTGTTTGTTACACAGCTGTACAGGACTGAGGCCTTTTGTCTGCCTGTCCAGACAATGAGAGAGACTTCTTCTAGCAGGCCTTGGAGGCAGAGAAACCCTCAGGCTGTACTGGGCACTGTGAGGGGAGCCCGGGAACATGCACTATCATGAAAGCAGTCTCTGTGTTATGAAATCATTATATTGAAAACAAATTTTCTAGCTTGGTGCCTTTCATCATAGCTACTCTGGAGCTTCACCTATGGAAATATATCCACACATACACAAAGACATGGAAGAAGGTCCTGGGGTTGAACTATGAGCATAGGCGTTGTCCCTGAGTTACTTTGCTCGAGGGTATTGCATTAACCTTGAGCCACAGCCCCACTTCTGGGTTTTCTGTGATCTCTTAGAAATAAGAGTGTCATGGACTTTCCTATGCTGGCTGGATTCAAACTCAGATTCTCTACATCTCAGCCTCCTGAGGAGCTGGGATTACAGTCAGCAGCCACTGGCACCTGCCTTTCTTTTCTTCTTCATTTTTTAATCTGGACAATCTGACTACTTAACAGCATCATTCCAATGCTTTGAATTTATAAGTAAACTACCCAATGTTCTTTCTCTGAGAAAGATTTTTCTCTCCTCCTCTTCTCCTCTCGTCACAGGTTTGAAGCCAAAAGTGAGAAATGAGTGTCACATGATTTTGGCAGCAAATGTCTACAGGACATGCCAGTTCAGTCACTTAGCATTGAGCTGCAGTGAATTCACTGTCTCAGGACTTGCGGACCAAAAGCTGGAGTGATCCTCATACTCTCTGAATGGCTCCTTAGGCCTAAAATTTATCTAATACTTTTGAGTGTTTTGTGTCTCCAACCTTAAGTATCTAGAACACACTAGAAGCATCTTCATGTTTCCATTTTTCTCTAGTACCTCTCGAGATTTAGACTAAGGGTTTGTGTGGAGCAGATCCTCAGTGAATCCCTGAGGAAAGCCACTTGAAGTCTCCTCAGGAGATCTCTGTTCAAAGCTAGCCCGAGCAGGAAAGTCTGCAAGACTCTTATTTCCAATAAACCACCAGAAAACCAGAAGTGAATCAGTGGCCCAGAGAGTAGAGCTCCAGCTTTGAGAAAGAAAGCCAAGAGGAGATACAAGCCAGACCAGGCAGGAAAGCCTGGCAGGCGCTTATGTCCAATTAACCGAGATGGCTGGAAGTTGAGCTGTGGCAGTGGTAGAGTCTCAGCCTTGAGCAAAACAGCTGAGGAGCACATAGGGCCCTAAGTTTAAGTCCTGGTATGGCCACCAAAAAAAAAATCAAAGAGAAGGCCAAGTGTATGTGTTAGTGTCCTACCTACTTATATGTGTATATTACCTCCCCGAGTGCAAACAGATTGTATGTAATGCTTCTTTTATGTACAGATTTATTTTTCAGATAGGCTTGTTGCACATACTGCATCATTCTCTTCTTTTCAGGCCCATGGCTTTTCTCTTCCAGAGTTACAGGCCTGTCTCCTCATATGATACACGCTTAAGATTTCAGCAGCCTTTATTTACATATTATTATGAGGCCAAGGCAGGAACAGTCACAAATCAGGCAGGGGAAGAGAAAATCAGGGCTTTTGAAATAACCTGTATTCAGAAAATTAAACTTGGGGAATGTAAAATGGTCGCATACATATGTAGAAACTACTATTAAGAAAAAGATGAGAGGACTGCGAATGCGGATTAGTGCCTAGCATGCAAGAAGCCCTGGGTTCCATCCCTCTGTAGCACATGCACAGAAAAAGCCAGAATTGGTGCTGTGGCTCAAGTAGTAGTGTGCTACCGACAGTGCCCAGGCCTTCAGTTCAACTCAAGTACAAGTAACTTCTCATCACCAAGGGAAACCCAGGAAGCTCTTGAACATCAGCCCTTTCAGAAGTGGAAGTCAGAGTGTCATAGACTTTCCTGACCTGGCTGGTTCATCCTGTGAGCCTCAGACCTCAGCCTCCTGAGGTAGGGTAATGGGCCTTGGCTACTGGTGCTTGCTAGGTCAGAACTGAAATAACATTGACAATACAAGTCAACTACTTATCACAAATTGTTTCGGGAGCTTATTAAGCCTTTCAACAATGGACCTTTCAGAACTCTGTAGGACACAGGTTATCATGCTAGAGTCTGAGAGGCTGAGCATATGGATCTGCTAAACTTGAACCTTGAGGTCTCTATCTAATTCTGGTGTACATCAGCGTTCATTTTCCAAGAATGTTCTCCTAATTAGCTAATAGGAAAAGTACTTTAATTAACCCTAACTTTTTTCCCATTGTGGGTCTCAAACTCAATCCTGCACACCGTCCCTGAGCCGTTCATCTCAAGGCGAATACTCTACCACTTGAGCCACAGCGCCACATGAGGCCTTTTGGTGGTTCATTGGTAATAAGAGTCTAACAGGCTTTCCTTGCCTAGGCTGTTTTCAGATCTCAGCCTCCTGAGAAGATAGGGTTGCAGGTGTGGGCCACTGGCATCTGGCCTATTGTTTTTGCCAGTGCTGGGGCTTGAACTTAGGGCCTGGGTACTGTCTCCATGCTACTTTTTCTCAAGGCTAGTGCTCTACCACTTGAGCACTCCACAGCTTCTGGCTTTTTCTGAGTATGTGGCACTGAGGATTCAAACCGTGGCATTGATGCATGTTGAGCAAGCTCTCTACCACTAAGCCACATTCCCAGTCCCACCCTTACAATATTATCCCTCAACTTGCCTATCCTCAAGGAACAGCTTCTGAGTATAAATCATCTAAAGAAATTCCTATAGGAAGGTGTTAAAGATAAACAAGACAAATATCATATTTGGGAAAGACTTTAAACTTGTGAAGCCTGTGACAAATGCCTCCATTTAATTATGTATCATGTTTCAACACTTAATAATGTATTAATGAAAAATGAGTCAATGTCCTAAATTATTGTGTATAATTCTATAATAGATGTGAAAAATGTAATAAATATTATGTGTATAATAATACTAATACAATAAACAATATGTAAATGAATAAAATATAGAAATACAGAAATACAAATTCAATAATTAAAAAATCATAGCTTGTATTAAACATACACATATAATACATAACATATATTACACATGTACATAAATATTACTTCCCAAGCAATAGGAACTCTACCCTGAATTTCTTTTCCTCAAGGACAGTGAGCTTCCCCTTCACCTATGATGCAAAAGAGTTACCCGGATGGTGAGATCAAATAACAGCAGTGACAGAAATACTAGCCCCAGTTCCAATACTGTGACTTAATTATTTTTAATGAAAGCATTATTTTTATTCAGTTCCATACTGATCATTTTAAAAACAGCAGTGTATAATTTTGTATATCTATTGAGACATCCTTCCCTTACCTGCAAAGTGCTTCTCCGAGCTCTAAATTGTTTCCTTTTTTGTACATTTTTTGTTGTAAAAATGTTGTATAGAGGGGTTACAGTTACATGAGCAAAGTAATTAGTACATTTACTACTGAGCATTGTTGCCTCCTCCTTTGTTTTCCCCTTGCCATCCCTTCCCTCCCACCTCCACAGCTATCCCCCAAACCCCCAGCTGAGGTCAGTGACTTAAGTTTTTGTTTTTGGCTTGGCACAAGATTTGAACTCAAGTATAAGAAACTTTGCACCTTCCCTCACATTTCTACAGATTTACCAAGATCCTGAGTTCAAATCCCAGGCTAGGAAAGAAAACTGGCAGAAATTCCAAACCAGGGGGATGTTTTTGAATTTAGTTAAATAATTAATTAATTTTTTTATTTATTCTTTTTCTTTTTGCCATCCATTGAGCTTGAACTCAGGCCATGGCAACTTTACCTCTGCTTCGATTGCCTTACACTGGGCTGCAGCCTCTCACCCATAGTCAATCTTGGGATCCTAGGACCAGAGAGCTTGCAGGAAGAAAAAAAAAGTGGGACAGCAGAAAAAGTGGCGAGCTGCAGAGGACTGGTGGTTTTACGTTAATTTTTTTCTTTGCAGGGTGACCTTCCTGAGTCTGAATGAAACGGCTGCAAAGTGGAGCTATACTGCTATTGCTGAAGGCTGGTGGGCCATCAGAGAAGCCATAGGCGAAACCTGCCAACATAGGCACTGGGTTAAAAATCTAAGTCCTGACACCTACCAATGGCAGGACATCACAAGAGACTCATTCCTATGCATAGAAATACTGATTGAAAGAGTAGTTCGTGCATCAGTCGAGTCTAAAAGTGGATGTAATAATCCTAGGATGCTGATTGATTTTAATTGATAGTTTATTAAGCATGAAAAGAATTATATTACTTCAAAGGCAGTATAATAAATACCTAAGAGTTAGTAGGAATGTAGTAGGCATCATACAGTCAGATAGATGGCTCTGGCACTCTACCAATATGAATTAATTGTATACCACCATCTGCCAATCCATGTATCACTGTTTTGGCCAAACCTGGGGCTCTATCTCAGTGCCTGGGAACCACCTCACAGCTTCATTGGCTAGAGGCTGCCATGCTCACCCTTACCCATTCATGAATTGAGCCTGCTAGGTCCGAAGTTCAGATCCCAGCACTCTCAGAAGTTTAGTCTTGGAGTAAGAAGCCGAGTCTGACACATGCTTTCCTTTTCTGGGAGAGTCCTGGGTGTCAGGCATGGTAGTGAACATATCTACAAATCTAGATGCTATGTGATACGAAGTAAACAATGTAAGAAACGGTATAGGGGTCAAAAGAGTCAATAGAATAAATGGTAAATAAATGAATAAAACAAGAAATGAAATGAATAACCATACCAAACATGATATTGTCTGACTATATGGAAGTATAAATCCTGTCTTTAAAATGTAAATAAAATGTATACAAGGAGTATGTTTTCTAGGACTGAGGCTTGAATTCAGGCCTAGGGAACAGGACTGACTTTTTCGGCTTCACATATGACGTGATTTCCCCTAGCCTGACAGTGCGGCTATTTACCCAGACCTTGAGTTCAAATACCAGGCCTGGCAGAAAAAATGGCACGAATTGCAAAACAGGGAGAAAAAGAATTGTTTGTTAAAATTTTTTAATTGTTAAATTTTTTAATTGTTTTAATATTTTTAATTTAATTTTCTTATTTGTTTTTGGCCATGCACGTGGCTTGAACTCAGATCATGATGCTCTGTCTCAGCTTCCATCACACTAGCCTGGGGTGCAGCCTCCAGAACCAAAGCCAATCCTGGAATCCTAAGACCCGATGTCTGACAGGAAAACAAAATGAAAATGACACTAAAACAAGCGATGAGCCGCACATGGTAGACAGTTTCTTGGCTTTGGTTCCTTGCATGGTGACCATCCTAGGTCTGAATGACATGGATGCCATGCCCCTGTGACCTTTCATTGCTGAAGGCTGGTGGACTGTCAGGAAAGCCATAGGCCAACCCCACAACACAGTCCTTGAGTTCAAATCCTGGTCCTGACAACTACCAATGGCAGGAGATCCCAAGAGACTCCTGCCTGTGCATAGAAATTCCGATAGAATGGTATCCAACACATGATTTAATAGTTCTTGCAGTTGTTTGGACTCAAATTAGAAAAAATAATACTAGGACGCTGATTGAACTCAATTAATGGTTACTTAGGCATGAAAAGAATAATATTCCCTCAATGGAGGCATAATAACTACCTAAGACTTGGTAGGAATGTAGCAGATGTCATTGAATACTAGATGCATGGCTCTGGCACTCTATACTAATATGTATTTATTGATGTACTACCACCTGCCTATCCATGTATGGCTATTTTGGCCACGCCAGAGGTTCGATCACAGAGCCTGCCAAAAATTTCATCCTGGAGTAAGAAGCCAAGTGTGACACCTGTTTTCCTTTTCTGTGAGAGTGCGGAGTGTCAGGCATGATGGAGAACAAGTCTACAAATCTAAATGCTATGTGATAGGGTGTAAACAATGTAATACATGGTTAGTTGTCATCATAGTAAATAAAATAAATTGTAAAAATAAATGAATAAACCAAAAAGTACAATGAATGACCACACCAAACATAATATACACTGAACACCTGTCTGGAAGTTCAATCCTATCTTTAAAATACATGTAAGGACTAAGTTTTCCAGGGTTGGGGCCTGAATTCAGGCCTAGGGAAGAGGCCTGACTTTCTGATCTTCAAGCATAGAGAGCTTCCCCTTCCTCCACAGTGCAACAGAGTTACCAGACCCCGAGTTCAAACCCCAGGCCTTGCAGACAAAAAATAGCATACATTCCAAGCCAGGGAGCTTCATTAGCATTTTTCATATTTTTTAAAGTTCACTTGGCCTTTATTTGATATATTTTGATTTTATAACAAGAGAGTTTTTCAAAAAGGGGTTTAAACGTTTACATTTCAGCATAGCACATTGGTGTTTCCATTTTGACCATCTGCCATGAAGACTGAGAATGAAAATGAGTACATCATTCCTCTCTAGAGGGACAGTTGATGTTATTTCTATTTAGAGTTATTTCTATAACTATAAACTCCCTGTAATTGTATCGTATGATTTTTCCTCAGTGCCTACCACAAGATACTCTAGGGGAGACCTCATACCACAAAAGGTTGGGTTTCTGAATAAATACTCACTTCTATGAGGACAGGAAGTACTTGTAAGCATTATGGAAATAAAGTGAATTTTAAAATGAGAAACGAACACATTGGGAGTGGAATGTAGCTCAGTAGTGGAGTACTTGCTTAAAGAGCATAAGACCCTGGAAGAAAACAAAGACAATTTTCCTAAAGCTCAGAAGGTTAGAATTTTATGATCTGTATGAACAAACTTCTTTCTTTCTTTTTTTAATTTTTTGTTGATGGTAGGGCTTGAACTCTGGGCTTGGCTGCCACCTTCAGCTCTTCAACTCATGGCAAGTGCTCTACAGCTTGAGCCACAGTGCCATTTCCGATTTGTTGGAGATAAGCCACAGTGCAATTTCTGGTTTAATGGAGATAAGAGTCTCATGGACTTTCCTTTCCAGGCTGGCTTTGAACCGCCATCCTCAGATCTTAGCCTCGTGAGTAGCTAGGATTATAGGCGTGAGCAACTGACGCCCAGCACATGAACAAATTTATTAAAGATTGATTCTGAGGAATGAAACTTGGAATACACTTATAATATAAATAACTTATAATGCCATGGTTAAGGCACTAATTCAGAAGTATTTATTCATTGGCTGGTTTCTTAGATTATTGAAAGATATATATATATATATATATATATATATACATTTTTAATATATATACATATATATTATTAAAACATAGCTTTGAAGTGTATCTAAAAGCATATGTGCTCATGTAAATTTATACAACTGCACAAGCTTGATTTTTTATTTTCAGTTTGTTGGTACCATAAATTAGGTGGGAGGTGTGTACTGTTGTTTTGTTCTCTGTTTTTGGAGGATTTTTCTCTGCTTTCTTTCCCTACCCCGCTACTCCGCACTTGAATTCAGCTTGCTCTTTCTTGGCTTGATTGTTCATAGCTGATTTTCTACAACTTCAGCCATACCTGTAGCCTAGCTTTTTGCCAGTTAATTGGAGATGTCGCCTCTCAGGCTTTTCTGCCTGGATTGGCTTTGAAACTTCATCTTCCAGTTCTCACCTCTTGAGTAGCTGGGATTACAGATGTGAGCCACTGGGATGCCTAGGGATGAATTCGAATTTGGTGGGTGTATTATTTCTGTTTTTCTAAGCATGGGATCATCTAATATAGAATTTCTGTGAATATCCTGGGTATGAAGTAATATATATAATACATATGCCAATCTGTATAGTTCTCATAAGATGTAATCCATTTAATACATGTTATAAGTGTAATAATAGTCAATATAAATAATGAATGAATGACTAGTGCAAAAAATAAAATAAATACACAGTCAAATAATATGCAGTAAACATAAGGATGTAGATATTAATCATTATTTCAAATGTGCATGAATATTACTTTGACAGGGCTGGGGATTGAATTCAGGCCTAGGGAAAAGGACTGAATGGCTTGTCTTCAAAGACGGTGAGTTTCCCCATCCTCCATAGTGCATTAGAGTTACCCAGACCCTGAGTTCAATTTCTAGGCCTGAGAGGAAAAAAAAAGGCACGAATGTCAAGCTGGGGAGCTTCATTAGTATTTTTACAATTTTTTTTTTCCGTGGGGCTTGAGCTCTGGCCTTGGGCGCTGTCCCTGCACTCTTCAGCTGAAGGCTAGCACACAACCACTTGAGCCACAGCACCACTTCTGGTTTTCTAGTACTTTATTGGAGATAAGAGTCACATGGGCTTTACCGCTTGGGTTGGATTAAGCCTCAATCCTCAGTCTCTTGAGTAGGTAGGATTATAGGTGTGAGCCACCGGTGTCCGGCTATTTTTAATATTTTAATTTTTTTTGATTGATTGATTGCCAATCACGGGGCTTGAACTTAGGTTGTGGCAACACTGCCTGAGATTCCTTCACCCTAGGCTGGGATGGTGCAGCTTCTGGACCCACAGCCGATCATGGGTTGATATGCCTCTGGGGCTGACAGGAAAACAAAATGAAAACAGCACCTAAAAAAACCACGATCTGTGGATGGTCGGCGGTTTCTTGGTTTTCCTTCTTTGCATAGTGACCATCCCGGGTCCAAATTACACGGCTGCAACCTGTAGGTTACCTGGCACTGCTGAAGGCTGGCAGGCTGGCAGCGAAGCCATAGGCCAACCTGAACACCTAGGTCCTTAGTTTGAATCCCGTTCATGCCACTTACAAAGTGCTGGGGAGCCTAAGAAAGTATTGCCTATCCATAGGAGCACCAGAGGAATGTGAACAATGTCATGGTTGGATGAGTAGTTCATCAATCAGTCTAGCAGAAAATTATACCCAATAATCACAGGACACCGACTAATTTTAATTCATAATTTATTATGCACTAAAAGAATACTATTGATTAAATGGAGCCCTCACTAAAGACCTGAGAATCCATAGGAGCGTAGTATGTGTCATTGAATACTAAATAGACATTTCTGGCAGTATGTAAATATCTAAATTTATATTTATTTGTATACCGTCATCTGAATAGAATATTTTTGCTATTTTGGCCAAACCTGAAACTTGTTCCCAGGTCTTCGGGTCCACTTGGCACCTGCATGAGCTAGATACTGCCGTGCTAACACTCACCCCTTCAGGAATTGGGCCTCCTAGTCCCTCAGTCAAGGTCCCATCATTACCAAAAGCTTCTTTCTGGTATAAGATTCCATGTGTGACACCTGTTTTCCTTTTCTGTGCAAGTGTTGGGTGTCAGGTATGATATACATATTATGTCTGCAAAGGTACATGCTATGGAATAGATTGGAACAAATGTAATAAATGTTATAGGTGTACTCACAGTCCATAAAATCAATGCTAAATCGATCAATCAATCAATAATAATACAATATAATGAATCACTCCAACAAACACGATTTAAAATGAATATAGAGATATAACTCAAATATTTAAAATGTTTATAAATGTTATGTTTTTCAGTACTGGTACTTGAATTCAGGCCTAGGGAAGAGTTGAGAAGTTCATGCATAATTCACATAGGAAATGATCTTAAGGGTGCATGAAGTGTGACAATAATAATTATATTCAGGAACTCGAGGCATTGGGAAAGATCCAAGAATCAGTAGTCACATGGAAGATAGGATTCCAACACAGCTCACAACATTTCTAACTATATACAAACAGGCCTTTATGAGCATATTAATTTCAGCTTATGAATGTGTGAATATGGTGCTCCACCCCCACCTCGGGGCTACATCTCAGGTCCTGGTATGGTCTAGCTCCTTAGTGGCTCACAGGCTGGTGTGCTCATGTGGACCCATTTGGCAGTTGGTTCTGCTAGGCCCTGAGTTCAACTTCCAGCACTGCCAAAAGGTTCATCCTGATGTGAGATGCCAAACCTTGCAGATGTTTTCCAATCCTGTGCAAGTCCTGGGTCACAGCTAGGATCTAGAAAGCATAGGCAACTCTATAGTCATGGGAATAGGTTGTCATCCATGTGAGCACAGTTATATATGTCATCCTATACTCAATGAAATACACAATACATAGATGAATTAGACACAAAATAAAAAGTTTAACTACACTGAAAACAAGGTGCATACAACACCTATATGTAAATAGAGATCCTAGGTTTAAAAGAGGTGGGCTTGTCCAGTGCTGGGGCTTCAAATCAGGCCCAGTACCAGGCCTGACCTTTTAGTCTTCAAGGACAGTGAGCTTCACCTTCCCCCACAGTGCAACAGAGTTACCCAAACCTGAGTTCAAATCCCAGCTCTAGCATCAAAATGGCACAAATTCTGAGCTAGGGTTCTTCATTCATAGTTTTTTATTTTTTATTTTTTTAACCAGATCCAGGGCTTGAACTCAAGTCGTGGCAACTCTGCCTCAGCTCTGATCATCCTCGGTTGCAGACTTTGGATCCACAGCCAGTCCTCGAACCCTTGGACTCTGGGCTTTGCTGGAAAAAAAAAACCTTCGAGGGGAAAAAAAGCAGAGGAAATTCCATCTGGCTCTTTTATGTTTATTTTCCTTTGCATGGTGACCATTCTGGGCCCAAACATGGCTGCCTGCAGAGTGAACATGACCTGGCATGGCTGAAGGCCTGCTGATTTTCTGTGGAGCCACAGGCTAACCAAACAGTGAAGGCCCTGAAGAGGAATCCCAGTCAGCCTTGTTACGATGAGGGAATGGCTGGAGATCCTGGGACACTCGTTTCCAGACCTAGGAAGAGTCGTGGAATGCAATCAATCTCATCCTTGAATAAGTAGTTCCTGCTTGATGCGAGTAGGAAATGATAGGCAAGACTCATGGGGTATTGATTATGTTTAATAAAGAGTTGATGAAACATGACCATAATCATCACAGTCATGAAATGGAGGCATTGGGGAAGATCCAAGAATCATTAGTCACAAGGTAGATTGGATTCCATCACTGGTCGCCATCACTGTGGGGCTCATTCTCAGGTCCGGGGAATGGCCTAGCCCCTTAGTGGCTCAAAGGCTGGTGTGCTTACCTTGACCCATTCGCCTATTGGGCCTGCCAGTCCCCGAGGTCAGATCCCAGCACTGCCATTAGATGAGTCCTGATGTGAGAAGCCAATCCTTGCACCTGTTTTCTGTCCTGTGAAAGTACTGGGGCTCAGCTAGGATTCAGTATGCTGTATAGGCAACTCCATATTCACGGGAATCAGTTGCCATCCATGTCAGAACAGTTATAGCTGTCATCAAATGTAACAAAATACAAAATGCATCCATGACTAAGACACACAATATAAAGAATAACTACACTAAATGCATGATGCATTCCACATCTCTATGTACAGAGAAATCTTATGTGTAAAGCAGGTGAGCATATGATTTTTGCCAGTACTGGGGCTTTAGTTCAGGCCCTAGTCCTAGGACCTTGTAGTCTTCAAGAATGGTGAGCTTCACCCACAGTGCAACAAAGTTTCTCAGACCTGAGTTGGAATGTCAGAGGTGACAGAAAAATGGTGAGAATTCTGGGCCATGGTGTGTTATTATCATCATCATCATTATTATTATTATTATTATTATTATTATTATTATTATTATTATTATTATTATTATTATTATTACTATTACTATTATTGCCAAGCATGGGAATTGAACTCAGTTCATGACTACTCTGCCTCAGCTTCGATCACCTCAGGTTGGTGGGGTCCCATGGGCCCGAAGCCGATCCTAGAATCCTAGGCTCTTACGTTTGCAGGAACAAATGACAGAAAATTGACAGAAAAAATGTGGCAGGATGAATTTTTTATATTTTCTTCTTTTGCACGGTGACCATCCTGGGTCTGAATTACACGGGTGCAAAGGGTACTTCACCTTGCATTGGAGAAGGCTCAGGGGCTATCAGGGAAGAAATAGGCCCATGTGGCAGCATAGGCCCTGAGCTTGAATACTGGTACTGACACCTACCAGTTGGGGGAGATCCCAAGATACTTGTTCCTGTGCATGGGAATAACAATGAAATGTTAGCAAACTCATGATTGAATGAAAAGTTTCTGCTTGTATTAATCTAGTCCAAAATTAGATGTAATGATCCTAGGAGGATGATTCATCTTAATGAATGGTTTATTAAGCAAGAAAAGGATCCTATTCCTTCAACGGTGGCATAATAAATACCTAAGAGGTAGTAGGAATGTAGTTGATGTCATTGAATCCTAGGTAGATGTCTCTGGCACTCTGTACAAATATATATTTATTGGTGTTCTACCACCTGTCTATCCATGTATGGATATTTTGTTCACCCCTGTAGCTCAACCTCAGGGTCTGGAAATTCCCTGGCAGCTTCATTGGCTAGAGGTTGCCGTGTTGACACACCCATTCAGGGTCTGAATTGGGTCTGCCAGTACCTGAGTTCAGATCCCAGCACTGGCAATAATTGGATCATGGAGAAAGAAGCTGAATGTGATACCTGCTTTCCTTTTCCCTGAGAGTCCTGGGTGTCACACATGATAGAGAACACATCTAAAAATCTAGATAATATGTGATGGGTTGTCATCAATATCATAAATGGAATATGTATCATCACAGTCAATAAAAAATCTCATATCTAAAATATACTTGGAACGCAAAAAATTAAATCCCCCAACAACAAATCCTCAAAGAAACAACTGCCCAATAAAAAAGTGGGCTAACAACTTAAAGAGAATTTTCTCTTAAGAGGAAAGAAGCATGGCCAATAGACACATGAAGAAATGCTCAACCTCCCTAGCCATAAAAGAAATGCAAATCAAAACAGCATTGAGATACCACCTCACCCCAGTTAGAATGGCTAGAATCAAGAACTTTAATAACAACAGATGCTGGAGGGGATGTGGACAGAAGGGAACTTTACTGCATTGTTGATGGGAGTGTAAACTTGTTCAACCACTTTGGAAAGTATTATGGAGGTTCCTCAAAAGACTCTACATAGATCTCCCCAATGACCCAGCAATCCCACTTTTGGACATTTACCCAAATGTTTACAAACAAGACCACACTAAAGCTACCAGCACGACTATGTTTACTGCAGCACTATTTACTATAGCTAAGATATGGAACCAACCCACATGCCCCTCAGTAGATGAATGCATCAAGAAAATGTGGTATATATAAACAATGGAATTCTATGCCTCCATCAGAAAAAATGACATTGCCCCATTTGTTAGGAAATGGAAAGGCTTGGAAAAAATTATACTAAGTGAAGTAAGCCTGGTCCAAAGAATTATAGATCCCATTGTTTCCCTTATTTGCAATATCTAGAATATGTCTGAGTCAAGCAGAAAAGGTCAGATAAGGTGATGCTAGGGAAATGAGCCCTAAGATATGTACTCAAATGTTTTTTTTTTTATTTCTTGGGATTGTTTCTAACACATTTATAAGATTACTTTTTGTTGCTTTGTATGTGCCTTCCACACAGTATAACCTCTGCTTTCACTGTATTTGATGTAGGTATAATTTGTGGAAGGGAAGGGGAAAAACAAATCGTTTAAATAGGGATAGAGGTGGACCCATTGCAACAATGAGATGTACAAGTCGTTATGTCGAAAACGAACTTTACAACTTTGGTGTGGCAGGGGCGGAGGGGGGGCAGATCGGGGAGGATTTTGGGTGGGGGCTGGGAGGAAGATGGGAAGGGATGGGAAGGGGAAACAAAGGAGTAGGCTATAATGCTTGATAAGAAACGTACTCATTATCTTGACCATGTAGTTCTAACCCCTCTATACAGTATTTTCAAAATAAAAAAATGGAAAATAAATGAATAAAACAGAAATACAATAAATAACCACAACAAACCGGATATAGACTGACCATCTATACGTATGTACAAATCCTACCTTTACAATGTATATAAATAGAATGTTTCCGGGTTGGGTACTTGAATTCAGGCCTAGGGACCAGGCCTTACTTTCTTGTCTTCAAGCATGGTGAGCTTCCCCTTCATCCACAGTGCTTCAGAGTTACCCAGGCCTTAAGTTCAAATTCAAAGGTAGGAGAAACGGCGTTAATTGCAAGCCAGGGAGCTTTTTTTTTTTTTTTTTTTTTTTTGCTTTTTTTGGCAAACACAGTCTTGAACTCAGGTCATGGCAACCGTGCCTCAGCTTTCATCACCATAGGCTGGGGTGCAGCCCCTGGAAACACAGCCTATCCTGAGATCCTAGAATTCAGGCCTTGTGCCGGGGGAGGGGGGTGGGGAGGTGGGGGGTGAGGGCTGGGGATGAGAGGGGATGCACAGAAAAAAATAGTGGGATGGTGTTTTTTCATTTTCTTCTTTTGCACGGTGGCCATCTCGGTCTGAGTGATCCGGCTCCAAAGGATACTTCACCTTGCATTGCTGAAGGCTTGCAGGTTACTGGGGAAGCCATAATCCCGAACAATGATTAGCCAGGCACCAGTGGCTCTCACCAGTCCTCCTTGATACTTACAAGGCTGTGATAGGAGGATCATGGTCAAAGTCCCCCTAGGCAGGGAAGTCCTTGAGACCCCTGTCCAACCTCAATGCCAACAAAGCCAGAAGTAGAGCTGTGTGGCTTAAGTGGTAGAGGGCTAATCTTGAGCAAGATCAGCTCATGGACTGTGCCCAGATCCTGAGTTCAAGTTTCAGGACTGGCAACAAACAGACATAAAAAACAATCTGTGCAGCCATCTGGATAAAGCAGGTCTCCCTCTTGTCCCCAACTGGATTGGACATAGTTTCCTGGTAAAGGGTATGCTGTCATCTTGACTCCATCCATTATGTCTGCATCAAAGCATTCCAGGCACACCCCCATTCTTTCATGGTTCTTTTTGACCAATGGGATACAAGAATAGTTGCCACGCCCACATTCCATGCTTCCCAGTAGCACCTGGATTCCCTCTGTTGGGTGACACCACTACCAGCAGTTGAGGAAGGTAGACGTGGCTGAGTGGTGAGCAAGAGTCTTCATGTGACTTTAAGATAGAGTAGGAAATTACATCCTATTCGGTGAGTGGGAGAAGAGAGGATTTCCTACAGCCTGGGAATGTAGCCAGCCCAACTTTCCCATCCCGGCTCTCAGATGTCTGAAACAATAAGACTCAATGAGAGAACTGTGGGCAAGAAACTGCCACAAGAACACCAGCAGTATCCTCCCGACAGACCTGAAACATTCAAGAAAACAAAGAATACGAAAAAGGGAGGAATCGCCAAGACAAACACCACTGGGGAGCCAGATTGAATGGAGAGTCGGGCCAAAGGTGATGTGGACCATGGACCTCCCCTGCCTTTGGACACAGTCACAGCCTCCAGGATCCAGAGTGTCAAGGGTCCCAATACCACCAAGGATCCACAGAGGTGCTACCGCATGTAGTGCCCACCCTGGACCACAGAAAGAAGAAACCAGGTACTCTGTGCCATCATCCAACCACTGAAGTAGGGAAAGACAGACCCACAGGATCAATGGGAGTAAGAGAGGGAGAAGATAGCCCAGTTGTATGCAGCACCAAAAATGGAGGTAGAGATCCACAAGGCACCCATACAGCGGTTGGTTTCAGCAGAAAGCGATTTACAATGTGCACTGGCCCAAGTGCAGCAGGCCACTGATGACAGAAAAAGGGATCACAAAGCTCTCACCAGCTGCCTGCAAGCTAAAGAGTTGCCCATGGCAGAGCTGGAGATAGCGGCTTCTGTGATCACTGCTGCAAAGAAGGAGACCAAAATGTTCTTCGAACAGCTGAATGATGTGACCCTTCAGCTCTAGGAAAAGACCAGAAGCTAAGATGTCCTGGAGCAAGTGAACACAGAGTTGCAGGAGAAGCTGGAAGTGCTGTGGATACAGAGGAGCAACGTGAAGAAAATATGCAAGTTCCAACAAGCGCTGGAGGGGCATGGGGTACTAAAGAGACTACTGGACAACCTGAGCTGGCTGGTGAC
This sequence comes from Dipodomys merriami, assembly GCF_024711535.1. Taxonomy (NCBI): domain Eukaryota; kingdom Metazoa; phylum Chordata; class Mammalia; order Rodentia; family Heteromyidae; genus Dipodomys; species Dipodomys merriami. The sequence goes on along the minus strand of NW_027203904.1, from coordinate 986,429 downwards.
CACAGCGAATCTGGAGAGAGAAACCTTCATGTAGGACGTGTGCATTGAGAGTTCCGCATGGAGGGAGGAGGCATGGCGGCTGACCCAATGGCTGAACCAACTGACAGAAGAGAAGGAATGAGGGTCAAGGCATGTGTTGGAACTAGGGAATGAGCTGCAGGAACTGAGAAGGAAGCTGGTAAAGCCACAGCCCCCCGCGGGACCATCTCAGGCCAAGTGGCATCTGCAAGCCCAGGCCTACAGCAAGGAGATGGAGTTGAAAAACCTGGAGGAACAACTTCACATCCAGGTCCTGGAAAGCCAGTCACCGTCTTCAGAACATGGAGCAGCAGGAGCAATGCTGAGACTGGAGGAGAAAGCCTAGGATCAGCACGAGATCCCTGAGACCCCACGATGAGCATGTGTGTGGGATGGACAACCGGAAGAAAAGCTGGCTCTGCTGGGGGAAGCTCTCCACAGGGTAAGCAGTAAGAAGGAGGAGCTCGCCAGCATCCTGAACTCAGAGCAGCAGATGAAGAAACATCTGCGGGAACAGTAGGACTGCTCAGAGGAGAAGATAGGAAAATCGGTAGTAGTGGTTGAGAGAGAGAGCCAAGCAGCTCAGGAGCAGCAGCAGCAGTCCCTGGGACAGTGCAGGAGTTCAGAGCCTCCTGTGAATGGCACATCTCCTCCAATGAGCGGCTGTGCTCTGAGAAGGAGGCCCTGCAGCAGCACTTAGAGAGGCAGATCCAGCTGCTGGAGCAGCTGAAGCAAGTGAAGGACTCAGCAAACTGGAGTGACCAGGTGGTGTCCCCGAAGTGGCAGGACACTCTCAAGTGCCTGGAAGCCAGCAGATCACAGGAGGAGTGCCTGCAGGCCCAGGTGAGCTTCCTGGTTTCCCTGTGCAAGGTGAAGGCATGAGCCCTGTAGAAACAAAAGATAAGGAGGCGATTCTCTGCCCCCCGCCCCCCATCGCGATGTGACCATCACAGAGGATGGAGATGTTCCCCAGACCAAGAGTGACATGGCCCTGAGAGTTCTCTTGGAGGATGAGATCCACAGGGGGAAACTCCTGACACAAGAATGGCAGGCCAGTTGCAGTCGCCCCTTGGCCGACCCAGCAGCTCAGTGCCAGACTGAGCTGGAGCCACAATGCCTCAGCCCCATGAGCTGCCACCATAGCATGTGTGGGGATGGGAAGCTGGACACATGGGCATCTGAAAAGAAAATCTGCTTTGTCCATGACCTGCCTGATGAGATGGACTTCGAGAGTCCAGGAGGTGAGTTCCCCCATTGGTGCAGCCATCTCTCAGCAAACATCCGAACTATCGAGGAGTCCCTCATGGTGTGTAAAGAGCAGATGTTGGTCCTGAATGAGCTGTGTTGGGACAAAGCCCAGTGCATGCACTCGCTGTCCTAGGAGATGCTGGAGAAGAGGAGAGTGCTGTGGGAGCTGCTGTCACTCCTCGCAAGGGAAAGCACAGACAGCAATCTCCAGATGCCAGCACAAGCTGAGCCCCCCACCACCAACACTGCTTCAGAGGCCACAGGGCCTGTGGTGGGTGAAATGAGGGAGGAGCAGAAAGGTTATGAAGAATTGCAACTTAAACACAGCATGGAAACTGCCAGAGGAGAGGAAAGAGTTCCCGACCCCTTAGTGGACTCCCCTAAGGACCATGTCCTGCCCCAGATGCCCCACATCTAGATCAGCCCACAGCTCCCAGGCTCAGGGGAGGAGTGCTCCCTCACTTTCTCCTGTAGACTGATGCAGATGATGACTCTCTATGTGACATACTGACTCTCAAAAGCCTTGGCAACCACCAGATATAGGTGACCAAGTGGCTTTCTTTCAAGCCTCCATCTGCCGGGTGAAGGGAAGGATAAACTGGGGGTAGGGTAGGGCAGAGGCTGCAGGGCGTTGGCCTAAACTCAAGGGACATCTAATGGCCCATTGGTGGCCAGGAAAGAGACCCATGTTATGCTTATCACAAAGAATAAATTGTTTTCAAACCAAAAAAAAAGGCCTAAAAACAAAGATTTGTTCTTCCAGCCTTGGGGCTTGAACCCATGCCTATCCACTGTCCCTGAGCTCTTTTTGATCAAGGCTAGTCCCACCTCCCCTTCCACTTTCTCTGTGTGGAATAGAACCCAGGGCTTCAGGCATGCTAGGTGAACACTCTACCACTAAGCCACATTCTCAGCTAGGATGATTCTCCCCGCTCCCAAACCCATATGGCCATTCCTCAGATAAATAGATAGTAAGGGCTAGGATGAATATGAATCACAAGTTTGGTTCACACCAAAATATTCCTCCGCCCCCTCTTCCCACACTCTTAGTTGAAGTTTCTCTTCTACCATTGAGGGTTGAGAGAGGGAGAGGGGAGTCCCAAGAGAGTACCAACAAGAGTGGCCCCCTGAGTCCTACATCCTCCCCCACACAAGTAGTCCTTCAGATTCCAATCTTATCTGACTCAATGTGAAGTCTACACTGTCTCCCCACCACTGCAAGGCTCAGGAAGAAATCAAGGTCAGCCATGGCCTCAGCCTACACCCAAGGTGGAAGCTTCTAGTCCCAGACCTACTCCCACCTCTGACTGCCCCTAGTTAGGCCAGACCCACCACTCACCACTATGTTGGTGGTGATGACCTCATGGATGGATTCCAGGAAGAAGGTCTATGGCAAAGATCAGAAGCAGCCAGGTGAGCAGGGCAGAAGGAGGTGGGGAGATTGCTCTGGGATCTTCCTTGGAGCCCTCCCATCCAGCCTGACCAATGCTGACCCAAAGCACGGACAAGGCCAGGGGGTGAGACGAGATTGAGGAGCACAAGAATAAAGGAGGTACTTCTTTGTCTTAGAGGACTTGATTAATTCCAATTATAACTAATTCCAATTATATTTGGCCCATGCCAATCCCAAAGACAGCATGCATTACCTCTCTTTGTTGTTGTTGGGTGTGAGCACTGTCCTTGAGCTCTTTTTCTCAAGGCTGTCACTCTACCACTTGAGCCACAATGGCACTTTTTTTTCTGATGGTTCATCAATAAGAGTCTCATACACTGTCCTGCCCAGACTGGCTTGGCACCATGATCCTCCAGATCTCAACTTCCTGAGTAACTAGAATGACAGGCATGAGCCACCAGTGCCCAGAATGTGATGCCTTTTGAAGGAATCTTGGCTAGTCTGTAAAGGAGCCCCAAAGGGCCTAGATAGACCATAACCCAATCAAGGCACTGTGATGGGGGAAGGTTGACCTTCTGGCCATTCTGTTCCCCCAAAATTGAAGATGCCAAGTGATGTTGTATGCACCAAACACCTAGGCCAGCAGCCACCAGGCTTATTGTGGAAAAAGTAGAAAATATCCAAAGACTGCAGTGTAGAAATCTCTGATTTTGCATGCATGTGGTGTGTGCATGTGTGTGTGTGTATGTGTGTGTGTGTGTGTGTGTGTGTGTGTGTGTGTGTGTGTGTGTGTGTGTGTGTGAACTAAGGGCCTAGGTTCTATCCCTGAGTTTTCTTGCTCAAGTCTAGTGCTTTGCCACTTGAGCCACAGCCCCACTTGCTTTTGGTTGGTTAATTGTAGGTAAGAGTCTCAAGGACTTTCCTCTCCAGGGTGGCTTTGAATCATAATTGGTGCCCCCAGGGAAGCAAGAGTAAACACAACTCCCAAGTACTATCCCTATGGTGGGCTACTCCTGCAGCCTTGTGGCTACACAAGGAACATGCGGCCCCATGCCATTATCCTCTAGAGTTCATTTTGGGGAAGTGACCAGAGCCATGCTGACTTTTGCTCACCCTGATTGCTGATGCCAGAGCAGGTCTGTTCAACACGAGGCCAAGAAAGCTCCAGGAAGCCCAGCTTTCCAGGGACACAAGGGAGAGGTCAGGTCCAGGTTGACTAAGAACCTTTGCCCAGGGATACCCCAACTTGTCCTTACTTATCACCATAAGACCTGTGAAAGAAAAACCCCCAAAAAACAAAATTGGATCTGTGCCTCCATGTAGTAGAGCTCTAGCATTGAACCAAAGAGCTCAGAGACAGGGCTCCCAAGCTTTCAATTCAAGACCCCCAGCTGACCTTCCCCCATAAAACACAGGCTGTCTAAATGTGAACTAGTAGGATTTGTGCAGTGTTTCTGAAGAATGGTTATACTGAAGAAAGCACCTTAATTCTAATGACAGCTGAACTTGTGACATACAGCTATGTGCTGAGTCCTTCACAGAGTGCTATTTGCTGGGTCCTTCCCACATGGGGGTTTTGTGCTGAGTCCTCAAAAAGGTGCTGTTTGGTAATTCATCCCAAAGGGTGCTATGTGCTGAGTCCTTGAGAAGAGTGGGCTGTCCTGGGTTTTTCAATGGGTGCTGTATTCTGAGTCCATTACACAACATATTGTATGCTGAATCCTTCAAAGGGTGTGGTGTGCTAATGCATCCCAAAGGGTCCTGCTATTTGCTGAGCCCTTGCGAAGAGAGGGATGAGGTGTTTTCTGAGTGCCATATGCCGAATCCTTTACATAGGGTGCTCTGGACTGTCCTTCAAAGGTTGCTGTGTGCTGACTGCTTCCACAGTGTGGTATGTGTTGAGTCCTTCAAAATTATTCTGTGTGCTGAGTTTTTTGAAGGATGCTGTGCACTGGGTGTTTTACACAGTGTGCTTCAACACAGGGTGTGATGAGTCCCTGGGAAAGAGTGCTATGTGCTGAGTTTTTGAAAGCATGACATGCACTGAGTCCTTTAAACTGGGAGCTATGGACTCCCTCATTCAAAGGGTGGTGTGTGCTGAGTACTCTACCCAGCATACTACATGGTGAGTCCTTCAAAGGGAGCTGTGTGCTGAGTGATTTACACAGGGTGCTTTGTGCTGATTTTGGAAGAGTGCTTTGTGCTGAGACATTCAAAAGGGTGCTATGTTCTGAGTTCTTGAGAGATGGTTATCCCCAACACACACACACAAACACAAACACACATACACACACGAGTGTCACCATGCACCTGCTTGGTGTGTGGAGTGGAGGGGGACGGAGGAGCGTCTCCTCCAGCGGTGGGGCTGAGGGGAGATTCGATCCCTGGGCCAGTACTGGGGGTGGGGCGTTGGTGCTGAGCTGAGGTAAGGCTGCAATTGCCATGGTCTAGAAGCCTCAGGGCCCAGTCAGGGCTGCAATTGTGGCCAGGGTTGGGGGCGGGCCCAGGGGAGAAGGGGACGGGGCCCAGGAGCACACTTTGGTTGCAGCAATGGCCAGGATCCCATGGGGGCAGGGGTGTGTGTGCAGCAGGGGCAGGGTGGCCCAGGAGGAGTGTGGGGCCCAGAGAGAGCTGGGAGAAGAGTGAGCACAAGCACTAGCACCCATGGAAACGGCTTCAGTGGCTGGCGGCTGCTCTGATCATAGTGTGGGTCCTGGGTGGGAGCGCAGAGCATGCAGAGCCTGCATGGCAGGCCCATTGCCACATGCAGCCCCTCGGAGGCGCCCAGCAATGGTGGCCCTGAGTCTGAGGTCCCGGTGCAGGGAGCACCGCAGAGGCAGTGGCTGCTGAGGTGGGAGCCACAGGTTAGGAGGCCGCTGAGGCTGCGGTGGTGGCTGAGGAGGAGCAGAGGCTGTGCGCAACTCCACCACGTGCCCATGCTGCTTTTCAAACATGGCGCTGCTGGCTCGGACCCAAGGAGCTTCTAGCAGTCATCTGGCGGAGCTGTTGTGCCCACAGACTCCGGGCGTGCACCCGGAGTCTCAGTCTACAGCTTCTCCCAGCAGTTCACGAGAGTTGCCGACCTGCGCTCCCGCACTCCATGACCTCCCCCCCTAAACCCCATCCCTCACTCTACCCTTCCTCCCCACCCTCGCGAACCCCGACCCTTGCCTCTTGCCTCCCCCTTCCTTTCTGCCTGCGCCTTCTCCTGTGCCCCACAGTCTGTTCTGGCTGTGCCACAAATGCACCCCAGGGGTGGGGGGTGGAGGTGGGTGTCCACCCGGGGATCCCACCCTCATCCCTAGTGGCCAGTGTTCCAGGAAATGGGGAGCTGCAGGGATGGGGAGGTGGGGGAAAAACAGAGCCCCTGGCCTGGAGCAGTGGGAGCCACACAGCTGTGCATCTGCACCCTTCCTCTCCCTGGTGGGTACCTGGTGGCTTTAGTCAGAGGTGGGGAGCTGCACCTCCACTCCTGCCTTCTGGGTTCTTTTCCCTTTTGCTGGGCAGGGGGGTGTTGAATGCAGAAGATAGACCCCATTGTTGTGTGAGCCCTGTCTTCTGTGCTCAGTCACCCTTTCACCTGAGGACATTCCCAGAAGAGCCCACTAGAGAGGTGAGGGCACTGGGGTCAGATAGAAGGTGGGTTTTTGGGAGGGAAACACACCCCCTCTGATACACATACAACCGGCCTGCAACCCAAACCCAGCATTCAACAGTTCCGACTGGGTGATCACATTTCCCAGTTCTGCCAGCTTCTTCTAGTGCGCCCAGTCCATCCATGAAAGAATGGTTTTGGATGCTGGTGACAAAGTCTGACGTGTAGGGTTACATTTGGTTTGTGTTTTGATGAGTTGGGTTTTCCCTTGGTATAAGAAGGTGGCTGCATGAGGAGGCTACAATGCTTGATAAGAAATGTACTCCTTATCTTGCCCATGTAATTGTAACCCCTCTGTACAGTATTTTCACAATAAAAAAAGAAAGAAAGAAAACAGCTGACAAAAAAAAAAAGGTTGGGTGTAGCCGGGCGCTGCCAGTGGCTCATAACTGTCATCCTAGCTACTCAGGAGGCTGAGATCTTAGGATCACGGTTCAAAGCCAGCTTGGGCAGGAAAGTCTGTGAGACATTATCTCCAATGAACCACCAGAAAATTGGATGTGGTGCTGTGGCTCCAGTAGTAGTGTGCACACCTTCATCTGAAGAGCTGAGACCCTGCTGGCAGGCTCAAAGTTCAAACCCCATAACCTACAACCAAATAAAAGGTAGCTGAATTTTCTGCATAACAGTGTGTACATTAGAAATGCCATGATGTGTTGTGAACCATTCCAGACATGTGAGAGGCTCTGAGTTTTGTCTACAGTTGGTCTGATGATGGTAGTGCCATCATCTCTGGGTGGAATATTCAGGGTGCTCAGGGACTGCTGAGGCTTTGGGCTACCACTGTCTGTGTATCTGTGTGTTCGTGTGTCTTTTGTCTGTGTGTGTCTGTGTCTGTGTGTTTGGATGTAGAAGACCACGGCCTTGAACTCAGGGTCTAGGTGAAGTTCCTATGCTTCTGTGCTCAAAGCTAGTGCTCTAACACTTGAGCTGCAGCTCCATTTCTGGCTATTTGGTGGTTCATTGGAGATAAGAGCCTCACAGACATTTCTGTGCTGGCTGGCTTTGACCTCAGCCTCCTGAGTAGCTAGGATGAAAGGACCAGTGACATATTTGTGTGTGTGTGTGTGTTTTCCTCATCTTTCTCTGTCCCCTTCCTGGGTGCCTGTCTGCCTCTTTCTGACCTCGGATGGTGCCCCTCCTCCACACCGACCTTGTCTCCTATCTGGGTCTACAATGAGTCCTAAATTGCCAGAGACTTGAGTTCAAGTTTTTCTTGGGGGCTCAAGTCCAGCTGTCCAAATCTTTGGCCGCCTGCAGGGGATTCGGGTTCAACCGGGCCAGCTGCAATAGTCTTCCTGTCTCTGGGTGGGGAACTCAGGCATGGATGTCCTGCACTTTTCCTCAGCTAGACCTCTGGCTGCATGTCCCTCTCAGCAGGCTGGCTTTGGACTGGAGGCAGGGGGTTGCCGGTGGCTCTGGCCAACTCCAGCTTGATAGTGGACTGAAGGCCACCCAAGCAAGGAGGATTCCGGGCTGCATTGGACATGAGGCCAAGGTGGCTTGGAAGTGTCTATTGGTGTCTAGGAAATGTCAACATACTTTATTGCAGGCAAGTCAATCTTCTAGTCCCCGCTGGGCCTCTCCAATCCTTCTAGAGAATTATGGATGCCCAGAATACAGAGGCACAGACTTTAGATTCCAGGGCCAGGGAATTCGAGGAGGAGAGACTGGTATGGCCAATACCTCAATGTTCTGGGGCATTAGCCTTGACCTGGGTATGCCCCCCTTGTGTACATTCACTTCTTAACCCAGAGCTGGCCAGAAACAGGCCACTTGTGGTGGTGCTGTAGAAGTGGCAGGAGTGGAATTGATATCTAGGATGACAAAAATCTCCATTGATGGCCTGAGGGAGGGGCGGGGGAAGGTGTATTTAAAAAAAAAACCTCTTAGAGCTGGAACTCAGGGCCTAGGCACTGAGCTTCCTTTGCTCAAATCTAACACTCTACCACTTGAACCACAGCTCACATTTCATCTTTTTCAGTAGTTTAGTGGAGATAAGTGTCTCATGAATTTCCTGCCTGGGCTGGCTTCAAGCTGCCATCTTAAGAGCTCAGCCTCTTGAGTAGCTAGGATTGCTGATATGAGCCACTGGCACCTGCTAAGAATGTTTGTATGTGTGTGTGTGTGTGTGTGTGTGTGTGTGTGTGTGTGTGTGTGTGTGTGTGTGTGTGTGTGTGTGTGTGTGTGTGTGTTTGTGTGCGCGTGTGTTTACCAGGGCTTGAACTCAGATCCTTGGTGGTATCCTTTTTCTTGTTTACTCAAGGCTCTTGCTCTATCACTTGCACTACAGTAGCTCTGCTTCCCAGCTTTTTGGTCATTCATTGGAGATAAGAGTCTGCCAGGGCTTGAACTCAGAGTCTGGGCATGTTCCTGAGTTTCTTTTGGTCAAAGCTAGCACTCTTATCACTTAAGCCACAGTGCCACTTTTGGCTTTTTCTGTTTCTGTGATACTGAGGAATCAAACCCAAGGCTTCCTGCGTGCTAGGTAAGCACTCTACCACTAAGCCACATTCACAGCCCAAGGCTCACTTCTGACAGGAACTATGAGGGTGGGATTTATTTTTTGGTGCAGAAATCGCTGGCTATTTCATATCTTTGCCAAGATTTGGGACCAGCCTGTGACTCGACAATGAGGAATGGTGAATGAGGGATAGCCACCAGCCTCCAGAGGAGTAGGCTCACATATCCTACAGAGGGATAGAGAATATGGAGCCAGAACTTTTTTTTAAATTTTATATTATTTTATTTGAGAACATACTGTACAGAGGGGTTACAATTACATGGGCAGGATAATGCATACATTTCTTACCAAGCATTGCAGCCTCCTCTTTTGTTTACCCTTCACCTCCCGTCCCAGCCTCCCCCCTCCCCCCCACCCAATCATACCCCCCTCCCCCCCCAACACCGACATTGTAAAGCTGGTTTTGACATGACATTTTGTACTTCTCATTGTTGCAACAGGTCCACCTGAATCTTTAAACGACTTGTTTGTCCCCATCTCCTCCACATGTTATACTGACATCAAATATAGTGAAAGCAGGGGTTACACTGTGGGGGAGGGACATACAAAGCAACAAAGAAATAATCTTATAAATGCATTAGAAACACATGCATGAAAGAAACGAAAACATTAAAATACATATTTAAGGGTTCGTTTTCCTAACATCATATTATCAGACCTTTTCCGCTTGAACTACAGCGTAGGAACTGTGGTCTCCCTGGAGGCAGTGGCTGGTTGCTAGGTGTCCTGATGGGACATCTCAGCCAGAACATAAGGCACTTGTTGCACAGCCCAGGCAATGCCGGCGCGGCTTCAGTTATTAAATGGCAGAGAAGGATGCTTTGTTCAAACTGCTGGCTCAGACTTAGGATTCTCTGAGGACTTGCCCAAGTTGGGGGGGATGGACATGGGCAACCTGCTGAATGCCCATCATCCATACATCATCCATCCATACACAGAGACATGGAGGTATTTCCTCCTTTTTGGGGGGGGAGCTTGAGGCAGGTCCAGGGTTGTACTATGAACCTAAGCCTGTCCTTGAGCTCCTTTTGCTCAAGGATAGCACTCTGCCCTTGAGCGACAGCCCCACTCATGGTTTTTTTCCCCCTGTGATCTCTTAGAAAGAAGAGTGTTGTGGACTTTCCTGCCCCAGATGAATTCAAATTGGCATTCTCTACATCTCAGCCTCAGGAGGAGTTAGGGTTATAGGCAGGAGCCACTGACACCTGGCTTTCTTTTCTTCTTGTTGTTCTCTTTTTTAATCGTGACAATCTGAAATCTTCACGGTGTCATTCAAATGGTTTGCATTCAAAGTAATCTACCCAGGCCTAGAATTCAAATGTTATAACTACCACCCACAAATGGAGGGAGATCTTGATGAACTAATTCCTGTTCATGTGAATGCTAATGGAATGTTTAAAAAGTAATAATTAAATTTGCAGTTAATTCATGATTCTATTTTAGAGTGCCACACAAAAATTACTGGATTTATATTTTCATTCTAGCACCATGGTATAATTAAGGATATTGACTAATTTTTAATTAATGCTTTTATAAATATTCAACCATGATACTTCATTAAATGGAGTCATAATTTAGTAACTAATAATTGGTAAGAACATATATATAATTTAATAATATCCTCACATTCTCTCTTTGTATATGTGTATATATATATATACATATATATGCAGGTATATATGTATGTATATATAATATACATATATATGTATATAATATGAATCTACACATCTATCTCTTGGGCACTACTGTGGCTTGATTACAGGTCCTCAGAATTTCCTGGATGCTCAATTTGCCAGAGGCTGGTGTGCTAAGACTGACTCCATTTATGGATTGGGCATTGTAGGTAAGTTGAAATCCCAGCATGTCTAAAAATTTAATTGTGGAGTAAGAAGCCAATTTGATACATTTTTTTCCTTCTCTGTGAAAATCCTGGGTCAATACAATGTATAATCCATATGCAAATATATCCTAGGTGATAGATATAATAAAGGAAATGTTATATGTGCAATAATAATAAATAAATAAGGGTAATAAATGTCATATGCAGTAGAACCCATATATGTAAATAGATCTCATATATATGAAGATTATGTTTTCCAGTGCTGGGGCTTCAATTCAGGCCCTGGGAACTGGTCTGAATTTCTTTTTTCTTTCTTTCTTTCTTTTTTTTTTTTTTTGCCAGTCATGGTGCCTGAAATCTGGGCCTGGGCACTGTCCCTCAGCTCTTCAGCTCAAGGTGAATGCTCTACCACTTGAACCACTTCTAGCTTTTTCTGCTTATGTGGTGCTGAGGAATTGAACCAAGGGCCTCATGCATGCAAGGCAAGCACTCTACCACTGAGCCACTTTCCCAGCCCCATGAATTTCTTGTCTTCAAGGACGGTGAGATTTCCCCTTCACACACAGTGTCACAGAGTTACCCAGACCCTGAGTTCAAATCCCAGGCCTGCTAGAAAAATGGTGCAATTTCCTAGCCAGGGTCTCATTGTTATTATTACTTTTTTTTTGGCCTAGCACAGGGCTTGAACTCAGGTCTTCGCATCTCTGCCACAGCTGATCATTGGATCCTACCAGCCTACTTCAAATTTCGGAGCTGGCAAAAAAATTTAAATAAATAAAAAGGAGAAGGATAAAACTGAGAAGTTAAAGAAGGTGGTTTTACTTTTTTTTCCTTTGTATTGTGACCATCCTGGGTCTAAATGACAAGCCCCAGAATGTGTACATGACATTGCATTGCTAATGTTTCATGGGCTATTAGGGAAGCCTTAGCTGAAACCAGCAACTTAGGCCTGGAGGAATCTTAGAACTCCCACTAATGAATGGTGGGAGGTTCTAAGAAACGCATTCTGATATACATCCGTACAAATGGAATGTTATAAAAGTAACATTTAAATTAGTAGTTAGTGTATGATTATATTCTAAAATTGTACACAACAATTATTCTACATTAACTAATTTTCAATTAATATTTTATTATGTATTCAATCATGATACTTAAAAAAGGAAGGAATAATTTAATTGCCAAAAATTGGTAGTAATATCATATATGCAGTTTCACAATATACAGATATCTCTTGTTTTATACATATACATCTATCTATCTATTTATCTACCTATCATCTATCTATCTATCTATCTATCTATCTATCTATCTATCTATCTATCTATCTATCTATCTATCTCTATCTACCAATCTACACATTTATCTGTTTATACAGTTGTCACTCCTGGGTCTCAGTGTTAGAGTGCTCACCGAGTATGTGCAAAGTCCTGGGTTCCATTCCTCACTACCACTTGCACAGAAAAATCCAGGAGTCATGCTGTTACTCAAGCAGTAGAGTATTAGCTTTGAGCATAAAAGTTTAGGGACTGTGTCTGGACACTTACTCAAGCTGCGGAACTAGCACCAAAACCAAACGATAGAATGTTCTGACTATGAAGATATAAGGATAGGACTGCAAATACATCATCGTAGAGCAAGCTAGGAGTCTGGTGCTGAGAGCTGCCATCTAACCTGACTTAGCCAGAGGTAAATTGCTTGCAAACCAGCTACACAGAACCAGATGCTTGTGGCTCGAACAACCCTGTCATCCAAGATACTGGGGGGCCGAGATCAGACACTGGTAGTTTTAAAATCCAGCCCTGACAGGAAGTCTGCAAAACTCTGAGCTGTGGCTCAAAGTGGTAGAGCTCTAGCCTTGAGCAAATGATCTTAGGACAGTACCCCCAAACTTTCAGTGGAATCTCCATGGCTGAGTCCCCGCCCCCTCCAAAAAAACCCACCCCTCTAACTCATTAGATGTGAACTTTGTGTAGTTTTTTGACACTGATGAAAGCACCCTAATTCTAATGACAGCGTGTGGGATACAGCTATGTCATGAATCTTATATGAGGAATGGTGTACATTCTTGCATTCTTGCATCTGGTCCTTGTAAGAGCTCCACAGATTATTGTGCAGATGAGAACCTTGAGGCTCAGATATGTCCCCATGTCAGGGCCAAAATGATGTATGTACTGAACTCTAGTGAGTTTTCTCCTGCAGACAATTTTTTTGGTTTAATTTTCTTGGTCATGAACCTTGAACTCAGGGCCTATCCACTGACTCTTCACTGTTGGGCTCATGGTTAACACCCTACCAAGGGCACCCAAGGACACCCGTACAAAAGTGTTACAGTCTAGGCATCTGTGGCTGGTATCTGTCATCCTGCCTACTTTGACATATTTTTTTTCCTTCTCTGTAAAAATCCTGGGTCTCAGTATGAAGTATAATCCATATGCAAATATATCCATGTGATAAGATGCAATAAATGAAATAAATGTTATATATGTAATAATACAAAATAAAATAAATAATGAATAAATAAGGGTAATAAATGTCATATGCAGTAAGCCCATGTATGTAAAAAGATCACATATATGAATATTAATTTTTTCAGTGTTGGTGCTTAAGTTCAGGCCTGGAAACTGGTCTGAAATTCTTGTCTTCAACAACAGTGAGCTTCCACTCTTCTGCAGTGTCACAGAGTTACCCAGACCCTGAGTTCAAATCCCAGGCCTGCCAGAAAAATGGAGCAAATTCCAAGTCACAGCCTTAATTTATTTTGTCCAGGCCCTGGGCTTGAACTCAGCTTGTGGCAATTCTGCCTCAGCTTTGATCACCCTAGATTGGGGTGCAGCCAATGGACCCACAGCACTTCCTGAGATCCTAGGACCCGAGTTCAAATCTTGGGACTGATAAAAAAAGGAGAAGGGTAGGGAAGGTGGCTCAGTAGTAGAGTGCTTGCCTTGAATGCATAAGGCCCTGGGCTTGATTCCTCAACACCACATAAGCAGAAAAAGCTGTAAGTGTTGCTATTGCTCATGGTAGAACACTATTCTTGAGTGAATAATTGAGGAACAGTGTCCAGACCCACATTTCTGGCCCCACAACCAACAAAAAAATAAAAAAAAAAAAAAGAAAGAGAGGGGGGGAAAAAGAAGAATAAGGCTAAAACTGGGAAGTTCCAGAAGGCAGTTTTACTTTGTTTTTTCCTTTGCATTGTGACCATCCTGGGTCTAAATGAAAGGGCCCGGAAAGAGTATGTGAGTTTACACTGCTGAAGTTTGGTGGGCTATCAGGCAAGCCATAGCCAAAACCAGCAACGTATGCCCAGGGTTCAAATCCCGGGACCGCCAACTACAAATGGCTGGAGAGCCTAAGAATCGCATTCTGACATACTTCCATATTAATGGAATGTTGTAAAAGTAACAATTACATTAGTAGCTAGCATTTGATTATATTTTAAAATTGTAAACAAAAATCATAGTACATTGACTATTTTTCAATTAATACTTTATTATATTTTCAACAATGAGAAATAAAGGAAGGAATAATTTAATTATGGATAATTGGTAGTAATATAGTATATGTAATTTAATAGTATCTTTCTTATTTTATACATATAGGTATATATATAAGCTATGTATATATCTATTTCTACACTTGTCACTCCTGGGGCTCAGTGATAGAGTGCTTGCCTAGTATGTATGATGCCCTGGGTTCGTTTCCACACTATCTCATGCACAGAAAAAGCCAGAAGTGGTGCTGTTACTCAAGCACCAAATAAAAGTTAGAATGTTCTAACTGCAACTATACAAGACCAGGACTTTAAATACTTCATGACAGAGCAAGCTGGGAATCTGAATGAGACGGCTGCCATCTATCCAGACAGCCAGAGGTTAACAGCTGCAAACCAACTCTATCCAACCAGACGCTGCTGGCTCATCTCTAGCTGCTCAGGGGATGAGATCTGACACTGGTGGGTTGAAAACTCAGCCCTGGCAGGAAGTCTGTGAGACTCTGAGCTGTGGCTGAAAGTGGTAGAGCTCTAGACTTGAGGAAAAGATCTTAGGACAGTACCCACAACCTATGAGTGCAATCCCTGGGTCTGATGATCCTTCCTCCCCTTCCCGCCCCCCACCCCCCGACTAACGACCCATCTAAACTATTAGATGTGAACTTGTGTGGTTCATGACATGTTTCTGAAGGAATGGTGATACTGATGAAAGCATCCTAATTCTAATGACAGCTTGTGGGATACAGCTATATGAAGAGTCCTTCCTGGGGTGCTAGGTCCTTCACGGAATGCTGTGTGCTGAGTCCTTCACTGGGTGCTATGTGCTGACTCCTTCACGGGGTGTATTCTTTCATCTGATCCTTGTTAGAGCTCCACAAGTAAGATGATTGTGCAGGTGAGAAACTTGAGGCACAGATATTTCCTAAGGCAGTTCCAAATTTATGAATGTATTGAACTCTATTGACTTGTCTTCTGCAGACAATTGTTTTGGTTTAGTTTTCTCCATCATGAACCTTGAACTCAGAGCCTAGACTCTGATTTTCCTCTTATGCTCATGGGTAGTACTCTACCACGTGGAGCCAAGGACCCCCTTCTAGCAAAGTGTCATGTGTTAGGTGTCTTTACTTCAGTTCTATCATCCTGCCTGCTCAAGAAGCTGAGGATCTGGGTTCAAAATTATCCCCCACAAAAGGTCCCATGACACTATCATCTCCTATTCACCACTTAAAAACTTGAAGTGGAAGCTGGGTGCTGGTCACTCATGCCTGTCATGCTAGCTACTTACTCAGCAGGCTGAGAGCTCAGGATCATGGTCCAAAGCCAGCCTGAGCAGGAGATTCCTTGAGATGTTATCTCCAATGAACCACCAGAAAACCTGAATGTGCTCTGTAGCTCAAGTGGTAGAGCTCTCCACTTGAGCTGAAGAGCTGAGTGACAGCACCCAGGCCCAGACTTCAACTCCTCCAACTTACAAGAAAAGAAAGAATGAAACCTGAAGTGCAGTGCTGGGAATGGTTCTTAGGGGTAGAGTGCTTTGCATGTATGAAACCCTGGCTTTGAATTCTCAGTGGCACCTCACTAGAAAAAAAGTCTAAAGTGGTTCTGTGGCTCAAGTGGTAGAGTGCTATCCTTGTACAGGAGAAACTTGAGTACAGTGCTCAGGTCCTGAGTTCAAACTCCAGGACTGGTATATGCACACAAATTACCTCCCCCTCCCCCAGATACCAGAAGTCAAACTGTGACATCAAAGGGTAAAGCACTGGGAAATAGGCCCTGAGAGGAGACTTGAGCTGGTACAGCTTCTTTCCAGGCTTTGCCTTTGTTTTGGGGATTTTAGAAAAAAAACTATTTTTTTTTTTTTTTTTTTGGTCAGTCGTGGGTCCTGAACTCTGGGCCTAGGCGCTATCCCTCAGCTCTTCAGTTCAAGGCTAGTGCTCTACCACTCGAGCCACAGCAATACTTCCGGCTTTTTTCTTTTTCTTTATGTGGTGCTGAGGAATCAAACCCAGGGCCTCATGGGTGCAAGGCAAGCACTCTACAACTGAGCCACCTCACCAGCCCAGAAAAAAAAAACTTTAAACAAGGTAAACTAGACCTTGGCTCCAACCAGGCCTGTTCCTGGAATGGAAAGAATGCCTCTAGGTCCCCCTCTCCTTAACAACCTAACTAACCTTGATTGTTGAGTGAAAGACTGACCCATAAAACAGATGGTTGTAATCTGACTCCAACTACCGGACACCACCTGCTTATGGTGGTAAACCCTGCCTTTCACACATGCTTACAGTAAACTCTGCCTATTAGCCACCTGTGTGTGGTCTGGTATGACCATGCAATCCTTTTGTTTGGTATGATCCCATTGGTCACCTGTGCATGACCAGGCTTGACCTCATGGATTTTGCCTTTAAAAACCAAAGAATGGGGGCTGCTCAGGGTGGCAGTATCAGATCCTTAGCCTGTGCTGTGGCCATGGCCAGTCAGTGTAGAAAACTTCTCAATACAGTAGCTTCTTTATTAACAACTTAGTTGTGGTGGGATCTGTCACTCCAGATGACTAGGTGGGTTTGCCTGCCTGAGTAGGGGACTTCCTATTACACATTGAGCTTCTGTTCTGAGCTCATGGTCAGTACTCAGGCCCTGTGTTCAACCTGTAAACCTATCCACCCAAGGACCAACTAGGAGAGGTCAAAGGTTTCCAAACCTGATGAGCTCCACCAGCCCTACATAACGGAACATTGTGATTTGGCAAATGTGCTTAGATGTGATTTTGCAAATGTGCTTAGATGTAGCAAGCTTCCAAAAACCGAGGTAGGCACCGTTGCCAATAATGAATCACTGCATTAGGTTCAGCTCCCTAGTTGTCTGCCAGAAGGAATCTTGAATTAATTGTAGCAGTTTGTTTCAACACTGGAACACAGTCTAACAAAGACAGGATAAGTGCAGGGAACATGGCCTGCCACGGGAGGTGGCACAAATGAAGGCTTCCTCTCAAAACAGAGCACTGGGGAAAGAGATATCTTGGGGTCCAAACGGCTTTTTCTCCTGGTCTTCAGAGCCTGCCCACACTCACCATCACTAGTTAGCCTGGATAGAGTTGTTACAGAGCTGTACAGGAGTTAGACCTTTTGTCTGCCTGTTCCTACAATGAGGCAGACTTCCTCCAGCAACCTGGGTGTGGAGAAACCCTCAGGCTACACTGTGAACAGGGAGGGGTGTCCTGGAACATGCACTGTCTTGAAATCACCCTCTGTGCTATGAAATCATTCTATGCAAAGAAAATTTCCTAGCTGGGTGCCTTTCTTCACAGCGACTCTGGATGTTCACCAATAGAAATACATTCACACATACACAGACACAAGGAGTTACTGGCTGTATTTTTTGGGGGGGGTCAGGTCCTGTGGTTTGAACTGTGAGCTTAGACATTGTCCCTGAGCTCCTTTTGCACAAGGAAGCACTTTATTGTGCCTTAAACCATGATACATCATTAATTGAAGGCATAATTTAATGTCAAATAATTATTAGTAATATATTACATGTAATTTAATGATATATAGACATCTCACATTCTACATAAATATATTTATATATTTAAATAACCACTGGAATATACATATACATCTCTTTCTCTCTCCCTCTCTATGCCTATATATGTATTTGCAGCAATTATGCATCTATCTATTTATATATTGGCCACTCCTGGAGGTTAAACTTAGGTCCTGGGAACTCCCTGGCAGTGAATTTGTTTGAGGCTGCTGTGCTTACATTGATCCCTTGATGAATTGGCATTCCAGGCCCTGAGTTCAAATCCCAGCAGTGCCAAAGACAATAGGTGGGGTAAGAAACCAATGTTGACATGTTCTGCTGTCTGTGAAAATATGGTTTCCTAAGTACAATATGTAATACCTATGCAAATACATATATATGATGTATATTATAAATGTATATAAATATAATATTGCCATTCCTGGGTCTAGAATTCATGCCCAAGGAAATGCTCTTGACTTTCTTTTATTCAAGGAGGGTGAGCTTCCACTTCACCCACAGCAAAATAGAGTTACCCATGCCCTGATTTCAAATCCCAGGTATGGCAGATAAAATGTCCCAAATTCCAAGCTAGGACCTTAACTTTTTTGGGGGGGGAGCAGGCACGGGGCTTGAACTCAGGTCTTCACAACTCTGCCTCAGCCTAGATTACCCTAGGCTGGGGTGCAGCTTTTACACCCACAGAAGATCCAAGGATCTTAAGACCCAATTTCAACTCCCAGCACTGGCTAACAAACAAACAAACAAACCAAAATGGAAGAGGAAAAACCAGAAAGTTTTACACAACAGTTTTACCTTTGTTTCTTTTGCACAGTGACAATACTGGGTCTCACTGACTTGGCTTGAAAATTGTACATGACTTTGCATGGCTGAGGCTGGTGGGCTGTCAGTGAAGCCTGAGGTTAATGCAGACAACTGGGCCCTGAGTTGGATCCTGGTACTCCCACATGCACATGGTTGAAGATCCTAGGAAACTGGTTCCTATTTTTAGGAACACTAAGAGAATGTTTCAAATGTGCTAATTGAATTACTAATTAACTAGTCTTTCTAATATAAGATTGTATACATTAAATATAGGTCATTGATTAATTTAATTAATACTTTATTAAGTCTTCTACCGTGATTAATTAATGGAGGAATAATTTTAGACCAAATAATTAGTAGCAATAGAATATATAAAAGTAAGATATAGACATCACTCTATATAGAGTTATACACTAGAATCTACATAAATGTCTATCTGTCTCTCTTTGTATATGTTTATAGATGCATATACATATGTAAATACACACACACTGCATTTTACACATCTATGTGTTTATATATTGGCCACTGCTAAGGCCAAATTTGACCGAAAATTCCATTTGCATAAGACAGGTGTGCTAACATGACCCTCACCCCATTCATGAAGTGGGCTTTCTAGGCCCTGAGTTCAAATCACAGAACTGCCAAAACTTAAGTAATCCTGGTGGAAGAAGCCAAATGTCCCACTTGTCTTCCTTATTGGTGAAAGTCCTGAGTCTCAGGAATGAGGTATAGTACATTGGCAAATCTATATCTTATGTAATAAGACGTAAAAAAAGTTATGTGTGTAATCATACTCACTAAAATACATAAGAAATAAATAAAACACAAAATAAAATGAATAACCACACTAACTGCAATATCCAGTAAACATATGTATGTAAATATGAATCCTGTATTTAAAATGCATACGAATATTATTATTGCATGCGCTAGGACTTGAATTCAGGCCCTGGGACAGGCCTGACTTTCTTGTCTACCAGCACAGTGAGCTTCCCCTTCTCCCACAGTGCTGTAGATGTACCTAGGCCCTGAGTTCAAATCCCAGGACTGGCAGAAAAGATGGCATGAATTCCAAGCCAAGCAGCCTCATAATTTTTAAAATATTTTAATGTGTTCATTTATTTATTTATTTATTTTTATTTTGTCAAGCACAGAGCTTGAACTCAGGGCATGGCAACTATGCCTCAGCATCGATCACTCCAGGCTGGGGTGCAGCCACTGGACCCACAGCCAAACCTGAGTTCCCGGGGCACAAATGCTCACAGGAATAATAAATACATAAAACAACACAGAAACAAAGAAGAAAAACCTGAAACTGGCAGATGGCTGCCAGTTTTACATTTCTTTTCGTTGCAAGGTGACCTTCCTGTGTCTGAATGACATGGTTGAAAAGTGTTGGAAACCTGGCATTGCTGAAGTCTGGAGGGCTACCAGGGAAGCCATAGGCCAACATGGCAACATAGGCCCTGGGTTCAAAGCTTGGTCCTGACCCCTACAAATGGTAGGAGATCCTAATAGTCTCATTCTTATTCATAGGAATACCGATGTAAGGTTATGAATGTCAAGGTTGAATAAGTTGTTCCTCAATGATGCCGATGGATTTTCATGAATATTTTTGACACATTAAAAGAATACTATTAATTACATGGACTCAATAGTTTTAATTAACAATTTAATTAACAATTCATTAAGGATGAAAACAATAATATAAATTACATAGAGGCATTAAAAATACCCAAATATTGGTAGGAATGTAGCCTATTTAACTGAATAATGTATAGACATCTCTGGCACTCTATAAAGATCTATATTTATTTGTGTACTACCATCTGCATATCAATCTGTTCTTATTTTGTCAACCCCTGTGGCTCCATCTCAGGTGCGGGAAACTGCTTGTCAGCTCCATATGCCCCAGGCTGGCGTACTGACACTCACCCATTCATGAATTGGGCCTTGTAGGTTGTGAGTTCAGATGCCAGCACTCACAACAATTGATTCATAGAGTAAGAAACCCTTGGTGACACAGGTTTTCCTTTGCTGTGAAAGTCCTGGATGTCAGGTGTGAAGTTTCATACATAGACAAATCTATCCTATGTAATAAACGTAATAAATAGTCCATGTGTAAGAACAGTCAATAAAATAAATGGTAAATAAATGAATAAAACAAAAATAAATGAATAGATACACTAAGCACAATATGGAGTCAATATATGGGGCTGAATCTCAGGGCCTGGGAATAACCTGGCAGCTGAATTGGCTAGAGGCTGCTGTGCTGGCAGCCACCCATAAAGGAATTGAGCCTTCTCGGCCCTGAGTTTAGATCCCAGCACTGCCAAAAATGTAATCATAGAGTGGGAAACCGAGCGTGACACATGATTTTCTTTCCTTTCAAAGTGCTCAGTGTCAGGTAGGATGTATAATTTGGATGCAAATCAATATGTTGAGTAAGTAGAATGTCACAAAGGTAAAAGAAGTCATAGATGGAAGAATTGTCACTACAATAAATGATAAACAGATTGAATTAGTAATGAATCATTCTAGGATAAAATTAGATGCAGTAATTATAGGATGTGGATTAAGTTTAATTAATATTTTATTAAGTATTAACAGAATAAAAGTTTCATGGAGACATAAATACCTAATAATTGGTAGTAGCACATGATTCATAATTTAATAATATATAGACACCTGTCTCATTCTATAAAATATTTAATTATATGTATGGATGTATGTACATATATGATAAACAATAACAAGATATTGAGTATTAATTAATGCTTTATTAATTGTTAGCTGGGACACATCATTAAATGGAGTTATAATTTAATACCTAATAATTGATAACAATATTATCTATAATGTAATAATATAGACATCTCACTTTTGTCTATATAATATTTATATAAAACAATCTATTTATACCTCCTTTACTCCTGGGGCTCTGTGATTGAGTGCTCCTCTAGTAAGCACAAAGCCCTGGATTCGATTCCTCAGTGCCACATAAGCAGAAAACCTGGAAGTTCTGCTGTCTTTCAATCAATTGAGTGCTAGCCTTGAGAACAAATGCTTAAGGACAGTGTCTAAGCCCTTACTCAAGCGCCACCAGTGCCACCAAAAAATGGTAGAATGTTCTAACTGCAATTATAGAAGAACAGGACTTCAAATACCACACCACAGAACAAGCTAGGAGTCTGGCACTGACAGTTGCCACCTACCTGACTTAGGCATATGTAAACAGCTGCAACTGAGCTCCACAGAAGCAGATACTGCTGGCTTACCCCCACCATCCTGGCTGCTTGGGAGCTTTAAAACCAAGCTCTGGTAGGAAGTACGTGAGACTCTTGGAGATGTGGCTCTAAGTAGTAGAGCCTTAGCCTTGAGCAAATGTTATTAGAACAGTATCCCCATGCGTTGAGTTCAAGCCCTATGGGTAGCCTGCTCCCCCCAAAAAAACACCCCACTAAACCATTAGATGTGAACTTGTGTGATTTGGGAAATGTTTCTCAAAGAATGGTGACACTGATGAAAGCAACCTAATTCTAATGACAGCTTGTGGAATAGTGCTATGTGCTGAGTCCTTCATAGGGTGCCCTGTGCTGAGTCTGGCATAGGGTGCTGTGTGCTAAGTTCTTCACAGGGTGAAGTGTGCTGAGTCCTGCATTGGGTGCTGGATGCTGAGTCTTCACAGGATGTTGTGTGCTGATTCCTTCAAAGAGTGCCATCTGCTGTGTCCTTCACAGAGTACATTCTTTCATATGGTCCTTGTAAGAGCTACACAACTGAGATGATTATTCAGACAAGAATATGGAGATGCAGATATGTCCCCATGGCAGAGACAAAATTATATATTACTGAAGAGTGGGTGAGTTGTTTACTGCAGACAATTGTTTTGTTTTGTTTTTTCTCAGTCATGAACCTTGAACTCGCGGCATAGGCACTGACCCTTACCTCTTGGGCACATGGCTAGCACTCCACCATGTGGAGCCAAGGACCCCCTTGCAGTAGAGTGCCACAGTCTAGGGTTCTATAGCTGAGGTCTGTCAGCCTGCCTTCTCAGGAAGCTGAGATCTGAGAATCTGGATTCCAAACTATGCCAGTCACAAAAGATCCCATGAGACTATTATTTCCAATTCACCACTAAGAAACCTGAAGTGGAAGCTGAATGCTTGTCACTCACGCTTGTCATCCTAGCTCCTAAGGAGGATGAGATCTGAGGATCATGGTTCAAAGGTAGACTGGGCAGGAAAGTCCTCGAGACCTTTAGTTCCAATGAACCATGAGAAAACCTGAAATGGTGCTTTGGCTCAAGTGGTAGAGCACAAGACTTGAGGGACAGCACACAGGCCCAGACTTCAACTGCTACAACCAACCTGAAGAAGAGGGCTGGGAATGTGCCTAGGGGGAAAGTGCTTTGCATCTATGAAACTCTGGATTTGATTTCTCAGGTACACATCACTAGAAAAAAGCATGAAGTGTCTCAAGTGGGACAGGGCTATTCTTGTGCAAGCGAAGTTAGGTACAGTGCTCAGGTCCTGAGTTCAAGCTCCAGGACTGGTGTATGTGTACACGCTCGAACACACACACACCCACACATAGACCAGAAGTAAAAGCTGTGACACAAAATGGTAAAGCACTGGTCTCCTGCACTGAGCTAATGGTCAGCACCCAGGCCCTGTGTTCAACCCCAAAACTTTGCCATCCAGGGCTCAACTAGGAGAGGTCAAAGGTTTCAAAAGCTAATGTGCTTCAGCAGTCCTAGATGACAGGAAGTGTGGTGAGATCAGACATGTGCGTGGATTTCCAAAACTTCCGGAAAACTAGCAGAGGCATCATAGGCCCATCATTACCCACAATGAAACATTTCTTGAGGTTAAGTTGTCTGCCAGAAGGACTCCTGAATTATATTGAGCACTGTATCTGAACACCAGAATATAGTCTTACAAAGGCAGGATTAGTGCTGAGAACTTGGCCTGCCAAAGGAGGTGGCACAAATGAAGGCTTCCTGTTAAAACGGAGCACTGGGGAGAGAGATAGCTTGGGGTACAAAGAGGACTTTTTGTCCTGACCTTCAGAGCCCATTCAAACTCATCCTCACTAATTGGCCCATATGGAGTTGTTTGTTACACAGCTGCACAGGACTGAGGCCTTTTGTCTGCCTGTACAGCCAGTGAGACAGACTTCTTCCAGCAGGCCTGGGAGGCAGAGAAACCCTGAGGCTGCACTGGGAACTGTGAGGAGAGCCCAGGGAAATGCACTGTCATGAAAGCAGTCTCTGTTATGAAATCATTGTATTGAAAACCAATTTTCTAGCTTGGTGCCTTTCATCATAGCTACTCTGGAGCTTCACCTATAGGAATACATCCACACATACACAAAGACATGGAAGCAGGTCCTGGGGTTGAACTATGAGCATAGGCCTTGTCCCTGAGTTACATTTGCTCAAGAGTAGTGCATTAACCTTGAGCCACAGCCCCACTTCTGGGTTTTCTGTGATCTCTTAGAAATAACAGTGTCATGGACTTTCCTATGCTGGCTGGATTCAAACTCAGATTCTCTACATCTCAGCCTCCTGAGGAGCTGGGATTACAGTCAGCAGACAATGGCACCTGCCTTTCTTTTCTTCTTCATATTTTAATCTGGACAATCTGACTACTTAACAGCATCATTCCAATGCCTTGAATTTATAAGTAAACTACTCAATGTTCTTTATAGGTGCTTTCTCTGAGAAGGATTTTCTCTCTTCCTCTTCTCCTCTGTACACAGGTTTGAAGCCAAGAGTGAGAAATGAGTGTGACATGATTTTGGCAGCAAATGTCCACAGGACATGCCAGTTCATTCACTTAGCATTGAGCTGCAGTGAATTTACTGTCTCAGGACGAGAGGTCCAAAGCTGGAGCGATCCTCATACTGTCTGAATTGCTCCTTAGGCTTATAAAATTATCTAATACTTATGAGTGTTTTGTGTCTCCAACCTGAAGTATCTAGAACATACTAGAAGCATCTTCATGTTTCCTTTTTTCTCTAGTACCTCTCGAGATTTAGACTTAGGGTTTGTATGGAGCAGATCCTCGGCGAATCCCTGAGAAAAGCCACTTGAAGTCTCAGGAGATCTCTGTTCAAAGCCAGCCCGAGCAGGAACATCTGGGAGACTCTTATTTTCAATAAACCATCAGAAAACCAGAAGTGAATCAGTGGCCCAGAGGGTAGAGCTCCAGCTTTGAGAAAGAAAGCCGAGCAGGAGATACAATCCAGACCAGGCAGGAAAACCTGGCAGGCACTTATGTCCAATTAAGCCAGATGGCTACAAGTGGAGCTGTGGCAGTGGTAGAGTCTCAGCCTTGAGCAAAACAGCTGAGGAACACATATGGCCCTGAGTTTAAGCCCTGATATGGCCACCAAAAAAATTCAAATAGAGAAGGCCAAGTTTATGTATCAGTGTCCTACTTACTTATGTGTGTATATTACCTCCCTGAGTGCAAACAGATTTTATGTATTGCTTCTCCTTTTATGTACAGATTTATTTTTCAGATAAACTTGTTGCAAATACTGCATCATTCTCTTCTTTTCAGGCCCATGGCTTTTTCCTTCCAGAGTTCCAGGACTGAGTCCTTATATGATGCAAACATAAGATCTCAGCTGCCTTTATTTACATATTATTATGAGGCCAAGGCAGGAACAGTCACAAATCAGGCAGGGGAAGAGAAGATCAGGGTTTTTGAAATAACCGGTATTCAGAAAATTAAACTTGTGGGATGTAAAATGGTAGCATACTTATGTATAAACTACCATTAAGAAAAACATGAGAGGGCTGGGAATGTGGATTAGTGAGAGAGTGCTTTTCCCTGCCCTACAGAGGGTTTGATCCCTCCTCTGTAGCACATGCATAGAAAAAGCCAGAATGGGTGCTGTGGCTCAAGTAGTAGAGTGCTAGAGACAGTGGCCAAGTCTTGAGTTCAACTCAAGTACAAGTAACTTCTCATCACCAACGGAACCCCAGGAAGTTTTTGAACAGCTGCCCTTTCAGAAGTGGAAGTCAGAGTGTCATAGACTTTCCTGCCCTGGCTGGCTTCACCCTGTGATCCTCAGACCTCACCCGCTGAGCAAGGGTGATAGGCCTTAGCTACTGGTGCTCTGCTAGGTCAGAACTGTAATGACATTGACAATACAAGTGAACTGCTTATCACAAAGGGCTTGGGGAGCATATTAAGCCTTTCAACAATGGACCTTTCAGAACTCTGTAGGACACAAGGTTATAATGCTAGAGTCTGAGAGGTTGGGCACATGGATCTGCTAAACTGGAACCTCTAGCTCTGACTCCAATTCTGGTGTACATCAGCGTCAGCAATAATTTTCCAGAGAATGTTCTCCTAATTAACAAATAGGAAAAGTACTTTGATTAACGCTCACTTTTTTCCCATTGTGTGTCTCCAACTCAAGCCTGGGCACTGTTCCTAAGCCCTTCATCTCAAGGCGAACAATCTACCACTTGAGCCACAGCACCACATGGGGTCTTTTGCTGGTTCATTGGTGATAAGAGTCTAACAGGCTTTCCTTGCCTAGGGTGTCTTTGAACTGTGGTCTTCAGATCTCAGCCTCCTGAGAAGATAGGATTCCAGGTGTGAGCCACTGGCATCTGGTCTATTGTTTTGCCAGTGCTCGGGCTTGAACTTAGGGGCTGGGTACTGTCTCCATGCTTCTTTTTCTCAAGGCTAGTGTTCTACCACTTGAGCACACCACAGCTTCTGGCTTTTTCTGAGTATGTGGCACTGAGGATTCAAACCCTGGCATTAATGCATGTTGAGCAAGCTCTCTACCACTAAGCCACATCCCAGGTTAGGAAAGAAAACTGGAAGAAATTCCAAACCAGGGGAATTTTTTCAATTTAGTTAAATAAATTATTTATTTATTTATTCTTTTTTTTTTTTTTTTTTGCCAACCATGGAGATTGAACTCAGGTCACGGCAACTCTACCTCAGCTTCAGTTGCCTTAGACTGGGCTGCAGACTCTCACCCATAGTCGAAACTAGGATCCTAGGCTCAGAGCTTGCAGGAAGAAAAAATAAAGTGGGACAGCACAAAAAGTGGTGAACTGCAGGGGACTGGGGGTTTTATGTTATTTTTTTCTTTGCAGGGTGACCATCCTGATTCTGAATGACATGGCTGCAAAGTGGAGCTGAACTGCTATACTGCTATTCCTGAAGGCTGGTGGGCCATCAGGGAAGCCACAGGCCAACTTGTCAACATAGGCCCTGGGTTAAAAATCTAAGTCCTGACACCTACCAATGGCAGGACATCACAAGAGACTCATTCCTATGCATAGGAATACTGATTGAAAGAGTAGTTCATGTATCAGTCGAGGCTAAAAGTGGATGTAATAATCCTAGGATGCTGATTGATTTTAATTGATAGTTTACTAAGGATGGAAAGAATAATATCACTTCAAAGACAGTATAATAAATACCTAAGAGTTGGTAGGAATGTAGTAGGTGTCATTCAGTCAGATAGATGGCTCTGGCACTCTTTACCAATATGTATTAATTGTTTACCACCATTTGCCAATCCATGTATCACTGTTTTGGCCAAACCTGGGGCTCCATCATAGTGCCTGGGAACCACCTCACAGCTTCATTGGCTAGAGGCTGCCGTGCTCACCCTTACCCATTCATGAAGTGGGCCTGCAAGGCCCCACGTTCGGATCCCAGCACTGCCAAAAATTTATTCTTGGAGTAAGAAGCCGAGTGTGACACATGTTTTCCTTTTTTGGGAGAGTTCTGTGTGTCAAGCATCATAGTGAACACATCTACAAATCTAGATGCTATGTGATAGGAAGTAAACAATGTAATAAACGGGATAGGGGTCAAAAGAGTCAATACAATGAATGGTAAATGAATGAATAAAACAAGAAATGAAATGAATAACCATACCAAATATGATATTGTCTGACTATATGGAAGTATAAATCCTGTCTTTAAAATGTAAATAAAATGTATACAAGGAGTATGTTTTCTAGGACTGAGGCTTGAATTCAGGCCTAGGGAACAGGACTGACTTTTTCGGCTTCACATATGACGTGATTTCCCCTAGCCTGACAGTGCGGCTATTTACCCAGACCTTGAGTTCAAATACCAGGCCTGGCAGAAAAAATGGCATGAATTGCAAAACAGGGAGATAAATAATTGATTTTTAATTTTTAAATTGTTTTAATATTTTTATTTAATTTTTTTGTTTATTTTTGGCCATGCACATGGCTTGAACTCAGATCGTGACAGCTCTGTTGCAGCCTCCAGAACCAAAGCTAATCCTGGAAGCCTAAGACCTGATGTCTGACAGGAAAACAAAATGATAATGACACTAAAACAAGCCGCGAGCCACACATGGTAGGCAGTTTCTTGGCTTTGATTCCTTGCACGGTGACCATCCTAGGTCTGAATGACATGAATGCCACCCACAGCTGACCTGTCATTGCTGAAGACTGGCAGACTGTCAGGAAAGCCATAGGCCAACCACGCAACACAGTCCCTGAGTTCAAATCCTGGTCCTGACACCTACCATTGGCAGGGGATCCCAAGAGACTCCTGCTGTGCTTAGAAATTCCGATGGAATGGTATCCAACTCATGATTGAATAGTTCGTGCAGCGGTCTAGACTCAAATTAGACGCAATAATCCTAGGATGCTGATTGAACTTAATTAATGGTTAATTAGGCATGAAAAGAATAATACTCCTTCACTGGAGGCATAATAACTACCTAAGACTTGGTAATAATGTAGCAGATGTCATTGAATACTAGATACACGGCTCTGGCACTCTGTACTAATATGTATTTATTGGTGTACTACCACCTGCCTATCCATGTATGGCTATTTTGGCCACGCCTGGGGCTCGATCTCAGAGGTTGCCAAAAATTTCCTCCTGGAGTAAGAAGCCAAGTGTGACACCTGTTTTCCTTTTCTGTGAGAGTAAGGGGTGTCAGGCATGATGGAGAACAAGTCTACAAATCTAAATGTTATGTGATAGGGTGTAAATAATGTAATACATGGTTAGGTGTCATCACAGTCAATAAAATAAACGGTAAATAAATGAATAAAATAAAAAGTACAATGAATAACCACACCAAACATGATATAGACTGAGCACCTGTCTGGAAGTTCAATCCTATCTTTAAAATACATGTAAGGACTATGTTTTCCAGGGTTGGGGCCTGAATTCAGGCCTGGGGAAGAGGCCTGACTTTCTGATCTTCAAGCATAGAGAGCTTCCCCTTCCCCCAGAGTGCAACAGAGTTACCCAGACCCTGAGTTCAAATCCCAGGCCTTTCAGACTAAAAATAGCACACATTCCAAGCCAGGGAGCTTCATTAGGTTTTTTCATATTTTTTAAAGTTCACTTTAAGGTTCACCTTTATTTCATACATTTTGATTTTACAATATGAGAGTTTTTCAAAAAGGGGTTTAAACACTTATATTTCAGCATAGCACATTGATGTTTCCCTTTTGACCATCTGCCATGAAGAGTGAGAATGAAAATGAGTACATCATTCCTCCCTAGAGGGACAGTTGATGTTATTTCTATTTAGAGTTATTTCTGTAACTATAAACTCTCTGCAATGGTATCATGTGAGTTTTCCTCATGCCTGCCACAAAATACACTAGGGAAGTCCTCATACCACAAAACGTTGGGTTTCTGAACAAAAATTCACTTCTTTGAGGACAGTAGGTACTTGTAAGCATTTTGGGAATAAAGTGAATTGTAAAATGAAAAACAAACACATTGGGACTGGGATGTAGCTCAGTAGTGGAGTACTTGCCTAAAGAGCCTAATACCCTGGAAGAAAAGGAAGGCAAGTTTCCTGAAGCTCAGAAGGTTAGAATTTTATGATCTGTATGAACAAACTTCTTTCTTCTTTTTTTTTTTTTTGTACGTGGTGAGGCATGAATTCTGAGCTTGGCTGCCCACCTTCAACTCTTCAACTCATGGCAAGTGCTCTACCGCTTGAGCCACAGTGCCGTTTTTGGTTTTTTGGAGATAAGGGTCTCACGGACTTTCCTGCCCAGGCTGGCTTTGAACCACCATCCTCAGATCTCAGCCTCCTCAGGAGCTAGGATTATAGGCAGGAGCCACTGTTGCCTGGTGCATGAACAAACTTCTTAAAGATTGATTCTGAGGAAAGAAACTTGAAATACACTTTTAGTAGAAATAATTTATAATGCCATGGTTAAGACACTAATTCAGAAGTATTTATTCATTGGCTGCTTTCTTAGTTTATTTAAAGATATATATATATATATATATATATATATATATATACATTTTAATATATCTACATATATATTATTAAAACATAGCTTTGAAGTGTACCTAAAAGCATATGTGCTCATGTAAAGTTATACAACTACACAAGCTTGATTTTTTATTTTCAGTTTGTTGGTACCATAAATTAGATGGGATGTTTATACTGTTGTTTTGTTCTCTGTTTTTGGAGGATTTTTCTCTGCTTTCTTCCCCTACTCCCCTCTCTCTGCACTTGAATTGACCTTGCTCTTTCTTGGCTTGATTGTTCATAGCTGATTTTCTACCACTTCAGCCATACCTGTAGCCTGGATTTTTGCCAGTTAATTGGAGATGTCATCTCTCAGGCTTATCTGCCTGGATTGGCTTTGAAACTTCATCTTCCTGTTCTCACCTCTTGAGTAGCTGGGATTAAAGATGTGAGCCACTGGGGTGCGTAGGGATGAATTCCACTTTAGTTGATGGATTCTTTCTGTTTTTCTAAGCATGGGATCATCTACTATAGAATTTCTGTGAATGTCCTGGGTCTGAAATAAGATATATAATACATATGCTAATCTGTATACTTCTCAAAAGATGTAATCCATTTAATACATGTTATAAGTGTTATAATAGTCAACATAAATAATGAATGAATGAATAGTGCAAAAAATAAAATAAATACACAATAAAATAATATGCGGTAAACATAAGTATGTAGATATTAATCATTATTTCAAATGTGGATGAATATTACTTTAACAGGACTGGGGATTGAATTCAGGCCTAGGGAACAGGCCTGAATTGCTTGTCTTCAAAGATGGTGAGTTTCCCCATCCCCTACGGTGCATTAGATTTACCCAGACTCTGAGTTCAAATCCCAGTCCTGAGAGGAAAATAAAAAGTATGAATGCCAAGCTGGGGAGCTTCATTAGTATTTTTACAATTTTTTTTTCATGGGGCTTGAACTCTGGCCTTGGGAGCTGTCCCTGCACTCTTCAGCTCAAAGCGAGTGCACTACCGCGTGAGCCACAGCACCACTTTTGGTTTTCTAGTGATTTATTGGAGGTAAGAGTCTTATGGGCTTTACAGCCTGGGTTGGATTTGAACCACAATCCTCAGCCTCTTGAGTAGCTAGAATTACAGGTGTGAGACACTGGCCCCCTGCTATTTTTAATATTTTAATATTTTATTGATAGATTGATTGCCAATCACAGGGCTTGAACTGAGGTTGTGGCAACATTGCCTGAGATTCCATCACCCTACGCTGGGATCGTGCAGCTTCTGGACCCACAGCCGATCATGGGATGGTACGCCTCCGGGGCTGACAGGAAAACAAAATGAAAACAGCAACGAAAAAAATGGCCATCTGTGGATGGTTGGCGGTTTCTTGGTTTTTCCTTCCTTGCATGGTGACCATCCCGGTTCCAAATGACATGGCTACAACCTGTAGGTTACCTGGCACTGCTGAAGGCAGGTAGGCTGGCAGCGAAGCCATAGGCCAACCTGAACAACTAGGTCCTGGTCACGCCACTTACAAAGGGCTGGGGAGCCTAAGAAACTATTGCCTATCCATAGGAGCATCAGAGGAACGTGAACAATGTCATGGTTTGATGAGTAGTTCATCAATCAGTCTAGCAGAAAATTAGACCCAATGATCACAGGACATAGACTGATTTTAATTCATAGTTTATTATGCACTAAAAGAATACTATTGCTTAAATGGAGTCCTCACTAAAGACCTGAGAATCTGTAGGAGCGTAGCATGCGTCATTGAACACTAAATAGACATTTCTGGCCATATGTAAATATCTAAATTAATATTTATTTGTATACCATCATCTGCATAGAACATTTTTGCTATTTTGGCCAAACCTGGAACTTGACCCCAGGTCTTCAGATCCACTTGACACCTGCATGGGCTAGATTCTGCCGTGCTGACACTCACCCCTTCATGAATTGGGCCTCCTAGTCCCTCAGTCAAGGTCCCATCATTGCCAAAAGTTTCTTCCTGGTGTAAGATTCCATGTGTGACAACTGTTTTCCTTTTCTGTGCAAGTGTTGGGTGTCAGGTATGATGTAAATATTATGTATGCAAAGCTATATGCTATGGAATATATTGGGACAAATGTAATAAATATTATAGGTGTACTCACAGTCCATAATATAAATACTAAATCAATCAATAAATCAATAATAAAATATAATGAATCACTCCAACAAACACGATTTAAAAAGAATATAGAGATATAACTAAAATATTTAAAATGTCTATAAATGTTACGTTTTTCAGTACTGGTGCTTGAATTCAGGCCTAGGGAAGAGTTGAGAAGTTCATGCATGATTCACATAGGAAATGATAGGCAAGATCTTAATTAAGACTGCATGAAGTGTGACAATGATTACATTCAGAAAATCGAAGCATTGGGAAAGAACCAAGAGTCACATGGAAGATAGGATTCCAACACAGATCGCCACATCTCCTATGTTATACAAACAGGCCTTTATTAGCATACTAATTTCGTCTTATGAATGGAATGAATATGGTGCTCCACCCCCACCTCGGGGCTAGATCTCAGGTCCTGGGTATGGCCTAGATCCTTAGTGGCTCACAAGAGGTTGTGCTCATGTGGACCCATTTGGCAGTTGGTTCTGCTAGGCCCTGAGTTCAACTTCCAGCATTGCCAAAAGGTTCATCCTGATGTGAGATGCCAAACCTTGCAGATGTTTTCCTATCCTATGCAAGTCCTGGGTCACAGCTAAGATCTAGAAAGCATAGGCAACTCTATACCCATGGGAATAGGTTGTCATCCATGTGAGCACAGTTATATATGCCATCCTATCCTCAATAAAATACACAATACATAGATGAATAAAACACAAAATAAAAATATTTACTACACTGAAAACAAGGTGCATACCACACCTGTATGTAAATAGAGATCCTATCCTTTCAGTCTTTAAAGACGGTGATCTTACCCTTCCCCACAGTGCAACAGAGTTACCCAAACCTGAGTTCAAATCCCGCTCTCACAGTAAAATGGCACAAATTCTGAGCTTGGATTCTTCGTTCATAGTTTTTAAATTTTTTTTTTTTACTAGACTCGGGGCTTGAACTCAAGTCATGGCAACTCTGCCTCAGCTCTGATCATCCTAGGGTTCAGCCTCTGGATCCACAGCCCGTCCTCAGACCCTAGGACCTGGGGCTTATTGGAAAAAAAAAAAAAAAAGAAGCCGGGAGGGGAAATAAAACTGTGGGAAGTTCCACCTGGCGCTCTTATGTTTATTTTCCTTTGCATGGTGACCATTCTGGGTCATAACATGGCTGCCTGCAGAGTGAAGTTGACCTGGCATGGCTGAAGGCCTGCTGGTTTTCAGGGGAGCCACAGGCTAACCAGACAATGGAGGCCCCAAGGACGAATCCCACTCAGCCCTGTTACAATGAGGGAATGGCCAGAGACCCTGGGACACTCGTTTCCAGAACTAGGAAGAGTTGTGGAATGCAATCAATCTCATCCTTGAATGAGTAGATCCTGCTTGATGTGAGTAGGAAATGATAGGCAAGACTCATGGGGTATCGATTATTTTTAATGAAGAATTGATGAAGCATGACCATAATCATCACAGTCATGAAATGGAGGCATCAGGGAAGATCCAAGAATTGGTAGTCACAGGTAGATTTCATCACAGGTCGCCACCTCTCCTACACTATAAAAATATGTACTTATTTGCATACAAACTTGCACTTATAAATGCATGACTATTTCCCACCCCTCCCAATCCCCTCCTCCTAGGGTTGTATCTCAGGTCCTGGGACTGGCCTACCTCCTTAGTGGCTCACAGGCTAGTGTGCTCACTTTTGCCCATCCACCAATTGGGCCTGCTAGGCCCTGAGTTTGAATCCCAGCACTGTCAAAAGATTATCCTGATGTGAGAAGCCCATCAATCCATCTGTTTTCCTGTCCTGAGAAATTCCTGGGTCTCAGGGAGGACAGAGATTACTACATAGGCAACCCTATACCCAAGGGAATGGGTTGCCATCCATGTCAGCACAGTAATATCTGTCATCATAATCAATAAAATACACATTGCATCCATGAATAAGACACAAAATAAAGAGAACAAATACACTGAATGCAAGATGTCACCCATCCATATATGATAATATAGATCCTATATTTAAATTATGAATTCATGACTATATTT
Organism: Dipodomys merriami; assembly: GCF_024711535.1. Taxonomy (NCBI): domain Eukaryota; kingdom Metazoa; phylum Chordata; class Mammalia; order Rodentia; family Heteromyidae; genus Dipodomys; species Dipodomys merriami. Next base: position 952,432 of record NW_027203904.1, on the reverse strand, counting down.
ATCCCTGCTTCCAATGCTCAGTCTCAGGACCTGGGTACATCGTAGCTCTGTACTGGCTCGCAGGCTGGTGTGCTCAAATTGACCCATTCACCAATTGGGCCTGCTAGGCCCTGAGTTCAAATCCCAGCACTTGCGAAAGATTCATCTTGATGTGAGAAGCGCATCGATCCACCTGTTTTCCTGTCCTGTGAAAGTCCTGGGCCTCAGCGAGGATGGCAACTCTATAGCCATGGGAATAATTGTCATCCATGTCAGCACAGATATACCTGTCAGCATACTCAATAAAATACACAATACATCCATGAATAACACCCAAAATAAAAAAAGATAACCACATTGAAAGCAAGATGCATACCACACCTGTATGTAAATAGAGATCCTGTGTGTTAAAGAGGTGGGCTTGTTATTTTGTCCAGTGCTTGGGCTTCAAATCAAGCCCTGGACCAGGCCTGACATTCTAGTCTTCAAGGATGGTGAGCTTCCCCTTTTCCCACAGTGCAATGGGGTTCCCCAGACCTGAGTTCAAATCCCAGCTCTAGCAGTATAACACTGTGAGTTCTTAGCTAGAGTGCTTCATTCGTAACTTTTCAATTTTTTTTTTTTTGCCAGACCCGGGACTTGAAGTCAAGTCATGGCAACTCTGCCTCAGCTGTGATAATCCTAGGCTGCAGCCTCTGGACCCACAGACCTCGGACCCTAGGTTCCCAGGGGTTCCTGGAAAAAAAAAGCCTCGAGGGGGAATAAAAGCAGTGGGAAGTTCCACCTGGCACTTTTACATTTATTTTCCTTTGCATGCTGACCATGCTGGGACCAAACACGGTGGCCTGCAGAGTGAAGGTGACCTGGTGTGGCTGATGGTCTGTTGGCTATCAGAAGAGCCAGAGGCCAACCCAGCAATGTAGGCCCCAAGTTCAATTCCTGGTCAGCACCCATACATTGAGGGAATGGTGGGAGATCCTGAGATACTCATTTGCAGACCTAGGAAGAGTCATGGAATTCGATGGATCTCATCTTTGAATGAGTAGTTCCTGCTTGATGCGAGTAGGAAATGATAGGCAAGACTCATGGGGTATCGATTATTTCTTAATGAAGAGTTGATGAAACATGGCCATAATCATCAGAGTCATAAAATGGAGTAATAGGGGAAGATCAAAGAATCTTTAGTCACAAGGTAGATTGGATTCCATCACTGGTCGCCATCTCTCCTACTCTATACAAATATGTAATTATTTACATACTACCTTCAGATTTTGAATGGATGACTATTGTCCTCCCCACTATCCCCCCCACTGCGGGGCTCAATCTCAGGTCCTGGGAACGGCCTAGCTCCTCAGTGGCTCACATGCTGGTGTGCTTACCTGGACCCATATTCGCCTATTGGGCCGGCCAGTCCCCATGTCAGATCCCAGCACTGCCAAAAGATGAATCCTGATGTGAGAAGCCAATCGTTGCACCTGTTTCTCTGTCCTGTGAAAGTCCTGGGTCTCAGCTAGGATGCAGTATGCTATGTAGGCAACTCTATATTCATGGGAATCAGTTGCCATCCATGTCAGCACAGTTATAGCTGTCATCATATGTAATAAAATACAAAATGCATCCATGACTAAGACACACAATAAAAAGAATAACTACATTGAATGCATGATGCATTCCACATCTCTATGTAAAGAGAGATCCTATGTGTAAAATAGGTGAGCATATGATTTTTGCCAGTGCTGGGGCTTCAGTTCAGGCCCTGGGACTAGGCCTGACCTTGTAGGCTTCAATGATGGTGAGCTTCACCTTAGCCCACAGTGCAACAAAGTTACCCAGACCTGAGTTGGAATCTCAGAGGTGGCAGAAAAATGGTGAGAATTCTGAGCCAGGGTGTGTTATTATCATTATTATTATTAATATTAATATTAATATTGCCAAGCATGGGATTTGAACTCAGTTCATGACAACTCTGCCTCAGCTTCGATCACCTCAGGCTGGCGGGCTCCCATGGGCCTGTAGCCTATCCTGGGATCCTAGGCTCTGAAACTTTGCAGGAAAAAATGTCAGAAAAATGACAGAAAAATGTCGCAGGATGGATTTTTTAATATTTTCTTTTGCACGGTGACCACCCTGGGTCTGAATTACACGGCTGCAAAGGGTACTTCACCTTGCATTGGTGAAGGCTAACGGGCTATAAGGGAAGCCATAGGCCTATGCGGCAAAATAGACCCTGAGCTTGAATCCTGGTCCTGATACCTACCAATGGGGGGAAATCCCAAGATACTTGTTCCTATGCATGGGAATAACAATGAAATGTTAGCAAACTCATGATTGAATGAGAAGTTTCTGCGTGTATTGGTGTACTCCCAAATTAGATGCAATGATCCTAGGACGATAATTCATCTTAATGAATGGTCTATTAAGCATGAAAAGAATGCTATTCCTTCAATGGTGGCATAATGAAGACCTAAGAGTTAGGAGGAACGTAGTTGATGTCATTGAATCCTAGGTAGAGGTCTCTGGTACTCTGTACAAATAAATATTTATTGGTTTTCTACCACCTGTTTTTCCATGTATGGCTATTTTGTCCACCCCTGCAGCTCAATCTCAGGGTCTGGAAATGCCCTGGGGCTTCATTGGCTAGAGGTTGCCATGTTGACACACCCATTCAGGGTCTGAATTGGGTCTGCCAGGCCCTGAGTTCAGATCCCAGCACTGCCAACAATTGGATCATGGAGTAAGAAGCTGAGTGTGATAGCTGTTTTCCTTTTCTCTGAGAGTCCTGGGTGTCACACATGATGAAGAACACATGTACAAATCGAGAAACTATGTGATGGGTTGTCATCAATATCATAAATGGAATGTGTGTCATCACAGTCAATAAAAAATCTCATATCTAAAATATACTTGGAACTCAAAAACTTAAATCCCCCAACAATAAATCCTCAAAGAAACAATTGCCCAATAAATAAGTGGGCAAAAGACTTAAGGAGAAGCTTCTCTGAAGAGGACAGAAGGATGGCCAATAGACACATGAAGAAATGCTCAACCTCCCTAGCCATAGAAGAAATGCAAATCAAAACAACATTGAGATACCACCTCACCTCAGCTAGAATGGCTAGAATGAAGAACTCTAATAACAACAGATGCTGGAGGGGAGGTGGACAGAAGGGAACCTTACTGCATTGTTGGTGGGAGTGTAAACTTGTTCAACCACTTTGGAAAGTATTATGGAGGTTCATCAAAAGACTCCATATAGAGCTCCCCTATGACTCAGCAATCCCATTTTTGGACATTTACCCAAATTTTTACAAACAAGACCACACTAAAGCTACCAGCACGACTATGTTTATTGCAGCACTATTTACTAGAGCTAAGATATGGAACCAGCCCAGATGCCCCTCAGTAGATGAATGGATCAAGAAAATGTGGTATATATGCACAATGGAATTCTATGCCTCCATCAGAAAGAATGACATAGCCCCATGTGTGAGGAAATGGAAAGACTTGGAAAAAATTATATTAAGTGAAGTAAGCCAGGCCCAAAGAAACATAGGTCCGATGGTTTCCCTTATTTGCAATATCTAGTAAATGTCTGAGTCAAGCAGAAAAGGTTAGATACGGTGATGCTAGGGAAATGAACCCTAAGATATGTGCTCAAATGTGTATTTCTTACTTTTGATTGTTTTTAACACATTTATAAGATTATTTCTTTGTTGCTTTGAATGTCCTTCCCCCACAGTATAAGCCCTGCTTTCACTGTATTTGATGTCTGTATAATTTGTGGAGGGGAAGGGGAAAAACAATTCATTTTAACAGGGATACAGGTGGACCCATTTCAACAATGAGATGTACAAGTTGTTATGTCGAAAATGAACTTTACAACTTTGGTGTGGGATGGCAGGGGGGAGTGGGGAGTATTGGGTGGGGGCGGAGGGAAGGATGGGAAGGGATGGGAAGGGGAAACAAAGGAGGAAGCTACAATGCTTGATAAGAAATGTACTCATTATCTTGCCCATGTAATTGTAACCCCTCTGTACAACATTTTCACAATACAAAAATGGAAAATAAATGAATAAAACAAAAATACAATAAATAAACACAACAAACAGGACATAGACTGAACATTTATACAGAAGTACAAATCATACCTTTACAATGTACATAAAGAGAATGTTTCCAGGGCTGGGACTTGAATTCAGGCCTAGGGACCAGGCCTTACTTTCTTGTCTTCAAGCATGGTGAGCTTCCCCTTCATCAACAGTGCTTCAGATTTACCCAGGTCTTAAGTTCAAATTCAAAGTTAGGAAAAACTGCGTTAATTGCAAGCTAGGGAGCTTTTTTTATTTTTTATTTGCTTTTTTTGCCAAGCACGGTCTCGAACTCAGGTCATGGCAACCTTGCCTCAGCTTTCATCACTATAGGCTGGGGTGCAGCCGCTGGAAACACAGCATATTCTGGGATCCTAGAAGTTCAGGCCTTGTGCAGGGAGGTGGGGGAATGCACAGAAAAAAAGTGGCGGGATGGTGTTTTTACATTTTCTTCCTTTGCACTATGGCCATCTGGGTCTGAGTGATCCGGCTCCAAAGGAAATTTCACCTTGGATTGCTGAAGGCTTGCAGACTACTGGGGAAGCCATAATCCCGAACAATGATTAGTCAGGCACCAGTGGCTCTCACCAGTCCTCCTTGACACTTACAAGGCTGTGATAGGAGGATCATGGTCAAAGTCAGCCTAGGCAGGAAAGTCCTTGAGACCCCTGTCCAACCTCAATGCCAAGAAAGCAAAAGTAGAGCTGTGTGGCTCCAGTGGTAGAGGGCTAATCTTGAGCAAGATCAGCTCAAGGACTGTGCCCAGAGTCTGAGTTCAAGGTCCAGGATTGGCAACAAACAGACATACATCACCATCTGTGAAGCCATCTGGCTAAAGCAGGTCTCACTCTTGTCCCCAACTGGATTGGACAGAGTTTCCAGGTAAAGGAGCTGCTGTCATCTTCACTCTGTCCATTCTGTATGCATCCCAGGATTCCAGGCACACCCTCATTCTTTCATGGTTCTTTTTGACCAATGGGATACAAGAATAGTGGCCATGCCCACATTCCATGCTTCCCAGTTACACCTGGATTCCCTCTGTTGGTTGACACCACTACCAGCAGTTGAGGAAGGTAGAGGTGGCTGAGTGGTGAGCAAGAGACTCCAGGTGACTTTGAGGTAGAATAGGAAATGATGTCCTAGTCGGTTAGTGGGAGAATAGAGGATTTCCTAGAGCCTGGGAATGTGGACAGCCCATCTTTCCCGTCCCATTGCTCAGATGTCTGAAACAATAAGAATCAATGAGAGAACTGTGGGCAAGAAACTGCCACAAGAACACCAGCAGTATCCTCCCAACAGAACTGAAACATTGAAGAAAACAAATAACACGAAAAAGGGAGGGATCCCCAAGAGAAACACCACTGGGGAGCCGGACTGACAGGAGAGTCCGGCGAAAGGTGATGCCGACCATGGGCCTACCCTGCCTTTGGACACAGTCACAGACACCAGGGTCCAGAGTGTCAAGGGTCCCAATCCCACCGAGGATCCACAGAGGTGCTACCTTCATGTGGTGCCCACACTGGACCACAGAAAAGAAGAAACCAGGCACTCTTTGCCAAGATCCAACAACTGAAGCAGGGAAAGACAGACCCGCAGGGTCAATGGGAGTAAGAGAGGGAGAAGATAGCCCAGATACATGCAGCACCAAAAATGGAGGTAGAGATCCACAAGGCACCCATACAGTGGTTGGTTTCAGCAGAAAGCGATTTACAATGTGCACTGGCCCAAGTGGAGCAGGCCACTGATGACAGAGAAAGGGAGCATGAAGCCGTCACCAGCTGCCTGCAAGCTACAGAGTGGCCCGTGGCAGAGCTGGAGATAGCAGCTTCTGTGGTCACTGCTGTAAAGGAGACCAAAATATTCTTCAAACAGCTGAATGATGTGACCCTTCAGGTTGAGGAAAAGAGCAGAAACTTTGATGACCTGGAGCAAGTGAAAACATAGTTGCAGGAGAATGTGGAAGTGCTGTAGATACAGGGGAGCATCATGAAGAAGAGAATATGCAAGTTCCAACAAGCACTGGAGGGTGTGAGGTAATGAAGATGGAGTTGAAATATCTGGAGAACTATCCTATGACCCAGCAATCCCACTTTTGGGCATTTACCCAAATGTTTACAAACAAGACCACACTAAAGCTACCAGCACAACTATGTTTATTGCTGCATTATTTACCATAGCTAAGATATGGAACCAACCCAGATGCCCTTCAGTAGATGAATGGATAAAGAAAATGTGGTATATATACACAATGGAATTCTATGCCTCCATCAGAAAGAATGACATTGCCCCATTTGTTAGGAAATGGAAAAACTTGGAAAAAATTATATTAAGTGAAATAAGCCAGGCACAAAGTAACACAAGTCCCATGGTTTCCCTTATTTGCAATATATAGTACATGTATGAGTCAAGTGGAAAAAGTCAGATAATGTGATGTTAGGAAAATGATTCCTTAGATAGGTATTTTAATGTTTTTTTTTCTTTCATGCATGTGTTTCTAACGCATTTATAAGATTATTTCTTTGTTGCTTTGTATGTCCCTCCCCCACAGTATAACCCCCGCTTTCAATATATTTGATGTCAGTATAACTTGTGGAGGAGATGGGAAAAAAAACAAGTTGTTTAAGGATTCAGGTGGACCTGTTGCAACAATGAGAAGTACAAATTGTCATGTCAAAAATGAGCTTTACAATGTCGGTGGGGAGGGAGGGGGGAAGGATTGGGTGGGCAGGAGGGGAGAGGCTGGAAAGGGACGTGAAGGGTAAACAAAGGAGGAGGCTGCAATGCTTGGTAAGAAATATATTTATTATCTTGCCCATGTAATTGTAACCCCTCTGTACAGTATGTTCACAAATAAAAGAAAATTAAAAAAAAAAAAAGAAAAAAAAAAGAAAAACCTGGAGGAACAACTTCACATCCAGGTCCAGGAAAACCAGTGTCCGTCTTCAGAACGTGGAGCAGCAGGAGCAACTGCAGAGACTGGAGGAGAAAGCCTAGGATCAGCACGAGATCCCAAAAGACCCCACGATGTGCATGTGTTTGGAATGGACAACCGGAGAAAAACCTGGCCCTGCTGTGGGACGCTCTCCACAGGGTGAGCAGTGAGAAGGAGGAGCTTGCCAGCATCCTGAACACAGAGCAGCAGATGAAGAAACATCTGCAGGAACAGTAGGACTGCTCAGAGGAGAAGATAGAGAAATGGATAGTGGTGGCTGAGAGAGAGAGACAAGTAGCTCAGGAGCAGCAGGAGCAGTCCCTGGGCCAGTGCAGGAGTTCAGAGCCTCCTGTGAATGGCACATTGTCTCCAATGAGCGACTGTGCTCTGAGAAGGAGTCCCTGCAGCAGCACTTAGAGAGGCAGACCCAGCTGCTGGAGCAGCTGAAGCAAGTGCAGGGCTCACCAAACTGGAGGGACCAGGTGATGTCCCCGAAGTGGCAGGACACTCTCAAGTGCCTGGAAGCCACCAGATCACAGGAGGAGTGCCTGCAGGCCCAGCTGAGCTTCCTGGCTTTCCCTGTGGCAGGGGAAGGCATGAGCCCTGGAGAAGCAAAAGGTAAGGAGGTGAATCCCTCCCCCATGTGACCATCAGAGAGGATGGAGATGTTCTCCAGACCAAGAGTGACATGGCTCTGAGAGCGCTCTTGGAGGATGAGTCCACAGGGGGAAAGTCCTGACACAAGAATGGCGGACCAGCTGCAGGCACCCCCTGGCCAACCCAGCAGCTCAGTGCCAGACTGAGCTGGAGCCACAGGCCCTCAACCCCATGAGTTGCCACCACAGCATGCATGGGATTGGAAAGTGGGTTACGAGCATCTGAGAAGAATATATGCTTCGTCCATGACCTGCCTGATGAGGTGGACTTCCAGAGTCCAGCAGGTGAGCTCCACCATTGATGCAGCCAGCTGACGGCACACATCTAAACTATCAAGGAGTCCCTCATGGTGTGTAAAGAGCAGATGTTGGTCCTGAATGAGCTATGTTGGGAGAAAGCCCAGTGCACGCACTGGCTGTCCCAGGAGAAGATCGAGAAGAGGAGAGTGTTGCGGAGCTGCTGTCACTCCTAGCCAGGGAAGGCAAAGACAGCAGTCTCCAGATGCCAGCACAGGCTGAGCCTCCCACCCTCCTCCCCAACACAGCTTCAGAAGCAACTTGAAGACAGCATGGAGACTGCCAGAGGAGAGGTCAGGGTTCCCGACCCCATAGTGGACTCCCTCAAGGAGTATGTCCTGCCCCGATGCCCCACATCCAGATCTGCTCACAACTCCCAGGCTCAGGGGAGGAGTGCTCTCTCACTTTCTCCTGTAGATTGATGCAGATGATGACTCTCTATGTGACATACTGACTCTCAAAAGCCTTGGCAGCCACCAGAAGTAGGTGACCAGGTGGCTTTCTCTCAGGCCTCAATCTGCTGCACAATGGGAAGGTTAAACTGGGGGTAGGGTAGGGCAGAGGCTGAAGGGAGTTGGCCCAAACTCAAGGGACATCTAATGGCCCATTGCTGGCCAGGAAAGAGGCCTATGTTTTGCTTATCACAAAGAGTAAATTGTTTTCAAAGCAAAAAACAAAAGCCTAAAAACAAAGATTTGTTCTTCCAGCCCTGGGGCTTGAACTCAGGGCCTGGCCACTGTCCCTTAGCTCTTTTTGAGCAAGGCTGGCCCCACTTCCCCTTCCAGCTTTTTCTGTGTGGAATAGAACCAAGGGCTTCAGGCATGCTAGGTTAACACTCTACCACTGAGCCACATTTTCAGCTAGGATGATTTTTCCCCCTCCCAAACCCATATGTCCATTCCTCAGATAAATAGGAAGTAGGGCTTAGGATGAATATGAAGCATAACTCTGGTTCGCCCCAAAATATTCCCCTGCCCCCTCTTCCCACACCCTGAGTTGAAGCTTCTCTTCTAACATTGAGGGATGAGAGAGGGAGAGGGGAGTCCCAAGAGAGTACCAAAAACCGTGGACCCCTGAGACCCACATCATCCCCCACACAAGTGGTCCTCCAGATTGTGATCTTACCTGACTCATTGTAAAGTCTACACTGTCGCCCCACCACTGCAAGGCTCAGAATGAAATAAAAGTCAGCCCTGGCCTCAGCCCACACCCAAGGTGGAAGCTCCTATTCCCAGACCTACTTCCACCTCTGACTGCCCCTAGTTATGCCAGACCCACCACTCACCACTATGTTGGTGTTGATGACCTAATGGATGGATTCCCAGAAGAAGGTCTATGGAAAACAGCAGGAACAGTAGGGTGAGCAGGGCAGAAGGAAGTGGGGTGATTGCTCTGGGATCTTCCTTGGAGCCGTCCGGTCAAGCTAGACACATTCTGACCCAAACCATAGACAAGGCCAGGGGGTGAGACCAGATGGAGGAGTGCAGGACTAAAGGAGGTACTGCTTTGTCTTGGAGGACTTAATTAATTCCAATTATAATTAAATCAAATTATATTTGGCCCATGCCAATCCCAAAGACATCATGCAATGCCTCTCCGTGTTGTTGTTGGTCGTGAAGGCTGTCCCTGAGCTCTTTTTCTCAAGGCTGGCACTCTACCACTTGAGCCACAATGCCACTTTTGTTTTCTGATGGTTCATCGATAAGAGTCTCATACACTGTCCTGCCCAGACTGGCTTGGCACCATGATCCTCCAGATCTCAGCTTCCTGAGTAGCTAGAATGACACGCATGAGCCAACAGTGCCCAGTATGTGATGCCTTTTGAAGGCATCTTGGCGAGTCTGTAAAGGAGCCAAAAAGAGCCTGGATAGACCATGACCCAATCAAGGAGCTGGTATGGGGGAAGGTTGACCTTCTAGCCATTCTGTTCCCCCAAAATTGAAGATGCCAGGTGATGTTGTATGTACCAAACACCTAGACCAGCAGCCACCAGGCTTAGTGGGGGAAAAACTAGAGAATACTCAAAGACTGCAGTGTAGAAATCTCTGATTTTGCATGTATGTGGTGTGTGTGTTTGTGTGTGTGTGTGTGTGAGTGTGTGTGTGTGTGTGTGTGCGTGTGTGTGTGTGAGTGTGTGTGTGAACTCAGGACCAAGGCTCTATCCCTGAGTTTTCTCACTCAAAACTAGTGCTGTGCCACTTGAGCCACAGCCCCACTTGCTTTTCGATGGTTAATGTAGGTAAGAGTCTCAAGGACTTTCCTGTCCAGGGTGGCTTTGAATCATGATGGGGGCCCAAGAGAAGCAAGAGTAAACCCAACTCTCAAGTACAATCCCTATGGTGGGCCACTCCTGCTCCCTGGTGGCCACATGCGGAACATGCGGTTCCATGCCATTATCCTCTAGAGTTCAATTTGCGCAAGTTACTAGGGCCAAGCTGACTTTTGCTCACCCTCATTTCTGATGCCAGAGCGGGTCTGTTCCACCCTAGGCCATGAGAGCTCCAGGAGGCCCAGCTTTCAGGGACACAGGGAAGGGAGAGGTCAGCTCCAGGCTGAGCTAAGGGCCTTTGCCCACAGATACCCCAACTTGGCCTTACTTATCACCATAAGACCTGTCAAGGAACAACCCAAAAAAACAAAATTGGAGCTGAGCCTGCAAGTGGTTGAGCTCTAGCATTGAACCAAAGAGCTCAGGGACAGGGGCCCCAAGCTTTGAGTTCAAGACCCCCAGCTGACTTCCCCCATAAAACACAGCTTGTCTAAATGTGAACTAGTAGGATTTGTGAAGTGTTTCTGAAGAATGGTGATACTGAAGAAAGCACCCTAATTCTAATGACAGCTGAACTTGTAACATACAGCTATGTGCTGAGTCCTTCACAGGGTGCTATTTACTGGGTCCTTCCCTCATAGGAGTTATGTGCTGAGTCCTCAAAAAGGTGCTGTTAGCTGAGTCATCCCAAAGGGTGCTATGTGCTGAGTCCCTGAGAAGAGTGGGCCATCCTGGGATTTTTAATGGGGGCTTAGTGCTGATTCTATTACACAACGTACTGTATGCTGAGTCCTTCAAAAGGTGTGGTGTGCTAATGCATACTAAAGGGTCCTGCTATGTGTGAGCCCTTGAGAAGAGAGGGATGAGGTGTATTTTGAGTGCTGTGTGCTAAGTCCTTTACAAAGGGTGCTCTGTACTGTCCTTCAAATGGTGCTGCGTGCTGAGAGCTTCCACAGTGTGGTATGTGCTGAGTCCTTCAAAATTGTTCTGTGTGCTGAGTTTATCGAAGGAAGATGTGCACTGGGTGTTTTACACAGCGTGCTTCAACACAGAGTGTGATGACTCTCTGGAAAAGTGTGCTATGTGCTGAGAGTTTCAAAGTGGCCATGCACTGAGTCCTTTAAAATGTGGGCTATAGACTCCCTCCTTCAAAGAGTGCTGTGTGCTGAGTACTCTACCCAGCATACTACATGCTGAGTCCTTCAAAGGGAGCTGTGTGCTGAGTCATTTACACAGGGTGCTTTGTGCTGATTTTGGAAGTGTGCTGTGTGCTGAATCATCCCAAAGGGTGCTATGTTCTGGGTCCTTGAGAGGTGGTTATCCCCAACAATAACACAGACACAAACACAAACACACATACACACACGAGTGTCACCATGCACCTGCTTGGTGTGTGGAGTGGAGGAGGATGGAGGAGAGTCTTCCCCAGCGGTGTGGCTGAGGGGAGATTCGATCCTCTGGGCCTGTACTGGGGGTAGAGGGTCGTGCTAAGCTGAGGTAAGGCTGCAGTTGCCATGGTCTAGAAGCCTCAGGGCCCAGTCAGGACTGCAATTGTGGCTAGGAGTTGGGGACGGGGCCCAGTGAATGAGGGGGCGGGGCTCAGGAGCGCACTTTTGTGGCAGCAATGTCCAGGAGCACAAGGGGGCAGGGGTGTGTGTGCAGAAGGGGTGGGGTGGCCCAGGAGAGGAGTGTGGGGCCAAGAGAGAGCTGGGAGAAGACCGAGCACGAGCACTAGCAGCAGTGGAAACGGCTTCAGTGGCTGGCGGCTGCTCTGATCATAGTGTGGGTCCTGGGTGGGAGCGCAGAGCATGCAGAGCCTGCATGGCAGGCACATCGCCACACGCAGCCCCTCGGAGGCGCCCAGCCATGGTGGCCCTGAGTCTGAGGTCTCGGTGCTGGGAGCACGGTGATGGCAGTGGCTGCTGAGGCAGCGGCGGCCACAGGTTAGGAGGCCGCTGAGTCTGCGGTGGTGGCTGAGGAGGAGCAGAGGCTGTGCGCTGCTCCACCATGTGCCCGTGCTGCGGTTCAAACATGGCTGCTGCCTCTAGCAGTCACCTGGAGGAGCTTTTGCGCCCCTGGCCTGCTTGTGGCTCTGACTTGGTTCTGGCCTTCGGTCCTCAGACTCCTGGCACGCACCCGTAGTCGCAGCCTACAGCTTCTCCCAGCAGCACAAGTGAGTGGCCGACCTGCACCCCGCACCCTACAACCTCCCCTATATATCCCGTCCCCCACTCTACCCTTTCTCCCCACCTTCGCAGACCTGGACCTTTGCCTCTTGCCTCCCCCTCCCTTCCTGCCTGCGCTTCCCCCGTGCCCCAAGGTCTGTCCTGGCTCTGCCGCAAATGCACCCCAGGGGTGGGGGTGGAGGTGGGTGTCCATCCGGGGATCCCACCCTCATCCCTAGTGGCCAATGTTCCAGGAAAAGGGGAGCTTCAGGGATGGGGAGGTGCGGGCACCACAGAGCCCCTGGCCTGGAGCAGTAGGAGCCACACAGCTGTGCATCTGCATCCTTCCTCTCCCTGGTGGGTACCTGGTGGCTTTAGTCAGAGGTGGGGAGCAGCACCCCACACCTGCCTTCTGAGTTCTTTTCCCTTTTGCTGGGCAGGGGAGTGTTGGATGCAGAAGATAGACCCCGTTGTTGTGCGAGCCCTTTTCTTCTGTGCTCAGTCACCCTTTCACCTGAGGACATTCCCAGAAGAGCCCACTAGAGAGGTGAGGGCACTGGGGTCAGATAGAAGGTGGGTATTTGGGAGAAAAACACACCCCCTCTGACACACATACAACTGGCCTGTACCCCCAACCTCAGCTGTCAACAGTTCTGACTGGGTGATCACATTTCCCAGTTCTGCCAGCTTCTTCTAGTGCTCCCAGTCCAGTGGGTTGCAGAGATTGTGACGTTGCCATCTGCAGCCTGATCGCTGTGAGCAGAGACAATTCCCAGGACCTGTACTGGACTCTGGGAGATTCAGAGACCCAGGATGTCTCAGGGATCCTTTTCTACAACATGAAAATTGGGGGCCAAATATGGTGGACCATCCTGTCTGGCCCTAGGGAGTGCAGAGGAGACCCCTTGAACCAAGCTTTCACCTCACAACATCCTTGTTCACAGTTGAGTAGGGAATTGAATGCCATACAGCTGGTCAGAGTGGCTGGACAGAGATCTTTGAGAAGATAGGCATCCCAGAGACCCCAGAATACAGTGAGTACATCATGGCTCATGTCCTTGGAACCAAAACAGTTAAGTGCGGTGGCACCAGGAGGGTGGAAAGAGGGAGGAGGGAGAACTGTGGGAGAGCTAACACAGGTTTTACCCCCAGCCAGGATGCTTACCTGAGTTGGATGGGACTGTTCTGTAGTATTGTCTTAGACAGATGCTCATCTATTTATCTAACAAAACGTTACAGTGTGTGCCAGTTTCTTGGGGGGGTGAAAGAGGGGGGTCATACACGATAAAAGGTTCCAGTGCTGGTTCCACAGCACATGAAGAAATCTTGGTTTGAGCTGGATGCTGGTGCCTGACACCTGTCATCCTACTACTTAGGAGGCTGAGATAGGAGGATTGAGGCTTAAGGCCCAGGCAGAAAAGCCTGTAAGACTGTTATCTCCAACTTACTACCAAAAAGAAAATGCCAGAAGTGGATGAGTAGCTCAAGCTGTAGACTGTTGGCCTTGAGTAAAAAGGCTCAGGGACAGCACCCAGGCTCTGAGTTCATGCCCAGGAATGACACAAAGAAAGGAAAGAGAAAGAGAGGAGGGAAGGATGGAGGGAGAAAAGGAGGAAAGGAAGGAAGAAGGGAGCATGCAAGCCTTGGTTTGGAGTCCCTGGATCAAGGGAGCCAACCATTCACAATCTCTGTGGGGACAGTTTCAGAGCCTAAAGCTACTGTGTAGGACCAAGCCACTGACCCATTCATGGCATCAGCAACATCATTGTATCCAAATCTGAGTGGTCGCTGACTGCAGAGGGAAACAGCCTCAGGTAGACCCTGGCGCTCAGGGTGGGTCACAGAGTTTCAATCTCCCCTGGCTCATGGAGTTCATTTTCTGGTCAGATAAGAAGAAACTGTACAAGGGCTAGGGAGGTATAGGGTGAGGGAGTGGCAAGATGGGGCTGGCAAGGGATAAGCAGGAAGATGAAGAGGGAGGATGATCCCAGATCCAGTGTGTCAGGCCATTGGAGCCATGACCTCACCTGACAACCTAGACCATCAGTGATAGAATCTTCAACCCAGCCACATGGCTATTAAAAGTCCTGGCACTCTGGGTTCACCTTTGACAACCTGGCTGTCATCCACTGCAGGATGCCTGTGCAGTACATCCTTGTGGACTGGCACTTTTGCTGGCTCAATCTGAAGGTGATACCCCCAGTGTTCATTCCTCAACCAGAGACAGAGGTAAGCATGCCACTAGAAGAGGACACCCAGGGAATGAGGGCGAGAGTCAGACCCATGTTGCTCTGAGAATTCCTCTAGGGGACTTTGGGCACTGTGACTGCCATTCTCAGAGGTACAGGTGGGTCTCCTTGCTGGCTCAGCCTTTAGTCTAGATGGCAGATGTGGGATTTAAAGAGGGTGGACTGAAGGTCGAGGCTGGTGAGAACACCAGAGGCACTGGGCTCTGAGCAGGGTTGTTTCTTTGAGGATACTCACAACCCAGGAATATTACTGAGATGGATCAGCCCTTTTCTCCTCCCTGAGAGAGAGGGACCTAGAGCCCTCCAGTCTGCATCTCTTGGCTCAGAAATTCATTCATTCCCATATCCTTTGTTTGGATAACTATATCTCACCTGACTGCCCAGTGTCAAGACAGGACAGTGAGAGATCTTGAGTCCTTCATGAGATCACTGGATCCTCAGTATGAGATTGTACTTGAATGTCCTGACTTGGTGCATGGTCAGTCCCATCTCAGCCTGCCATGACCTAGGACATAGAATCTAGAGAATCAGAGCAGGATGGGGTCTATTCTGTGAGTCTTGAATATTATGTGTGAGCTTTGAGCTCCCGTGTGTTCACCTACTTCCTTTTCTTGGGTGTGTCTATGCTAGAAAAAGTTTAAAACTAGGGCCTGGGTCCCATCCCTTGTTTCATGCTCAAAGCTAGTGCTCTACCATTTGAGCCACAGCTCCACTTGCAAGGTTTTTGGGTGTTTAATTGGAGATAAGAGTTCTGAATGACTATGCTGCAAAGGGTGGCATCCAACTGCAGTCCTCAGAACTCAGTCTCCAGAGGGGATAGGATGACAGGCATGGAAAAGCCTCTTTGGCCGGGTGCCATTGGCTCATGGCTCTCATCCTAAGTACTCAGGAGCTGAATCTTAGGATCATGGGTGAAAGCCAACTTGGGCAGGAAAGACCCTCAGAGTCTTCTCTCCAATAAAGCACCAGAAAACCAGAAGTGGTGCTGTGGCTCAAGTAATAGAGTGCTGGACTTGAGCTGAAGAGCTCAAGGATAGCACCCAGGCCCAGAGTTCGAGCCCCACACCCAAAAAAAGAAAGAAAGTAAAACATCTTTGCCTGTAAAGGATGGTGGAGAAGTGTTTGTGTGTATGTGTGTGGGGGTGGTGGTGGTGGTAGACATTTAGCGCCCTGCTCAGTCATCATTTTAGATGGATTGTCCCAAACTCTTAGTTCACGGCAGCCGATTCTTGACCACAGGTGAAGCTCTGGGTTGGATGTCCACCATTGGACCTAAGTCTCCTCATGGGACACTTGTGAGTAAATAAGGGATTAATACAGAGGGATCTCTGGAGCAGGGCCAGGCACAGAGGGAGCAGGTGTCAGATATAGTTCTCAACAATTCTGTGAGCATATGACAGGAAGTTGCCTGGGAAGGGCTCAGATGTGGTCTGTTATTAATCATGCAACAGGTGTGGATTATGAAACAAAACATGGCTGTCTTTCATCATTACCCTGTCTCCATGAAGAAGGGATCCTTCATTCTATTCATTTTTCCAGCTGGGGAAAATGAGTCATGGAGAAGCCAGGTGATCTACTCATGACCTCCAGCTGACAAGAATCTTGGCCTGATTTCTCTGCCATGCCTCCTAGAACAGTGGGTGTTATTCAGTCCACTTCTTGTGGTGGGAAGTCCACTTCTTGTCATTTGTGGGGATTGAATTCTGGGCCTGGATGCAATCCCTGAGCTCCTCAGAACAAGGCTCGTAATCTATCCCCTGAGCCACAGCATCACTTCGGGTTTTCCTTTGGTTCTTTGAGGATAAGAGTCTCACAGACATTCCTCCCCAGCCAGCTATGAACCACAATCTTCACATCTCAGCCTCCTGTATAAGTAGGATTATAGGTCTGAGCCGCCGGCACCTGACTTAACTGTAATTCTGGACCTTTGTCTTTCTCTCTCTCTCCCCTGCTCTCTCTCTCCCTCCTCTCTCTCTGTCTCTCTCTCTCTCTCTCCCTCTCTCTTTCTCTCTCAGTTATTGGTTGAATGAGTGCTGGAGGAAGTGGCCCAGCATCCCCATGTGCCTGGAACCCAAGGTGGCCCTCTCATTCTGGAGGTGGGCTGTGGGTCAGGAGCTGTTTTGCTCAGCCTGTTGAAGCAGCTTCATGAGGTAAGCCCCTCTGTGCCCTGGCTAGACCCTGACGGTTATTCATTGTCCATCCCATGAGTCCCTCCCCACATCCCTCTGCTACACCGTTGAAGAAAAGTGGATGAGGAGGGGTCACCTTGTCCCCCTGCCCAGCACAATCCCGGGCCTCTGACCTATACCCCCACCTATCTGACAAGACCCTGGCTATAAGACAATAAAAACACTCTGTGTGTACTACCCTTTGCTGGGGAGTGTCATTTTGGTTATGATGGTGGGGCTCAGAAGAAAGACCCAAGACCTGACACGTCCCGGGGGGGCGGGAAATATGTTCTGGTGACAGAGCCATGTCATTGCTGACCCAGAACAATGCTCAAAGATAGGTAGGCTGTTGAAGTATCAAACCCACTCATGTCTGCTTCCTACTCCCAACAAGGAGGTGTAGTATGGGTGGCCTGGCCCTGGGCTTAAGGGATTATAAATGGATGGTGGCAATCAGGAGCTCATGGCTCCCACCCATCATCCTGGCTCTTTGGGAGGCTGAGGTCTGATGTCTGTGACTCAGAGTAGCCCGGGCAGGAAAGTCCAGGAGATTCTTATCTCCCATAAACCACCTCCCTCCCCAAAACCACAGACAAAAAATCCAGATGTGGTGCTGTGGCTCAACTGGTAGAGCCTCAGCCTTAACAAAAGAAGCTGAGGGATAACACCCAGGCCCTGAATCCAAGCCCTAGGACTAACACAATCATAAAATAAATGAACACTGTACACCTTTTAGCTGACTACCAAGAAAGATGTATTCAGTTTTCTCGCTGGTACATTCAGCCAAAGGTAACGGGATACTTTGATGTTCCCCCAACCTTCTCCTTCTCTCCTTTATCTGTCCAGGCTTAGGTTGCAGGACAGAATTCAGATCATCCCCCTGGATGTGACCTTAGGTACCCTCTCCCATCCACCTCCCTTGGGGTCAAGATCCTGGGTGCACTCCCTGCTGGGAGGATGAGGCACCACAGAGCTGAGGGTAGGTATCCCCAACACTCACACACATACACACACACAAACACACAAACATCCCTTAGGCAACCCAGACTAGCCCTTTCCAAAGACACTTTATCTCCTTGGATTAACTGACCTAGGAGAGGAATTTGATCCCCTCTAACTGATTATTTTAACTTAGGCTTGCTAGTTGATAGGAGATGAACATGAGCCAACAAAAACCAAAAAAACTTTGGTGCTCATCACCTGGGGTTCAGGCTCATGCTTGTCATCCTGGCTACTTGGGAGGCTGAGATCTGAGGATCACAGTTTGAAGGCAGCCATAAGCTGGAAAGCCCATGAAAATCTACTCTCCATGGAACCACCAAAAAGCCAGAAGTGGAGCTGTCGCTCAAATGGTAGAGCCAGCCTTGAGCAATAAAACTCAGAGAGACAGCTCCCAGATCCTCAGTTCAAGCCCACACAAAGAAATGGTCCTGTCTTGTTGCCCACAGATTGCCCAGGCCTCGAGCCCCTCTCACGGAGTGTGATACAACACCTGCCCCTGGGTGGTGTATCAGGGCCTTCAGAAATCTGGTGGTGGAATCCAGGCCTTCCCCTTTGTGCATTCTCAACTCACACTGGCTGGAAGGCAGAGCTTGATAAGTTTGGCAGCCTGCACAGCGGAGAATCTCCAGCTATGCCAAGGTGATCAGAAAGGGCTTCTTGGAGACAACATAGCAGAGCATGTTCATTTCCAACCAGGGCTGCTGGTGAGAGACTTGGTATAGATGTGCGAGACTGTCCCAAGACAGGCCTGAGGGGTCACAGAAGGACAGCTATCCAGGGCTGGAATTGTGTCTTAGAGGTAGAGGGCTTGCCTAGCACACACGATTTCTAAGTCCTGCATACACAGAAAAAGCTGGAAGTGGCACTGTGCCTCAGGTGAAAGAGCACTCCTCTGGAGACAAAGAAAGTCAGGGATAGTACCGGGGCCCTGAGGTCAGGCCCCAGGGCTGTCACCATAAAGCAGTTCTCCCAGGGACCTTGGTGACAGGTGGATGGCTATGCCCTGAAGCTCTTAGTAGATAAATACGTGCTTTGTGTCTCCTTTGACAGATGGGAGCTGGACACTCCTGCCCTTTGCACCCCTGTACCCAGTTTTCAGCAAGCCTCCCAAGGTCTTCCACCAGGACATGGACCAGTTTGCCCCGGAAGTCCTCAGGTATCAGTTTGGTGGGGCAGGGGGAAATAGGGGAGGCCCCAGAACTTCTAGTGGGTCTGATCTGCCCTGGAAGACCAGGCAATCCAGAGGAGGCAGATGGGAGCTTAGAGGAGGTTAGTGATGTGGAGGGGGCCCTTTAATCCCCATGGCCACACCCAGATTCTAGCCTTCCTTTGCTGTGTCTGAGGGAGGTAGAGGGGAGTCTAGGTGGTATCTTCTAGAGGAGCACTAGGTGGAAATTCTGAAGGACTAGACACCTTAAGCCATGAGCCGCTGGCTCACACCTGTCATCCCACACCTGTCATCCTTGCCACTCGGGAGTCTGAGATGCAGTGAATCTTATTTCCCAGCCCTAGCAGGAAAGTCCCTCCAGAGCCTCATCTCCAGTCTCCAATCAGAAGTGGCACTGTGGCTCAAGTGGTAGAGCACTGGCCTTGAGGAAAATTAGACATCAGTGACAGTACCCAAGCCCTGAGTTCAAGGCTCTCAACCAAAAAAAACAAAAACAAAAAACCAAACAAGAAAGAAAGATACCCCTTCCTTGCTTGCAAGAGATAGTGAAGTATTGGGGTGGTTGAGGTTGTGAGACCAGATGCTGGCCCCACAGTACAGACATTTCTAATAACTCCCCAGGTGTACCCCAGTGTGAAGCCAACGCAGGGTGGGTGGTGCCTTACCAAGAACTCCAGAGATTATGGCTATGGCAGGCAGGGAGTGGGTGAATGGGAGCAGGGGTGGAATGGTAGTGTCAATTATATGCTCTCCATCCATGGAAGAAGGTTTTGAATGCTGGTGACCAAGTCTGAAGTGTAGGGTTACATTTGGTTTGTGTCTTGATGAGTTGGGTTTTCCCTTGGAATAAGAAGGTGGCTGCTGAGGAGGCTACAATGCCTGATTAGAAATGTACTCCTTATCTTGCCCATGTAATTGTAACCCCTCTTTATAGTATTTTCACAATAAAAAAAGAAAGAAAGAAAAGAGCTGAAGAAAAAAAGAAGTTGGGTGTAGCCGGGCGCTGCCAGTGGCTCATAACTGTCATCCTAGCTACTCAGGAGGCTGAGATCTGAGGATCATGGTTCAAAGCCAGCTTGGGCGGGAAAGTCTTTGAGACTTTATCCCCTATGAACCACCATAAAATGGGATGTTGTGCTGTGGCACCAGTAGTAGAGAGCACACCTTCACCTGAAGAGCTGAAGACCTTCTGGCAGGCCCAAAGTTCAAACCCCATAACCTACAACCAAACAAAAGGTAGCTGAATTTTCTGCATAACAGTGTGTACAGTAGAAATGCCATGATGTGTTGTCAACCATTCCAGACATGTGAGAGGCTCTGAGTTTTGTCTACAGTTGGTCTGATGATGGTAGTGCCATCATCTCTGGGGTGGAATATTCACGGTGCTCAGGGACTGCTGAGGCTTTGGGCTACCACTGTGTGTGTCTGTGTGTTCATGTGTCTTTTGTCTGTGTGTGTCTGTGTCTGTGTGTTTGGATGTAGAAGACCACGGCCTTGAACTCAGGGTCTAGGTGAAGTTCGTATGCTTCTGTGCTCAAAGCTAGTGCTCTAACACTTGAGCTGCAGCTCCATTTCTGGTTATTTGGTGGTTCATTGGAGATAAGAGCCTCACAGACATTTCAGTACTGGCTGGCTTTGACCTCAGCCTCCTGAGTAGCTAGGATGACAGTTGTGAGATACCAGTGCCATATTTGTGTGTGTGTGTGTGTGTGTGTGTGTGTGTGTGTGTGTGTGTGTGTTTGTGTGTGTCCCTCATCTTTCTCTGTCCCCTTCCTGGGTGCCTGTCTGCCTCTTTTTGACCTTGGATGGTGCTCCTCCTCCACACCGACTTTGTCTTTATCCTCCTATCAGGGTCTACAATGAGTCTTATATTGCCAGAGACCTGAGTTCAAGCTTTTCTTTGGGGCCCAAGTCCAGCTGTCCAAATCTTTGGCCTCCTGCAGAGGATTCTGGGTCAGCAGGGCTAGCTGAAATAGAATCTTGCCTGCCTTTAGGTGGGGAACTCAGACATGGGATGTCTTGCCCTTTTCCTCAGCTAGACCTCTGGCTGCATGTCTCTCTCAGCATGCTGGCAGTGGAGTGGGGGAAGGGTGTTGCCGGTGACTCTGGCCAACTCCAGCTTGATAGTGGACTGAAAGCTGCCCAAGCAAGGAGGATTCTAGTCTGCATTGGAGGTGAGGCCAAGGTGGCTTGGAAATATCTATTGGTGTCTAGGAAATGTCAACATACTTTATCGCAGGCAAGTCTATCTTTCAGCCCCAGCTGGGCCTCTCCAATCCTTCTAGAGAATTCTGGATGCCCAGAATACAGAGGCACAGACTTTAGATTCCAAGGCCAGGGAATTGGGGGAGGAGAGATTGGCATGGCCAATACCTCAATGTTCTGGGGCATTAGCCTTGACCTGGGTATGCCCCTACTTGTGTACGTTCACTTCTTAACCCAGACCTGGCCAGTAACACCCACTTGTGGTTCTGTGGAAGTGGCAGGAGTGGAAGTGAGATCTAGGATGACCAACATCTGGATTTATGGCCTGAGGGAAGGAGGGGGACAAAAGTTGTCTTAAAAAAACTCTTAGAGCTGGAACTCCGGGCGTAGGCACTGAGCTTCCTTTGCTCAAATCTAACACTCTACCACTTGAATCACAGCTCACATTTCATTTTTTTTAGTAGTTTAGTGGAGATAAGATTCTCACGATCTTCTCCGTCTGGGCTGGCTTCAAGCTGCCATCTTAAGAGCTCAGCCTCTTAAGTAGTTAGGATTGCTGGTATGAGCCACTGGCACCTGCTAAGGATGTTAGTGTGTGTGTGTGTGTGTTTGTGTCTTTACTAGTGCTTGAACACAAAGCCTAGGTGGTATCCTTTAGCTTGTTTGCACAAGGTTGGTGCTCTACCACTTGAACTACAGTAGCTCTGCTTCCCAGCTTTTTGGTCATTTATTGGAGGTAAGAGTCTGCCCAGGCTAGCTTTGAATCTTGCTTGATCCTCATGTGTCAGCCTTGACTAGCTACGATTATAGGCATGAGCCACTGGCATCCAGCTGCAAGGATGCCTCTTCATACTGTCTTCTGTTCTAACAGCTGTCTACTTGCCCTGGCCTAGATCTCTGATCTCTACATCAGCTCCCTGCAGCCCTTGA
This sequence comes from Dipodomys merriami, assembly GCF_024711535.1. Lineage (NCBI taxonomy): Eukaryota > Metazoa > Chordata > Mammalia > Rodentia > Heteromyidae > Dipodomys > Dipodomys merriami. The sequence continues at coordinate 930,324 of NW_027203904.1, read as the reverse complement.
CTGTGTGGAGAACATAAAGCTCAAACCTGTCAAGTATCCTATTTCTATGTCTTCAGGGGAGGGTACGTTTCCTCTGAAGTCTAGAGGAGTAGAGGGAGGGGAAGGAAGGTTATCTGTAGATGGTGCTAAGCTCGGAGAGAGGTACATTGTCTTAGCCAAGAAGGAATGTGTGGTCAGATGTTAACAGCTCATGCTCTCTTATTCTTAGCTCCTCAGGAGGCTGAGATCTAAGGATTGGCATTCAGAGACAGCCCAGCTCACTTTTCTTGTTTTTTTTTTTTTTTTTTGTATCAGTAGGATCTTTTTTTTATTGTGAAAATACTGTACAGAAGGGTTACAGTAACATGGGCAAGATAATGAGTACATTTCTTATCACCAGCTCACTTTTCTAAAGTGTGTGAGACTCTCCTTTCTCAATAACCACCTAAAATTGCAAGAAAAGCTGTGGCTCAAGTGGTAGAGTTGCTAGCCTTGAATGAAAAAAGTGAGGGACAGAGCCCGGGTCCTGAGTTCAAGCCCTAGTACCAAGATGTGCGCATGAACACCTACACACACACACACACACACACACACACACACACACACACTCACACACACACACACACACACACACACAAACACACACACACACACACAGAGGAAGTTGGTAATGATGAGCTGAGCTAGAACTGGGGGCAATCTAGAGGCACAGTCATAGTGAACTCTTGACACATAAGTTATTTCTCCCCAACTCCTTCTTTGGCTGAGTGGTCTGGGCCATGGCAGTAAGTTCCATGGCACCTGCACCTCCATCCATGCATAGGGTACAGGACCAAGGGAAGAACACGATGGATGCTCATTTATACTCGGTGCATGATTGCAGATCTTCATCTGCCGCTTAGCAATGGTGAGGAAAGCAGGGCTCTGAGCCCTGGGACTCCTGGGAAAGCCACTGCTACAAGCAGCAGCCAGCCAGCTGTGGATTCCTGAGCCTACAAGGCTTTCATGAGCCCAACTCAACACCCACCCAAGGTGTGCCTGACAAATTAGTCCCAGTGAGTAGGCATTACCTGCTGTGCCATCTTGCAGCCCTTGCCCCTCCTGGCCCAGAAACTTGGTCTGAAATGCTGATTTACAGCTCAGATCCACACTGCACCCATGACAGATGCCATTCTGATGACCTGACCGATGACTTCTGGTCTCCCTGGAGGCAGTGGCTGGCTGCTAGGTGTCCCAATGGGATATCTCAGCCAGGATATAAGTCACCTGTTGCACAGCCCATGCAAACCCTGCAGGGCTTCACTTATTAAATGGCAGAGAAGGATGCTTTGTTCAAGCTGCTGGTTCAGACTTAGGACTCTCTGAGGTCTTGCCCAGGTTGGGCGGATGGACATGGGCAACCTGCTGAATGCCCATCATCCATACATCATCCATCCATACAGAGAGACATGGAGTTATTGCCTCCTTTTTTTTGGGGGGGTGAGGCAGGTTCAGGGTTGTACTATGAGTCTAGGCCCTGTCCCTGAGCTCCTTTTGCTCAAGGATAGCACTCTGCTCTTGAGTCACAGCCCCACTCATGGACTTTTTTTCTTCCTATGATCTCTAAGAAAGAAGATTGTTTTGGACTTTCCTGCCTCAGATGAATTCAAATTGGCATTCTCTACATCTCAGCCTCAGGAGGAGTTAGGGTTATAGGTAGGAGCCACTGACACCTGGCTTTCTTTTCTTCTTGTTGTTCTTTTTTAAAATCATGACAATCTGAAATCTTCATGGTGTCATTCCAATGGTTTGCATTCAAAGTACTCTACCCAGGCCTGAGATTCGAATGCTATGACTACCACCCACAAATGGAGGGAGATCCTGATGAACTAATTCTTGTTCATGTGAATGCTAATGGAATGTTATAAAAGTAATAATTAAATTTACAGTTAATTCATGATTCTATTTTAGAATGCCACACAAAAATTAATGGATTTATATCTTCCATTCTAGCACCAGGGTATGATTAAGGATATTGACTATATTTGTAATTAATGCTTTTATAAGTACACAACCATGATACCTCATGAAATGCAGTCATAATTTAGTAACTAATAATTGGTAAGAACATATATATAATTTAATAATATCCTCACATTCTCCCTTTGTATGTGTGTGTATATATAAATATATACATATATATGCAGATATATATGTATGTATATATTATATATATATATAATATCAATTTACACATCAATCTATCGGGCACTACTATGGCTTGATTACAGGTCCTCAGAATTTCCTGGATGCTCAGTTTGCTGGAGGCTGGTGTGCTAAGACTGTACCCCGTTTATGGATTGGGCATTGTAGGCTGAGTTGAAATTCCAGCATGGCCAAAAATTTATTTGTGGAGTAAGAAGCCAATTTTACACTTTTTTTTCATTCTATGTGAAAGTCCTGGGTCTCAATATGATGTATAATCCATATGCAAATATATTCTATGAAATATGATATAATAAAGGAAATGTTATATGTGTAATAATACTAAATAAATAAGGGTAATAAATGTCATATGCAGTAGAACCCATGTATGTAAATAGATATCATATATATGAATATTATTTTTTCAAGTTCTGGGGCTTCAAGTCAGGCCCTTGGAACTGGTCTGAATTTCTTTTTTCTTTATTTCTTTTCTTTTCTTTTTTTTTTCCAGTCATGGTGCCTTAACTCTGGGCCTGGGCACTGTCCCTCAGCTCTTCAGTTCAAGGTGAGCACTCTACCACTTGAGCTACAGTACCACTTCCAGCTTTTTCTGCTTATGTGGTGCTGAGTTATTGAACCAAGAGCCTCAGGCATGCAAGGCAAGCACTCTACCACTGAGCCACCTTCCCAGCCCCATGAGTTTCTTGTCTTCAAGGACTTTGAGCTTCCCTTTTCACACACAGTGTCACAGAATTACCCAGACCCTGAGTTCAAATCCCAGGCCTGATAGAAAAATGGTGCAATTTCCTAGCCAGGGTCTTACTGTTATTATTACTTGTTTTTTGGCCTAACACAGGGCTTGAACTCAGGTCTTCACATCTCTGCAACAGCTGATCATTGGACCCTACTTCAAATTTTGGAGGTGGCAAAAAATAAAAATAAAAAGGATAAGGATAAAACTGAGAAGTTCAAGAAGGTGGTTTCACGTATTTTTTTCTTTGTATTGTGACCATCCTGGGTCTAAATGACAAGACCCAGAATGTGTACATGACACTGCATTGCTAATGTTTAGTGGGCTATTAGGGAAGCCATAGCTGAAACCAGGAACTTTAGCCTGGAGGTCGAATCTTGGAACTGCCACTAATGAATGGTGGGAGGTTCTAAGAAATTCATTCTGATATACATCCATACAAATGGAATGTTATAAAAGTAACATTTAAATTAGTAGTTAGTATATGATTATATTCTAAAATTATACACAATTATTCTACATTGACTAATTTTCAATTAATACTTTATTATGTATTCAATCATGATATTTAAAAAGGAAGGAATAATTTAATTGCCAATAATTGGTATTAATATCATATATGCAGTTTCATAATATACAGACATCTCTTGTTTTATACATATACATCTATCTATCTATCTATATCTATCTATCTATCTATCTATCTTTATTTACCAATTTACACATTTATCTGTTTATACACTTTTCACTCCTGTGGCTCAGTGATAGAGTGCTCACTGAGTATGTACAAAGTCCTAGGTTCCATTCCTCATTACCACTTGCACAGAAAAATCCAGAAGTCATGCTGTTACTCAAGCAGTCCAGTACTAGCTTTGAGCATAAAAGTTTAGGGACTGTGTCTAGACACTTACTCAAGATGCAGGACTAGAACCAAAACAAAACGATAGAAGGTTCTGTCTGCAAAGATATAAGAATAGGACTGCAAATACCTCATTGTAAGGCAAGCTAGGAGTCTGGTGCTGAGAGCTGCCATCTAACCTGATGTAGCCAGAGGTAAACTGCTGCAAACCAGCTACATGGAACCGGATGCTTGTGGCTTCCTCAGCCCTGTCATCCAAGATACTGGGGAGCTGAGATCAGACACTGGTAGTTTTAAAATCCAGCCCTGACAGGAAGTCTGCAAAACTCTGAGCTGTGGCTCAAAGTGGTAGAGCTCTTGCCTTGAGCAAAAGATCTTAGGACAGTACCCCCAAACTTTCAGTGGAATCCCCGTGGCTGATTCACCGCCCCCTCGCTACAAAAAACCCACCCCTCTAAATCATTTGATGTGAAATTTGTGTAGTATGGTGACACTGATGAAAGCACCCTAATTCTAATGACAGCATGTGGTATACAGCTATGTCATGAGTCTTATATGAGGAATGGTGTACTGAGTGCATTCTTGCATCTGGTCCTTGTAAGAGCTCCAGAGATTATTGTGCAGATGAGAACCTTGAGGCTCAGATATGTCCCCATGTCAAGGCCAAAATGATGTATGTACTGAACTCTAGTGAGTTTTCTCCTGCAGACAATTGTTTTGGTTTATTTTTCTTGGTCATGAACCTTGAACTCAGGGCCTATCCACTGACTCTTCCCTGTTGGGCTCATGACGAGCACCCTACCAAGGGGACCCAAGGACACCCATACAAAATGTTAGAGTCTAGGCATCTGTGGCTGATATCTGTCATCCTGCCTACTTTGACACATTTTTTTTCTCTGTAAAAATCCTGGGTCTCAGTATGAAGTATAACCCATATGCAAATATATGCATGTGATAAGATGTAATAAATGAAATAAACGTTATATATGTAATAATACTAAATAAAATAAATAATGAATAAATAAGGGTAATAAATGTCATATGGAGTAAGCCCATGTATGTAAAAAGATCACATATATGAATATCAATTTTTCCAGTGCTGGCGCTTAAATTCAGGCCTGGAAACTGAAATTCTTGTCTTCAACACCAGTGAGCTTCCCTTCCCCTGCAGTGTCACAGAGTTACCCAGACCCTGAGTTCAAATCCCAGGCCTGCCAGAAAAATGGAGGAAATTCAAAGTCATGGCCTTGGGCCTTTTCCAGGCCCGGGGCTTGAACTCAGATTGTGGCAATTCTGCTTCAGCTTCGATCACCCTAGGATGTGGTGCAGCCAATGGCCCACAGCCCATCCTGAGATCCTAGGTCCTGAGTTCAAATCTCGGGACTGATAAAAGAAAAAGGAGAAGGGCAGGGAAGGTGGCTCAGTAGTAGAGTGCTTGCCTTAGATGTAGCAAGCTTCCAAAAACCTAGGGAGGCACCGTTGCCAATAATGAATCATTAGGTTCAGCTCCCTAGTTGTTGTCTGTCAGAAGGAATCTTGAATTAATTGTAGCAGTTTGTTTCAACACTGGAACACAGTCTAACAAAGATAGGATAAGTGCAGGGAAATTGGCCTGCCCTGGGAGATAGTACAAATGAAGGCCTCCTGTCAAAACAGAGCATTGGGGAGAAAGATATCTTGAGGTACAAAGAGGCCTTTTTCTCTTGGTCTTCAGGGCCTGCCTACACTCATAATCACTAGTTTGCCTGGATAGAGTTGTTTGTTACGGAGCTGTGCAGGAGTGAGGCCTTTTGTCTGCTTGTTCCAACAAAGAGGCAGACTTCCTCCAGCAACCTGGGGTGTGGAGAAACCCTCAGGGTACACTGGGAACAGGGAGGGGAGCCCTGGAACATGCACCTCTGTGCTATGAAATCATTCTATTCAAAGCAAATTTCCTAGCTGGGTGCCTTTCTTCATAGCCATTCTGGAGGTTCACTGATAGAAATACATTCACACAAACACAGACACATGGAGTTACTGGCTCTATTTTTTTTTTTTTTGGTAAAGATCCTGAGGATTGAACTGTGAGCTTAGACATTGTCCCTGAGCTCATTTTGCACAAGGAAGTGCTTAATTGTGCCTTAAACCATGATGCATCATTAAATGAAGGCATAATTTAATACCTAATAATTATTAGTAACATATTACGTGTAAATTAATGATATATAGACATATAACATTCTATAAATATATTGTATATTTAAACATATACTGGAATATACATATACATCTCTCTCTCTCACTCTCTATGCATATATATGTATTTGTAGCAATTAGGCATCTATCTATTTATATACTGGCCATTTCTGGAGGTTAAACTTAGGTCCTGGGAACTCCCTGGCAATGTATTTTTTGAGATTGCTGCGCTTACATTGATCCCTTGATGAATTGGGCATTCTAGACCCTGAGTTCAGCAGTGCAAAAGACAATAGGTGGATTAAGCAGCCAATGTTGACCTGTTCTGCTGTCTGTGAAAATACTGTTTCCTAGGTACAAGATGTAATACCTACGCAAATACATATATATGATGTACATTATAAATGTATATAAATATTATTTTGCCAGTCCTGGGGCTAGAATTCATGCCCTGGGAACTGCTCTTGACTTTCTTTTATTCAAGGAGGGTGGGCTTCCACTTTACCCACAGCAAAATAGAGTTAGCCAGGCCTTGATTTCAAATCCTAGGTATGGAATATAAAATGTCCCAAATTCCAAGCCAGAACCTTAATTTTTTTGAGGGGGGGGCAGGCACGGGGCTTGAACTCAGGTCGTCACAAGTCTGCTTCAGCCTTGATTACCCTAGGCTGGGGTGCAGCTTTTACACCCACAGATGATCCAGGGATCCTAGGACCCAATTTCAACTCCCAGCACTGGCCAACAAACAAACAAAGAAACCAAAATGGAAGAGGAAATCCAGAAAGTTTTTCACAACAGTTTTACCTTTGTTTCTTTTGCACAGTGACCATCCTGGGTCTCACTGATTTGGCTTGAAAATTGTACATGACTTTGCATGGCTGAGGCTGGTGGGCTGTCAGTGAAGCCTGAGGTTAACCCAGACACCTGCGCCCTGAGTTCGATCCTGGGACTGCCACATAGACATGGCTGAAGGTCCTAAGAAACTGGTTCCTATCTCTAGGAACACTAATAGAATGTTTGAAATGTACTAATTGAATTACTAATTAACTAGTCTTTCTAATGTAAGATTGTATGCATTAAATATAGGTCATTGATTAATTTAATTAATACTTGATTAAGTCTTCTACCATGATTAACTAATGGAGGAATAATTTTAGACCGAATAATTAGTAGTAATAGAATATACAAAAGTAAGATATAGACATCACTCTTTATATAGAGTAATACACTAGAATCTACATAAATGTCTATCTGTCTCTGTATACGTTTATAGATTCATATACATATGTAAATACACACACACTGCATTTTACAAATCTATGTGTTTATATATTGGCCACTCCTAGGACCAAATTTGCCAGACAACTTCATTTGCATGAGACTGGTGTGCTAACATTGACCCACTCCTCATTCATGAAGTGGGCTTTCTAGGCCCTGAGTTCAAACCACAGAACTGCCAAAAACTTAAGTAATCCTGGGGGAAGAAGTCAAATGTCCCATTTGTCTTCCTTATCGGTGAAAGTCCTGGGTCTCAGGAATCAGGTATAGTACATTGGCAAATCTATGTCCTATGTAATAAGATGTAAAAAAGGTTATGTGTGTAATCATACTCACTAAAATACATAAGAAATAAATAAAACATAAAATAAAATGAATAACTAACTGCAATATGCAGTAAACATGTGTATGTAAATATGAATCCTGTACTTAAAATGCATACGAATATTATTTTTGCAAGAGCTAGGACTTGAATTCAGGCCCTGGGAACAGGCCTGACTTTCTTGTCTACCAGTACAGTGAGCTTCCCCTTCTCGCACAGTGCTGTAGGTGTACCTAGGGCCTGAGTTCAAATCCCAGGACTGGCAGAAAAATATGACATGAATAACAAACCTGAAGTAGAGGGGTGGGAATGTGCCTTAGGGATAGAGTGCTTTGCATCTATGAAACCCTGGACTTGACTTCTCAGGAACACATCACTAGAAAAAAGCCTGAAGTGACTCTGTGGCTCAAGTGGGAGAGGGCTATTCTTGTACAAGAGAAATTAGGTACAGTGCTCAGGTCCTGAGTTCAATCTCCAGGACTGGTGTATGTGTGCACACGCACACACACACACACACACACATGTCCTGAGTTCAAACTCCAGGACTGGTGTGTATGTGTGCACACGCACGCACACACACACACACACACACACACACACACACACACACACACACACACACCAGAAGTAAAGTGGTGACACAAAATGGTAAAGCGCTGGGCTCCTGCGCTGAGCTCATGGTCAGCACCCAGGCCCTGCATTCAACCCCAAAACCTTGCCACCGAGGGCTCAACTAGGAGAGGTCAAAGGTTTCAAAACCTAATGTGCTTCAGCAGTCCTAGATGACAGGAAATAAGATCAGACAGGTGCTTGTATTTCCAAAGCTTCCGGACACCTAGCAGAGGCATCATAGGCCCATCATCGGCCTCAATGAAACATTTCTTGAGGTTAAGTGCCCTAGTTGTCTGCCAGAAGGACTCCTGAATTATATTGAGCACTGTATCTGAACACCAGAATATAGTCTCACAAAGGCAGGATTAGTGCTGAGAACTTGGCCTGCCACAGGAGGTGGCCCAAATGAAGGTTGCCTGTCAACACGGAGCACTGGGGAGAGAGATAACTTGGGGTAAAAAGAGGCCTTTTTGTCCTGACCTTCAGAGCCCATCCACACTCATCCTCACTAATTGGCCCAGATGCAGTTTGTTACACAGCTGTACAGGACTGAGGCCTTTTGTCTGCCTGTTCAGACAATGAGAGAGAGTCCTTCCAGCAGGCCTGGGAAGCAGAGAATCCCTCAGGCTGCACTGGGAACTGTGAGGGGATCCCAGGAACATGCACTGTCATGAAAGCAGTGTCTGTGTTATGAAATCATTGTTTTGAAAACAAATTTTCTAGCTTGGTGCCTTTCATCATATCTACTCTGGAGCTTCACCTATAGGAATACATCCACACATGCACAATACATGGAAGTAGGTCCTGGAGTTGACCTATGAGTGTAGGCGTTGTCCGTCAGTTACTTTTGCTCAAGTGTAGTGCATTAACCTGGAGCCACAGCCCCACTTCTGTGTTTTTTGTGATCTCTTAGAAATAACAGTGTCATGGACTTTCCTATGCTGGCTGGATTCAAACTCAGATTCTCTATATCTCAACCTCCTGAGGAGCTGGGATTACAGTCAGCAGACACTGGCACCTGCCTTTCTTTTCTTCTTCATTTTTAATCTGGACAATCTGACTACTTAACAGCATCATTCCAATGCTCTGAATATATAAGTAAACTACCCAATGTTCTTTGTAGGTGCTTTCTCTGAGAAGGATTTTCTCTCCTCATCTTCTCCTCTGGTCACAGGTCTGAAGCCAAAAGTGAGAAATGAGTGTGACATGATTTTGGCAGCAAATGTCCACAGGACATGCCAGTTCAATCACTTAGCATTGAGCTGCAGTGAGTTTACTGTCTCAGGACGAGAGGACCAAAATCTGGAGCGATCCTCATACTGTCTGAATGGCTCCTTAGGCCTATAAAATTATCTAATACTTATGAATGTTTTGTGTCTCCAACCTTAAGTATCTAGAACACAACAGAAGCATCTTCATGTTTCCTTTTTTCTCTAGTACCTCTCGAGATTTAGACTAAGGTTTTGAGTGGAGCAGATCCTCAGTGAATCCCTCAGGAAAGCCACTTGAAGTCGCCTCAGTAGATCTCTGTTCAAAGCCAGCCCGAGAGGAAAGTCTGAGAGACTCTTATTTCCATTAAACCACCAGAAAACCAGAAGTGAATCAGTGGCCCAGAGGGTAGAGCTCCAGCTTTGAGAAAGAAAGCTGAGCAGGAGATACACGACAGATGAGGCAAGAAAGCCTGGCAGGCGCTTATGTCCAATTAACGACCAGATGTCTGGAAGTGGAGCTGTGTCAGTGGCAGAGTCTCAGCCTTGAGCAAAACAGCTGAGGAACACATAGGGCCCCGAGTTTAAGCCCTGGGATGTCCACCAAAAAAATTCAAAAAGAGAAGGCCAAGTGTATGTATCAGTGTCCTACCTACTTATGTGTGTATATTACCTCTCTGAGTGGAATAAGATTGTATGCAATGCTTCTCCTTTTATGTACAGATTTATTTTTCAGATAGGCTTGTTGCACGTACTGCATCATTCTCTTCTTTTCATGCCCATGGCTTTTCTCTTCCAGAGTTCCAGGCCTGTGTCCTCATATGATACACACTTAAGATCTCAGCAGCCTTTATTTCCTATTATTATTAGGCCAAGGCAGGAACAGTCACAAATCAGGCAGGGGAAGAGAAGATCAGGGTTTTTGAAATAACTTGTATTCAGAAAATTAAACTTGGGGAATGTAAAGTGGTAGCATACTTATGTAGAAACTACCATAAAGAAAAAATGAGAGGGCTGGGAATGTGGATTAGTGCCTAACATGCAAGAAGCCCTGGGTTCGTTCCTCTGTAGCACATGCACAGAAAAAGCCATATTTGGTGCTGTGGCTCCAGTAGTAGAGTGCTAGAGACAGTGCCCAGGCCTTGAGTTCAACTCATGTACAAGTAACTTCTCATCACCAAGGGAAATCCAGGAAGCTCTTGCACATCAGCCCTTTCAGAAGTGGAATTCAGAGTGTCAAGGACTTTCCTGACCTGGCTGGCTTCACCATGTGATCCTCAGATTCAAGCCTCCTGAGCTAGGGGATGGGCCTTGGCTACTGGGGCTTGCTAGGTCAGAACTGTAAAAACATTGACAATACAAGTCAACTACTTATGACAAAGGACTTGAGGAGCATATTAAGCCTTTCTCCAATGGACCTTTCAGAACTCTAGGACACAAGGTTATAAAGCTAGAGTCTGAGAGGTTGGGCAAATGGATCTGGTAAACATTAACCTTGAGCTCTGACTCCAATTCTGGTGTACATCAGAGTTCATTTTCCAGAGAATGTTCTCCTAATTAGCAAATAGGAAAATTACTTTGATTAACCCTCACATTTTTCCATTGTGTGTCTCAAACTCAAGCCTGGGCACTGTCCCTGAGCCCTCCATCTCAAGGCGAAACCCTACCACTTGAGCCACAGCACCACATGGGGCCTTTTGGTGGTTCATTGATGATAAGAGTCTAACAGGCTTTACTTGCCAGGCTGTCTTTGGACTGTGGTCTTCGGATCTCAGCCTCCTGAGAAGATAGGGTCCCAGGTGTGAGCCACTGGCATCTGGCCTATTGTTTTTGCCAGTGCTGGGGCTTGAACTTAGGGCCTGGGTACTGTGTCCATGCTTCTTTTTCTCAAGGCTAGTGCTCTACCACTTGAGCACTCCACAGCTTCTGGCTTTTTCTGAGTATGTGGCAGTGAGGATTCAAACCCTGGCATTCATGCAGGTTGAGCGAGCTCTCTACCACTAAGCCACATTCCCAGTCCCACCCTTACAATTTTATCCCTCAACTTGCCTATCCTCAAGGAAAGTCTTCTGAGTATAAATCATCTAAAGAAATTCCTATAGGAAGGTGTTAAGATAAACAAGTCAAATCTCATATTTGAGAAAGACTCTAAACATGTGAAGACTGTGACAAATGCCTCCATTTAACTATGTATCATGTTTCAACACTTTATAATAAAGTATTAATGAAAAATGAGTCAATGTCCTAAATTATTGTGCATAATTCTATAATAGATGTGCAAAATGTAATAAATATTATATGAATAATAATATTAATACAATAAACAATAAGTAAATGAATAAAATATAGAAATACAGAAATACAAAATCAATAATAAAAAATCATAATATTTATTAAACATACACATGTAATATGTAACATATATTACACATGTACATAAATATTATTTTCCATTATAGGGACTTAATTCAGGCCTTGGAAACTCTACCCTGAATTTCTTTTCCTCAAGGACAGTGAGCTTCCCCTTCACCTACGATGCAAAAGAGTTACCCGGATGGTGAGATCAAATCCCAGCAATGGCAGAAATACTGGCCCCAATTCCAAGACTGTCACTTAATTATTTTAAATGGAAGCAGTTATTTTTATTCAGTTCCATACTGAACATTTTAAAAACAGCAGTTTGTATATCTATTCAGACATCCTTCCCTTACCTGCAAAGTGGTTCTCCGAGCTCTAAATTGTTTCCTTTTTTGTACATTTTTTGTTGTAAAAATGTTGTATATAGGGGTTACAGTTACATGAGCAAAGTAATGAGTACATTTACTATTGAGCATTGTTGCCTCCTCCTTTGTTTTCCCCTTGCCATCCCTTCCCTCCCACCTCCAGAGCTATCTCCTGAACCCCCAGCTGAGGTCAGTGACTTAAGTTTTTTGTTTTTGTCTTGGCACAGGATTAGAACTCAAGTAGTAGAAACTCTACACCTTCCCTCACATTGCTACAGGTTTACCAAGATCCTGAGTTCAAATCCCAGGCTAGGAAAGAAAACTGGCAGAAATTCCAAACCAGGGGATTTTATTTTTTTGACAACCATGGAGGTTGAACTCAGGTCATGGCAAATATACCTCAGCTCTGATTGCCTTAGATTGGACTGCAGCCTCTGATCCTTAGTAAATCCTGGGATTCTAGGCAAAGAGGACTTGCATGAAGAAAAAAAAAAGTAGGACAGCACAGAAAGTGGCGAGCTGCAGAGGACTGGGGGTTTTACGTTATTTTTTTCTTGGCAGAGTGACCATCCTGAGTCTGAATGACATGGCTGTAAAAGTGGAGCTGAACTTCTATTCTTGAAGGCTGGTGGGTCATCAGGGAAGCCATAGGCCAACCTGTCAACATAGGCCCTGGGTTAAAAATCTAAGTCCTGACACCTACCAATGGCTGGACAGCACAAGAGACTCATTCCTATGCATAGGAATACTGATTGAAAGAGTAATTCGTGCATCAGTCAAATCTAAAAGAGGATGTAATAATCCTAGGATGCTGATTGATTTTAATTGATAGGTTATAAAGCATGAAAAGAATAGTAAAACTTCAAAGGCAGTATAATAAATACCTACGAGTTGGTAGGAATGTAGTAGGTGTCATTCAGTCAGAGAGATGGCTCTGGCACTCTTTACTAATATGTATTAATTGTATACCACCATGTGCCAATCCATGTATCACTGTTTTGGCCAAACCTGGACTCCATCTCAGTGCCTGAGAACCACCTCACAGCTTCATTGCCTAGAGGCTACCGTGCTCACCCTTACCCATTCATGAATTGGGCCTGCTAGGCCCCGAGTTCATATCCCAGTACTATCAAAAATTTAATTTTGGAGTAAGCAGCTGAGTGTGACACATGTTTTCCTTTTCTGAGAAAGTCCTGGGAGACAGGCATGATAGCAAACACATCTACAAATCTAGATGCTATGTGATAGGAAGTAAAAAAACTGTAAAAAATGGTATAGGTGTCATCAGAGTCAATAAAATAAATGGTAAATAAATGAATAAAACAAGAAATGAAATGAATAACCACAACAAACATGATATTGTCTGACTATATGGAAGTATAAATCCTGTCTTTAAAATGTAAATAAAATGCATATAAGGAGTATGTTTTTCAGGACTGAGGCTGTAATTCAGGCCTAAGAAAGAGGCCTGACTTTCTTGGCTTCAAGTATGGTGTGATTCCCCTAGCCTGACAGTGCTGCCTATTTACCCAGACTTTGAGTTCAAATCCCAGGCTTGGCAGAAAAAATAACACGAATTGAAAAACAGGGAGATAAATAACTTTTATAATTGTTTAAATTGTTTTAATTTTTTAATTGTTTTACTTTTTAATTTAATTTTTTTGTTTGTTTTTGGCCATGCAAATGGCTTGAACTCAGATTGTGACAGCTCTGTCTCAGCTTTCATCACACTAGCCTGGGGTGCAGCTTCCAGAACCAAAGCCGATCCTGGAATCCTAAGACCCGAAGTCTGACAGGAAAACAAAATGAAAATGACACTAAAACAAGCCGCCAGCTGCCCATGGTAGGCGGTTTCTTGGCTTTGGTTCCTTGCATGGTGACCATCCTAGGTCTGAATGACATGGATGCCACGCACAGGTGACCTGTCATTGCTCAAGGCTGGTGGACTGTCAGGAAAGCCATAGGCCAACCCCGCAACACAGTCCCTGAGTTCAAATCCTGGTCCTGACAACTACCAATGGCAGGAGATCCCAAGAGACTCCTGCCTGTGCATAGAAATTCCGATGGAATGGTATCCAACTCATGATTGAATAGTTAGTGCAGTGGTCTGGACTCAAATTACACACAATAATCCTAGGATGCTGATTGAACTTCATTAATGGTTAATTAGGCATGAAAAGAATAATACTCCTTCAATGGAGGCATAATAACTACCTAAGACTTAGTAGGAACGTAGCAGATGTCATTGAATACTAGATACACGGCTCTGGCACTCTGTACTAATATGTATTTTTGGTGTACTACCACCTGCCTATCCATGTATGGCTATTTTGGCCACCAGTGGGGCTCGATCTCAGAGGTTGCCAAAAATTTCCTCCTGGAGTAAGAAGCCAAGTGTGACACCTGTTTTCCTTTTCTGTTAGAGTGCGGGATGTCAGGCATGATGGAGAACAAGTCAACAAATCTAAATGCTATGTGATAGGGTGTAAACAATATAATACATGGTTAGGTGTCATCATAGTCAAAAAAAATAAATGGTAAATAAACGAATAAACCAAAAAGTACAATGAATAACCACACCAAACATAATATAGACTGAACACCTGTCTGGAAGTTCAATCTTATCTTTAAAATACATGTAAGGACTATGTTTTCCAGGGTTGGGGCCTGAATTCAGGCCTAGGGAAGAGGCCTGACTTTCTGGTCTTCAAGCATAGAGACCTTCCCCTTCCCTTAGTTGCAAGAGTTACTCAGACCCTGAGTTCGAATCCCAGGCCTTGCAGACAAAAAAATAACACACATTCCAAGACAGGAAGCTTCATTAGCATTTTTCATATTTTTTAAAGTTCACTTGGCCTTCATTTGCCACATTTTGATTTTATAACATGAGAGTTTTTCAAAAAGGAATTTAAACGTTTACATTTCAGCATAGCACATTGGTGTTTCCATTTTGACCATCTGCCATGAAGAGTGAGAATGAAAATGAGTACATCATTCCTCCCTAGAGGGACAATTGATGTTATTTCTATTTAGAGTTATTTCTATAACTATAAACTCTCTACAATTGTATCGTGTGAGTTTTCCTCAGTGCCTACCACAAAATACACTAGGGAAGTCCTCATACCACAATACGTTGGGTTTCTGAATAAAAACTCACTTTTGTGAGGACAGTAGGTACTTGTAAGCATTTTGGGAATAAAGTGAATTGTAAAATGAGAAACGAAAACATTGGGACTGGGATGTAGCTCAGCAGTGGAGTACTTGCCTAAAGAGCAGAAGACTCTGGAAGAAAAGGAAGGCAAGTTTCCGAAAGCTCAGAAGGTTAGAATTTTTTGATCTGTATGAACAACCTTCATTCTTTCTTTTTTCTTTTTTTTTTTTTTTTGTCAGTGGTGGGGCTTGAACTCTGGGCTTGGCTGCCTGACTTCACCTCTTCAACTCATGGCAAGTGCTCTACGGCTAGAGCCACAGAGCCATTTCCAGTTTATTGGAGATAAGAGTCTCAAGGAATTTCCTGCCAGGCTGGCCTTGAACCTCCTTCCTCAGATCTCAGCCTCCTGAGTAGCTAGGATTATAGGCATGAGCCACCGATGCCCAGAGCATGAACAAACTTAGATTGATTCTGAGTAAAGAAACTTGAAATACACTTTTAATAGAAATAATTTATAATGCCATGGTTAAGGCACTAATTCAGAAGTATTTATTCATTGGCTGGTTTCTTAGTTTATTTAAATATATATATATATATATATACATTTATATATATATACATATATATTATCAAAACATAACTTTGAAGTGCACCTAAAAGCATATTTGCTCATGTAAAGTCATACAACTGCACAAGCTTGATTTTTTATTTTCAGTTTGTTGGTACCATATATTAGGTGGGATGTGTGTACTGTTGTTTTGTTCTCTGTTTTTGGAGGATTTCTCTCTGCTTTCTTCCCCTACTCCCCTCTCTCTGCACTTAATTTCAGCTTGCTCTTTCTTGGCTTGATTGTTCATAGCTGATTTTCTACCACTTCAGCCATACTTGTAGCCTGGCTTTTTGCCAGTTAATTGGAGAGGTTGTCTCTCAGGCTTTACTGCCTGGATTGGCTTTGAAACTTCATCTTCCAGTTCTCACCTCTTGAGTAGCTGGGATTACAGATGTGAGCCACTGGGGTGCCTAGGGATGAATTCGACTTTGGTTGGTGTATTCTTTCTGTTTTTCTAAGCATGGGATCATCTACTATAGAATTTCTGTGAATGTCCTGGGTCTGAAGTAAGATATAGAATACGTATGCTAATCTGTATAGTTCTCATAAGATGTAATCAATTTAATACATGTTATAAGTGTAATAATAGTCAATATAAATAATGAATGAATGAATAGTGCAAAAAATAAAATAAATACACAGTAAAATAATATGCGATAAACATAAGTATGTAGATATCAATCATTATTTCACATGTGGATGAATATTACTTTAACAGGACTGGGGATTGAATTCAGGCCTAGGGAAGAGGCCTGAATTACTTGTCTTCAAAGATGGTGAGTTTCCCCATCCCCCACAGTGCATTAGAGTTACCCAAACTCTGAGTTCAAATCCCATACCAGACAGGAGAATAAAAAGGCACGAATGCCAAGCTGGGGAGCTTCATTAGTATTTTTACAATTTTTTTTTTCCGTGGGGCTTGAGCTCTGGCCTTGGGCGCTGTCCCTGTGCTCTTCAGCTCAAGGCAAGCGCACTACTGCTTGAGCAACAGCACCACTTCTGATTTTCTAGTGCTTCACTGGAGATAAGATTCTCATGGGATTTATAGCCTGGGTTGGATTTGAACCACAATCCTCAGTCTCTTGAGTAGCTAGGATTACAGGAGTGAGCCACCGGCACCGAGCTATTTGTAATATTTTAAAAATTGTATTGATTTATTGATTGATTGCCAATCACAGGGCTGGAACCTCAGCTTCCATCACCCTAGGCTGGGATGGTGCAGCCTCTGGACACACAGCCTATCATGGGATGGTAGGCCTCGGGGGCTGACAGGAAAACAAAATGAATATAGCACTGAAAAATCCGCAATCTGTGGATGGTTGGCGATTTCATGGTTTTCCTTTCTTGCATGGTGACCATCCCGAGTCCAAATGACACAGCTACAACCTGTAGGTTACCCGGCACTGCTGACGGCTGGCAAGCTGTCAGCGAAGCCATAGGCCAACCTGGACACCTAGGTCCTGAGTTTGAATCCTGGTCACGCCAGTTACAATCAGTTCATCAATCAGTCTAACAGAAAATTAGACCCAATAATCACAGCACACCGACTTATTTTAATTCATAGTTTATTATGCACTAAAAGAATACTATTGATTAAATGCAGTTCTCACTAAAGACCTGAGAATCTGTAGGAGCATAGTATGTGTCATTGAATACTAAATACACATTTCTGGCAGTACATAAATATCTACATTCATATTTATTTGTATACCATCATATGCATAGAACATTTTTGCTATTTTGGCCAAACCTGGAACTCGATCCCAGGTCTTGGGATCCACTTGGCACCTACATGGGCTAGATGCTGCCGTGCTGACACTCACCCCTTCATGAATTGGGCCTCCTAGTCCCTCAGTCAAGGTCCCATCATTGCCAAAAGTTTCTTCCTGGTGTAAGATTCCATGTGTGCGTCTGTTTTCCTTTTCTGTGCAAGTGCTAGGTGTCACGTATGATGTACATATTATGTCTGCAAAGTTACATGCTATGGAATAGATTGGGACAAATGTAATAAATGTTATAGGTGTACTCACAGTCCATAAAATTAATGCTAAATCGATCAATCAATCAATAATAATACAATATAATGAATCACTCCAACAAACATGATTTAAAATGAATATAGAGATATAACTCAAATATTTAAAATGTCTATAAATGTTATGTTTTTCAGTACTGGTGCTTGAATTCAGGCCTAGGGAAGAGTTGAGAAGTGCATGCATGATTCACATAGGAAATGATAGGCAAGATCTTAATTAAGACTGCATGAAGTGGAAGTGGCACTGTAGCTCAAGTGGTAGAGCGCTCGCCTTGAGCTGAAGAGCTGAGGGACAGCGCCCAGGCCCAGAGTTCAAGCCCTACGACCGACCAAAAAAAAAAAAAAGACTGCATGAAGTGTGACAATACTTACATTAAGGAATCGAAGCATTGGGAAAGATCCAAGAATCGGTAGTCACATGGAAGATAGGATTCCAACACAGGTGGCCACATCTCCTACTCTATACAAACAGGCATTTATTAGCATATTAATTTCAGCTTATGAATGGATGAATATGTTGCTCCACCCCCACCCTGGGGCTAGATCTCAGGTCCTGGGTATGGCCTACCTTCTTAGTGGCTCACAAGTTGGTGTGCTCATGTGGACCCATTTGGCAGTTGGTTCTGCTAGGCCCTGAGTTCAACTTCCAGCACTGCCAAAAGGTTCATCCTGATGTGAGATGCCAAACCTTGCAGATGTTTTCCTATCCTGTGCAAGTCATGGGTCACAGCTAGGATCTAGAAACCATACGCAATTCTACACCCATGGGAATAGGTTGTCATCCATGTGAGCACAGTTATATATGCCATCCTATGCTCAATAAAATACACAATACATAGATGAATAAGACCCAAAATAAAAAGATTAACTACACTAAAAACAAGGTGCATACCACACCTGTATGTATATAGAGATCCTATGTTTAAAAGAGATGGGCTTTTCCAGTCCTGGGGATTCAAATCAGGTCCAGTACCAGGCCTGACCTTTTAATCTTCAAAGATGGTGAGCTTCCCTTCCCCCACAGTGCAACATAGTTACCCAAATGGCACAAATTCTGAGCTAGGGTTCTTCATTCATAGTTTTTTCATTTTTTTTTTAACCATACCGGGGCTTGAACTCAAGTCATGGCAACTCTGCCGCAGCTCTGATCATCCTAGGCTGCAGTCTCTACACCCACAGCCAGTCCACAAACCCTTGGACTCTGGGGTTTGCTTGAAAAAAAAAACCCTCAAGGGGAAAAAAAGCGGCGGTAAATTCCACCTGGCTCTTCTATGTTTATTTTCTTTTACATGGTGACCATTCTGTCTCCGAACATGGTTGCCTGCAGAGTGAAGGTGACCTGGCATGGCTGAAGGCCTGCTGGTTTTGAGGGGAGCCACAGGCTAACCAGACAATGAAGGCCCTGAGGACGAATCCCAGTCAGCCCTGTTACGATGAGGGAATGGCGGGAGATTCTGGGACACTCGTTTCCGGACTTAGGAAGAGTCATGGAATGCAATCAATCTCATCCTTGAATGAGTAGTTCCTGCTTGATGTGAGTAGGAAATGATAGGCAAGACTCATGGGGTATTGATTATTTTTAATGAAGAGTTGATGAAACATGACCATAATCATCACAGTCATGAAATGGAGGCATTGGGGAAAATCCAAGAATCATTAGTAACAAGGTAGATTGGATTCCATCACTGGTCCCCATCCTACTCTATACTAATATGTACTTACTACCTTCAGGTTATAAATAGATGACTATTGTGCTCCTCCTTCTCTCCCCCCCTCCCCCACGGGCCTCAATCTCAGGTCCTGGGAACGACCTAGCTCCTTAGTGGCTCACAGGCTGGTTTGCTTACCTGGACCGATTTGCCTATTGGGCCTGCTCATCCCAGAGGTCAGATCCCAGAACTGCCATAAGATGAATCCTGATGTGAGAAGCCAATCGTTGCACCTGTTTTTCTGTCCTGTGAAAGTCCGGGGGTCTCAGCTAGGATGCAGTATGCTATATAGGCAACTCTATATTCATGGGAATCAGTTGCCATCCATGTCAGCACAATTATAGCTGCCATCATATGCAATAAAATACAAAATGCATCCATGACTGACACACACAATAAAAAGAATAACTACGCTGAATGCATGATGTAAAGAGAATTCCTATGGGTAAAGTAGGTGAGTATATGATTTTTGCCAGTGCTTGGGCTTCAGTTGAGGCCCTGGGACTAGGCCTGACCTTGTATTCTTCAAGGATGGTGAGCTTCACCTTCCCCCACAGTGCAACAAAGTTACCCAGACCTGAGATGGAATCTCAGAGGTGTCAGAAAAATGGTGAGAATTCTGAGCCAGGGTGTGTTATTATTATTATTATCATTATTATTATTATCATTGCCAAGCATGGGATTTGAACTCAGTTCATGACAACTCTACCTCAGCTTTGATCACCTTAGGCTGGTGGGCTCCCTTGGGCCTGTAGCCAATCTTGATCCTACGCTCTTAAATTTGCATGAACAAATGACAGAAAAAATGTTTCAGGATGGATTTTTTATATTTTCTTCTTTTGCACGGTGACCATCCTGGGTCTGAATTACATGGCTGCAAAGGGTACTTCACCTTGCATTGGGGAAGGCTAACGGGCTATCAGGGAAGAAATAGGCCCATGCGGCAACATAGGCCTTGAGCTTGAATTCTGGTCCTGACTCCTACCACTGGGGGAGATCCCAAAATACTTGTTCCTATGCATGGGAATAACAATGAAATGTTAGCAAACTCATGATTGAATGAGAAGTCTCTGCGTGTATTGGTCTAGTCGAAAATTAGATGCAATGATCCTAGGATGATGATTCATCCTAATGAATGGTTTATTAAGCATGAAAAGAATACTATTCCCTCAATGGTGGCATAATAAATACCTAAGAGGTAGTAGGAATGTAGTTGATGTCATTGAATCCTAGGTAGATGTCTCTGGCCCTCGGTACAAATATATATTTATTGATGTTCTACCACCTGTCTACCTATCTATGGCTATTTTGTCCACCCCTGTGGCTCAATCTCAGGGTCTGGAAATTCCCTGGCAGCTTCATTGGCTGGAGGTTGCCATGTTGACACACCGATTCAGGGTCTGAATTGGGTCTGCCAGGCCCTGAGTTCAGATCCCATCACTGCCAACAATTGGATCATGGAGTAAGAAGCTGAGTGTGATACCTGAGTGTGATTCCTTTTCCCTGAGAGGCCTGGGTGTCACACATGATGAAGAACATATCTACAAATCTAGATACTATGTGATGGGTTGTCATCAATATCATAAATGGAATATGTCATCACAGTCAATAAAAAAATCTCATATCTAAAATACAATTGGATCTCAAAAAATTAAATCCCCCAACAATAAATCCTGAAAGAAACAACTGCCCAATAAATAAGTGGGCTAAAGTCTTAAAGAGATTTTCTCTGAAGAGGAAAGAAGCATGTACAATAGACACATGAAGAAATGCTCAAC
The DNA here is from genome assembly GCF_024711535.1 of Dipodomys merriami. NCBI lineage: Eukaryota > Metazoa > Chordata > Mammalia > Rodentia > Heteromyidae > Dipodomys > Dipodomys merriami. The sequence goes on along the minus strand of NW_027203904.1, from coordinate 908,950 downwards.
CTCCCTAGCCATAGAAGAAATGCAAATCAAAACAACATTGAGATACCACCTCACCCAGTTAGAATGGCTGTAATCAAGAACTCTAATATCAACAGATGCTGCAGGGGATGTGGACAGAAGGGAACCTTACTGCATTGTTGTTGGGAGTGTAAACTTGTTCAACCACTTTGGAAAGTAGTATGGAGGTTCCTCAAAAGACTCCACATAGAACTACCCTATGACCCAGCAATCCCACTTTTAGGCATTTACCCAAATGTTTACAAACAAGACCACACTAAAGCTACCAGCACGACTATGTTTATTGCAGCACTATTTACTATAGCTATGATATGGAACCAAACCAGATGCCCCTCAGTAGATGAATGGATCAAGAAAATGTGCTATATATACACAATGGAATTCTATGCCTCCATCAGAAAGAATGACATTGCCCCATTTATTAGGAAATGGAAAGACTTGGAAAAAATTATATTAAGTGAAGTAAGCCAGGTCCAAAGATACATAGGTCCCATTGTTTCCCTTATTTGCAATATCTAGTATATGTCTGAGTCAAGCAGAAAAGGTCAGATAAGGTGATGTTAGGGAAATGAACCCTAAGATATGTACTCAAATGATTTTTCTCTCTCTTGTGATTGTTTCTAACACATTTATAAGATTATTTCTTTGTTGCTTTGTATTTCCCTCCCCCACAGTATATCCCCTACATTCATAGTATTTGATGTAGGTATAATTTGGGGAGGGGAAAGGGAAAAACAAATCGTTTAAATAGGGATACAGGTGGACCCATTGCAACAATGAGATGTACAAGTCGTTATTTCAAAAACGAACTTTACAACTTTGGTGCGGAGGCGGCCAGGGGGTGGATCGGGGAGGATTGTGGTTGGGGGCTGGGAGGAGGATGGGAAGGGATGGGATGGGGAAAAAAAGGAGCAGGCTACAATGTTGATAAGAAATGTACTCATTATCTTGACCATGTAATTGTAACCCCTCTGTACAGTATTTTCAAAATAAAAAAATGGAAAATAAATGAATAAAACAAAAATACAATAAATAACCACAATAAACAGGATGACTGACCATCTATACGTAAGTACAAATCCTTCCTTTAAAATGTATATAAATAGAATGTTTCCTGGGTGGGTACTTTAATTCATGCCTAAGGACCAGGCCTTACTTTCTTGTCTTCAAGCATGGTGAGCTTCCCCTTCATCCACAGTGCTTCACAGTTACCCAGCCCTTAAATTCAAATTCAAAGGTAGGAGAAACAGCGTGAATTGCAAGCCAGGAGCTATTTTTTTTTTTTTATTCCAAACACGGTCTTGAACTCAGGTCATAGAAACCGTGCCTCAGCTTTCATCACCATTAGCTGGGATGCAGCCGCTGGAAACAAAGCCTATCCTGGGATCCTAGAACTTTAGGCCTTGTGCGGGGGGGGGGGGGGAAGGGGGGGAGGGAGATGCACAGAAAAAAAATGGTGGGATGGCATTTTTACATTTTCTTCTTTTGCACCGTGGCCATCTGGGTCTAAGTGATCCGGCTCAAAGGATAGTTCACCTTACATTGCTGAAGGCTTGCAGGCTACTGGGGAAGCCATAATCCCAAATAATGATTAGCCAGGCACCAGTGGCTTTCACCAGTCCTCCTTGATACTTACAAGGCTGTGATAGGAGGATTATGGTCAAAGTCACCTTAGGCAGGGAAGTCCTTGAGACCCCTGTCCAACCTCTATGCCAACTAAGCCAGAAGTAGTGCTGTGTGGCTCCAGTGGTAGAGAGCTAATCTTGAGCAAGAACAGCTCATGGACTGTGCCCAGATCCTGAGTTCAAGTTTCAGGACTGGCAACAAACAGACATACACAACTTTCTGTGCAGCCATCTGGCTAAAGCAGGTCCCCTCTTGTCCCCAACTGGATTAGACAGACTTTCCTGGTAAAGGGGCTGTTGTTATCTTGACTCTGTCCATTCTGTCTGCATCCCAGGATTCCAGGCACACCCCCATTCTTTCATGGTTCTTTTTGACCAATGGGATACAAGAATAGTGGCCACATTCCATGCTTCCCAGTAGCACCAGGGTTACCCTCTGTTGGGTGACACCACTACCAGCAGTTGAGGAAAGTAGAGGTGGCTGAGTGGTGAGCAAGAGACTCCAGTTGACTTTGAGGTAGAGTAGGAAATGATGTCCTAGTCGGTGAGTGGGAGAATAGAGGATTTCCTAGAGACTGGGAATGTGGCCAGCCCAACTTTCCCGTCCTGGCGCTCAGATGTCTGAAACAATAAGAATCAATGAGAGAACTGTGGGCAAGAAACTACCACAAGAACACCAGCAGTATCCTCCCGACAGACCTGAAACATTCAAGAAAACAAAGAACACGAAAAAGAGAGGAATCCCCAAGACAAACACCACTTGCTAGCCGGATTGAATGGAGAGTCAGGCCAAAGGTGATGCCGACCATGGGCCTACCTTGCCTTTGGACACAGTCACAGCCACCAGGGTCCAGAGAGTCAAGGGTCCCAATACCACCAAGGATCCACAGAGTTGCTACCTGCATGTGGTGCCCACCCTGGACAACAGAAAAGAAGAAACCAGGCACTCTGTGCCAATATCCAACCACTGAAGCAGGGAAAGACAGACCCACAGGATCAATGGAAGTAAGAGAGGGAGAAGATAGACCATATACATGCAGCACCAAAAATGGAGGTAGAGACCCACGAGGCACCCATACAGTGGTTGGTTTCATCAGAAAGCGACTTACAATGTGCACTGGCCCAAGTGCAGCAGGCCACTGATGACAGAGAAAGGGAGCACGAAGTTCTCACCAGCTCCCTGCAAGCTACAGAGTGGCATGTGGCAGAGCTGGAGATAGCGGCTTCTGCGGTCATTGCTGCAAACATCCGAACTATGAGGAGTCCCTCATGGTATGTAAAGAGCAGATGCTGGTCCTGAATGAGCTGTGTTGGGAGAAAGCCCAGTGCATGCACTTGCTGTCCTAGGAGATGCTGGAGAAGAGGAGAGTTCTGCGGGAGCTGTTGTCACTCCTCCCAAAAGAAGGCACAGACAGCAGTCTCCCTATGCCAGCACAGGCTGAGCCCCCACCACCAACACTGCTTCAGACGCCTCAGGGCCTCTGGTGGGTGAAATGAGGGAGGAGCAGAGAGGTTTTGAAGAATTGCAACTTGAAGACAGCATGGAAATTGTCAGAGGAGAGGTCAGGGTTCCCGACCCCATAGTGGACTCCCCCAGGGAGCACATCCTGCCCCAGATGCCCCACATCCAGATCTGCCCACAGCTCCCAGGCTCAGGGGAGGAATGCTCCCTCACTTTCTCCTGTAGACTGATGCAGATGATGACTCTCTATGTGACATACTGACTCTCAAAAGCCTTGGCAACCACCAGATATAGGTGACCAAGTGGCTTTCTTTCAAGCCTCCATCTGCCGGGTGAAGGGAAGGATAAACTGGGGGTAGGGTAGGGCAGAGGCTGCAGGGCATTGGCCTAAACTCAAGGGACATCTAATGGCCCATTGGTGGCCAGGAAAGAGACCCATGTTATGCTTATCACAAGGAATAAATTGTTTTCAAACCAAAAAAAAAGCCTAAAAACAAATATTTGTTCTTCCAGCCTTGGGGCTTGAACTCAGGGCCTGGCCACTCTCCCTGAGCTCATTTTGATCAAGGCTGGTCCCACCTCCCCTTCTGCTTTTTCTGTGTGGAATAGAACCCAGGGCTTCAGGCATGCTAGGTTAACACTCTACCACTAAGCCACATTCTCAGCTAGGATGATTCTCCCCGCTCCCAAACCCATATGGCCATTCCTCAGATAAATAGGAAGTATGGGCTAGGATGAATATGAAACACAAATCTGGTTCACACCAAAATATTCCCTTGCCCCCTCTTCCCACACCCTTAGTTGAAGTTTCTCTTCAAAGATTGAGTGATAAGAGAGGGAGAGGGGAGTCCCAAGAGAGTACCAACAACAGTGGCCCCCTGAGTCCCACATCCTTCCCCACACAAGTGGTCCTCCAGATTCCAATCTTACCTGACTCAATGTGAAGTCTACACTGTCTTTCCACCACTGCAAGGCTCAGGATGAAATAAAAGTCAGCCATGGCCTCAGCCAACACCCAAGGTGGAAGCTTCTAGTCCCAGACCTACTTCCACCTCTGACTGCCCCTATTTAGGCCAGACTCACCACTCACCATTATGTTGGTGGTGATGACCTCATGGATGGATTCCAGGAAGAAAGTCTATGGCAAAGAACAGAAGCAGTAGGGTGAGCAGGGCAGAAAGAGTTGGTGATATTGCTCTGGAATCTTCCTTGGATCTCTCCCATCCAGCCAGACCCATGTTGATCCAAAGCACGGACAAGGCCAGGGGTGAGAAGAGATGGAGGAGCACAGGACTAAAGGAGGTACTGCTTTGTCTTGGAGGACTTGATTAATTCCAATTATAATTAATTCCAATTACATTTGGCCCATGCCAATCCCAAAGGCTGCATGCAATGCCTCTCCTTTTTGTTGGCCGTGAGTGCTGTCCCTGAGCTCTTTTTCTCAAGGCTGGCACTCTACCACTTGAGCCACAATGCCACTTTTGTTTTCTGATGGTTCATCGATAAGAGTCTCATACACTGTCCTGCCCAGACTGGCTTGGCACCATGATCCTCCAGATCTCAGCTTCCTGAGTAGTTAGGATGAACAGGCATGAGCCACCAGTGCCCAGTATGTGATGTCTTTTGAAGGAATCTTGGTGAGTCTGTAAAGGAGCCCCAAAGGGCTTGGATAGACCATGACCCAATCAAGGAGCTGGTATGGGGGAAGGTTGACCTTCTAGCCATTCTGTTCCCCCAAAATTGAAGATGCCAGGTGATGTTGTATACACCAAACCCCTAGGCCAGCAGCCACCAGGCTTATTGGGGAAATAGTACAGAATACCCAAAGACTGCAGTGTAGAAATCTCTGATTTTGCATGCATGTCGTGTGTGTTTGTGTGTGTGTGTGTGTGTGTGTGTGTGTGTGTGTGTGTGTGTGTGTGTGTGTGTGAACTAAGGGCCTAGGCTTTATCCCTGAGATTTCTTGCTGAAGGCTAGTGCTCTGCCACTTGTGCCACAGCCCCAATTGATTTTTGATGGTTAATTGTAGGTAAGAGCCTCAATGTCTTTCCTCTCCAAGGTGGCTTTGAATCATGATGGGGGCCCCAGGGAAGCAAGAGTAAACACCACTTGCAAGTACTATCCCTATTGTGGGCTACTCCTGCTCCCTGGTGGCCACACACGGAACATGCAGCCCCATGCCATTATCCTTTAGAGTTCAATTTGAGCAAGTTACTAGGGCCAAGCTGACTTTTGCTCACCCTCATTGCTGATGCCAGAGCAGGTCTGTTCAACCCTAGGCCAAGAGAGCTCCAGGAAGCCTGGATTTCCAGGGACACAAGGAAGGGAGAGGTCAGCTCCAGGTTGAGCTAATATCCTTTGCCCATGGATACCCCAACTTGTCCTTACTTATCACCATAAGCCCTGTGAAAGAACAACCCCCCCAAAAAAAATTGGATCTGTGCCTCCAAGTGGTAGAGCTCTAGCATTGAACCAAAGAGCTCAGAGACAGGGCACCCAAACTTTGAATTCAAGACCCACAGCTGACCTTCCCCCATAAAACACAGCTTGTCTAAATGTGAACTAGTAGGATTTGTGCAGTGTTTCTGGAGAATGGTGATACTGAAGAAAGCAACCTAATTCTAATGACAGCTGAACTTGTGACATACAGCTATGTGTTGAGTCCTTCACAGGGCACCATTTGCTGGGTCCTTCCCACATGGGAGTTTTGTGCTGAGTCCTCAAAAAGGTGCTGTTTGCTGAGTCATCCTAAAGGATGCTATGTGCTGAGTCCCTGAGAAGATTGGGCCATTCTGGGTTTTTCAAAGGGTGCTGTATGCTGAGTCCATTACACAACGTACTATATGCTGAATCCTTCAAAAGGTGTGGTGTGCTAATGCATCCCAAAGGGTCCTGCTATGTTCTGAGCCCTTGAGAAGAGAGGGACAAGGTGTTTTTTGAGTGCTGTGTGCTGAGTCTTTTACACAGGGTCCTCTGTACTGTCCTTTAAATGGTGCTATGTGCTGAGTGCTTCCACAGTGTGGTATGTGCTGAGTCCTTCAAAATTGTTCTGTGTGCTTAGTTTTTTGGACGATGCTGTGCACTGTGTGATTTACACAGCGTGCTTCAACACAGGGTGTGATGAGTCCCTGGGAAAGAGTGCTATGTGCTGAGTTTTTCAAAGCATGCCATGCACTGAGTCCTTTACACTGGGGGCTATGGACTCCCTCCTTCAAAGGGTGCTGTGTGCTGAGTACTCTACCCAGCATACTACATGCTGAGTCCTTCAAAGGGAGCTGTGTGCTGAGTCATTTACACAGGGTGCTTTGTGCTAATTTTGGAAGAGTGCTGTGTGCTGAGACATCCCAAAGGGTGCTATGTTCTGAGTCCTTGAGAGGTGGTTATCCCCATCTCACACACACACACACACACACACACACACACACACACACACACACACACACACACACACACACACACACACACCTACACCAACACAAACACACATACACACACGAGAGTGGAGGGGGATGGAGGAGACTCTCCTCCAGGGGTGGGTTTGAGGGGAGATTCGATCCCATAGGCTGGTACTGGGGGTGGGGGGTAGTGCTGAGCTGAGGTAAGGCTGCAAGTGCCATGGTCTAGGAGCCTCAGGACCCAGTCAGGGCTGCAATTGTGGCCAGGGGTGGGGGCGGGGCATTGGGGAGCAGGCAAGGGGCCCTGGGGCACACTTTTGTGGCAGCAATGGCCAGGAGCCCAAGGGGGCAGGGGTGTGTGCTCAGCAGGGGCAGGGTGGCCCAGGAGAGGAGTGTGGGGCCCAGAGAGAGCTGGGATAAGTGCGAGCATGAGCACTAGCACCCGTGGAAATGGCTTCAGTGGCTGGCGGCTGCTCCGATCATAGTGTGGGTCCTGGGTGGGAGTGCAGAGCATGCAGAGCCTGCATGGCAGGCACATTGCCACATGTAGCCCCTCGGAGGTGCCCAGCCACGGTGGCCCTGAGTCTGAGGTCCCGGTGCAAGGAGCACGGCAGAGGCAGTGGCTGCTGAGGCGGCAGCGGCCACAGTTTAGGAGGCCGCTGAGGGTGGGATGGTGGCTGAGGAGGAGCAGAGGCTGTGTGCAGCTCCACCACACGCCCAAGCTGCATTTCAAACATGGCGCTGCTGGCTTGGACCCGCAGAGCCTCTAGCAGTCACCTGGCGGAGCTGGTGCGCCCCTGGCCTGCTTGTGATCCTGACTTGGTTCCAGCCCTAGGTCCTCAGACTCCTGGCACACACCCAGAGATGCAGCCTACAGCTTCTCCCAGCAGCTCAAGTGAGTGGCCGACCTGCACTCCCGCACTCCATGAACCCCCACTACTGTAACACCTCGTCCCCCACTGTACCCTTCCTCTCCACCCTCGCGGATCCGGACCCTTGCCTCTCCCCTCCCAGTCCAGTCCTGCCTGCGCCTCCCCGTGCCCCACAGTCTGTCCTGGCTCTGCCACAAATGCACCCAAGGGGTGGGGAGTGGAGATGGGTGTCCACCCGGGGATCCCACCCTCATCCCTAGATGCCAGTGTCCCAGGAAAAGGGGAGCCACAGGGATGGGTGAAGAGTGGGCACCACAGAGCCCCTACCCTGGAGCAGTGGGAGCCACACAGCCTTGCATCTGCATCCTTTCTCTCCCTGGTGGGAACCTGGTGGCTTTCGTCAGAGATGGGGAGCAGCACCCCACACCTCGCTTCTTAGGTCTTTTCCTTTTTGCTGGGGAGGGGGGTGTTGGATACAGAAGAAAGGCACCCCTTGCTGTGTGAGCCCTTGTCTTCTGTGCTCAGTTACCCTTTCACCTGAGGAAATTCCCAGAAGAGCCCACTAGAGAGGTGAGGGCACTAGGGTCAGATAGAAGGTGGGTATTTGGGAGAAAAACACACCCCCTCTGACAGACACACGACCGTCCTGTACCCCCAACCCCAGCTGCCAACAATTCTGACTGGGTGATCACATCTCCCAGTTCTGCCAGCTTCTGCTAGTGCTCCCAGTCCATCTGGTCTCCTTGTCCTCCCCAAGAATCTGCCAAGTTGCCCAGAAGTATGTAGGCTGTAAGTAGGGAGTCCATCCATGTATATAGCCCTTAGGACCTCATCAAAGTCCCCAACAACGCCCCCACCCCAGGTCAGACACCTCTCTGGAGGCACCATGACCCCCTGATTTGTTTTCTGTCCAGGCTCTAAGGAGCCATGTGTTTCGGGACTCCTTCACCCAGTGTCCTGGCCTAGGGATTTGGTGAATGGGGAGTGAAGGCTGGTTGTTCCCAAGGGGAAGGGTCTGGCCCTGGAGAAAGGGGGAGGCAGGTTGGTGCTGCATTATTAGAGCATTGTTCCCCTTGGGTGGTTGCCCCTGGTTCTGACTAGGGAACTCCAGTGCTTGAGCTGGTACATTGCCCAGATGAGAAACCATCAAATTCAGGAGAGGCACTGCTCTGAGTCTGTGTGTTAGGTGTGTATGAGCGAGAGAGAGAAAGAGAAAGAGAGAGAGAAAGAAAGAGAAAGAGAGAGAGAGAGACAGAGAGACAGAGAGAGAAAGCGAGAAAGAGAGAGAGACAGAGAGAGAGAGAGACAGAGAGAGAGAGAGATCATCTTTCTCATTGTACAGTCAGCATGTCTAAAAAGAGCAAAAGCATTTTTGGGGGGAGGGGTCCGGTTGTGGGGTCTGAACTCTGGGCCTGTGTGCTGTCCCTCAGCTCTTCAGCTCAAGGCTAGCACTCTACCACTTGAGCCACAGTGCCACTTCCGACTTTTTTCTTTTGCTTATGTGGTGCTGAGGAATCAAACCCAGGGCCTTGTCCATGCAAGGAAAGCGCTCTACAACTGAGCCACCTTCGTAGCCAGAGCAAAAGCATTTTATTTGTGTGCATGTGTGTATTTGTTGTTCTTTTTTCATTAATGCCCAGTATGAGCCCAGCCACAGTTTTTGTTTTCTCTTTCACAGTGTCATGGATCCTTTAGAGAAGGTTTCATTAGATGTTCCTTCCCACCACTTTCTTCCCCTTTCCTGCAGCCCACAGTAACTGCTGGGCCTGTGTGGGTCTCTCCTAGGAGGCCTGTGTGAACCACAGAGGAGTGTGGATACCTGCCCTTCTGTCTTTAGCCAGAAGGCTCATGAGGTTACTGTGACCACAGCCGCACTCTTCCAGCCCGACAGTCGGCTCTCATGTGTATAGTTGGAGCTAATTCAAAGTTGGGAATGTGTCTGCCAAACATAATTAGGGAATGAGATAGGGGGTGTAGGGCAGGGGCTGTGAAACTAGGAGGGTCTGGGAAGTGATGAAAGGTGAGACATGGCAGATGGTTCATCACGACTGAGGATGAGAGGGGAATCTTACCCAGGGCATTGACAGTGTCCATGGGCATCTGATCAGGGGGCTCCAGGCCCCCAATGGTGGCATGGATTTCCTCCCAGGGCAGTGTACTGGTGGGAAGTCCTCCCTGGAGTCCTGCAGACTCCAATCTGTGTCCCTCCTGAGCTGTTTCCAGCTGGGCAATGGTAGGCAAGTGTGTTCCCTCTGCTGGAGCCTGCTTGGGATCAGGACATGGCAGTTAGCTAAGGCTTTCTGAATGACATTTTCTGTAACCTGCTGTAGGCTGTCTGGAAGGAAAAGTGGACCCCTGACTTTGGAACCCATTAAGTTTGATTGGGACAAGTGAAATGCCAGCTTTTCCAGGGTTTTTTTCTTTTTTCTTTTTTTTTTTTTTTTTGTCAGTCGTGGGGCTTGAACTCTGGGCTTGGGAGCTGTCCCTCAGCTGTTTAGCTCAAGGCAAGCACTCTACCACTTGAGCTACAGTGACACTTCCGGTTTTCTGGTGGTTTTATTGGTGATAGGAGTCTCATGGCCTCACCTGCCCGGGCTGCCTTTGAACCGCGATCCTCAGATCTCAGCCTACTGAGTAGCTAGGATTTTAGGCGTGAGCCACCAGCGCCCTGCAAGGGTTTTTTCTTGAAGCTGGCAATTTCTACTTAACACCTGGGATTCTGGGTCAAATTAGGTGGACCTTTCAGCCACCAAACAATGACGTTCAAAGCGGCACAGGCAGAGTTCCCAAGCCAGATGGTTTCCTGCTACGAACATCGTGCCTTAACTGCCTTTCTCCAGCAGCTGCTGATTCTTCTCCGGCTCTCTCTAGGGTGACCACCACAGTTGAGGATGTCTTGGGGAGCAGAGATTGTGACCTCTCCATCCGCAGCCTGTCAGCTGTGAGCAGAGACAATTCCCAGCACTTGCACTGGAATCTGGGAGATTCAGAGACCTGGAATGCCTCAAGGATCCTTTCTCTGCAACATGAAACTTGGGGGTCAGATCTAGTGGACCATCCTGTCTGCCCCAGGGAGTGGAGAGGAGGCCCCTTGAGCCTGGCGTTCACCTCACAGCAACCTTGTTCAAACCTGAGTGGGGAGTGGAGTGCCACAGAGCTGGTCAGTGGCTGGACAGAGATCTTTGAGAAGATAGACATCCCAGAGGCCCTGAAATCCAGTGAGGACATCATGGCTCATGTCCTTGGAACCAAAACAGTTAAGTGCGGTGACACCAGGAGGGTGGGAAGAGGGAGGAGGGAGAACTGTTGGAGAGCTACTTCAGGCTTTGCCCCCACCCAGGATGCTTACCTGAATTAGTTGGGACTTGTCTGTAGTATTGTCATAGACAGATGCTCATTTATTTATCCAACATACAGTTACAGCATGTGCCAAGCCCGGGGCGGGAGGGGGGGGGGGGGTCATACAAGATGAAAGTTTCCAGTGCGAGTTCCAGAGCACATGAAGAAATCTTGGTTTGGGCTGGATACCATTGCTTCACTCCTGTCATCCTACCTATTTAGGAAACTGAGATGGGAGGATTGAGGATTAAGGCCCATGCAGGAAATCCTATAAGACTCTTATCTCCAACTAACTACCAAAAAGAAAATGCCAGAAGTGGATGAGTGGCTCAAGCCATAGACTGTTGGCCTTGAGTAAAAAGACTCAGGGACAGCACCCAGGCTCTGATTTCAAAGCCTAGGGGTGACACAAAGAGAGGAAAGAAAAAGAGAGGAGGGAAGGATGGAGGGAGAAAAGGAGAAAAGGAAGGAAGAAGGGAGCATGCAAGTCTTGGTTTGGAGTCCCTGGATCAAGGGAGCCAACCATTCACAATCTCTGTGGGGACAGTCTCAGAGCCTAAAGCCAGTATGTAGGACCAATCCACTGTCCCCTCAGCAACTTCATGACATCCTGGATCTGAGTTGTCGGCGACTGCAGAGGGAAACAGCCTGGGGTAGAACCTAGGGCTCAGGGTGGATCACCGAGTTTCAATCTCCCCTGGCTCATGGAGTTCATTTTCTGGTCAGATAAGAAGAAATTGTCCAAAGGCTAGGGAGGATAAGGTGAGGGAGTGTCCAGAGGGGGGTGGCAAGGGATAAGCAGGAACATGAAGAGGGAGGATGATCCCAGATCAGGTGTGTCATGCCATTGAAGCCATGACCTCACCTGACAACCTAGACCATCCGAGATAGAGCCTTCAACCCAGCCACATGGCTATTAAAAGTCCTGGCACTCTGGGTTCACCGTTGACGACCTCGCTGTCGTCCACTGCAGGATGCCTGTGCAGTACATACTTGGGGACTAGAACTTTTGTTGGCTCAATCTGAAGATGACACTCCCAGTGTTCATTCCTTGACCAGAGACAGAGGTAACCAGACCCCTGGCACAGGACAGCCAGGGAATGAGGGCAGGAGTCAGACCCGTGTTGCCCCCAGACTTCCTCTTAGGGGACTCTAGGGCCCGTGACTACCATTCTCAGAGGTAGAGGTGGGTCTCCTTGCTGGCTCAGCCTTTAGTCTAGATAGCAGATGAGGGATTTAGAGAGGGCCGACTGAAGGTTGAGGCTGGTGAGAATAGCAGAGGCACTGGGCTCTGAGCAGGGTTGTTTCTTTGAGGATACTCAAACCCAGGAATATTACTGAGATGGATCAGCCTTTTTCTCCTTCTCAAGAGAGAGGGACCTAGAGCCCTCCAGTCTGTATCAATTGGCTGAGAAATTCATTCATTCCAATATCCTTTGTTTGGATAACTAGATCTCACCTGACTGCCCAGTGTCAAGGCAGGACAGTGAGAGATCTTGACTCCTTGATGAGGTCATGGGATTCTCAGTATGAGATCGTACTTGAATGTCCTGACTTGGTTCATGGTCAGTCCCATCTAAGACTGCCATGATCTAGGACATAGAGTCTAGAGAATCAGCAGGATGGAGTGTATTCTGTGAGTCTGTAGTATTATGTGTGAGCTTTGAGCTCCCGTGTGCTCACCTGCTTCCCTTTTTTTGGTGGGTCTATGCTAGAAAAAGCTTAGAACTAGGGCCTGGGTCCCATCCCTTGTTTCATGCTCAAAGCTAGCACTCTACCATTTGAGCCACAGCTCCACTTGCAAGGTTTTTGGGTGTTTAATTGGAGATAAGAGTTCTCAATGACTTTGCTGCCTAGAGTGGCATTCAATTGCAGTCATCAAATCTCATTCTCCTGAGAGGATAAGATGACAGGCATGGAAAAGCATCTTTGGCAGGGTGCCAGTGGCTCATGGCTGTCATTCTAAGTCCTCAGGAGCTGAATCTTAGGATCACGGTTCAAAGCCAGCTTGGGCAGGAAAGACCCTCAGACTCTTCTCTCCAATAAAGCAACAGAAAACCGGAAGTGGTGCTGTGGTTCTAGTAGTAGAGTGCTGGAATTGAGCCTAAGAGCTCAGAGATAGCACCCAAGCCCAGAGTTCAAGCCCCACAACCAACAAAAAGAAAGAAAGTAAAACATCTTTGCCTGCAAAGGACGTTGGAGGTGTGTTTGTGTGTGTATGTGTATGTGGGGGGTGTGGTAGACATTTAGCGCCCTGCTCATTCATCGTTTTAAATGGATTGTCCCAAACTCTTAGTTCATGTCAGCTGATTCTTGACCACAGGTGAAGCTCTGGGTTGGATGTCGACCATCGGACCTCAGTCTCCTCATGGGACAGTTGTGAGGAAATAAGAGACTAATACAGAGGGATCTTTGGAGCAGTGCCAGGCACAGAGGGAGCAGGTGTCAGATACAGTTCTCAACAATTCTGTGATTATATAACAGGAAGTTAGCAAAAAGGGCTCAGATGGCGTCTGTTTTTAATAGTGCAACAGGTGTGGGAATATGAAACAAAACCTGTCTGTCATTCATCATTACCCTATTCCCATGAGGAAGGGATCCTTCACTCTATTCATTTTTCCAGCTGGGGAAAATGAGTCATGGAGAAGCCAGGTGACCTACTCATGACCCCTTGCTGACATGAAGCTAGGCCTGATTTCTCTGCCATGCTTCCTAGGACTGTGGGTGTTATTCAGTCCACTACTTGTGGTGGGAAGTACACTTCTTGTCATTTGTGGGGTTTGAATTCTGGATCTGGATGCTGTCCCTGAGCTCCTCAGATCAAAGCTAGCGCTCTACCATATGAGCCACTGCATCACTTCCGGTTTTCTGTTGGTTCTTTGAGGATAAGTGTCTCACAGATCTTCCTGCCAGGGCCAGCTATGAGCCATGATCTTCACATCTCAGCCTCCTGTGTAGTTAGGATTATAGGCCTGAGCCACTGGCACCTGGCTTAAATGTAATTCTTATCTCCCATAAACCACCTCCATCCCCAAACCCACACATAAGTCAGATGTGCTGTGGCTCAAGTGGTAGAGCCTCAGCCTTAACAAAAGAAGCTCAGGGATGAATTGGGCCTTGTAGGTTGTGAGTGCAGATGCCAGCACTCACAAAAATTGATTCATAGAGTAAGAAACTCTTGGTGACACAGGTTTTCCTTTGCTGTGAAAGTCCTGGCTGTCAGGTGTGAAGTTTCACACATAGGCAAATCGATCCTATGTAATAAATATAATAAATAGTCCATGTGTAAGAACAGTCAAGAAAATAAATGGTAAATAAATGAATAAAAAAATGAATAGCTACACTAAGCACAATATGGTGTCAATATTTGGGGCTCAATCTCAGGGCCTGGCAACAACCTGGCAGCTGAATTGGCTAGAGCCTGCTGTGCTGGCAGCCACACATAAATGAATTGAGCATTCTAGGCCCTGAGTTTAAATCCCAGCACTGACAATAATGTAATCAAAGACTGGGAAGCCGAGTGTGACACATGATTTTCTTTTCTTTGAAAGTGCTCATTGTCAGGTAGGATGTATAATTTGGATGCAAATCAATATGCTATGTAAGTAGAATGTCACAAAGGTAAAAGAAGTCATAGGTGGAAGAATTGTCACTACAATAAATGATAAACAGATTGAATTAGTAATGAATCATTCTAGGATAAAATTAGATGCGGGAATTATAGGATGTGGATTAAGTTTAATTAATATTTTATTAGGTATTAACAGAATAAAAATTGCATGGAGACATAAATACCTAATAATTGGTAGTAGTACATGATGCATAATTTAATAACACATAGACATCTGTCTCATTCTATAAAATATTTAATTATATGTATGGATGTATGTACATATATGATAAACAATAACAGGATACTGAGTATTAATTAATGCTTTATTAATTGTTAGCTGGGACACATCAATAAATGGAGATATAATTTAATACCTAATAATTGATAACAATATTATCTATAATGTAATAATATAAACATCTCTCTTTTGTCTATATAATATTTATATACAACAATCTATCTATTTATAACTCCTTTACTCCTGGGGCTCTGTGATTGAGTGCTCCCCTAGTGAACACGAAGCCCTTGGTTTGATTCCTCAGTGTCACATAAGCAGAATACCTGGAAGTTCTGCTGTCTTTCAATCAATTGAGTGCTAGCCTTGAGCACAAATGCTTAGGGAGAGTGCCTAAGCCCTTACTCAAGCGCCACCACTGCCACCAAAAAATGGTAGAATGTTCTAACTGCAATTATAGGACAGGACTTCAAATACCACAACACGGAACAAGATAGGAGTCTGGCACTGACAGTTGCCACCTAACCTGACTTAGGTATATGTAAACAGCTGCAACTGAGCTCCACAGAAGCAGATGCTGCTGGCTTACCCCCATCATCCTGGCTGCTTGGGAGCTTTAAAACCAAGCCCTGGTAGGAAGTATGTGAGACTCTTGGAGATGTGGCTCTAAGTAGTAGAGCCTTAGCCTTGAGCAAATGTTATTAGAACAGCATCCCCATGCGTTGAGTTCAAGCCCGATGGGTAGCCAGCCCCCCCCCCAAAAAAACCACCCCACTAAACCATTAGATGTGAACTTGTGTGATTTGTGAAATGTTCCTCAAAGAATGGTGACACTGATGAAAGCATCCTATTTCTAATGACAGCTTGTGGAATAGTGCTATGTGCTGAGTCCTTCATAGGGTGCCCTGTGCTGAGTCTGGCATAGGGTGCTGTGTGCTGAGTTCTTCACAGGGTGCAGTGTGCTGAGTCCTGTATTGTGTGCTGGGTGCTAAGTCTTCACAGGATGTTGTGTGCTGAGTCCTTCAAAGAGTGCCATCTGCTGTGTCCTTCACAGAGTGCATTCTTTCATATGGTCCTTGTAAGAGCTACACAACTGAGATGATTATTCAGACAAGAATATTGAGATGCAGGTATGTCCCCATGGCAGAGACAAAATTATGTATTACTGAAGAGTGGGTGAGTTGTCTACTGCAGACAATTGTTTTGTTTTGTTTTTTCACAGTCATGAACCTTGAACTCGCGGCATAGGCACTGACCCTTACCTCTTGGGCACATGGCTAGCACTCCAACATGTGGAGCCAAGGACCCACTTGCAGTAGAGTGTCACAGCCTAGGGTTCTATAGCTGAAGTCTGTCAGCCTGCCTTCTCAGGAAGCTGAGATCTGAGGATCTGGCTTGCAAACTATGCCAGTCACAAAAGGTCCCATGAGAATATTATCTCCAATTCACCACTAAGAAACCCGAAGTGGAAGCTGGATGCTTGTCACTCATGCTTGTCATCCTAGCGCCTCAGGAGGATGATAACTGAGGATCATGGTTCAAAGCTAGCCTGGGCAGGAAAGTCCTCGAGACATTTAGCTCCAATGAACCATGAGAAAACCTGAAATGGTGCTTTGGCTCAAGTGGTAGAGCACAAGACTTGAGGGACAGCCCCGAGGCTAAGACTTCAACTGCTACAACCAACAATAACAAAAAAGAAAATAACAAACCTGAAGAAGAGGGCTGGGAATGTGCCTAGGGATAGAGTGCTTTGCATCTATGACACTCTAGACTTGATTTCTCAGGTACACATCAGTAAAAAAAGCATGAAGTGTCTCTGTGGCTCAAGAGGGAGAGGGCTATTCTTGTGCAAGAGAAATTAGGTACAGTGCTCAGGTCCTGAGTTCCAGCTCCAGGACTGGTATATGTGTGCACGCACGCACACACACACACCCACACACAGACCAGAAGTAAAAGCTGTGACACAAAATGGTAAAGGACTGGGCTCCTACACTGAGATCATGGTCAGCACCCAGGCCCTGTGTTCAACCCCAAAACCTTGCCACCCAGGGGTCAATTAGGAGAAGTCAAAGGTTTCAATACCTAATGTGCTTCAGCAGTCCTAGATGACAGGAAGCATGGTGAGATCAGACATGTGCTTGCATTTCCAAAGCTTCCGGAAAGCTAGCAGAGGCATCATAAGCCCATCATCGGCCTCAATGAAACATTTCTTGAGGTTAAGTGCCCTAGTTGTCTGCCAGAAGGACTCCTGAATTATATTGAGAACTGTATCTGAACACCAGAATATAGTCTTACAAAGGCAGGATTAGTGCTGAGAACTTGGCCTACCAAAGGAGGTGGCACAAATGCAGGCTTCCTGTTAAAACAGAGCACTGGGGAGAGAGATAGTTTGGGGTACAAAGAGGCCTTTTTGTCCTGACCTTCAGAGCCTGTCCACACTCATCCTCACTAATTGGCCCAGATGTAGTTGTTTCTTACACAGCTGTACAGGATTGAGGCCTTCTGTCTGCCTGTCCAGACAATGAGAGAGACTTCTTCCAGCAGGGCTGGGAGGCAGAGAAACCCTCAAGGCTGCACTGGGAACTGTGAGGGGAGCCCAGGAACATGCACTGTCATGAAAGCAGTCTCTGTGTTATGAAATCATTGTATTGAAAACAAATTTTCTAGCTTGGTGCCTTTCATCATAGCTACTCTGGAGCTTCACCTATGGGAATACATCCACACATACACAAAGACATGGAAGCAGGTCCTGGGGTTGAACTCTGAGAATAGGCATTGTCCCTGAGTTACTTTTGCTCAAGGGTATTGCATTAACCTTGAGCCACAGCGCCACGTCTGGGTTTTCTGTGATCTCTTAGAAATAACAGTGTCTTGGACTTTCCTATGCTGGCTAGATTCAAACTCAGATTCTCTACATTTCAGATTCTGTATATGTCAGCCTCCTGAGGAGCTAGGAATATAGTCAGCAGCCACTGGCACCTGCCTTTCTTTTCTTCTTCATTTTTTAATCTGGACAATCTGAGTACTTAACAGCATCATTCCAATGCTTTGAATTTATATGTAAACTACCCAATGTTCTTTATAGGTGCTTTCTCTGAGAAGGATTTTCTCTCCTCCTCCTCTGGCCACAGGTTTGAAGCCAAAAGTGAGAAAAGAGTGTGACATGATTTTGGCTGCAAATGTCCACGGGACATGCCAGTTCAATCACTTAGCATTGAGCTGCAGTGAATTTACGGTCTCAGGATGAGAGGACCAAAAGCTGGAGTGATCCTCATGCTTTCTGTATTGCTCCCTAGGCCTATGAAATTTTCTAATAAGTGTGAGTGTTTTCTGTCTCCAACCTTAAGTATCTAGAACACACTAGAAGCATCATCATGTTTCCGTTTTTCTCTAGTACCCCTCAAGATTTTGACTAAGGGTTTGTGTGGAGCAGATCCTTGGTGAATCCTGAGGAAAGCCACTTGAAGTCTCCTAAGGATATCTCAGTTCAAATCCCACACAAGCAAGAAAGTCTATGAGACTCTTATTTCCAATAAACCACCAGAAAAACAGAAGTGAATCAGTGGCCCAGAGGGTAGAGTTCCAGCTTTGAGAAAGAAAGCTGAGCAGGAGATACAATCCAATCCAGGCAGGAAAGCCTGGCAGACGCTTATGTCCAGTTAACGACCAGATGGCCGGAATTGGATCTGTGGCAGTGGCAGAGTCTCAGCCTTGAGCAAAACAGCTGAGGTACACATAGGGCCTGAGTTTAAGCCCTGGGATGTCCACCAAAAAAATTCAAAAAGAGAAGGCCAAGTTTATGTATGAGTGACCTACCTACTTATGTGTGTATATTACCTCCCTAAGTGCAAACAGATTGTATGCAATGCTTCTCCTTTTATGTACAGATTTATTTTTCAGATAGGCTTGTTGCACATACTGCATCATTCTCTTTTTTTCAGGTCCATGGTTTTGCTCTTCCACAGTTCCAGGCCTGTGTCATTATATGGTGCACACTTAAGATCTCAGCAGCCTTTATTTACATCTTATTATGAGACCAAGGCAGGAACAGTCACAAATCAGGCAGGGGAAGAGAAGATCAGGGTTTTTGAAATAACTGGTATTCAGAAAATTAAACTTGGGGGATGTAAAATGGTAGCATACTTATGTAGAAACTACCATTAAGAAAAAGATGAGAGGGTTGGGAATGTGGATTAGTGTGAGAGTGCTTGCCTAGCATGCAAGAAGTACGGCATTTGATCCCTCTGTAGCACATGCACAGAAAAAGCCAGAATTGGTGCTGTGGCTCAAGTAGTAGAGTGCTAGAAACATTGCCCAGGCCTTGAGTTCAACTCAAGTACAAGTAACTTCTCATCACCAAGGGAAACCCAGGAAGCTCTTGAACATCTGCCCTTTCAGAAGTGGAAGTCAGAGTGTCATAGACTTTCCTGCCCTGCCTGGCTACACCCTGTGATCTTCAGACCTCAGTCTCCTGAGCTAGGGGATGGCTCTTAGCTACTGTTGCTCTGCTAGGTCAGAAGTGTAATGACATTGACAATACAAGTCAATTGTTTATCACAAAGGGCTTGGGGAACATATTAAGCCTTTCAACAATGGGCCTTTCAGAACCCTGCAGGACACAATGTTATAATGCTAGAGTCTGAGAGGCTGGGCAGATGGATCTGCTAAACTTGAACCTTGAGCTCTGACTCCAATTCTGGTGTACATCAGAGTTCATTTTCCAGAGAATGTTCTCCTAATTAGCAAATAGGAAAAGTACTTTGATTAGCTCTCACTTTTTCCCATTGTGTGTCTCAAACTCAAGCTTGGGCACTGTCCCTGAGCCCTTCATCTCAAGGCGAACACACTACCACTTGAGCCACAGTGCCACGTGGGGCCTTTTGGTGGTTCGTTGGTGATCAGATTCTAACAGGCTTTCCTTGCCTAGGCTGTCTTTGAACTGTGGTCTTCAGATCTCAGCCTCCTGAGAAGATAGGGTTCCAGGTATGAGCCACTGACATCTGGCCTATTGGTTTTGCCAGTGCTGGGGCTTGAACTTAGGGGCTGGGTACTGTCTCCATGCTTCTTTTTCTCAAGGCTTGTGCTCTACCACTTGAGCACTCCACAGCTTCTGGCTTTTTCTGAGTTTGTGGCACTGAGGATTCAAACCCTGGCATTCATGCATGCTGAGCAAGCTCTCTACCACTAAGCCACATTCCCAGTCCCACCCTTACAATTTTATCTCTCAACTTGCCTATCCTCAAGGAAAGGCTTCTGAGTATAAATCATCTAAAGAAATCCCTATAGGAAGGTATTAAAGATAAACAAGTCACAGCTCATATTTGAGAGAGACTCTAAACATGTGAAGGCTGTGACAAATGTCTCCATTTAATTTTGTATTAGGTTTCAACACTTAATAAAGTATTAATGAAAAATGAGTCAATGTCCTAAATTATAGTGTGTAATTATATAATAGATGTGCAAAATGTAATAAATATTATGTGTATAATAATACTAATACAATAAACAATAAGTAAATGAAAAAAATTGGAAATACAGAAATACAAAATCAATCATAAAAATCACAGTTTGTAATAAACATACACATGTAAAATGTAACATATATTACACATGTACATAAATATTATTTTCCACTATAAGGACTTAATTTAGAACCTGGGAATTGTACCCTGAATTTCTTTTCCTCAAGGACAGTGAGCTTCCCCTTCACCTACGATGCAAAAGAGTTACCCGGATGGTGAGATCAAATCCCAGCAGTGGCAGAAATACTAACCCCAGTTCCAAGACAGTGAGAATTACTTTTAATAGATGCAATTATGTTTATTCAGTTCCAAACTGAATATTTTAAAAGCAGCAGTGTATAATCTTGTATATCTATTCAGACATGCTTCCCTTACCTGCAAAGTGCTTATCTGAGCTCTAAGTTGTTTCCTTTTTTGTACATTTTTTGTTGAAAAATATTGTATAGAGGGATTACAATTACATAAGCAAAGTAATGAGTACATTTACTATTGAGCACTGTTACCTCCTCCTTTGTTTTCCCCTTGCCATCCCTTCTCTCCCACCTCCACAGCTACCCTCCCACTCCCCAGATGAGGTCAGTGACTTAATTTTTTGTTTTTGGCTAGGCACAGGATTTGAACTCAAGTAGTAGAAACTCTCACCTTCCCTCACATTGCTACAGATTTAGCAAGATCCTGAGTTCAAATCCCGGGCTAGGAAAGAAAACTGGCAGAAATTCCAAACCAGGGGGATTATTTTCAATTTATTTAAATAATTTATTTATTTATTTATTTATTATTATTTTTTTGCCAACCATGGAGCTTGAACTCAGGTTGTGGCAAATATACCTCAACTCTGATTGCCTTAGACTGGACTGCAGCCTCTCACCCATAGTCAATCCTGGGATCCCAGAGGGTTTGCAGGAAGAAAAAAAAAAGTGGGACAGCACAAAAAGTCCCTAGCTGCAGAAGACTGGGGGTTCTACATTATTCTTTTCTTTACAGGGTGACCATCCTGAGTCAGAATGACATGGCTGCAAAGTGGAGCTGAACTGCTATTCCTGAAGGCTGGTGGGCCATCAGGGAAGCCATTGGCCAACCTGTCAAAATAGGCCCTGGGTTAAAAATCTAAGTCCTGACACCTACCAATGGCAGGACATCACAAGACACTCGTTCCTATGCATAGGAACACTGATTGAAAGAGTAGTTCGTGCATCAGTCGAGCCTAAAAGTGGATATAATAATCCTAGGATTCTGACTGATTTTAACTGATAGTTTATTAAGCATGAAAAGAATAATATTACTTCAAAGGCAGTATAATAAATACCTTAGAGTTGGTAGGAATGTAGTAGGCGTCATTCAGTCAGATAGATGGCTCTGGCACTCTATCAATATGTACTAATTGTATACCACCATCTGCCAATCCATTTATCACTGTTTTGGCCAAACCTGGGGCTCCATCTCAGTGCCTGGGAACCACCTCACAGCTTCATTGGCTAGAGGCTGCCGTGCTCACCCTTACCCATTCATGAATTGGGCCTGCTAGGCCCGGAGGTCGGATCCCAGCACTGCCAAAAGTTTAATCTTGGAGTAAGAAGCCAAATGTGACACATGTTTTCCTTTTCTGAGAGAGTCTTGGGTGTCAGGCATTATAGTGAACACATCTACAAATCTAGATGCTATGTGATAGGAAGTAAACAATGTAATAAACCATATAGGGCTCAAAGAGTCAATAAAATAAATGGTAAATAAATGAATAAAACAAGAAATGAAATGAATAACCATACCAAACATGATATTGTCTGACTATATGGAAGTATAAATCCTGTCTTTAAAATGTAAATAAAATGATATAAGGAGTATTCTTTGCAGGACTGAGGCTTGAATTCAGGCCTAGGAACAGGCCTGACTTTCTTGACTTCAAGTATGGTGTGATTCCCCTAGCCCCACAGTGCTGCCTATTTACCCAGATCTTGAGTTCATATCCCAGGCCTGGCAGAAAAAATGGCACGAATTGCAAAACAGGGAGATAAATAATTGTTTTAAAAATTTTTTAAATTGTTTTAATTTTTTAATTTAATTTTTTTGTTTGTGACAGCTCTGTCTCAGCTTACATCACACTAACCTGGGGTGTAGCTTCCAGAACCAATGCCGATCCTGGAATCCTAAGACCTGATGTCTGACAGGAAAACAAAATGAAAATGACAGTAAAAAAATCCGCAAGCCGTACATGGTAGGCGGTTTCTTGGCTATGGTTCCTTGCAAGGTGACCATCCTATGTCTGAATGACATGGATGCCACGCCCAGGTGACCTGTCATTGCTCAAGGCTGGCAGACTGTCAGGAAAGCCATAGGCCAACACTGCAACACAGGCCCTGAGTTCAAATCCTGGTCCTGGCACCTACCAATGGCAGGAGATCCCAAGATACTCCTGCCTGCGCTTAGAAATTCCGAAGGAGGGGCTGGGAAAGTGGCTCAGTGGTAGAGTGCTTGGGTTGCATGCCTGAGGCCCTGGGTTCGATTCCTCAGCACCACATAAGCAAAAAGAAGAAAGCCAGAAGTTGCGCTGTGGCTCAAGTGGTAGAGCACTAGCCTTGAGCTGAAGAGCTGAGGGACAGCACCAAGGCCCAGAGTTCAGGCCCCATGCCTGCAACCCCCCCCCAAAAAAAAAGAAAGAAATTCCAATGGAATGGTATGCAACTCATGATTGAATAGTTCGTACAGCAGTCTGGACTCAAATTAGATGCAATAATCCTAGGACACTGATTGAACTTAATTAATGGTTAATTAGGCATGAAAAGAATAATACTCCTTCAATGGAGGCATAATAACTACCTAAGACTTGGTAGGAATGTAGCAGATGTCATTGAATTCTAGATACATGGCTCTGGCACTCTGTACTATTATGTATTTATTGGTGTACTACCACCTGCCTATCCATGTATGGCTATTTTGGCCCGCCCTGGGGCTCAATCTCAGAGGTTGCCAAAAATTTCCTCCTGGAGTAAGAAGCCAAGTGTGACACCTGTTTTCCTTTTCTGTGAGAGTGCGGGGTGTCAGGCATGATGGAGAACAAGTCTGCAAATCTAAATGCTATGTGATAGGGTGTAAACAATGTAATACATGGTTAGGTGTCATCACAGTCAATAAAATAAACGGTAAATAAATGAATAAAACAAAAAGTACAATGAATAACCACACCAAACATGATATAGACTGAACACCTGTCTGGAAGTTCAATCCTATCTTTAAAATACATGTGAAGACTACGTTTTCCGAGGTTGGGGCCTGAATTCAGGCCTAGGGAAGAGGCCTGACTTTCTGATCTTCAAGCATAGAGAACTTCCCCTTCACGCAGAGTGCAAGAGTTACCCAGACCCCAAGTCACATCCCAGGCCTTGCAGACAAAAAAATAGCACACATTTCAAGCCAGGTAGCTTCATTAGCATTTTTCATATTTTTTAAAGTTCACTTTAAGGTTCACCTGTATTTGATACATTTTGATTTTATAACATGAGAGTTTTTTAAAAAGGGGTTTAAACGTTTACATTTCAGCATAGCACATTGGTGTTTCTATTTTGAACATCTGCCATGAAGAGTGAGAATGAAAATGAGTACATCATTCCTCCCTAGAGGGACAGTTGATGTTATTTCTATTTAGAGTTATTTCTATAACTATAAACTCTCTGCAATTGCATCGTGTGAGTTTTCCTCAGTGCCTACCACAAAATACAGTAGGAGAGTTCTCATACCACAAAAGGTTGGGTTTCTGAATGAATACTAATTCTGTGAGGACAGTAGGTACTTGTAAGCATTTTGGGAATAAAGTGAATTATAAATTGAAAAACAAAAACATTGGGACTGGGATGTAGCTCAGTATTGGAGTACTTGCCTAAAGAGCATAAGACCGTGGAAGAAAAGGAAGGCAAGTTTCCTAAAGCTCAGAAGGTTAGAATTTTATGATCCATACGAACAAACTTCTTTCTTCTTTTTTTTTTTTTTTTTGTCGGTGGTGGGGCATGAACTCTAGGGTTCGCTGCCCACCTTCAGCTCTTCAACTCATGGCAAGTGCTCTAATGCTTGAGCCACAGTGCCATTTCCGGTTTATTGGACATAAGGGTCTCACGGACATTCCTGCCCAGGCAGGCTTTGAACTCCCATCCTCAGATCTCAGCCTCCTAAGTAGCTAGGATTATAGGTGTGAGCCACTGTCACCTGGTGCATGAACAAACTTATTAAAGATTGATTCTGAGGAAAGGAACTTGGAATACACTTTTAATATATATAATTTATAAAGCCATGGTTAAGGCACTAATTCAGAAGTATTTATTCATTGGCTAGTTTTTTAGTTTATTTAAAGATATATATATATATATATGCGCATACATTTTTAATATATCTACAGATATTATTAAAACATAGCTTTGAAGTGTACCTAAAAGCATATGTGCTCATGTAAAGTTATACAACTGTACAAGCTTGATTTTTTATTTTCAGTTTGTTGGTGCCATAAATTAGGTGGGATGTGTGTACTGTTGTTTTGTTGTCTGTTTTTGGAAGATTTCTCTCTGCTTTCTTCCCCTATCCACCTCTCTCTGCACTTTAATTCAGCTTGCTCTTTCTTGGCTTGATTGTTCATAGCTGATTTTCTACCACTTCAGCTATACCTGTAGCCTTGCTTTTTGCCAGTTAATTGGAGATGTCGTTTCTCAGGCTTTTCTGCCTGGATTGGCTTTAAAATTTCGTCTTCCAGTTCTCACCTCTTGAGTAGCTGGGATTAAAGATGTGAGCCACTGGGGTGCCTAGGGATGAATTCGACTTTGGTTGGTGTATTCTTTCTGTTTTTCTAAGCATGGGATCATCTACTATAGAATTTCTGTGAATGTCCTGGGTCTGAAGTAAGGTATATAATACATATGCTAATCTGTATAGTTCTCATAAGATGTAATCAATTTAATACATGTTATAAGTGTAATAATAGTCAATATAAATAATGAATGAATGAATAGTGCAAGAAATAAAATACATACACAGTAAAATAATATGCGGTAAACATAAGTATGTTGATATTAATCATTATTTCAAATGTGGATGAATATTACTTTAACAGGACTGGGGATTGAATTCAGGCCTAGGGAAGAGGCCTGAATTGTTTGTCTTCAAAGATGGTGAGTTTCCCCATCCCCCACAGTGCATTAGATTTACCCAGACTCTCAGTTCAAATGCCAGGCCTTAAAGGAAAAATAAAAGTTTTGAATGCCAAGCTGGGGAGCTTCATTAGTATTTTTACAATTTTTTTTCGTGGGGCTTGAGCTCTGGCCTTGGGCACTGTCCATGCACTCTTCAGCTCAAAGCGAGTGCACTACCGCTTGAGCCACAGCACCACTTCTGGTTTTCTAGTGCTTTATTGGAGATAAGAGTCTCATGGGCTGTACAGCCTGGGTTGGATTGAACCACAATCCTAAGCCTCTTGAGTAGCTAGAATTACAGGTGTGAGCCACCGGCGCCCAGATATTTCTAATATTTTAAAATTTTATTGATTGATTGATTGGTTGCCAATCACGGGGCTTGCACTGAAGTTGTGGCAACACTGCCTGAGATTCCATCACCCTAGGCTGGGATGGTGCAGCCTCTGGACTCACGGCCGATCATGGGATGGTACGCCTCAGGGGCTGACAGGAAAACAAAATGAAAACAGCACCAAAAAAAACCCGCGATCTGTGGATGGTCGGCGGTTTCTTGGTTTTCCTTCCTTGCATGGTGACCATCCTGGTTTCAAATGACATGGCTGCAACCTGTAGGTTACCTGGCACTGCTGAAGGCTGGCAGGCTGGCAGCGAAGCCATAGGCCAACCTGGACACCTAGGTCCTGAGTTTGAATCCCGGTCATGCCACTTCCAAAGGGCTGGGGAGCCTAAGAATCTATTGCCTTTCCATAAGAGCACCAGAGGACTGTGAACAATGTCATGGTTTGATGAGTAGTTCATCAATCAGTCTAGCAGAAAATTAGACCCAATAATCACAGGACACCGACTGATTTTAATTCATAGTTCATTATGCACTAAAAGAATACTATTGATTAAATGGAGTCCTCACTAAAGACCTGAGAATCCGTAGGAGCGTAGTATGTATAATTGAACACTAAATAGATATTTCTGGCAGTATGTAAGTATCTAAATTTATATTTACTTGTATAGCATCATCTGCATAGAACATTTTTGCTATTTTGGCCAAACCTGGAACTCGACCCCAGGTCTTCAGATCCACTTGGCACCTGCATGGGCTAGATGCTGCCATGCTGACACTCACCCCTTCATGAATTGGGCCTCCTAGTCCCTCAGTCAAGGTCCCATCATTGCCAAAGTTTCTTCCTGGTGTAAGATTCCATGTGTGACACCTGTTTTCCTTTTCTGTGCAAGTGCTGGGTTTTAAGTATGATGTGCATGTTATGTATTCAAAGCTATATGCTATGGAATAGATTGGAACAAATGTAATAAATGTTATAGGTGTACTCACAGTCCATAAAATAAATGCTAACTCAATCAATCAATTAATAATAATAAAATATAATGAATCACTCCAACAAACATGATTTAAAATGAATATAGCGATATAACTCCAATATTTAAAATGTCTATAAATGTTTTGTTTTTCAGTACTGGTGCTTGAATTCAGGCCTAGGGAAGAGTTGAGAAGTGCATGCATGATTCACATAGGAAATGATAGGTAAGATCTGAATTAAGACTGCATGAAGTGTGACAATAATAATTACATTCAGGAAATTGACGAATTGGGAAAGATCCAAGAATTGGTAGTCACATGGAAGATAGGATTCCAACACAGCTCACCACATCTCCTACTCTATACAAACAGGCCTTTATTAGCATATTAATTTCAGCTTATGAATGGATGAATATGGTGCTCCACCCCCACCTCAGGGCTAGATCTCACGTCCTGTGTATGGCCTACCTCCTTAGTGGCTCACAAGCTGGTGTGCTCATGTTGACCCATTTGGCAGTTGGTTCTGCTAGGCCCTGAGTTCTACTTCTAGCATTGCCAAAAGTTTCATCCTGATGTGAGATGCCAAACCTTGCAGATGTTTTCCTATGCTGGGTCCTGGGTCGCAGCTAGGATATAGAAAGCATAGGAAACTCTATACCCATTGGAATAGGTTGTCATCCATGTGAGCACAGTTATATATTTCCTCCTATACTCAATAAAATACACAATACATAGATGAATAAGACACAAAATAAAAAGATTAACTGAAAACCAGGTGCATGCCACATCGTTATGTAAATAGAGATCCTATGTTTAAAAGAGGTGGGCTTGTCCAGTGCTGGGGCTTCCTTTGCATGGTGACAATTCTGGGTCCAAACATGGCTGCCTGCAGAATGAAGGTGACCTGACATGGCTGAAAGCCTGCTGGTTTTTTGGGGTGCCACAGGCTAACCAGACAATGGAGGTCCCGAGGATGAATCCCAGTCAGCCCTTTTACTATGAGAGAACTGCTGGAGATCCTGGGACACTGGTTTCTGGGCCTAGGAAGGGTCCTGGAATGCAATCAATCTTATCTTTGAATGAGTAGTTCCTGCTTGATGTGAGTAGGAAATGATAGGCAAGATTCATGGGATATTGATTATTTTTAATGAAGAATTGATGAAGCATGACCATAATCATCACAGTTATGAAATGGAGGCATCGGGGAAGATCCAAGCATTGGTAGTCACAAGGTAGATCCCATCACAGGTCTCCATCTCTTCTACACTATAAAAATATGTACTTATTTGCATACTAACTTGCACTTACAAATGCATGACTATTTTCCCCCCTCCTAATCCCCTTCTCCCAGGGCTGTATCTCAAGTCCTAGAACTGGCCTACCTCCTTAGTGGCTCACAAGCTGGTGTGCTCACTTTTGCCCATTCACCAATTGGGCCTGCTAGGCCCTGAGTTTGTATCCCAGCACTGCCAAAAGATTATCCTGATGTGAGAAGCCTATCGATCCATCTGTTTTCCTGTCCTGAGAAAGACCTGGGTCTCAGGGAGGACGGAGATTACTACATAGGCAACCCTATACCCAAAGGAGTGGGTTGCCATCCATGTCAGCACAGTTATATCTGTCATCATAATCAATAAAATACACATTGCATCCAAGCATAAGACACAAAATAAAGAGAACGAGTACACTGAATGCAAGATGCCACCCATCCATGTATGATAATATAGATCCTGTACTTAAACGATGAATTCATGATTATATTGATCCTCCCTTCCAGGGCTCAGTCTCAGAACCTGGGTACATCCTAGCTCCATAGTGGCTCACAGGCTGGTGTGCTCAAATTGACCCAATTCACCAATTGGGCCAGCTAGGCCCTGAGTTCAAATCCCAGCACTTGCGAAAGATTCATCTTGATGTGAGAAGCGCATCGATCCACCTGTTTTCCTGTCCTGTGAAAGTCCTGGGCCTCAGCCAGGATGGAGAATGGTATATAGGCAACTCTATAGCCATGGGAATAGGATGTCATCCATGTCAGCACAGATATACCTGTCACCATACTCAATAAAATAAACAATACATCCATGAATAAGACTCAAAATAAAAAAAAGATAACTACATTGAATGCAAGATGCATACCAAACCTGTATGTAAATAGAGATCCTATATGTAAAAGAGTTGGGCTTGTTATTTTGTCCAGTGCTTGGGCTTCAAATCAAGCCCTGGACCAGGCCTGACATTCTAGTCTTCAAGGATGGTGAGCTTCCCCTTCTCCCACAGTGCAATGGGGTTACCCAGACCTGAGTTTAAATCCCAGCTCTAGCAGTATCACAGTGTGAGTTCTTAGCTAGGGTGCTTCATTCATAATTTTTTATTTATTTATTTTTATGCCAGAGCCGGGCCTTGAACTCAAGTCATGGCAACTCTGCCTCAGCTCTGATCATCCTAGGCTGCAGCCTCTGGACCCACAGACCTCGGACCCTAAGATCCAGGGGCTTGCTGGAAAAATAAAAGCCCCGAGGGGGAATAAAAGCGGTGGAAAGTTCCACCTGGCACTTTTACATTTATTTTCCTTTGCATGCTGACCATGCAGGGTCCAAACACGGTGGCCTGCAGAGTGAAGGTTACCTGGTGTGGCTGATGGCCTGTTGGCCATCAGAAGAGTCAGAGGCCGACCCAGCAACGTAGGCCCCGGGGTCGAATCCTGGTCAGCCCCCATGCATTGAGGGAATGGTGGGAGATTCTGAGATACTCATTTCCAGACCTAGGAAGAGTCATGGAATTCGATGGATCTCATCTTTGAATGAGTAGTTCCAGTTTGATGCTAGTAGGAAATGATAGGCAGGACTTATGGGGTATAGATTATTTTTAATGAAGAGCTGATGAAACATGGCCATAATCATCACAGTCATGAAATGGAGGCATTGGGGAAGATCCAAGAATCATTAGTCACAAGGTAGACTGGATTCCATCACTGGTCGCCATCCTACTCTATACAAATATGTACTTATTTACATACTACCTTTAGATTATGAAAGGATGACTGTTGTGCTCCCCTTCTCCGCCCTGCCCCACGCCCACGCGGGGCTCAATTTCAGGTCCTGGGAATGGCCTCGCTCCTTAGTGTATCACAGTCTGGTGTGCTTACCTGGACCCATTCGCCTATTGGTCCTGCCATTCCCCGAGGTCAGATCCCAGCACTGCCAAAAGATGAATCCTGATGTGAGAAGCCAATCGTTGCACCTGTTTCTCTGTCCTGTGAAAGTCCTGGGTCTCAGCTAGGATGCAGTATGCTATATAGGCAACTCTATATTCATGGGAATCAGTTGCCATCCATGTCAGCACAGTTATAGCTGTCATCTTATACAATAAAATACAAAATGCATCCATGACTAAGGCACACAATAAAAAGAATAACTACACTGAATGCATGATGCATTCCACATCCCTATGTAAAGAGAGATCCTATGTATAAAGTAGGTGAGCATATGATTTTTGCCAGTGCTCGGGCTTCAGTTCAGGCCCTGAGACTAGGCCTGACCTTGTAGTCTTTAAGGATGGTGAGCTTCACTTTCCCCCACAGTGCAACAAAGTTACCCAGTCCTGAGTTGGAATCTCAGAGGTGGCAGAAAAATGGTGAGAATTCTGAGCCAGGGTGTGTTATTGTTATTATTATTATTATTATTATTATTATTATTATTATTATTATTATTATTATTATTATTATTGCCAAGCATGGGACTTGAACTCAGTTCATGACAACTCTGCCTCAGCTTCGATCACCTCAGGCTGGTGGGCTCCCATGGGCCTGTAGCCGATCCTTGGATCCTAGGCTCTAAAACTTTGCAGGTAAAACTGACAGAAAAATGACAGGAAAAGATGACAGAAAAATGAGAGAAAAAATGTGGCAGGATAGATTTTTTATATTTTCTTGTTTTGCACGGTGACCATCCTGGGTCTGAATTACACGGCTGCAAATGGTACTTCACCTTGCATTGGAGAAGGCTAACGGCCCATCAGGGAAACCATAGGCCCATGCGGCAAAATAGGCCCTGAGCTTGAATCCTGGTCCTGACACCTACCAGTGCGGGGAGATCCCAAGATACTTGTTCCTATGCATGGGAATAACAATGAAATGTTAGCAAACGCATGATTGAATGAGAAGTTTCTGCGTGTATTGGTCAAGTCCAAAATTAGAGGCAGTGATCCTAGGACAATGATTCATCTTAATGAATGGTTAATTAAGCATGAAAAGAATACTATTCCTTCAATGGTGGCATAATAAAGTCCTAAGAGTTAGTAGGAATGTAGTTGATGTCATTGAATATTAGGTAGATATCTCTGCCACTATGTACAAATATTTTTTTTTTGTTGTTCTACCACCTGTCTATCCATGTATGGCTATTTTGTCCACTCCTGCAGCTCAATCTCAGGGTCTGGAAATGCCCTGGCAGCTTCATTGGCTAGAGGTTGCAGTTTTGACACACCCATTCAGGGTCTGAATTGGGTCTGCTAGGCCCTGAGTTCAGATCCCAGCACTGCCAACAATTGGATCATGGAGTAAGAAGCTGAGTGTGATAGCTGTTTTCCTTTTCTCTGAGAGTCCTGGGTGTCAGACATGATGGAGAACACATGTGCAAATCTAGATACTATGTGATGGGTTGTCATCAATATCATGAATGGAATGTGTGTCATCAGAGTCAATATAAAATCTCATATCTAAAATATACTGGGAACTCAGAAAATTAAATCGCCCAACAACAAATCCTCAAAGAAACAATTGCCCAATAAAAGAGTGGGCAAAAGACTTAAAGAGAAACTTCTCTGAAGAGGAAAGATGCATGGCCAATAGACACATGAAGAAATGCTCAACCTCCCTAGCCATAAAAGAAATGCAAATCAAAACAATATTGAGATACCACCTCACACCAGTTAGAATGCCTATAATCAAGAACTCTAATAACAACCGATGCTGGAGGGGATGTGGACAGAAGAGAACCTTACTGCATTGTTGGTGGGAGTGTAAACTTGTTCAACCACTTTGGAAAGTAGTATGGAGGTTCCTCAAAAGACTTCACATAGAACTCTCCTATGACCCAGCAATTCCACTTTTGAGCATTTACCCAAATGTTTACAAACAAGACCACACTAAAGCTACCAGCACGACTATGTTTATTGCAGCACTATTTACTATAGCTAAGATATGGAACCAACCCAGATGCCCCTCAGTAGATGAATGGATCAAGAAAACGTAGTATATATACACAATGGAATTCTATGCCTCCATCAGAAAGAATGACATTGCCCCATTTATTAGGAAATGGAAAGACTTGGAAAAAATTATATTAAGTGAAGTAAGCCAGGCCCAAAGAAGCATAGGTCCCATGGTTTCCCTTATTTGCAATATCTAGTATATGTCTGGGTCAAGCAGAATAGGTCAGATAAGGTGATGTTAGGGAAATGAACCCTAAGATATGTACTCAAATGATTTTTCTCTCTCTTGTGATTGTTTCTAACACATGTATAATATTATTTCTTTGTTGCTTTGTACGTCCCTCTCCCACAGTATAACACCTGCTTTCACTGTATTTGATGTCGGTATAATTTGTGGAGGGGAACCGGAAAAATTAATCGTTTAAATAGGGATACAGGTGGACCCATTGCAGCAATGAGATGTACAAGTCGTTATGTCAAAAATGAACTTTACAACATTGGTGCAGGGGGAGTGCGGGGGAGGAGCAGGGAGGATTGGTTGGGGGGGTGAGAGGGAACATGGGAAGGGATGGGAAGTGGAAACAAAGAAGGAGGCTACAATGCTTGATATGAAATGTACTCATTATCTTGCCCATGTAATTGTATCCCCTATGTACAGTATTTTCACAATTAAAAAATGGAAAATAAATGAATAAAACAAAAATACAATAAATAACCAATACAAACAGGACATGGACTGAAAATCTATATGTAAATAGAAATCTTACCTTTACAATATATATAAATAGAATTTTTCCAGGGCTGGGACTTTAATTCATGCCTAGGGACCAGGCCTCACTTTCTTGTCTTCAAGCATGGTGAGCTTCCCCTTCGTCCACAGTGCTTCAGAGTTACCCAGGCCTTAAATTCAAAATCAAAGGTAGGAGAAACAGCGTGAATTGCAAGCCAGGGAGCTAATTTTTTTCTGCTTTTTTGCTTTTTTTGCCAAGCATGGTCTTGAACTCAGGTCATGGTAACCGTGCCTCAGCTTTCATCACCATAGGCTGGGGTGCAGCCGCTGGAAACACAAGCTATCCTGGGATCCTAGAACTTCAGGCCCTGTGCAACGGGGGAATTGCACAGAAAAAAGTGGCAGGATGGCATTTTTACATTTTCTTACTTTGCAGTATGGCCATCTGGGTCTGAGTGATCTGGCTCCAAAACATACTTCACCTTGCATTGCTGAAGGCTTGCAGGCTACTGAGGAAGCCATAATCCCGAACAATGATTAGCCAAGCACCAGTGGCTCTCACCAGTCCTCCTTGATACTTACAAGGCTGTGATAGGAGGATCATGGTCAAAGTAACCCTAGGCAGGAAAGTCCTTGAGACACCTGTCCAACCTCAATGCCAACAAAGCCAGAAGTAGAGCTGTGTGGCTCCAGTGGTAGAGGGCTAATCTTGAGCAAGAACACCTCATGGACTGTGACCAGATGCTGAGTTCAAGGTCCAGGACTGGCAAAAACAGACATACACAACAATCTGTGCAGCCATCTGGCTAAAGCAGGTCTCCCTCTTGTCCCCAACTGGATTGGACAGACTTTCCTGGTAAAGGAGCTGCTGTCATGTTGACTAGGCCCACTTGGTCTGCATCCCAGGATTCCAGGCACACCCCCATTTTTTCATCGTTCTTTTTCACCAATGGGATCCAAGAATAGTGGACATGCCCATATTACATGCTTCCCAGTAGCACCTGGAATCCCTCTGTTGGGTGACACCACTATCAGCAGTTGAGGAATGTAGAGGTCGCTGAGTGGTGAGCAAGAGACTCCAGGTGACTTTGAGGTAGAGTAGGAAACGATGTCCTAGTCAGTGAGTGGGAGAATAGAAGATTTTCTAGAGCCTGGGAATGTAGCCAGCCCAACTTTCCCGTCCTGGCGCTCAGATGTCTGAAACAATAAGAATCAATGAGAGAACTGTGGGCAAAAAGCTGCCACAAGAACACCAGCAGTATC
The DNA here is from genome assembly GCF_024711535.1 of Dipodomys merriami. Lineage (NCBI taxonomy): Eukaryota > Metazoa > Chordata > Mammalia > Rodentia > Heteromyidae > Dipodomys > Dipodomys merriami. The sequence goes on along the minus strand of NW_027203904.1, from coordinate 875,185 downwards.
CTCCCGACAGACCTGAAACATTCAAAAAAACAAAGAACATGAAAAAGGGAGGGATCCCCAAGACAAACACCACTGGGGAGCGAGATTGTATGGAGAGTCCAGCGAAAGGTGATGCCGACCATGGGCCTACCCTGCCTTTGGACTCAGTCACAGCCACCAGGGTCCAGAGTGTCAAGGGTCCCAATCCCACCAAGGATCCACAGAGATGCTACCTGCATATGATGCCCACCCTGGACCACAGAAAAGAAGAAACCAGGCACTCTGTGCCAATATCCAACCACTGAAGTAGGGAGACAGACCCGCAGGGTCAATGGGAGTAAGAGAGGGAGAAGATAGACCAGATACATGCAGCACCAAAAATGGAGGTAGAAATCCAAAAGGCACCCATACAGTGGTTGGTTTCGGCAGAAAGCGATTTACAATGTGCACTGGCCCAAGTGCAGTAGGCCGCTGATGACAGAGAAAGGGAGCATGAAGCTCTCACCAGCTGCCTACAAGCTACAGAGTGGGGTGTGGCAGAGCTGGAGATAGTGGCTTCTCTGGTCACTGCTGCAAAGGAGAAGACCAAAATGTTCCTCAAACAGCTGAATGATGTGATCCTTCAGCTCGAGGAAAATACCAGAAACTTTGATGACCTGGAGCAAGTGAACACAGAGTTGCAGCAGAAGGTGGAAGTGCTGTAGGTACAGAGGAGCAACATGAAGAAGAGAATATGCAAGTTCCAACAAGCGCTGGAGGGCATTAGGTACTGAAGATGGAGTTGAATAACCTGGAGGAACAACTTCATATCCAGGTCCAGGAAAACCAGTCTCCGTCTTCAGAACGTGGAGCAGTAGGAGCAACTGCAGAGACTGGAGGAGAAAGCCTAGGATCAGCAGGAGACCCCTGAGACCCCACGATGTGCATGTGTGTGGGATAGACAACCGGAGGAAAAGCTGGCCCTGCTGTGGGACACTCTCCACCGGATGAGTAGTGAGAAGGAGGAGCTTGCCAGCATCCTGGACACAAAGCAGCAGATGAAGAAACATCTGCGGGAGCAGTAGGACTGCTCAGAGAAGAAGATAGAGAAATGGATAGTGGTGGCTGAGAGAGAGAGAGCCAAGCAGCTCAGGAGCAGCAGGAGCAGTCCCTGGGCCAGTGCAGGAGTTCAGAACCTCCTGTGAATGGCACATTGTCTCCAATGAGCGATTGTGGTCTGAGAAGGAGGCCCTGCAGCAGCACTTAGAGAGGCAGATCCAGCTGCTGGAGCAGCTGATGCAAGTGAAGGGCTCAACAAACTGGAGGGACCAGGTGGTGTCCCCGAAGTGGCAGGACACTCTCAAGTGCCTGGAAGCCACCAGATCACAGGAGGAATGCCTGCAAGCCCAGCTGAGCTTCCTGGCTTTCCCTGGGGAAGGGGAAGGGATGAGCCCTGGAGAAGCAAAAGGTAACGAGGTGAATCCCCCCCACCCCATGTGACCATCACACAGGATGGAGAGGTTCCCCAGACCAAGAGTGACATGGCTCTGAGAGTGCTCTTGGAGGATGAGATCCACAGGGGGAAACTCCTGACCCAAGAATGGTGGGCTAGCTTCAGGCACCCCATGGCCAACCCAGCAGCTCAGTGCCAGACTGAGCTGGAGCCACAGACCCTCATCCATGACCTGCCTGATGAGGTGGACTTCCAGAGTCCAGCAGGTGAGCTCCAGCATTGATGCAGCCAGCTTTTGGCACACATCCAAACTATCAAGGAGTCCCTCATGGTGTGTAAAAAGCAGATGTTGTTCCTGAATGAGCTATGTTGGGAAAAAGCCCAGTGCATGCACTGGCTGTCTCAGGAGAAGATCGAGAAGAGGAGAGTGTTGAGGAGCTGCTGTCACTCCTAGTCAGGGAAAGCACAGACAGCAGTTTCCAGATGCCAGCACAGGCTGAGCCTCCCATCCCCCTCCCCAACACTGCTTCAGAAGCAACTTGAAGACAGCATGGAAACTGCCAGAGGAGAGGTCAGTGTTCCCGACCCCATAGTGGATTCCCCCAAGGAGCAGGTCCTGCCCCAGATGCCCCACATCCAGATCTGCCCACAGCTTCCAGGCTCAAGTGAGGAGTGCTTTCTCACTTTCTCCGGTAGACTGATGTAGATGACGACTCTCTATGTGACATACTGACTCTCAAAAGCGTTAGCCACCAGAAGTAGGTGACCAAGTGGCTTTCTCTCAGGCCTCCATCTGCCGGGCAACGGGAAGGTTAAACTGGGGGTAGGGTAGGGCAGAGGCTGAAGGGAGTTGGCCCAAACTCAAGGGACATCTAATGGCCTATTGGTGGCCCATTGGTGACTTCTGGCATGCTAGGCAAACACTCTACCACTGATCCACATTCTCAGCTAGGATGATTTTTCCCCCTCCCAAACCCATATGGCCATTCCTCAGATAAATAGGAAGTAGGGGCTAGGATGAATATGAAGCACAAGTCTGGTTCAACCCAAAATATTCCCCTGCCCCCTCTTCCCACACCCTGAGTTGAAGTTTTTCTTCTACCATTGAGGGATGAGAGAGGGAGAGGGGAGTCCCAAGAAAATACCAACAACAGTGGCCCCCTAGTCCCACATCCTTCCCCACACAAGTGGTCCTCCAGATTCCAATCTTACCTGACTCAATGTGAAGTCTACACTGTCTCCCCACCACTGCAAGGGTCAGGATGAAATAAAAGTCAGCCCAGGCCTCAGCCCACACCCAAAGTGGAAGCTCCTAGTCCCAGACCTACTTCCACCTCTGACTGCCCCTAGTTAGGCCACACCCACCACTCACCACTATGATGGTGGTGATGACCTCATGGATGGATTCCAGGAAGAAGGTCTATGGCAAAGAGCAGAAGCATCAGGGTGAGCAGGGCAGAAGGAGGTGGGGTGATTGCTCTGGGATCTTCCTTGGAGCCCTCCCATCCAGCCAGAACCATGCTGACCCAAAGCACGAACAAGGCCAGGGGGTGAGACGATGGAGGAGCACAGGATTAAAGGAGGTACTGCTTTGTCTTGGAGGACTTGATTAATTCCAATTATAATTAATTCCAATTACATTTGGCCCATGCCAATCCCAAAGACATCATGCAATGCCTCTCCGTGTTGTTGTTGGTCATGAAGGCTGTCCCTGAGCTCTTTTTCTCAAGGCTGGCACTCTACCACTTGAGCCACAATGCCATTTTTGTTTTCTGATGGTTCATCGATAAGAGTCTCATACACTGTCCTGCCCAGACTGGCTTGGCACCATGATCCTCCAGATCTCAGATTCCTGCGTAGCTAGAATGACAGGCATGAGCCACCAGTGCCCAGTATGTGATGCCTTTTGAAGGCATCTTGGCGAGTCTGTAAAGGAGCCCCAAAGGGCCTGGATAGACAATGACCCAATCAAGGAGCCGGGATGGGGGAAGGTTGACCTTCTAGCCATTCTGTTCCTCCAAAATTGAAGATGCCAGGTGATGTTGTATGCACCAAACACCTGGGCCAGCAGCCACCAGGCTTACTGGGGGAAAAAGTAGAGAATACCCAAAGACTGCAGTGTAGAAATCTCTGATTTTGCATTCATGTGGTGTGTGTGTGTGTGTGTGTGTGTGTGTGTGTGTGTGTGTGTGTGTGTGCAGCCCCACTTCCTTTTTGATGGTTAATTGTAGGTATGAGTCTCAAGGACTTTGCTGTCCATGGTCGCTTTGAATCATGATTGGGGGCCCCAGGGAAGCAAGAGTAAACACAAGTGACAAGTACAATCCCTATTGTGGGCCACTCCTGCCCCCTGGTGGCCACACACGGAACATGCGGTCTCATGCCATTATCCTCTAGAGTTCAAAATGGGCAAGTTACTAGGGCCAAGCTGACTTTTGCTCACCCTGATTGCTGATGCCTGAGTAGGTCTGTTCCACCCTAGGCCCAGAGAGCTCCAGGAGGCCCAGCTTTCCAGGGCAACAGGGAAGGGAGAGGTCAGCTCCAGGCTGAGCTAAGAGCCTTTGCCCACGGATACCCTAACTTGGCCTTACTTATCACCATAAGACCTGTCAAAGAAAAACCCCAAAAAACAAAATTGGATCTGTGCCTCCAAGTGTTAGAGCTCTAGCATTGAACCAAAGAGCTCAGGGACAGGGCCCCCAAGCTTTTAGTTAAAGACCCCCAGCTGACTTCCCTCATAAAACACAGCTTGTCTAAATGTGAACTGGTAGGATTTGTGAAGTGTTTCTGAAGAATGGTGATACTGAAGAAAGCACCCTAATTCTAATGACAGCTGAACTTGTGACATACAGCTATGTGCTGAGTCCTTCACAGGGCGCTATTTACTGGGTCCTTCCCTCATGGGAGTTATATGCTGAGTCCTTAAAAAGATGCTGTTTGCTGAGTCATCCCAAAGGGTGCCATTCACTGAGTCCTTTACACTGTGGGCTATAGACTCCCTCCTTCAACGGGTGCTGGGTAGAGTACTCAGCATACTACATGCTGAGTCCTTCAAGGGGAGCTGTGTGCTGAGTCATTTACACAGGGTGCTTTGTGCTGATTTTGGAAGTGTGCTGTGTGCTGAGTCATCCCAAAGGGTGCTATGTTCTGAGTCCTTGAGAGGTGGTTATCCCCAACAATCACACAGACACAAACACAAACACACATACACACAGGAGTGTCACCATGCAACTGCTTGGTGTGTGGAGTGGAGGGGGATGGAGGAGAGTCTCCTCCAGCCGTGGGGCTGAGGGGAGATTCGATCCCCTGGGCCGGTACTGGGGGTGGGGGTAATGTTGAGCTGAGGTAAGGCTGCAATTGCCATGGTCTAGAAGCCTCAGGGCCCAGTCAGGGCTGCAATTGTGGCCAGGGGTGGGGGGTGGGACCCAGGGGAGGAGGGGGCGGGGCCCAGGAGCACACTTTGGTGGCAGCAATGGCCAGGGGCACAAGGGGGCAGGGGTGTGTGCGCAGAAGGGGCGGGGTGTCCCAGGAGAGGAGTGTGGGGCCCAGGGAGAGCTGGGAGAAGAGCGAGCAGGAGCACTAGCACCCGTGGAAATGGCTTCAATGGCTGGCGGCTGCTCCGATCATAGTGTGGGGCCTGGCCGGGAGCGCAGAGCATGCGGATCCTGCAAGGCAGGCACATCGCCACACGCAGCCCCTCGGAGGCGCCCAGCCATGGTGGCCCTGAGTCTGAGGTCCCGGTGCGGGGAGCACGGCAGAGGCAGTGGCTGCTGAGGCGGCGGCGGCCACAGGTTAGGAGGCCGCTGAGGCTGCGGTGGTGGCTGAGGAAGAGCAGAGGCTGCGCACAGCTTCACCACGCGCCCGCGCTGGGTTTCAAACATGGTGCTGCTGGCTGGGACCCGCGGAGCCTATAGCAGTCACCTGGCGGAGATGTTGCGCCCCTGGCCTGCTGGTGGCCCTGACTTGGTTCCAGCCCTTGGTTCTCAGACTCCTGGCGCCACGCGGAGTCGCAGCCTACAGCTTCTTCCAGCAGCACACGTGAGTGGCCGACCTGAGCTCCTGCACTCCACAACCCCCCCTGTAAACCCCATCCCCCACTCTACCCTTCCCCCCACCCTCACGGACCCGGACCCTTGCCTCTTGCCTCCCCATCCTGCCCTGTCTGTGCCTCCACCGTGCCCCACAGTCTGTCCTGGCTCTGCCACAAATGCACCCCAGGGGTGGGGGGTGGAGGTGGGTGTCCACCTGGGGATCCCACCCTCATCCCTAGTGGCCAGTGTTCCAGGAAAAGGGGAGCTGCAGGGATGAGGAGGAGGGGAGACCACAGAACCCCTGGCCTGGAGCAGTGGGAACCACACAGCTGTGCATGTGCACCATTCCTCTCCCTGGTGGGAACCTGGTGGCTTTAGTCAGAGGTGGGGAGCTGCACCTCCACACCTACCTTCTCGGTTCTTTTCCCTTTTGCTGGGCAGGGGTTGTTGGATGCAGAAGATAGACTCCGTTGTTGTGTGAGCCCTTGTCTTCTGCGCTCAGTCACCCTTTCACCTGAGGTCATTCCCAGAAGAGCCCACTACAGAGGTGAGGGCACTGGGGTCAGATAGAAGGTGGGTATTTGGGAGAAAAACACACCCCCTCTGACACACATATAACCGGCCTGTACCCCAACCCCAGCATTCAACAGTTCTGACTGGGTGATCACATTTCCCAGTTCTGCCAGCTTCTGCTAGTGCTACCAGTCCATCTAGTCTCCTAGTCCTCACCAAGAATTTGCCACGTTGCCCAGAAGTATGTAGGAGGGAAGTAGGGAGTCCATCCATGTATATAGCCTTTAGGACCCCATCAAAGTCCCCAACAACGCCCCCACCCCAGGTCAGACACCTTTCTGGAGGCACCTGCTTTGTTTTCTGTCCAGGCTCTGAGAAGCCACGTGTCTCGGAAGTCCTTCACCCAGCATCCTGGTCTAGGGTTTTGGTGAATGGGGAGTCAAGGCTTGTTGTTACCAATGGGAAGGTCTGGCCCTTCTGCATTATGAGAGCATTGTTCCCCTTGGGTGAGATCCCTTGGTTCTGACAAGGGAACCCCTGTGCTCCAGCTAGTACATTGCCCAGGTGAGAAACCAACAAACTCAGGAGAGAAACTGCTCTGAATCTGTGTGTGTGTGTGTGTGTGTGTGTGTGTGTGTGTGTGTGTGTGTGCGTGCGAGAGAGAGAGAGAGAGAGAAAGAGACAGAGAGAGAGAGATAAAGAGAGACAGAGAGAGAGAGAGATCATCTTTCTCATTGTACAGTCACCTTGTCTAAAAAGAGCAAAAGCATTTTATTTGTGTGTATGTGTGTATTTGTTATTCTTTTTCAATTAATGTCCGGTATGAGCCCAGCCATAATTTTTGTTTTCTCTTTCACCGTTTCATGGCTCCTTTAGAGAAGGTCTCAGTAGATGTTCCTTTCCACCTCTTTCTTCCCCTTTTCTGCAGCCCACAGTAGCTGCTGGACCTGCGTGGGTCTCTTCTTGGAGGCCTGTGTGAACTGCAGACCAGAGTGGACACCTGCCCTTCGTCTTTAGCCAGAAGGCTCATGAGGCTACTGTGATCACAGCCGCACTCTTCCAGCCAGACAGTCTGCTCTGGTGTGTATAGTTGGAGCTAATTCAAGGTTGGGAATGAGTCTGCCAAACATAAATAGGGAATTAGATGGGAGGTAGTAGGGCAGGGGCTGTGAATCTAGGAGGGTCTGGGAAGTGATGAACGGTGTGACATAGCAGATGGTTCACCACGACTGAGGATGAGAGGAGAATCTTACCCAGGGTATTGACCATGTAAGTGGGCATCTGGGGAGGGTGCTCTTGGCCCCCAGTGGTGGCGTGGATTCACTCTAGGGGCAGTGCACTGGTGGGTAGTCCTACCTGGAGTTCTGCAGTCTCCAATCTGTGTCCCTCCTGGGCTGTTTCCAGCTAGGCAATGGTAGGCAAGTGTTTGCCCCTGCTGGAGCCTGCTTGGTATCAGGACATGGCAATTAGCTAGGGCTCTCTGAATGCCATTTTCTGTAACCTACTGTAGGCTGCCTGGAAGGAAAAGGGGACCGCTGACTTTGGAACCCTTTAAGTTTGATTGGGACAAGTTGAAATGCCAGCTTTTCCAGGGTTTTTTCCTTGAAGCTGGCAATTTCTACTAATGCTTGGGATAATGGGTCAAATGAGAAGGACCATTTCAGCCACCAAACAATGATATTCAACCAGCATAAGCAGAGTTGCGGAGCCAAATGGTCTCCTGATATGAACGCCGTGCCTTGACTGCCTTTCTCCGGCAGCTGCCAATTCTCCTCCGGCTCTCTCTAGGGTGATCACTACATTCGAGAATGTTGTGGGGAGCAGAGATTGTGACCTTGCCATCTGCAGCCTGATTGCTGTGAGCAGAGACAATTCCCAGGACCTGTACTGGACTCTGGGAGATTCAGAGACCCAGGATGCCTCAGGGATCCTTTTCTACAACATGAAAATTGGGAGCTGGATATGGTGGACCATCCAGTCTGGCACTAGGGAGTGCAGAGGAGGCCCCTTGAGCCAAGCTTTCAACTCAGGACAACCTTGTTCACAGCTGAGTGGGGAATAGAGTGCCATACAGCTGGTCAGTGGCTGGACAGAGATCTTTGAGAAGATAGGCATCCTAGAGGCCCCAGAATACAGTGAGTACATGGCTCACGTCCTTGGAACCAAAAGAGTTAAGTGCGGTGGCACCAGGAGGGTGGGAAGAGGGAGGAGGGAGAACTGTGGGAGAGCTACATCAGGCTTTACCCCCACCCAGGATGCTTACCTGAGTTGGATGGGACTTTTCTGTAGTATTGTCATAGACAGATGCTCATCTATTTAACAAAACGTTACAGTGTGTGCCAGTTCCTGGGGGAGAGAGAGTTGGAGTCATACACGATGAAAGGTTCCAGTGCTGGTTCCACAGCACATGAAGAAATCTTGGTTTGAGCTGGATGCTGGTGCCTCACACCTGTCATCCTAGCTACTTAGGAGGCTTGAGACTCTTTATCTCCAACTGACTACCAAAAAGAAAATGCCAGAAGTGGATTAGCAGCTCAAGCTGTAGACTGTTGGCCTTGAGTAAAAAGGCTCAGGGACAGCACCCAGGCTCTGAGTTCATGCCCAGGAGTGACACAAAGAAAAGAAAGAGAAAGAGAGGAGGGAAGGATGGAGGGAGAAAAGGAGGAAAAGAAGGAAGAAGGGAGCATGCAAGCCTTGGTTTGGAGTCCCTAGATCAAGGGAGCCAACCATTCACAATCTCTGTGGGGACAGTTCCAGAGCCTAAAGCTAGTGTGGAGGACCAAGCCACTGACCCATTCATGACATCAGCAATTTCATGACATACAAATCTGAGTGGTCGCTGACTGCAGAGGGAAGTAGCCTCGGGTAGACCCTAGGGCTCAGGGTGGGTCACAGAGTTTCAATTTCCCCTGGCTCATGGAGTTTATTTTCTGGTCAGATAAGAAGATACTGTCCAAGCGCTAGGGAGGTATAGGCTGAGGGAGTGTCCAGAGGGGGGTGGCAAGGGATTAGCAGGAAGATGAAGAGGGAGGACAATCCCAGATCCAGTGACTCAGGCCATTGGAGCTATGACCTCAACTGACAACCTAGACCATCAGTGATAGAATCTTCGACCCAGCCACATGGCTATTAAAAGTCCTGGCACTCTGGTTTCACCATTGAAAACCTGGCTGTCGTCCACTGCAGGATGCCTGTGCAGTACACCCATGGGCACTGGCACTTTTGCTGACTCAATCTGAAGATGACACCCCCAGTGTTCATTCCTCGACCAGAGACAGAGGTAAGCGTGCCACTGGAACAGGACACCCAGGGAATGAGGGCAAGAGTCAGACCCGTGTTGCCCCCAGACTTCCTCTAGGGGATTCTAGGGCCCCCTGACTGCCATTCTCAGAGGTAGAGGTGGGTCTCTTTGCTGGCTCACCCTTTAGTCTAGATGGCAGATGTGGGAGGGGCCGACTGAAGGTTGAGGCTAGTGGGAAATCAGGAGGCACTGGGGTGGGAGCAGGGTTGTTTCTTTGAGGATACTCACAACCCAGGAACATTCCTGAGATGGATCACCCCTTTCTCCTCCCTGAGAGAGAGGGACCTAGAGCCCTCCAGTCTGCATCCCTTGGCTGAGAAATTCATTCATTCCCATATCCTTTGTTTGGATAACTAGATCTCACCTGACTGCCCAGTGTCAAGGCAGGACATTGAGAGATCTTGAGTCCTTGATGAGGTCATGGGATCCTCAGTATGGATTGTACTTGAATGTCCTGACTTGGTGCATGGTCAGTCCCATCTCAGCCTGCCATGATCTAGTACATAGAATCTAGAGACTCAGAGCAGGATGGGGTCTATTCTGTGAGTCTTGAGTATTGTGTGTGAGCTTTGATCTCCCGTGTGCTCACCTGCTTCCTTTTCTTGGGTGGGTCTATGCTAGAAAAAGCTTAAAACTAGGGCCTGGGTCCCATCCCTGGTTTCATGCTCAAAGCTAGCACTCTACCATTTGAGCCAGAGCTCCACTTGCAATGTTTTTGGGTGTTTAATTGGAGATAAGAGTTTTCAATGACTTTGCTGCCAAGGGTTGCATCCAAGTGAAGTCCTCAGATCTCAGTCTCCTGAGGGGATAGGATGACAGGCATAGAAAAGCCTCTTTGGCCGGGTGCCAGTGGCTCATGGCTCTCATCCTAAGTACTCAGGAGCTGAATCTTAGGATCATGGGTAAAAGCCAGCTTGGGCAGGAAAGACCCTCAGGCTCTTCTCTCCAATAAAGCACCAGAAAACCGGAAGTGGTGCTGTGGCTCAAGTAGTAGAGTGCTGGACTTGCGCTGAAGAGGTCAGGGATAGAACCCAGGCCCAGAGTTCAAGCCCCACAACCAACAAAAAGAAAGAAAGTAAAACATCTTTGCCTGCAAAGGATGGTGGAGGTGTGTTTGTGTGTATGTGGGGGGGGGGGGAGGTAGTGGTGGTGGTAGACATTTAGTGCCCTGCTCAGTCATCATTTTAGATGGATTGTCCCAAACCTTTAGTTCACGGCAGCCGATTCTTGACCACAGGTGAAGCTCTGGGTTGGATGTCCACCATTGGACCTAAGTCTCCTCATGGGACACTTGTGAGTAAATAAGGGATTAATACAGAGGTGTCTCTGTAGCAGGGCCAGGCACAGAGGGAGCAGGTGTCAGATACAGTTCTCAACAATTCTGTGAGCATATGACAGGAAGTTGCCGGGAAAGGGCTCAGATGGGGTCTGTTATTAATCAAGCAACAGGTGTGGGATTATGAAACAAAACATGGCTGCCTTTCATCATTACCCTGTCCCCATGCGGAAGGGATTTTTCACTCTATTCATTTTTCCAGCTGGGGAAAATGAGTCATGGAGAAGCCAGGTGACCTACTCATGACCCCAGCTGACAGGAATCTTGGCCTGATTTCTCTGCCATGCTTCCTAGGACCCTGTGTGTTATTCAGTCCCATCTTGTGTGGGAAGTCCACTTCTTGTCATTTGTGGGGATTGAATTCTGGGCCTGGATGCTATCCCTGAGCTCCTCAGAACAAGGCTAGTACTCTACCCCCTGAGCCACAGCATCACTTCGGGTTTTCTGTTGGTTCTTTGAGGATAAGAGTCTCACAGACATTCCTCTGGAGCCAGCTATGAACCACCATCTTCACATCTCAGCCTCTTGTGTAGGTAGGATTATAGGTCCGAGCCACCGGCACCTGGCTTAAGTGTAATTCTGGACCTCTGTCTCTCTCTCTCCCTCTCTGTCTCTTCTCTCTCCCTCTCTCTTTCTCTCTCGCAGGAATTGGTAGAATGCTGGAGGAGGTGGCCCAGCATTCCCATGTGGCTGGAACCCAAGGTGGCCCTCTCACTCTGGATGTGGGCTGTGGGTCAGGAGCTGTTTGCCCAGCCTGTTGAACCAGCCCCTTGAGGTAAGCCCCTCTGTGCCCTGGCTAGACCGTGATGGTTATTCATTGTCTATCCCATCAGTCCTTCCCCACATCCCTCTGCTACACCGTTGAAGGAAAGTGGATGTGAAGGTGTCGCCTTGTCCCCCTGCCAGCACAATTCCGGGCCTCTGACCTATACCCCCACGTATCTGACAAGACCCTGGGTATAAGACAATAAAAACACTCTGTGTGTACTACGCTTTGCTGGGGAGTGTCGTTTTGGTTAGGGTGGCGGGGTTCAGAGGAAAGACCACAGACCTGACGCCTCCCGGGGGGACATTTGTTCTTGTGACAGAGCCATGTCATTGCTGTGGATAAGGATGAAGCCTCCATCAGACTGACCCAGAACAATGCTCAAAGATAGGTAGGTTGTTGAAGTATCAAACCCACTCATGTCTGCTTCCTACTCCCAACAAGGAGGTGTAGTATAGGTGGCCTGGCTCTGGGCCTAAGGGATTATAAATGGATGGTGGCAGTCAGGAGCTCATGGCTCCCACCCATCATTCTGGCTCTTTGGGAGGCTGATATCTGATGGATGTTACTCAGAGCAGCCCGGGCAGGAAAGTTCAGGAGATTCTTATCTCCCATAAACCACCTAGCTCCCCAAAAGCACAGACAAAAAAGCCAGATGTGGTGCTGAGGCTCAAGTGGTAGAGCCTCAACCTTGAACAAAAGAAGCTAAGGGATAACACCCAGGCCCTGAATCCAAGCCCTAAGACTAACACAAACATAAAATAAATGAATAGTGTACATCTTTTTTCTGACTACCAAGAAAGATGTATTCAGTTTTCTTGCTTGTACATGTAGCCAAAGGTAGGGGCTCACTTTCTTGTTCCAATAACCCTCTCCTTCTCTCCTTTATCTGTCCAGGCTTTATCAGTACAGGACAGAATTCGGATCATCCCCCTGGATGTGACCTTAGGTACCCTCCCTCATCCACCTCCCTTGGGGTCAGGATCCTGGATGCACTCCCTGCTTGGAGGAGGAGGCATCACGTAGATGAGGGTAGGTATCTCTAACACCCACACACATACACACACAAACATCCCTAAGCCAACTCAGACTAGCCTTTTCCAAAGACATTTTATCTGCCTGGATTAACCGACCTAGGGGAGGAATTTGATCCCCTGTAACTGATTATTTTAACTTGGGCTTGCTAGTTCACAGGAGATAAACGGAAGCAAACAAAAACTAAAAAGCCTTTGGTGCCCGTCACCTCTGGCTCAGGGTCAAGCCTGACATCCTGGTGACTTGGGATGCAGAGATCTGAGGATCAAGGATCAAAGCCAGCCATAAGCTGGAAAGCGAGAGAGACACTTCTCTCCATGGAACCACCAAAAAGCCAGAAGTGGAGCTGTGGCTCAAGTGGTAGAGCACCAGCCATGAGCAATAAAACTCAGAGAAACAGCTCCCAGATCCTCAGTTCAAGCCCACAAAAAGAAATGGCCCTGTCATGTTGCCCACAGATTGCCCAGTCCTCGAGGCCCCTCTCACGGAGTGTGATACAACACCTGCCCCTGAGTGGTGTATCAGGGCCTTCAGAAATCCGGTGGTGGAATCCAGGCCTTCCCCTTCATGCATTCTCAACACACACTGGCTGGAGGGCAGAGTCTGACAAGGCTGGCAGCCTGCACAGTGGAGAGGCTCCAGCTTTTCCAAGGTGATCTGCCGCGGACCGGGTTCTGTCGGGACGACGGAGGATACCTAGGGGAGGAACCTGGAATAGGACGGGGAGATGGCAAACAGACAACTCACACACATTAGGAGTGGATGCTGAGTGCTGAGTGCTGAGTGCGATTTAATGCAGAGGATAACAAACTTTTATAGCAAAAAGTCTCCATAAGAAAGGGCAAAAGGTTACATAATCTTGCTGCAGGGCTTCATTCTTGGGCGGTCACCAGCTGGTCGCCTGATAGGCACTTGTTTCCGGCTTTACCTCTATTTTTAAGAAATACAATTGGTTTCGATGATTGTCACCAATTAACCACTACTTTTTTCTATAGAGGCCTTAACTGTCCCATTAAGATCTTTCCTGTTCCTTCTTTAATAGTAAGGTCAGGGAGGCCTAGATCTATACTTTTTTCTATAGAGGCCTTAACTGTCCCATTAAGATCTTTCCTGTTCCTTCTTTAATAGTAAGCACCAAGGAGATGTAGATTTAGCAAGTCTCTTAGTAAATGAGGAAGTTCTTTCTCCTAAGTAGTTATCTCAGCAATTGCCATACATTCTTTCTGTTCTAGCCGCGCCTACAACTTTTTGTAAATTTCTTACAATTCCTTCTGCTGGAGTGACTTTGTGAAACCCCCAATACTTTTATATTTACTTATGGCTTGTCTACTAGCCTCCATAAGAGGGGTTTCAGGGTAGCACTTAACTCTGGTGAGTTAGTCATATTTTTAAGACACTCATCAGATATTGGAGTCGTCAACACTCTTAAAGAGCTTTGAATAAGGGAACGTTGACAATGAGTAAGTACAATGAACAGCAGAAACAGTAAAAGATTAATAGGCACTCTTATGAGGAAAAGATAGGCAGAAACACATCTTTTCCAGGGGTTTTGCCAGCCTTTTCCCAGGAGTAGGCCTCTTAGAAGCCCTATTCTCCGAGGTAGACTTCGGTGAAGTCCCAAAACTTGGAGATAGGTTTCTGTAAAGCCCCATTCTCTGAGGTAGACTTCGGTGAAGTCCCAAAACTCAGAGATAGGTCTCGAGGCCCCTATCATGGTCTGATAGATGGTTTCCCATGCTAAGCAGACTCTACTGGGGTCGGCGTGGCAGTGATCAGAAAGGGCTTCTTGGAGACAGCACTTGAAAAGGGGTCTTGCTTAACAAGGAGGATCTGTAGGAAGCACAGAGAACAAAGGTGCTACAGATGATGGGCAACATAGCAGAGCGTGTTCATTTCCAGCCAGGGCTGCTGGTGAGAGACTTGGTATAGATGTGTGAGATTGTCCCAAGACAGGCCCGAGGGATCACAGAAGAACAGCTATCCAGGGCTGGGATTGCATCCTAGAGGTAGAGCTGCCTAGCACACAGGAAAGCATGGGTTCAAATCCTAGGTCCTGCATACACAGTAAAAGCTGGAAGTGGCACCATGGTTCAGGTGAAAGGGCACTCCCCTGTAGACACAGAAAGTCAAGGACAGTGCCGGGCCCTGAGGTCAGGCCCCAGGGCTGTCACCATAAAACACTTCTCCCAGGGACCTTTCGTGACAGGTAGATGCACTGAATCTCTTAGTAGATCCATCTGTGCTTTGTGTCTCCTTTGACAGAGGGGAGCTGGGCACTCCTTCTGCCCTGGGTACCCCTGGGCCCGGTTATCAGCAACCCTCCCAACGTCTTCCACCGGGACATGGCGCAGCTGGCCCAAGAAGTCCTCAGGTATCGGTTGGGTGGGGCACGGGGACATAGGGCAGGCCCCAGAACTCCTTGTGGGTCTGATCCACCCTGGAAGACCAGGCAATCCAGAGGAGGCAGATGGGAGCTTAGAGGGGGTTAGTGATGTGGAATGGGCCCTTTAATCCCCATGACCCCACCCAGATTCTAGCCTCCCTTTGCTTTCCCTGAAGGAGGTAGAGGGGTGTCTAGGTGGTAGTCTCTAGAGAAGGACTAGGTGGAAATTCTGAAGGACTAGACACCTTAAGCCATGAGCCAGTGGCTCACACTTGTCATCTCATACCTGTCATCCCACACCTGTCATCCTGCCCACTCGGGAGGCTGAGATCCAGAGGATCTCATTTCTCAGCCAGGCAGGAAAGTCCCTCCAGAGCCTCATCTCCAATCTCCAACCCAAAGTGGCACTGTGGCTCAAGTGTTAGAGCACTGGCCTTGAGGAAAATTAGACATCAGGGACAGTACCCAAGCCCTGAGTTCAAGCCCCTCAACCAAAAAAAAAAATTTCAGAAACCGAACAAGAAAGAAAGACACCCCTTCCTTGCTTGCAAGAGATGGTGAAGTAGTAGTGTTTCTGTGGTTCTGAGACCAGATGCTGACCTCACAGTACAGACATTTCTAATAAGTCCCCAGGTTTACCCCAGTGTGAAGCCAAAGCAGGGTAGGTGGTGCCTTACCAAGAAATCCAGAGGTTATGGCTATGGCAGGCAGGGAGTGGGTGAATGGGATCTGGGGTGGAATGGTAGTGTCAATTATATGCTCTCCACCCATGGAAGAATGGTTTTGGATGCTGGTGACCAAGTCTGAAGTGTAGGTTTACATTTAGTTTGTGTCTTGATGAGTTGGGTTTTCCCTTGGTATAAGAAGGTGGCTGCATAGGAGGCTACAATGCTTGATAAGAAATGTACTCCTTTTATGGCTAGGGAGGTTGAGCATTTCTTCATGTGTCTATTGGCCATACTTCTTTCTGCTTCAGAAAAGTTTCTCTTTAAGTCTTTATCCCATTTATTTATTGGGCAGTTGTTTCTTTGAGGATTTGTTGTTGGGGGATCTAATTTTTTGAGTTCCAAGTATATTTTAGATATGAGACACTTGTCCATTGTATGGCTAAGTGAAGATCTTCTCCCAATCCGTAGGCTTTCTATTGGTCTTGCTAGCTATGTCCTTTGCCATGCAAAAGCTCTGCAACTTCATGCAATCCCTTTTCTCCAACCTTTCTTTGATTTGTTGTGTTTCTGGGTCTCTATTAAGAACAATTTGGCCTGCGCCAAGGAGACCTAGGGTTTCTCCTATTCCATCCTGTAAGGTTTTCCGAGAGTCTGCTTTGACTCCGAGGTCTTTGATCCATTTGGAGTTGATTCTGGTGCAGGGTGATATATAAGGATCTAGCTTTAGTTTTCTACAAGTAGTTAACCAATTTTGCCAGCACCATTTACTGAAGAGGCTATCTTTCTTCCATTCTATTTTTTTAGCTGTCTTTCTTCCATTCTATTTTTTTAGCTCCCTTATCAAAGATTAGATAGCTGTAGTTCTTTAGGTTCATTTCTGGGTTTTCAATTCTATTCCATTGTTCCTGAGGTCTGTTCTTGTGCCCGTACCAAGCTGTTTTGATTACTATTGCTTTATAGCAGAGGTTGAAATTTGGTATTGATATTCTTCCAGCAGGGTTCTTTCTGTTGAGGAGCGTTTTTGCTATTCGGGGTCTTTTATTGTTCCATATGAATTTTTGGATTGCCTCTTCTATTTCCTTAAAGAATGAGGTTGGAATTTTGATAGGTATCACATTGAATTTGTAGATAGCCTTGGGAAGTATTGCCATTTTCAAAATGTTAATTTTTCCAATCCAAGAGAATGGGAGTTTTTGCCATTTTTGGCTTAAGGTGTCTAGTCCTTCAGACACCTTAAACCAGGAGCCGATGGCTCACACCTGTCATCTCACACGTGTCTTCCTGTCCACTCAGGAGGCTGAGATCCAGAGGATCTCATTTCCCAGCCAGGCAGGAAAGTCCCTCCAGATACTCATCTCCAATCTCTAACTGGAAGTGGCACTGTGGCTCAAATGGTAGAGCACTGGCCTTGAGGAAAATTAGACATCAGGGACAGTAACCAAGCCCTGAGTTCAAGCCCCTCAACCAAAATAAAAAACAAAAACCAAACATGAAAGAAAGATACCCCTTCCTTGCTTGCAAGAGATAGTAGTAGGGTTGCAAATCAAAACAACTTTAAGATACTACCTCACCCGTTAGAATGGCAAAAATGAAGAACTCTAATAACAACAGATGCTGGAGGGGATGTGGACAGAAGGGAACCTTACTTCATTGTTGGTGGGAGTGTAAACTTGTTCAACCACTTTGGAAAGTAGTATGGAGGTTCTTCAAAAGACTCCACATAGATCACCCCTATGACCCACGAATCCCACTTTTGGGCATTTACCCAAATGTTTACAAACAAGACCACACTAAAGCTACCAGCACAACTATGTTTATTACAGCATTATTTACCATAGCTAAGATATGGAACCAACCCAGATCCCCCTCAGTAGATGAATAGATCAAGAAAATGTTGTATATATATACCATGGAATTCTATGCCTCCATCAGAAAGAATGACATTGCCTCATTTGTTAGGAAATGGAAAGACTTGGAAAAAATTATATTAAGTGAAGTAAGCCAAGCCCAAAGAAACTTAGGTCCCATGGTTTCCTTTATTTGCAATATGTAGTATATATATGAGTCAAGCAGAAAAGGTTAGATTAGGTGATGTTAGGAAAATGAACCCTAAGGTTTATATTTAAATGTTTTTTTTTCTTTCAAGCATTTGTTTCTAATGCATTTATAAGATTATTTCTTTGTTGCTTTGTATGTCCCTTGCCCACAGTACAACCCCTGCTTTCACTGTATTTAATTGTGGTATAATTTGTGGAGGGGAAGGGGAAAAAACAAGTCATTTAAGTAATTATACAGGCTGACCCTTGCATCAATGAGAAGTACAAGTTGTCATATCAAAAAAGAACTTTACAACTTTCGTGGGGGCGGGGGGAAGGGTTGGTTAAGGGATAGGGGAAAGCAGGGAAGGGATAGGAAGGGGAAACAAAGGAGGAAGCTACAATGCTTGATAAGATATGTACTCCTTATCTTGCCCATGTAATTGTAACCCCTCTGTACAGTATTTTCACAATAAAAAAAGAAAGAAAGAAAGCTGAAAAAAAAAAAAGAAGTTGGTTGTAGCCGGGCACAGCCAGTGGCTCACAACTGTCATCCTAGCTACTCAGGAGGCTGATATCTAAGGATCACGGTTCAAAGCCAGCTTGGGCAGGAAAGGCTGTGAGACTTTATCTCCAATGAACCACCAGAAAATTGGATGTGGTGCTGTGGCTCCAGTGGTAGAACACACAACTTCATCTGAAGAGCTGAGGCCCTGCTGGCAGGCCCAAAGCTCAAACTCCATAACCTACAACCAAACAAAAGGTAGCTGAATTTTCTGCATAACTGTACAGTAGAAATGCCATGATGTGTTGTGAACCATTCCAGACATGTGAGAGGCTCTGAGTTTTGTCTACAGTTGGTCTATGATGGTAGTGCCATCATCTCTGGGGTGGAATATTCAGGGTGCTCAGGGACTGCTGAGGGTTTGGGCTACCAGTGTGTATGTCTGTGTGTTCGTGTGTGTGTCTGTGTGTGTCTGTGTCTGTGTGTTTGGATGTAGAAGACCTGGGTCTTGAACTCAGGGCCTAGGTGAAGTTCCTGTGCTTCTGTGCTCAAAGTTGGTGCTCTAACACTTGAGGTACAGCTCATTTCTGGCTATTTGTTGGTTCATTGGAGATAAGAGCTTCATAGACATTTCAGTGCTGGCTGGCTGGCTTTGACCTCAACCTCCTGAGTAGCTAGGATGACAGGTGTGAGACACCAGTGCCATATTTGTGTGTGTGTGTGTGTGTGTGTGTGTGTGTATGTGTGTGTGTGTGTGTATATGTGTGTGTGTGTGTGTGTGTGTGTGTGTGTGTGTGTTTTCCTCATCTTTCTCTGTCCGCTTCCTGGGTGACTGTCTGCCTCTTTCTGACCTCGGATGGTGGTCCTTCTCCACACCACCCTTGCCTATAGCCTCCTATCTGGGTCTACAATGAGTCCTAAATTGCCAGAGACCTGAGTTCAAACTTTTCTTTGGGGCCCAAGTCCAGATGTCCAAATCTTTGGCCTCCTGCAGGGGATTCTGGGTCAGCCAGGCCAGCTGCAATAAAGTATTGCCTGTTTGTGGGTGGGGAACTTAGACATGGGATGTCCTGCCCTTTTCCTCTTCTAGACCTCTGGCTGCATGTCCCTCTCAGCAGGCTGGCAGTGAGTGGGGGAAGGGAGTTGCCAGTGGCTCTGGCCAACTCCAGCTTCATAGGGGACTGAAGGCCGCCCAAGCAAGAAGGATTCCGGGCTACATTGGAGGTGAGGCCAAGATGGCTTGGAAGTGTCTGTTGGTGTCTAGGAAATGTCAACATACATTATCGCAGGCAAGTCAATCTTCCAGCCTTAGCTGGGCCTTTCAAATCCTTCTAGAGAATTCTGGATGCCCAGAACACTGAGGCACAGACTTTAGATTCCAGGGCCAGGGAATTGGGGTAGGAGAGACTGGTATGGCCAATACCTCAATGTTCTGGGCATTAGCCTTGACCTTGGTAGGCCCCCATTGTGTACATTCACATCTTAACCCAGAGCTGGCCAGAAACAGGCCACTTGTGGTGGGGCTGTAGAAGTGGCAAGAGTGGAAGTGAGATCTAGGATGACCAATATCTGGATTTAGGGCCTGACGGCGGGGGCGGGGGGGAGGTGAAAGTGTCTTTTAAAAAAAAATCTCTAAGAGGTGGAACTCAGGGCCTAGGCACTGAGTTTCCTTTGCTCAAATCTAACACTCTACCACTTGAACCAGAGCTCACATTTCATCTTTTTTAGTAGTTTAGTGGAGATAAGTGTCTCACGAACTTTTCTGCCTGGGCTGGCTTCAAGCTGCCATCTTAAGAGCTCAGCCTCTTGAGTAGCTAGGATTGCTGGTATGAGACACTGGCACCTGCTAAGGATGTTAGTGTGTGTGTGTGTGTGTGTGTGTGTGTGTGTGTGTGTGTGTGTGTGTGTGTGTGTGTGTTTACCAGGGCTTGAGCTCAGAGCCTAGGTGGTATCCTTTAGCTTGTTTGCGGGAGGCTCATGCTCTACCAGTTGTACTACAGTAGCTCTACTTCTCAGCTTTTTGGTGATTCATTGGAGATAAGAGTCTGCCCACCCAAGCTAGCTTTGAATCTTGCTTGATCCTCATGTGTCAGCCTTAAGTAGCTAGGATTATAGGCATGAGCCACTGGCATCCAGCTGCAAGGATGTCTCTTCATACTGTCTTCTGTTCTAACAGCTGTCTACTTGCCCTGGCCTAGATCTCTGATCTCCACATCAGCTCCCAGCAGCCCTTGACTGTGTGGAGAACATAAAGCTCAAACCTGCCAAATATCCTATTACTATGTTCTCACCGGAGGGTATGTTTCCTCTGAAGCCTGGAGGAGAAGGGGGAGGAGGAAGAAGGTTAGCTGTAGATGGGAGCTAGGCTGGGAGAGAGGTACACTGTCTTAGCCAAGAAGGAAAATGTGGCCAGATGTTAATAGCTCATGCTCTCATATTCCTAGCTCCTCAGGAGGCTGAGATCTAAGGATTGGCATTCAGAGGCAGCCCAGCTCACTTTTCTTTTCTTTTTTTTCTTCTGGTATCAGTAGGATCTTTTTGTGTGTGTTAAAATACTGTACAGAGGGGTTACAATTACATGGGCAAGGTAATGAGTACATTTCTTATCACCAGCTCACTTTTCTAAAGTGTGTGAGACTCTCCTTTCCCAATAACCACCTGAAAGCTGGAAGAAAAGCTCTGCCTCAGGTGGTAGAGTTGTTAGCCTTGAATGAAAAAGTGAGGGACAGAGCCCAGGTCCTGAGTTCAAGCCCTAGTACCAAGATGTGCCCATGCACACACACACACACACACACACACACACACACACACACACTCACACACACACACACACACACACACACAGGTAGGTTGTAATGATGAGTTGAGCTAGAACTGGGGGCAGTCGAGAGGCACAGTCATAGTAAATTTTGGACACATAAGTTATTTCTCCCCAACTCCTTCTCGGGCTGAGGGGTCTGGGCCATGGCAGTAAATTCCATGGAACCAGCACCTCCATCCATGCATAGGGTACAGGACGAAGGGAAGAACACGTTTTTACTCGGTGCATGATTGCAGACCTTCATCTGCCGCTGAACATTGTTGAGGAAAGCAGGGCTCTGAGCCCTGGGACTCTTGGGATAGCCACTGCTACAAGCAGCAGCCAGCCACCTGTGGATTCCTGAGCCTACGAGTCTTTCATGAGCCCAACTCAACACCCACCCAAGGTGTGCTTGACAAATTTGCCCCCGTGAGTAGGCATTACCTGCTGTGCCATCTTGCAGATCTTGCCCCTCCTGGCCCAGAAACCTGGTGTGAAATGTTGACTTACTGCTCAGATCCACACTGCACCCATGACAGTTGCCATTCTGATGCTATTCTGGCCCATGTCCTCCGTGCCCCAAGGCTAAATCCTTCTCTGATACTTTGGCCTGCTCTGTAGGCAAAGGTTCCCAAAGAGTGGTGCTTTCAAGACTTGTAAGACATGTAGATATTGGGAGACCCTTAGGGGCCCACTGGAAATTACTCTGCCTAGAGCCACAGAGTGAGGTTCAAGCAGGACAGGTGTTGCTCATGGGGCTAGAACTCTTGGCCTGGGCACTGTCCCTTCAGCTTTTCAGCTTACCACTTGAGCCACAGTACCACTTCCAGTTTTCCTGTGATTCATTGGAGATCAGAGTCTCCTGGACTTTCCTGCCCAGGCTGGCTTTGAACCATGATCCTCAGATCTCAGCCTCCTGAGGAGCTAGAAGGATAAACATGAGCCAGCAGCACCCAACTGATTTGGACTTTCACCACAGTGGACTAGGAGCTCCTGAAAGCTTTTCTTTATTTTTTCTATGCCAGTACTGGGGCTTGAACTTAGGGTCTGGGCTCCGGTCTCTTTAATTTTTGCTTCAAGTCTGGCACTCTACCACTTGAGCCACAGCTCCATTTCTGGCTTTTGGTAGTCCATCGGCAAGAAGAGTCTCACTAACTTTCCTCCCCTGAGCTGGCTTTGACCCATGACTTTGATCTCAGTCTTTTCAGTAGCTAGGATTTACAGGGGTTGAGCCACCGGTAGCATTGGGCTAGAAGCTTTTCTTAAGCAAGTGTTCTTCCCTGCATTTGCCCTGACTCCTCCATGTAAAGGAGGCCTGAGGGTAAGGAGCTGTGAAAAATAGTCTTCCAGCCACAGGAAATTGCTGGGGTCCATGGTGAAAAGCCAAGCTCATCTTCCCCCTTAGCCCCATTCTGGGACCTCCACCCTCTGCCCTCCCTGTGGCTCAAGTACAAACCTTGACCCAGCCTTGAATGTCCTGCAGGACTTGTGTGAAGCCACAGAACCTTCATTCCACCCACACCACCTATTCTACACCACACCTCAGGAAACTTTGTGCATATTGTACCTTCTGCCTGAGGCTCTCTATCTTGTTCCACATCTTAGAACTCCTGTGGAATTTTGGCACTAGTTATATCACCTCCAGGAGCCAGTCTTTCCTTCCCTTCTCCCTCTTTTTTTAATATTGAGTTGCTAGAGATGGAACTTGTGCAGGCTGACTGGCAAATGCTCTAGCTTGGTGTGTGTGTGTGTGTGTGTGTGTGTGTGTGTGTGTGTGTGTGTGTGTGTGTGTGTGTGTGTGTGTGTGTGTGTGTGTGTTGCTAGAGATGGAACTTGTGAGGCTGACTGGCAAATGCTCTAGCTTGGTGTGTGTGTGTGTGTGTGTGTGTGTGTGTGTGTGTGTGTGTGTGTGTTTGCCAGTCCTAGGGTTTGAATTCATAGCCTGGATACTATCCCTGAGGTTTTGTGCTCAAGGCTAGCACTCTATTACTTGAACCACAGCTCTACTTCTGACTTTTGGGTGATTAATTGGAGATAAGTGTCTCATATAGACTTTCCTGCTTGCAATTGTGATCCTCAGATATCAGCCTCCTGAGTAGCTAAGATTACAGGTGTGAGCCACCAGCAACTGTCTTCTACCCTACCTCTTACCTCTAACCTTGGCTCTCCTATGAGTACCAGAAGAATATGTCTCACCAGGCTCACTTTTTTGCCAGACTTGGGGCTTGAACTCAGAGTCTGGGCATGTTCCTGAGTTTCTTTTTGTCAAGGCTAGCACTCTTATCACTTAAGCCACAGTGCCACTTTTGGCTTTTTCTGTTTCTGTGATACTGAGGAATCAAACCCAGGGCTTCGTGCGTGCTAAGTAAGCACTTTACCACTAAGCCACATTCGCAGCCCAAGGCTCACTTCTGAAAGGAACTATGAGGGTGGGCTTTATTGGCTTACCCCTTTTGGTGCAGAATTCGCTGGCTATTTCATATCTTTGCCAAGATTTGGGACCAGGATGTGACTCGGCAATGAGGAATGGTGAATGAGGGATAGCCACCAGGCCCCAGAGAAGTAGGCTCACATATTCTACAGAGGGATAGAGAATATGGAGCCAGAAACTTTGACAACTCCTACAGCCTAGGAACTGTGGTCTCCCTGGAGGCAGTGGCTGGCTGCTAGGTGTCCCGATGGGACATCTCAACCAGAACATAAGGCACTTGTTGCACTGCCCAGGCAAAGCCGGGGGGGCTTCAGTTATTAAATGGCAGAGAAGGATGCTTTGTTCAAGGTGCTGGCTCAGACTTAGGACTCTCTGAGGACTTGCCCAGGTTGGGGGGATGGACATGAGCAACCTGCTGAATGCCCATCATCCATCCATACACAGATACATGGAGTTATTGCCTCCTTTATTTGGGGGGGGGTGTTGAGGAAGGTCCAGGGTTGTCCTATGAGCCTAGGCCCTGTCCCTGAGCTCCTTTTACTCAAGGATAGCACTCTGCCCTTGAGCCACAGCCCCACTCATGGTTTTTTTTCCCCCTGTGATCTCTTAGAAAGAAGAGTGTTTTGGACTTTTTTACCCTGGATGCATTCAAATTGGCATTCTCTACATCTCAGCTTCAGGAGGAGTTAGGATTATAGGCAGGAGCCACTGACACTTGGCTTTCTTTTCTTCTTGTTGTTCTTTATTTTAATCGTGACAATCTGAAATCTTCACAGTGTCATTCCAATGTTTTGCATTCAAAGTAATCTACCCAGGCCTGGAATTCGAGTGCTATGACTATCACCCACAAATGGAGGGAGATCCTGATGAACTCATTCTTGTTCATGTGAATGCTAATGGAATGTTATAAAAGTAATAATTAAATTTGTCGTTAATTCATGATTGTATTTTAGAATGCCACACAAAAATTATTGGATTTATATCTTCATTCTAGCACCAAGGTATGATTAAGGATATTGACTAATTTTTAATTAATGCTGTTGTAAGTATTTAACTATGATACTTCATTAAATGGAGTCATAATTTAGTAACTAATAATTGGTTATAACATATATATAATTTAATAACATCTTCACATTCCCTCTTTGTAAGTGTGTGTAAATATATATATACATATAGCTGCAGGTATAAATATATATATATATATATATATATATATATATATATATATATATAATATCAATCTACACATTTATCAATTGAGCACTACTGTGGCTTGGTCACAGTTCCTTAGAATTTCCTGGATGCTCAGTTTGCTGGAGGCTCGTGTGCTAAGACTGTACCCCATTTATGGATTGGGCAATGTAGGCTCAGTTGAAATTCCAGCATGGCCAAAAACTTATTTGTGGAGTAAGAAGCCAATTTTACACTTTTTGTTCATTCTCTGTGAAAGTCCTGGGTCTCAATACGATGTATAATCCATATGCAAATATATCCTATGAGATATGATATAATAAAGGAAATGTTATATGTGTAACAATACTAAATAAATAAGAGTAATAAATGTCATATGCAGTAGAACCTATGTATGTAAATAGATCTCATATATATGAATATTATTTTTTCCAGTGCTGGGGCATCTATTCAGACCCTGGGAACTGGTCTGAATTTCTTTTTTCTTTTTTTCTTTTCTTTACTTTTCATTGCCAGTCATGGTGCCTGAAATCTGGGCATGAGCACTGTCCCTCAGCTCTTCAGTTCAAGGTGAGTGAACGCTCTACCACTTGAGCTACAGTGCCACTTACAGCTTTTTCTGCTTATGTGGTGCTGAGTTATTGAACCAGGGGCCTCATGCATGCAAGGCAAGCACTCTACCACTGAGCCAACTTCCCAGCCCCATGAATTTCTTGTCTATAATGATGGTGAGCTTTCCTCTTCACACATAGTGTCACAGAGTTACCCAGACCCTGAGTTCAAATCCCAGGCCTGCTAAAAAAATTTTTTTTGGCCTAGCACAGGGCTTGAACTCAGGTCTTCGCATCTCTGCCACAGCTGATCATTGGATCCTACCACCCTACTTCAAATTTCAGAGCTGGCAAAAAAATAAATAAATAAAAAGGAGAAGGATAAAACTGAGAAGTTAAAGAAGGCGATTTTACTTTTTTTTTTTCCTTTGTATTGTGACCATCCTGGGTCTAAATGACAAGCCCCAGAATGTGTACATGACATTGCATTGCTAATGTTCCGTGGGCTATTAGGGAAGCCATAGCTGAAACAAGCAACTTAGACCTGGAGGTCCAATCTTGGAACTGCCACTAATGAATGTGGGAGGTTCTAAGAAACGCATTCTGATATACATCCGTACAAATAGAATGTTATAAAAGTAACATTTAAATTAGTAGTTAGGATATGATTATATTCTAAAATTATACACAACAATTACTCTACATTGACTAATTTTCAATTAATACTTTATTATGTATTCAATCATGATACTTAAAAAAGGAGGGAATAATTTAATTGCCAATAATTGGTAGTAATATCATATATGCAGTTTCATAATATACAGACATCTCTTGTTTTATATCTATCTATCTATCTATCTATCTATCTATCTATCTATCTATCTATCTATCTATCTATCTATCTATCTATCTATCTATCTACCTATCTATCTATCTGTCTATCTATCTATCTATCTATCTATCTCTATCTACCAATCTACACATTTATCTGTTTATACACTTGTCACTCCTGGGGCTCAGTGTTAGAGTGCTCACTGAGTATGTACAAAGTCCTGGGTTCCATTCCTCACTACCAGTTGCACAGAAAAATCCAGAAGTCATGCTGTTGCTCAAGCAGTTGAGTACTAGCTTTGAGCATAAAAGTTTAGGGACTGTGTCTAGACACTTACTCAAGATGCAGGACTGGCACCAAAACAAAACAATTGAATGTTCTGACTGCAAAGATATAAGAATAGGACTGCAAATACATCATTGTAGAGCAAGCTAGGAGTCTGGTGCTGAGAGCTGCAATCTAACCTGACTTAGCCAGAGGTAAACTGCTGCAACCCAGCTACACGGAACCAGATGCTTCTGGCTCAATCAGCCCTGTCATCCAAGATACTGGGGGGCTGAGATCAGACACTGGTGGTTTTAAAATCCAGCCCTGACAGGAAGTCTGCAAAACTCTGAGATTTGGCTCAAAGTGGTAGAGCTCTAGCCTTGAGCAAAAGATCTTAGGACAGTACCCCCAAACTTTCAGTGGAATCCCCGTGGCTGACTCACCGCCCGCCCTACAAAAAACCCACCCCTCTAAATCATTAGAAATTTGTGTAGTTTGGTGACACTGATTAAAGCATCCTAATTCTAATGACAGTGTGTGGGATACAGCTATGTCATGAGTCTTATATGAGGAATGGTGTACTGAGTGCATTCTTGCATCTGGTCCTTGTAAGAGCTCCACAGATTATTGTGCAGATGAGAACCTTGAGGCTCAGATATGTCCCCATGTCAGGGCCAAAATGATGTATGTACTGAACTCTAGTGAGTTTTCTCCTGCAGACAATTGTTTTGGTTTATTTTTCTCGGTCATGAACCTTAAACTCAGGGCCTAGCTACTGACTCTTCACTGTTGGGCTCATGGCTAGCACCCTACTAACGGGACCCAAGGACACCCATACAAAAGTGTTACAGTCTAGGCATCTGTGGCTGATATCTGTCATCCTGCCTACTTTGACACATTTTTTTTCCTTCTCTGTAAAAATCCTGAGTCTCAGTATGAAGTATAATCCATATGCAAATATATGCATGTGATAAGATGTAATAAATGAAATAAATGTTATATATGTAATAATACTAAATAAATAAATAATGAATAAATAAGTGTAATAAATGTCAAATGGAGTAAGCCCATGTATGTAAAAAGATCACATATATGAATATTAATTTTCCCAGTGTTGGTGCTTAAATTCATCCTGGAAACTGGTCTGAAATTCTTGTCTTCAACAACAGTGAACTTCCCTTCCTCCACAGTGTCACACAGTTACCCAGACCCTGAGTTCAAATACCAGGCCTGTCAGAAAAATGGAGCAAATTCCCAGTCACGGCCTTAATTTATTTTTTCCAGGCCCGGGGCTTGAACTCAGCTTGTGGCCTTTCTGCCTCAGATTCTATCACCCTAGGCTGGGGTGTAGCCAATGGACCCACAGCCCATTCTGAGATCCTAGGACCCAAGTTCAAATCTCCGGACTGATAAAAAAAAAAAAAAGGAGAAGGGCAGGGAAGATGGCCCAGTAGTAGAGTGCTTTCCTTGCATACATAAGGCCCTGGTCTCGATTCCTCAGCACCACATAAACAAAAAGCTGGAAGTGGTGCTATGACTCAAGTGGTAGAACACTAGTCTTGAGCTGAATAGTTGAGGAACAGTGTGCAGACCCAGATTTCTGGCCCCACAACCAACAAAAAAGAAAAAAAAGAGAAAGGGGGGGGGAAGAATAAGGATAAAACTGGGAAGTTCCAGAAGGTGGCTTTACTTTGTTTTTTTTCTTTGCATTGTGACCATCCTGGGTCTAAATGAAAGGGCCCGGAAAGAGTATGTGACCTTACACTGCTGAAGTTTGGTGGGTTATCAGGCAAGCCATAGCCAAAACCAGCAACCTAGGCCCAGGGTTCAAATTCTGGGACCGCCACCTACGAATGGCGGGAGATCCTAAGAAATGCATTCTGACATACATCCATATGAATGGAATGTTTAAAAGTAACAATTACATTAGTAGTTAGTATATGATTATATTTTAAACTTAAAAACAATAATCATAGTACATTGACTAATTTTCAATAAATATTGTATTTTCAACAATGAGAAATGAAGGAATAATTTAATTATGGATAATTGATAGTAATATAGTATGTGTAATTTAATAATATACAGATATCTTTCTTATTTTATACATATATATCTGTACATATATATTTCTACACTTGTCACTCCTGGGGCTCAGTGGTAGAGTGCTTGCCTAGTATGTATAAAGCCCTGGATTAGTTTCCACACTATCACATGCACAGAAAAAGCCGGAAGTGCTGCTGTCACTCAAGCACCAAAGAAAAGTTAGAATGTTCTAACTGCAACTATACAAGAACAGGACTTTAAATACGTCATGACAGAGCAAGCTGGGAATCTGAAGATGACGGCTGCCATCTATCCTGAGGTTAACAGCTGCAAACCAACAGCCAGGGGTTAACAGCGCAAACCAACTCCATCGAACCAGATGCTGCTTGCTCACCCTAGCTGTTCAGGGGATGAGATCTGACACTGGTGGGTTGAAAACTCAGCCCTGGCAGGAAGTCTGTGAGACTCTGAGCTTTGGCTCAAAGTGGTAGAGCTCTAGCCTTGAGGAAAAGATCTTAGGACAGTACCCACAACCCTATGAGTGCCACCCCTGAGTCTGATGACCCTCCTCCCCCACCCCGACTAACCACCCTTCTAAACTGTTAGATGTGAACTTGTGTGGTTCATGACAATTTTCTGAAGGAATGGTGATACTGATGGAAACATCCTAATTCTAATGACAGCTTGTGGGATACAGCTCTATGAAGATTCCTTCCTGGGGTGCTAGGTCCTTCATGGAGTGCTGTGTGCTGAGTCAGGGCTGCTCAGGGTGGCAGTATCAGCTCCTTAGCCTGTGCTGTGGCCCTGGCCGGTCAGTGTAGGAACCTTCTCAATAAAGTTGCTTCTTTGTTACTAACTTTGCTGCGGTGGGCTCTGTCACTCCAGAGGAATAGGTGGGTTTGCCTGACTGAGTAGGAGTCTTCCTACTACACACTGAACTTCTGTTCTGAGCTCATGGTCAGTACTCAGGCCCTGTGTTCAACCTGGAAACCTAGTCACCCAAGGCCCAACTAGGAGAGGTCAAAGGTTTCCAAACCTGATGAGCTCCACCAGCCCTACATAACAGGGAACATTGTGATTTTGCAAATGTGCTTAGATGTAGCAAGCTTCGGAAAACCTGGGGAGGCACCATTGCCAATAATGAATCATTGCATTAGGTTCAGCTCCCTAGTTGTTGTCTGCCAGAATAAATCTTGAATTAATTGTAGCCATTTGTTTCAACACTGGAACATATTCTAACAAAGACAGGATAAGTGCAGGGAACTTGGCCTGTCCCTGGAGGTGGCACAAATGAATGCTTCCTGTCAAAACAGAGCACTGGGGAGAGAGATATCTTGGGGTACAAAGAGGCCTTTTTCTACTGGTCTTCAGAGCCTGCCCACACTCATCATAACTAGTTGGCCCGGATAGAGTTGTTTGTTAGAGAGCTGTACCGGAGTGAGGCCTTTTGACTGCCTGTTCTAACAAAGAGGCAGACTTCCTCCAGCAGCATGGGGTGTGAAGAAACCCGCAGGCTACACTGGGAACAGGGAGGGGAGCCCTGGACCATGCACTGTCTTGAAAGCACCCTCTGGGCTATGAAGTCATTCTATTCAAAGCAAATTTCCTAGCTGGGTGCCTTTCTTCATAGCAACTCTGGATGTTTACCAATAGAAATACATTCACACATACACAGACACATGGAGTTACTGGCTCTTTTTTATTTATTTATTTTTTTTGGTGCAGGTCCTGAGGCTTGAACTGTGAGCTTAGACATTGTCCCTGAGCTCCTTTTGCACAAGGAAGCACATTATTGTGCCTTAAACCATGATACATCATTAAATGAAGGCATAATTTAATACCTAATAATTATTAGTAATATATTACATTTAATTTAATGATATATAGACATCTCACATTCTATAAATATATTTATATATTTAAAAATACACTGTGATATACGTATACATCTCTCTCTCACACTCTCCATGCATATATATGTATTTGCAGCAATTTATGCATCTATCTATTTATATATTGGCCACTCCTGGAGGTTAAACTTAGGTCCTGGGAACTCCCTGGCAGTGAATTTGTTTGAGGCTGCAGTGCTTACATTGATCCCTTGATGAGTTGGGCATTCAAGGCCCTGAGTTCAAATCCCAGCAGTGCCAAAGACAATAGGTGGGGTAAGAAACCAATGTTGACCTGTTCTGCTGTCTGTGAAAATATTGTTTCCTAGGTACAATATATAATACCTATGCAAATACATATATATGATGTATATTATAAATGTATATAAATATAATATTGCTAGTCCTGGGTCTAGAATTCATGCCCAAGGAAATGCTCTTGACTTTCTTTTATTCAAGGAGAGCGAGCTTCCACTTTACCCACAGCAAAATAGAGTTACCCAGGCCCTGATTTCAAATCCCAGGTATGGCAGATAAAATGTCCCAAATTCCAAGCCAGGACCTTAACTTTTGGGGGGGGGCAGGCACGGGGCTTGAACTCAGTTTGTCACAACTCTTCCTCAGCCTTGATTACCCTAGGTTGTGTTGCAGGTTTTACACCCACAGATGATCCAAGGATCCTAGCACCCAATTTCAACTCCCAGCACTGGCCAACAAACAAACAAATCAAAATGGAAGAGGAAAAACCAGAAAGTTTTACACAACAGTTTTACCTTTGTTTCTTTTGCACAGTCGACATCCTGGGTCTCACTGACTTGGCTTGAAAATTGTACATCACTTTGCATGGCTGAAGCTGGTGGGCTGTCAGTGAAGCCTGAGGTTAACCCTGACACCTGCGCCCTGAGTTCGATCCTGGGACTCCCACATACACATGGCTGAAGATACTAGGAAACTGGTTCCTATCTCTAGGAACACTAATAGAATGTTTGAAATGTGCTAATTGAATTACTAGTTAACTAGTCTTTCTAATATAAAATTGTATGCATTAAATATAGGTCATTGGTTAGTTTAATTAATATTTTATTAAATCTTCTACTGTGATTAATTAATGGAGGAATAATTTTAGACCAAATAATTAGTATCAACAGAATATATAAAAGTAAGATATAGACATCACTCTTTATATAGAGTTATACACTAGAATCTACATAAATGTCTATCTGTCTCCCTCTGCATATGTTTATAGATGCATATACATATGTAATTAAACACACACTGCATTTTACACATCTCTGCGTTTATATCTTGGCCACTCCTAGGGCCAAATTTGACCGAAAACTCCATTTGCATCAGACTGGTGTGCTAACATTGACCCATGCCCCATTCATGAAGTCGGTTTTCTAGGCCCTGAGTTCAAATCACAGAACTGCCAAAACTTAAGTAATCCTGGTGGAAGAAGCCAAATGTCCCATTTGTCTTTCTTATCAGTGAAAGTCCTGGGTCTCAGGAATGATGTATAGTACATTGGCAAATCTATGTTGTATATAATAAGATGTAAAAATGATTATGTGTGTAATCATACTCACTAAAATACATAGGAAATAAATAAAACACAAAATAAAATGAATAACCACACTAACTGCAATATGCAGTAAACATGTGTATGTAAATATGAATCCTGTATTTAAAATGAATACAAATATTATTTTTGCAAGAGCTAGGGCTTGAATTCAGTCCCAAGGAACTGGCCTGAATTTCTTGTCTACCAGCACGGTGAGCTTCCCCTTCTCCCACAGTGCTGTAGATGTACCTAGGCCCTGAGTTCAAATCCCAGGACTGGCAGAAAAAAATGGCATGAATTCCAAGCCAAGCAGCCTCATAACTTTTAAAATATTTTAATGTGTTTATTTATTTATTTATTTATTTTTTGTCAAGCATAGAGCTTGAACTCAGGGCATGGCAACTCTGCCTCAGCATCGATCACTCCAGGCTAGGGTGCAGCCACTGGAACCACAGCCAAACCTGTGTTCCCAGGGCACAAATGCTGACAGGAAAAATAAATACATAAAACAACACAGAAACAAAGAATAAAAACCTGCAACTTTCAGATGGCTGCCGGTTTTACATTTGTTTTCGTTGCAAGGTGATCTTCCTGTGTCTGAATGACATGGCTGAAAAGTGTTGGAAACCTGGCATTGCTGAAGGCTGGAGGGCTACCAGGGAAGCCATAGGCCAACACTGCAACATAGGCTCTGGGTTCAAAGCCTGGTCCTGATCCCTACAAATGGCAGGAGATCCTAATAGTCTCCTTCCTATTCATAGGAATACTGATGGAAGGTTATGAATGTCAAGGTTGAATTAGTTGTTCCTGAATGATGCTGCTATAAAATTAGAGTGATTTTAGGAAGCCGATGGATTTTCATGAATATTTTTGACACATTAAAAGAATACTATTAATTACATGGACACAATGGTTTTGGGACAGTGGTTGATTTAATTAACAATTCATTAAGGATGAAAACAATAATATAAATGACATGGAGGCATTAAAAATACCCAAATATTGGTAGGAATGTAGCCTATTTAAATGAATAATGTATAGACATCTCTGGCACTCTATAAAGATCTATATTTATTTGTGTACTACCATCTGCATGTCAATCTGTTCTTATTTTCTCAACCCTTGGGGCTCGATCTCAGGTGCTGGAAACTGCTTGTCAGCTCAATATGCCCCAGGCTGGCATACTGACACTCACCCATTCATGAATTGGGGTTTGTAGATTGTGAGTTCAGATGCCAGCACTCATAAAAATTGATTCATAGAGTAAGAAACCCTTGGTGACACAGGTTTTCCTTTGCTGTGAAAGTCCTGGATGTCAGGTGTGAAGTTCATACATAGGCAAATGTATCCTATATAATAAATGTAATAAATAGTCCATGTGTAAGAACAGTCAATAAAATAAATGGTAAATAAATGAATAAAACAAAAAAAATGAATAGCTACACTAAGCACAATATGGAGTCAATATATGTGGCTCGATCTCAGGGCCTGGGAACAACCTGGCAGCGGAATTGGCTAGAGGCTGCTGTGCTGACAGCCACACATAAATGAATTGAGCCTTCTAGGCCCTGAGTTTAGATCCCAGCACTGCCAAAAATGTAATCATGGAGTGGGAAACCGAGCATGACACATGATTTTCTTTTCTTTGAAAGTGTTCAGTGTCAGGTAGGATGTATAATTTGGATGCAAATCAATATGCTATGTAAGTAGAATGTCACAAAGTTAAAAAAAGTCATAGGTGGAAGAATTGTCACTACAATAAATGATAAACAGATTGAATTAATAATGAATCATTCTAGGATAAAACTAGATGTGGTAATTATAGGATGTGGATTAAGTTTAATTAATATTTTATTAATATTAACAGAATAAAAATTGCATAGAGACATAAATACCTAATTATTGGTAGTATCACATGATGCATAATTTAAGAATATATAGACACCTGTCTCATTCTCTAAAATATTTAATTATATGTATGGATGTATGTACATATATGATAAACAATAACAGGATATTGAGTATTAATTAATGCTTTATTAATTGTTAGCTGGGACACATCATTAAATGGAGATATAATTTAATACCTAATAATTGATAACAATATTATCTATAATGTAATAATATAGACATCTCTCTTTTGTCTATATAATATTTATATACAACAATCTATCTATTTATACCTCCTTTACTCCTGGGGCTCAGTGATTGAGTGCTCCCCTAGTAAGCATGAGCCCTGGGTTCGACTCCTCAGTGCCACTAAGCAGAAAACTTGGAAGTTCTGCTGTCTTTCAATCAATTGAGTGCTAGCCTTGAGCACAAATGGTTAGGGACAGTGTCTAAGCCCTTACTCAAGCCCCAGTATTGCCACCAAAAAAAGGTAGAATGTTCTAACTGCAATTATAGAAGGACAGGACTTCAAATACCACATCACAGAACAAGCTAGGAGTCTGGCACTGAGAGTTGCCACCTAACCTGACTTAGGCATATGTAAACAGCTGCAACCCAGCTCCACAGAAGCAGATGCTGCTGGCTTACCCCCATCATCCTGGCTGCTTGAGAGCTTTAAAACCAAGCCCTGGTAGGAAGTATGTGAGACCCTTGGAGATGTGGCTCTAAGTAGTAGAGCCTTAGCCTTGAGCAAATGTTATTAGAACAGTATCCCCATGCATTGAGTTCAAGCCCTATGGGTAGACTGCCCCCCAAAAAAACACCCCACTAAACCATTAGATGTGAACTTGTGTGATTTGTGAAATGTTCTTCAAACAATGGTGATACTGATGAAAGCAACCTAATTCTAATGACAGCTTGTGGAATAGAGCTATGTGCTGAGTCCTTCATAGGGTGCTCTGTGCTGAGTCTGGCACAGGGTGCAGTGTGCTGAGTCCTGTATTGTGTGCTGGGTGCTAAGTCTTCACAGGATGTTGTGTGCTGAGTCCTTCAAAGAGTGCCATCTGCTGTGTCCTTCACAGAGTGCATTCTTTCATATGGTCCTTGTAAGAGCTACAAAACTGAGATGATTATGCAGACAAGAATATTGAGATGCAGATATGTCCCCATAGCAGGGACAAAATTATGTATTACTGAAGAGTGGGTGAGTTGTCTACTGCAGACAATTGTTTTGTTTTGTTTTTTCTCAGTCATGAACCTTGAACTCGTGGCATAGGCACTGACACTTACCTCTTGGGCACATGGCTAGCATTCCACCATGTGGAGCCAAGGACCCCCTTGCAGTAGAGTGCCACAGTCTAGGGGTCTATAGCTGAAGTCTGTCAGCCTGCCTTCTCAGGAAGCTGAGATCTGAGGATCTGGTTTCCAAACTATGCCAGACACAAAAGGTCCCATGAGACTATTATCTTCAATTCACCACTGAGAAACCTGAAGTGGAAGCTGGATGCTTGTCACTCATGCTTGTCATCCTAGCTCCTCGGGAGGATGAGATCTGAGAATCATGGTTCAAAGCGAGCCTAGGCAAGAAAGTCCCCGAGACATTTAGCTCCAATGAACCATGAGACAACCTGAAATGGTGCTTTGCTTCAAGTGGTAGAGCACAAGACTTGAGGGACATCACCCAGACCCAGACTTCAACTCCTACAAGCAACAACAACAAAAAAGAAACAAAATAACAAACCTGAAGTAGAGGGATGGGTATGTGCCTTAGGGGTTGGGTGCTTTGCATCTATGAAACTCTGGACTTGATTTCTCAGGAACACATCACTAGAAAAAATCCTCAAGTGGCTCTGTGGCTCAAGTGGGAGAGGACTATTCTTGTACAAGGGAAATAAGGTACAGTGTTCAGGTCCTGAGTTCAAGCTCCAGGACTGGTGTATTTGTGCAAGCTTGCACACCCACACACCCACACACATACCAGAAGTAAAAGCTGTGACACAAAATGTTAAAGCATTGGGCTCCTTCACTGACCTCATGGTCAGCACCCAGGCACTGTGTTCAACCCCAAAACTTTGCCACCCAGGGATCAACTAGGAGAGGTCAAAGGTTTCAAAACCTAATGTGCTTCAGCAGTCCTAGATGACAGGAAGCATGGTGAGATCAGACATGTGATTGGATTTCTAAAGCTTCCGGAAACCTAGCAGAGGCATCATAGGCCTATCATCTCCCTCAATGAAACATTTCTTGAGGTTAAGTGCCCTAGTTGTCTGCCAGAAGGACTCCTGAATTATATTGAGCACTGTATCTGATCACCAGAATACAGTCTTACAAAGGCAAGATTAGTGCTGATAACTTGGCCTGCCAAAGGAGGTGGCACAAATGAAGGCTTCCTGTTAAAATGGAGCACTGGGGAGAGAGATAGCTTGGGGTACAAAGAGGCCTTTTTGTCCTGACCTTCAGAGCCCATCCACACTCCTCCTTACTAATTGTCCCATATGGAGTTGTTTGTTACACAGCTGTACAGGACTGAGGCCTTTTGTCTGCCTGTCCAGACCATGAGAGAGACTTCTTCCAACAGTCCTGGGAGGCAGAGAAACCCTCAGGCTGCACTGGAAACTGTGAGGGGAACCCAGGAACATGCACTGTCCTGAAAGCAGTCTCCGTGTTACGAAATCATTGTATTGAAAACCAATTTTCTAGCTTGGTGCCTTTCATCATAGCTACTCTGGAGCTTCACCTATAGGAATACATCCACACATACACAAAGACATGGAAGCAGGTCCTGGGGTTGAACTATGAGCATAGGCGTCCCTGAGTTACTTTTGCTCAAGAGTAGTGCATTAACCTGGAGCCACAGCCCCACTTCTGGGTTTTCTGTGATCTCTTAGAAATAACAGTGTCATGGACTTTCCTATGCTGGCTGGATTCAAACTCAGATTCTCTACATCTCATCCTCTGAGGAGCTGGGATTTCAGTCAGCAGCCAGTGGCACCTGCCTTTCTTTTCTTCTTCATTTTTTAATCTGGACAATCTGACTACTTAACAGCATCATTCCAGTGCTTTGAATTTATAAGTAAACTACCCAATGTTCTTTATAGGTGCTTTCTCTGAGAAGGAATTTCTCTCCTCATCTTTTCCTCTGGTCACAGGTTTGAAGCCAAAAGTGAGAAATGAGTGTCACATGATTTTGGCAGCAAATGTCCACAGGACATGCCAGTTCAGTCACTTAGCATTGAGCTGCAGTGAATTTACTGTCTCAGGATGAGAGGACCAAAAGCTGGAGCGTTCATCATACTGTCTGCATTGCTCCTTAGGCTTATAAAATTATCTATAATTATGAGTGTTTTGTGTCTCCAACTTAAGTATCTAGAACACACTAGAAGCATCATCATGTTTCCCTTTTGTTCTAGTACCTCTCAAGATTTAGACTAAGGGTTTGTGTGGAGCAGATCCTCGGCGAATCCCTGTGGAAAGTCACTTGAAGTCTCCTCAGGAGATCTCTGTTCAAAGCCAGCCCAAGCAGGAAAGTCTGCGAGACTCTTATTTCAATAAACCACCAGAATACCAGAAGTGAATCAGAGGCCCAGAGGGTAGAGCTCCAGCTTTGAGAAAGAAAGCCGAACAGGAGATACAAGCCAGACCAGGCGGGAAAGCCTGGCAGGCGCTTATGTCCAATTAACAACCATATGGTTGGAAGTGGAGCTGTGGCAGTGGTAGAGTCTCAGCCTTGAGCAAAACGGCTGAGGAACACGTAGGGCCCTGAGTTTAAGCACGGGATGGCCACCATAAAAACTCAAAAAGAGAAGGCCAAGTTTATGTATGATTGTCCTACCTACTTATGTGTGTATATTACCTCCCTGAGTGCAAACAGATTGTATGCAATGCTTCTCCTTTTATGTACAGATTTATTTTTCAGATAGGCTTGTTGCACATACTGCATCATTCTTTTTTTTTCAGGCCCGTGGCTTTTCTCTTCCAGAGTTCCAGGCCTGGTTCCTTATATGGTGCACACTTAAGATCTCAGCAGCCTTTTTTACATTTTATTATGAGGCCAAGGCAGGAGCAGTCACAAATCAGGTAGGAGAAGGGAAGATCAGGGTTTTTGAAATAACTGGTATTCAGAAAATTAAACTTGGGGGATGTAAAATGGTAGCATACTTAGGTAGAAACTACCATTAAGAAAAAGATGAGAGGACTGGGATTGTGGATTAGTGAGAGAGGGCTTGCCTAGCATGCAAGAAGCCCTGAGTTTGATCCCTCTGTAGCACATGCACAGAAAAAGCCAGAATTGGTGCTGTGGCTCAAGTAGTAGAGTGCTAGAGACAGTGCCCAGGCCTTGAGTTCAACTCAAGTACAAGTAACTTCTCATCACCAAAGGAAACCCAGGAAGCTCTTGAACATCTGCCTTTCAGAAGTGGAATTCAGATTGTCATAGACATTCCTGCCCTGGCTGGCTTCACCATGTAATCCTCAGACCTCAGCCTCCTGAGCTAGGGGATGGGCC
This sequence comes from Dipodomys merriami, assembly GCF_024711535.1. Classification (NCBI taxonomy): domain Eukaryota; kingdom Metazoa; phylum Chordata; class Mammalia; order Rodentia; family Heteromyidae; genus Dipodomys; species Dipodomys merriami. Next base: position 837,235 of record NW_027203904.1, on the reverse strand, counting down.
TTAGCTACTGGTGCTCTGCTAGGCCAGAAGTGTAATGACATTGACAATACAAGTCAACTGCTTATCACAAAGGCTTGGGGAACATATTAAGCCTTTCAACAATGGACCTTTCCGAACCCTGTAGGACACAAGGTTATAATTCTAGAGTCTGAGAGGCTGGGCATATGGATCTGCTAAACTTGAACCTTGAGCTCTAACTCCAATTCTGGTGTATATCAGCTTTCATTTTTTCAGAGAATGTTCTCCTAATTAGCAAATAGGAAAAGTACTTTGATTAACCTTCACTTTTTCCCATTGTGTGTCTCGAACTCAAGCTTGGGCACTGTCCCTGAGCTCTTCCTCTCAAGGCGAACAAGCTACCACTTGAGCCACAGTGCCACATGGGGTCTTTTGGTGGCTCATTGGTAATAAGAATCTAACAGGCTTTCCTTGCCTAGGCTGTCTTTGAACTGTGGTCTTCGGATCTCAGCCTCCTGAGAAGAACGGTCCCAGGTGTGAGCCATTGGAATCGGGCCTATTGTTTTTGCCAGTGCTGGGGCTTGAACTTAGGGCCTGGGTACTGTCTCCGTGCTTCTTTTTCTCAAGGCTAGTGCTCTACCACTTGAGCACTCCACAGCTTCTGGCTTTTTCTGAGTATGTGGCACTGAGGATTCAACCCTGGCATTCACGCATGCTGAGCGAGCTCTCTACCAGTAAGCCACATTCCCAGTCCCACCCTTACAATATTATCCCTCAACTTGCCTATCCTCAAGGAAAGACTTCTGAGTATAAATCATCTAAAAAATCCGTGTAGGAAGTTGTTAAAGATAAACAAGACACAGCTCATATTTGGGAGTGACTCCAAACATGTGAAGGCTGTGACAAATGCCTCCATTTAATTATGTATCACGTTTCAACACTTAATAAAGTATTATTGAAAAATGAGTCAATGTCCTAAATTGATGTGTATAATTTTATAATAGATGTGCAAAATGTAATAAATATTATGTGTATAATGATACTAATACAATAATAAAAATCATAGTTTGTAATAAACATACACATGTAATACGTCACATATATTACACATGTACATAAATATTATTTTCCATTATAGGGACTTAATTCAGGCCCTGGGAACTCTACCCTGAATTTCTTTTCCTCAAGGACAGTGAGCTTCCCCTTCACCTACGATGCAAAAGAGTTACCCGGATGGTGAGATCAAATCCCAGCAGTGGCAGAAATACTAGCCCCAGTTCCAAGACAGTCAGTTAATTATTTTTAATGGAAGGAGTTATTTTTATTCAATTTCATACTGAACATTTTAAAAACTGCAGTGTATAATTTGTACAGCTATTCAGACATCCTTCCCTTACCTGCAAAGTGCTTCTCTGAGCTCTAAATTGTTTCCTTTTTTGTATATTTTTTGTTGTAAAAATGTGGTATAGAGGGGTTACAGTTACATGAGCAAAGTAATGAGTACATTTACTATTGAGCATTGTTGCCTCCTCCTTTGTTTTCCCCTTGCCTTCCCTTCCCTCCCAGCTCCACAGCTATCCCCCTCCCCCCAGCTGAGGTCAGTGACTTAATTTTTTGTTTTTGTCTTGGCACAGGATTTGAACTCAAGTAGTAGAAACTCTGCACCTTCCCTCACATTGCTACAGATATACCAAGATCCTGAGTTCAAATCCCAGGCTAGGAAAGAAAACTGGCAGAAATTCCAAACCAGGGGGATTTTTTTCAATTTAGTTCAACAATTAATTAATTTTTTTATTTATTCTTTTTTATTTTGCCAACCATGGAGCTTGAAATCAGGCCATGGCAAGTCTACCTCAGCTTCGATTGCCTTAGACTAGGCTGCAGCCTCTCACCCATAGTCAATCTTGGGATCTTAGACCCTGAGAGCTTGCAGGAAGAAAAAAAAAAGTGGGACAGCACAAAAAGTGTCCAGCTGCAGAGGACTGGTGGTTTTACGTTATTTTTTTCTTTGCAGGTTGATCATACTGAGTCTGAATGACACGGCTGCAAAGTGGAACTGAACTGCCATTCCTGAAGGCTGGTGGGCCATCAGGGAAGCCATAGGCGAAACCTGCCAACATAGGCACTGGGTTAAAAATCTAAGTCCTGACACCTACCAATGGCAGGACATCACAATAGACTCATTCCTATGCATAGAAATACTGATTGAAAGAGTAGTTCGTGCATCAGTCAAATCTAAAAGTGGATGTAATAATCCTAGTATGCTGATTGATTTTAATTGATAGTTTATTAAGCATGAAAAGAATAATATTACTTCAAAGGCAGTATAATAAATACCTAAGAGTTGGTAGGAATGTAGTAGGCATCATTCAGTCAGATAGATGGCTCTGGCACTCTACCAATATGTATTAATTGTATACCACTCAGATCATGACAGCTCTGTCTCTTCTTCCATCACACTAGCCTGGGGTGCAGCCTCCAGAACCAAAGCCGATCCTGGAATCCTAAGACCTGATGTCTGACAGGAAAACAAAATGAAAATGACATTAAAACAAGCATCAAGCTGAACATGGTAGGCGGTTTCTTGGCTTTGGTTCCTTGCATGGTGACCATCCTAGGTCTGAATGACATGGATACCACGCACAGGTGACCTGTCATTGCTGAAGGCTGGCGGACTGTCAGGAAAGCTATAGGCCAACCTCACAACATAGTCCCTGAGTTCAAATCCTGGTCCTGTCACCTACCAATGGCAGGAGATCCTAAGAGACTCCTCCCTGTGCATAGAAATTCCAATGGAATGGTATGCAACTCATGATTGAATAGTTCATGCAGCGGTCTGGACTCAAATTAGATGAAATAATCCTAGGACGCTGATTGAACTCAATTAATGGTTACTTAGGCATGAAAAGAATAATATTCCTTCAATGGAGGCATAATAACTACCTAAGACTTGGTAGGAACGTAGCAGATGTCATTGAATACTATATACACAGCTCTGGCACTCTGTACTAATATGTATTTATTGGTGTAGTACCACCTGTCTATCCATGTATAGCTATTTTGTTCGATCTCAGAGCCTGCCAAAAATGTCATACTGGAGTAAGAAGCCAAGTGTGACACCTGTTTTTCTTTTCTGTGAGAGTGCGGGATGTCAGGCATGATGGAGAACAAGTCAACAAATCTAAATGCTATGTGATAGGGTGTAAACAATGTAATACAAAGTTAGGTGTCATCATAGTCAATAAAATAAATGGTAAATAAATGAATAAACCAAAAAGTAAAATGAATGACCACACCAAACATAATATAGACTGAACACCTGTCTCGAAGTTCAATCCTATCTTTAAAATACATGTAAGGACTACGTTTTCCAGGGTTGGGGCCTGAATTCAGGCCTAGGGAAGAGGCCTGACTTTCTGATCTTCAAGTACAGAGACCTTCCCCTTCCCCCAGAGTGCAACAGAGTTACCCAGACCCTGAGTTCAAATCGCAGGCCTTGCAGACAAAAAATAGCATACATTCCAAGCCAGGGAGCTTCATTAGCATTTCTCATATTTTTTAAAGTTCACTTGGCCTTTATTTGATATATTTTGATTTTATAACAAGAGAGTTTTTCAAAAAGGGGTTTAAACGTTTACATTTCAGCATAGCACATTGGTGTTTCCATTTTGACCATCTGCCATGAAAAGTGAGAATTAAAATCAGTACATCCTTCCTCCCTAGAGGGACAGTTCATGTTAATTCTATTTAGAGTTATTTCTGTAACTATAAACTCTCTGCAATTGTATCGTGTGTGTTTTCCTCAGTGCCTACCACAAAATACACTAGAGGAGTCCTCATACCACAAAAGGTTGGGTTTCTGAATAAAAACTCACTTCTGTGAGGACAGTAGGTACTTGTAAGCATTATGGGAATAAAGTGAATTTTAAAATGAGAAACTGAAACATTGGGACTGGAATGTAGCTCAGTAGTGGAGTACTTGCTTAAAGAGCATAAGACCCTGGAAGAAAACGAAGACAAGTTTCCTAAAGCTCAGAAGGTTAGAATTTTATGATCTGTATGAACAAATTTCCTTCTTTCTTTCTTTCTTTCCTTCTTTCTTTCTTTCTTTCTTTCTTTCTTTCTTTCTTTCTTTCTTTCTTTCTTTCTTTCTTTCTTTCTTTTTTTTTGATGGTGGGGCTTGAACGCTGGGCTTGGCTGCCCACCTTCAGCTCTTCACTCTTCAACTCATGGCAAGTGCTCTACAGCTTGAGCCATAGTGCCATTTCCAGTTTGTTGGAGATAAGCCACAGTGCCGTTTCCGGTTTATTAGAGGTAAGAGTCTCATGGACTTTCCTTTCCAGGCTGGCTTTGAACCGCCATCCTCAGATCTCAGCCTCCTGAGTAGCTAGGATTGTAGGAATGAGCAACCAACACCCAGCGCAGGAACAAATTTATCAAAGATTGATTCTGAGGAATGAAACTTGAACAAATTTATCAAAGATTGATTCTGAGGAATGAAACTTGGAATACACTTTTAATATAAATAATTTATAATGTCATCCTTAAGGCACTAATTCAGAAGTATTTATTCATTGGCTAGTTTCTTAGTTTATTTAAATATATATATATATATTTAATATATCTACATGTATATTATTAAAACATAGCTTTGAAGTGTACATAAAAGCATGTGTGCTCATGTAAAGTTATACAACTGCTTGATTTTTTTATTTTCAGTTTGTTGGTGCCATAAATTAGGTGGGATGTGTGTACTGTTGTTTTGTTCTCTGTTTTTGGAGGATTTCTCTCTGCTTTCTTCCCCTACTCCCCTCTCTCTGCACTTGAATGCAGCTTGCTCTTTCTTGGCTTGATTGTTCATAGCTGATTTTCTACCACTTCAGCCATACCTGTAGCCTGGCTTTTTGCCAGTTAATTGGAGATGTCGTCTCTCAGGCTTTTCTGCCTAGATTGGCTTTGAAACTTCATCTTCCAGTTCTCACCTCTTGAGTAGCTGGGATTACAGATGTGAGCCACTGGGTTGCTTAGGGATGAATTCGACTTTGGTGGGTGTATTCTTTCTGTTTTTCTAAGCATGGGATCATCTACTATAGAATTTCTGTGAATGTCCTGGGTCTGAAGTAAGATATATAATACATATGCTAATCTGTATAGTTCTCCTAAGATGTAATCCATTTAATACAAGTTATAAGTGTAATAATAGTTAATATAAATAATGAATGAATGAATAGTGCAAAAAATAAAATAAATAAACAGTAAAATAATATGCGGTAAACATAAGTATGTAGATATTACTCATTATTTCAAATGTGGATGAATATTACTTTAACAGGGCTGGGGATTGAATTCAGGCCTAGGGAACAGGCCTGAATTGCTTGTCTTCAAAGACGGTGAGTTTCCCCATCCTCCATATTGCATTAGAGTTACCCAGACTCTGAGTTCAAATCCCAGGCCTGACAGGAAAAAAAAAAAAGGCACGAATGTCAAGCTGGTGAGCTTCATTAGTATTTTTACAATTTTTTTTTCGTGGGGCTTGAGCTCTGGCCTTGGGCTCTGTCCTTGCGCTCTTCAGCTGAAGGCGAGTGCAGTACCGCTTGAGCCACAGCACCACTTCTGGTTTTCCAATACTTTATTGGAGATAAAAATCTCATGGGCTTTACAGCCTGGGTTGCATTGAACCACAATCCTCAGCCTCTTGAGTAGCTAGGATTACAGGTGTGAACCACCAGCGCCCGGCTATTTTTAATATTTTAATATTTTTTGATTGATTGATTGCCAATCACTGTACTTGAACTGAGGTTGTGGCAACACTGCCTGAGATTCCATCACCCTAGGCTGGGATGGTGCAGCCTCTGGACCCACAGCCGATCAGGGGATGGTACGCCTCGGGGACTGACAAGAAAACAAATTGAAAACAGCACCGAAAAAAACGCCATCTGTGGATGGTCGGCGGTTTCTTGGTTTTCCTTCCTTGCATGGTGACCAATCCGGGTCCAAATGACACGGCTGCAACCTGTAGGTCACTTGGCACTGCTGAATGCTTTCAGGTTGTCAGTGAAGCCATACGCCAACCTGAACACCTAGGTCCTTAGTTTGAATCCCGTTCATGCCACTTACAAAGGGCTGGGGAGCCTAAGAAACTATTGCCTATCCATAGGAGCACCAGAAGAATGTGAACAGTGTCACGGTTGGATGAGTAGTTCATCAATCAGTCTAGGAGAAAATTACACCCAATAATCACAGGACACAGACTGATTTTAATTCATAGTTTATTATGCACTAAAAGAATACTATTGATTAAATGGAGTCCTCACTAAAGACCTGAGAATCTGTAGGAGCGTAGTATGTGTCATTGAACACTAAATAGACATTTCTGGCAGTATGTAAATGTCTAAATTTATATTTATTTGTATACCATCATCTGCATAGAACATTTTTGCTAATTTGGCCAAATCTGAAACTTGTTCCCAGGTCTTGGGATCCACTTGGCACCTACATGGGCTAGATGCTGCCGTGCTGACACTCACCCCTTCATGAATTGGGCCTACTAGTCCCTCAGTCAAGGTCCCATCATTTCCAAATCTTCTTCCTGGAGTAAGATTCCATGTGTGACAACTGTTTTCCTTTTCTGTGCAAGTGTTGAGTGTCAGGTATGATGTACATATTATCTCTGCAAAGCTATATGCTATGGAATAGATTGGAACAAATGTAATAAATGTTATAGGTGTACTCACAGTCCATAAAATAAATGCTAAATCAATCAATGAATCAATAATAATAAAATATAATGAATCACTCCAACAAACATGATTTAAAATGAATATAGAGATATAACTCCAATATTTTAAATGTCTATAAATGTTATGTTTTTCAGTACTGGTACTTGAATTCAGGCCTAGGGAAGAGTTGAGAAGTTCAAGCATGATTTGCATAGGAAATGATCTTAATTAAGACTGCATGAAGTGTGACAATAATAATTACATTTAGGAAATCGAGGCAGTGGGAAAGATCCAAGAATCGGTAGTCACATGGAAGATAGGATTCCAACACAGCTCACCACATCTCCAACTCTCTACAAACAGGCCTTTATTAGCATATTAATTTTAGCTTAAGAATGGGTGAATATGGTTCTCCACCCCCACCACAGGGCTAGATCTCAGGTCCTGGGTATGGTCTAGCTCCTTAGTGGCTCACAAGCTGGTGTGCTCATGTGGACCCATTTGGCAGTTGGTTCTGCTAGGCCCTGAGTTCAAGTTCCAGCACTGCCAAAAGGTTCATCCTGATGTGAGATGCCAAACCTTGTAGATGTTTTCCTATCCTGTGCAAGTCCTGGGTCATAGCTAGGATCTAGAAAGCATAGGCAGCTCTATACCCATGGGAAAAGGTTGTCATCCATGTGAGTACAGTTATATATGTCATCCTATACTCAGTAAAATACACAATACATAGATGAATTAGACACAAAATAAAAAGATTAACTACACTGAAAACAAGGTGCATACCACACCCGTATGTAGAGATCCTAGGTTTAAAGGAGGTGGGCTTGTCCAGTGCTGGGGCTTCAAGTCAGGCCCAGTACCAGGACTAACCTTTTAGTCTTCAAGGACGGTGAGCTTCACCTTCCCCCACAGTGCAACAGAGTTACCCAAACCTGAGTTAAAATCCCAGCTCTCACTGTAAAATGGCACAAATTCTGAGCTAGGTTTCTTCCTTCATAGTTTTTTCTTTTTTCTTTTTTCTTTTACCAGATCTGGGGCTTGAACTCAAGTCGTGGCAACTCTGCCTTAGCTCTGATCATCCTAGGCTGCAGCCTCTGGACCCACATCAAGTCCTAGAACCCTTGGACTCTGGGGTTTGCTGGGGAAAAAAAAACCTTCGAGGGGAAAAAAAGCAGAGGAAATTCTACCTGGCTCTTTTATGTTTATTTTCCTTTGCATGGTGACCATTCTGGGTCCAAACATGGCTGCCTGCAGAGTGAAGTTGACCTGGCATGGCTGAAGGCCTGCTGATTTTTGGGGGAGCCACAGGCTTACCAGACAGTGAAGGCCCTGAGGACGAATCCCAGTCAGCCCTGTGACGATGAGGGAATGGCTAGAGATCCTAGGACACTTGTTTCCAGACCTTGGAAGAGTCGTGGAATGCAATCAATCTCATCCTTGAATGAGTAGTTCTTGCTTGATATGAGTAGAAAATCATAGGCAAGACTCATGGGGTATCGATTATTTTTAATGAAGAGTTGATGAAACATGACCATAATCATCACAGTCATGAAATGGAGGCATAGGGGCAGATCCAAGAATCGTTAGTCACAAGGTAGTTTGGATTCCATCACTGGTCGCCATCACTGCGGGGCTCAATCTCAGGTCCTGGGAATGGCCTAGCTTCTTAGTGGCTCACATGCTGGTGTGCTTACCTGTTGGGTCTTGGTCCATCCCACAAAAGACGGACGGAGTCCGAGGAAAGGTAAGTGTGGCGCTCACCGGTTCCCTAGCCTCCCTCAGCCCAGGAGACAATCAGACACAGCAGGGAGCCAAATCCAGCAGGTAGAAAAACTCGTTTATTAACAGAGAGCAGCCCCTTTTAAAGACAAAAAGGGTGGGTGGTATGGTAAGGGAGGAAGAGGAACCAATCACTGTCAAGGTCACACCCTATCATTCACCTGAGCCTTCATGGGCTGGTTAGGCACTGATCGGCAGGTCAATTGGGGTCTGCCCACTCTACTCTCTCCCAGAGCCATCTTGGCTGGCCATGTGCTCTACAGTAAATTAGGCTCTGCCCACTCAACCCCCTCCCAGCGCCATCTTTGCTGCCCATGTGTTCCACAGATTCCCCCCCCTTTTTTTTTTTTAATGGCTGACCCACCTAGCACAGTAATAAACATCAGTCCCACCACAGTTAGAAATGTCCAAAGCAGTTCAATTAATACCTGGGCACCTGGTGTCGTTTAAGTAAGCCAGTTCCTTGTACATGTCTTTAAGCTAGCACAGGAGTCCAGATGACCTTTGAGCTTTACTGTCAGCTCCCAATTGCTCCCAACATCATCTCCCCCTGTCTTTGCTTAAAGAAGTGAACCCGCCTGTCTTAGGTTGGGTGGATCGCCTTGTCTGCCTTGCCCATCATTGGGAACTTCTTCAGAGCGAAGCTGAAGGCCCTGTCTTAGGTTGGTCAGACTGACACCCCCTCTTACCCGTCTCTGGCTGCGATTCCTCTGGGGGGGGGAATTCATTCATTTGGAGCTTGTTAACTGGCTGGCTAAGCTCATAAGAGTTTTGCAGTGCACGTATGCCACGCCGACCCCAGTAGAGTCTGCTTAGCATGGGAAACCATCTATCAGACCATGATAGGGGCCTCGAGACCTATCTCTGAGTTTTGGGACTTCACCGAAGTCTACCTCAGAGAATGGGGCTTTACAGAAACCTATCTCCAAGTTTTGGGACTTCACCGAAGTCTACCTCGGAGAATAGGGCTTCTAAGAGGCCTACTCCTGGGAAAAGGCTGGAAAACCCCCTGGGAAAAGATGTGTTTCTGTCTTTCTTCTCCTCATAAGAGTGCCTATCAATCTTTTACTGTTTCTGCTGTTCATTGTACTTACTCATTGTCAACGTTCCCTTATTCAAAGCTCTTTCTTAAGAGTGTTGACGACTCCAATATCTGATGAGTGTCTTAAAAATATGACTAACTCACCAGAGTTAAGTGCTACCCTGAAACCCCTCTTATGGAGGCTAGTAGACAAGTTATAAGCAAATATAAAAGTATTGGGGGTTTCACAAAGTCACTCCAGCAGAAGGAATTGTAAGAAATTTACAAGAAGCTGTAGGCGCGGCTAGAACAGAAGGAATGTATGGCAGTTGCTGAGATAACTACTTAGGAGAACGAACTTCCTGGTACTCTCATTTACTAAGAGACTTGCTAGATCTAGGCCTCCGTAACCTTATAATTAAGGCCTCTATAGAAATAAGGTAATGGTGAGATGGTGACAAACGTCGAAACCCATTATATTTCTTAGAGATAAGCCAGAAACAAGTGACTTTCAGGCGACCAGCTGGTGACCACCTAAGAATGAAGCCCTGCAGCAAGATTGTGTAAACTTTTGCCCTTTCAGGCGACCAGCTGGTGACCATCCAAGAACGAAGCCTTGCAGCAAGATTGTGTAACCTTTTGCCCCTTTTTCTTATGAAGACTTCTGTTATAAAAGTTTGTTATCCTCTGCATTAAATTGCACTCAGCACTCAGCACTCAGCATCCACTCCTAATGTGTGTGAGTTGTCTGTTTGCCATCTCCCCATCCTATTCCAGGTTCCTCCCCTAGGTATCCTCCGTCGTCCCGACAGAACCCGGTCCGCGGCACACGTATAATGCAAGGAAGGCATAGAAAAACCATCAGCAAAAGCATTCCCAGGCCAGGAAATGTCACTACTAGTCCTTTAACCTTAGTGAAGGATGGGATAGCAGTCTTTGCCACTTCAGAGTCCAGAGGTGGGGATTGTTCTAATCCAGCTATTTGCCTGTGGGGTTGGACAAAATCTAAGCTGGAAGCATAACAAAAGGTGGTTGTTTAACAATTAAGTATGGATTCAATGCTGCTATACAAGCAATTAGTAAAAGAACAATTAAAGCAGGTAACATTAAAATAATTAACTCCTACAAAAATATTAAGCAGTCCATAGGGTAGTGATCAAAATGAAGGTCAGGCCACCAGGTCGAAAGGACAGCTTCTCTTGTGGTGCTCCTGATGATTTCTGCATTGCCAGCATTGACCACTGCCCAGGTCACTTGTCGAGGTTGAGGCAGATTCCATACGGCCGTTCACAGGAGCAGGAGAGTCAGGACAGCCAACAGCTGGAGTGTCAGGACAGCTGGAGTATCGCCATCTGCTGGTTGCCCTTGGGGATGGTTAATAATTGTCTTTTTGGCTTTTATCTTTAAAACATAAGCCTCGGCCATGGCCATTTTTTTTTCCTTGTTGGTTAGCTTATTCTTGGGCATCCTCCTGTATAGAGGAAATGGGTAAAAACTTAGGTTCCTGGCAGGGATCCAAATGGGAGTGTACTCCCCTATGGGAAAAACGCATCCAAATCCCCTGCTCATAGTAACTAGGGGGTCAGGTCCTCTCCATTGTTGTGTCAGGGGGTCCTTCCACCTGACTTTCACTTGGGGCTTAGGGTTTAGTTGTCCCCAGTGCTTTTGAAATCTAGATTCAGTTGCCCCTTTTGACAAATTTAAAAACAAAGCTATCTGTAACTGTATATGGGGGCTAACTCCCCCTTTTTTGTTTTAATAATTGCTCTTTAAGACATTGATGATTTCTTTTTATAATTGCTTGGCCTTGGGGATTATAGGTAATTCCTGTAGTATGATTAATATGCCATTTGTCAAAAAAACTCTGACATTGCTTTGCTAACAAAAGAGGGTCTATTATCGGTTTTAACTTGTGCTGGTAGACCCAAGGTGGCAAAGCATTGAAGAAAATGTGCTTGTGAATGTTTAGTTCTTTCTCCTGTATGTGCTGTGGCCCAGCATTCTCCTGAGTAGGTATCTATAGAGACAAAGATATATTTAAACTTATCAAAGGCCAGGAAATGAGTGACATCCGTTTGCCAGAGGACGTTAGGTTTAAGGCCTCTGGGATTTACCCCGGGGGTTGTAACGGGGTACTTTTAAGAAAGGCTGGCATGTTTTACAGGTATGTACTATCCTTTTAAGGTCCTTTACAGTAATCTGAGGAAATCTATGCTGAAGACCTCTCCAATTAATATGGGTTAAATCATGCAAACAGGTAGCCTCTTGTAATGTTAATGCTTGTGGGCCAGTAGCCAACTGGTCTGCCCACTTATTGCGTAGGGGAAAAAACCCAGGAAGTTTTGAATGCCCTCTCAAATGTTGAATATGAATAGGGGCTCCCCGCCCTTCTAATAGGCCCTTAAGGGTAACCATAAGGGGGGAAATAGGGTTTTCATCCAGCTTAATATGTGCCTGGGGAATATGAGGGAGCAAGTTAATCATATATAGGCTATCAGAATACAAATTAAAGGGTTTTTGAATGTCCTGAAGAGCCATAATTATGGCCAGCATTTCTTTATATAGTGCTGACCCTTGACAAGGTTGAAATCTTTGTTGGCTCGGGGTCTTTTGTTGTTCCTCAAAGGCTGCATATGCAGAGCCTGCTTTACCTCTGTCAGTAAAACCATGAAGGGTGCCAGGAATAGGCGTAGGAGAAAATAGAGATGGTATTTTGAGGGGAAGCCGCCATAACATGACAGTCCATTTGGATGGCCCATAATGGCAGTCAATTTGGCCTAGAAACCCGTCCAAGGAGAGAGCAAGATGAGCATTGGCTCGAGTGAGCCACTCAACGCCTGCCATCCGAAAAGGAAAAACAATGGAGTGAGGGTCGAGGCCATAATGCCTTTGGGCTTGCGTCCTTCCCTTCACAATAGCATCTGCAAGTTGGTCTGCTTGAGAATATACCCGAGGCGTGCCCCCAGGGGAGTGTGAACCCACTCTAATGGCTCCCCACTTTGAGTTAAAACTGCAGATATTAATGTGACCCCTGCAAACAACCAAAGGGAAATGGGCTCACTAATAGAATACCTCTTTAGAGAAACTTTATCCAGGGCTTTTTGGAACTGCAAAAATATTGCCCTATGGCTGTCTGTAATTGTAATAACTTCTTGTGGCGTCCTGTCTTTTAGCAGGGCAAATAAGGGCACAAGACTATCTTTAGGGACAGAAACCCATGGCAACAGCCAATTTATTTCCCCTAAAAGACTCTGAAGTTGGGTTAAGGTTAGAGTGGCCGGAATATCCAGCAAAGGCTTAAGGGGGCTGGCCTGAGTCAAGGTAAAGTGGGTCCCGAGCACCTTAAAAGGAGCTACCTTTTGAATTTTATTAAGGGCTATGGTAAAACCCCCCTTTTTTAATATGTCCAGAACCTGGGCCAGAAGGCCTTCCAGGCAGCTTGGGTCTCGGTGTCCCAGAATTATATCATCCATGTAGGCATAGACAAAGGAGTTATCTGAACCCAGCACAGGCTCTAAAAGTGTGGCCGAGTATTGTTGGCAGAAGGCCGGGCTATTGGCCATACCCTGTGGCAGCACTGTCCATTCAAACCTCCGATCAGGCTGGGAAAAATTAAGAGAAGGTATAGAGAAAGCAAACTTCTTGCAGTCATCTGGATGCAGAGGGATAGAGAAAAAACAATCTTTAATATCAATCACAACCAAGGTATATTCTGAAGGTATAGCAGGAGTCCAGGGCATGCCTTTTAGGGGCTTTCCTACTAGCTCCATCCTTTCATTTACCTTTCGTAGATCTAGGAGCATCCTCCAAGCCCCGGAGGCTTTTTGAATAACAAATACGGGTGTGTTCCAAGGACTTATAGAAGGGCGATATGCCTGAGGCTTATCTGTTCCTCCACCAGAAGGTGGAGGGCTTCAAGTTTAGGTTTGGTCAATGGCCACTGGGCCACCCAGATTGGGCTTCCTGGCTTCCACCTAATGGGAGGTACTTGGGGGGCAGTGGCCTTTAGGATTGGGGGTGCACCTGAGAGGGTCCCCTATGTTCTTCCTGTTTAAGCCTTTGTGCTTTTTCTCCATCCAGGATATCATCATATGATGCTCGATGGTCTGTAGTGACCACGACATCCATTTGTCTTAGTATGTCTTGCCCTAGTAAATTGACAGTGAGGTTCTTTGCCACTAAAGGGTGTATCTTTCCCTGTTCTCCATCTGGGCTAGTCCATGTCAAAAGGGCAACCGTTTCTTTGGTCTCAGAGTTGCCCCCTACCCCCAATATCGGAGCCCCAGGTGCAAGCTTCCAGTCCAAGGGCACTACCTCCTCCCTGAGTATGGTTCAGTCTGCCCCAGTGTCAATTAAGCAGTGAAACCTCTTTCCGCCTATGAGAATACTCATTTTAGGGCGGAGTCCGTCCTCCAGGGGATAGTACAATGGGCCTGGGTCACCCCGCCATGAGGCTGCCTGGGCCTCACAGCAGAGGGGGTTCCTCCTTGAGTTAAAGGGGCTAGAGGATGCCCCTCCCCAAGTTTAAAGACTTCCCCTCTAAATCAAACTTGTATCCCTCCATGCCCCTGGGGCAGGGTGTAGGGGGTGGTTTGCTCTCAGGCCGGTTGGCGGGGGATTGTTGTAAACAGTCCCTCTTAAAGTGCCCCTCCTGCCTGCATTTAAAACAAGTCCCTCTTCCCGATAGTCTTGGGGTTCCTTGGCCCTGGGCTGCCAGCCCCTGAGTAATAGCCTCAGTCATTGCAAATGCCTGAGCCTGTAAAGCTAAAGCTAGTGATTGGGACTGGTGCTGTTGCATTCCCACATCCTGCGAGGCCACCACCCATCTGCTCAGGGAACTTTCTCTCAATCCCGAGCAGGCCATGAGGTGGTCTGCATTCATCCCTTCCCAGACCAGCAGCTTTACAAACTGATCTCGGAGGTTCCCTGCTGGCAGCTTGCGGTGAACACTCTGTTGGACTCGGTCTATGAAATCAGGTAGAGACTCACCCGGTTTTTGTCTCACTCCTGCTATGGGGGACTCAGTAGGCCCATCATCTAGTTTGTACCACGCAGCAAGTCCTGCCTGCCTCACCTGGTCACGGTACGGGCCAGGTATTGCAGCCTGTTCCACGCCGGTGGAGTAGGCTTCTCCCGTCCCTGCTAACATGGTATAAGTAATAGGTATTGCAGGTTGAGCCTGCCGGTTACTCTCTGCTCTCACTCTGCATTCCTCCTTAAAGAAAGCACACCATTTAATAAACTGAGAACTAGTAAGAACGGCTTTGGCCACATCCATCCAGTCCTTAGGGACACAAGGGTGATAGGCAATGTCTTGGAATAGGGTCTGGGCCCAGGGAGAGTTTGGGCTATCCTCCGCCACCACCTTGCGGAGCTCTTTAAGATCCTTAGCTTCCCATGGATACCATTCCAAGGGCCTGTTAGCTCCTGGTGCCAGATTGACTGGATACGCTTGGGGAAGCGAATCCTGTGGCCGAGAGTCTGGGCTCTTGGGTGGCCCTTCCTTTCCAGGGCTCTTTGGTGGCCCTTCCTTTCCAGAGGAGGTCTCCGAGGAGGTTACTTCCCCGGCCCTCGGCCCCTCCATAGAAGGCTGGTAGGGGTCTGGGTCTTGCAAGTCCCTCTCACAGGTCTGTAGGGCACCATACCTCCCCTCCAATCAGGAGAATAGGGAGGGGGCCTAGGACCGTCAGTATCAGCTGGGTCAGAGGGGGTAATTTTTACCCTCGTTTTGACTTCTACTGTGCACGTCTCAGTGCGTTCTGGATTGGATTTGACCCTTTCCTTTTCCTTCTCACTTCCCAAGTCCTTCTGTACCCCTTCTAGGCCTAATGTTGCCTCTTCCTTCTCCTTCTGTGATATAGCATTACCCATATTTAGGGTTTCACTTACCCCAAGAGACCGCTTAGCCTCGGCTGGTATCTTTTCCTTTCGTGCCCCACGTTGGGCGCCAGATGTTGGGTCTTCGTCCGTCCCACACAAGACAGACGGGGTCCGAGGAAAGGTAAGTGCAGCGCTCGCCCGTTCCCTAGCCTCCCTCAGCCCAGGAGATAATCAGACACAGCAGGGAGCCAAATCCAGCAGGTAGAAAAACTCGTTTATTAACAGTGAGCAGCCCCTTTTAAAGACAAAAAGGGTGGGTGGTATGGTAAGGGAGGAAGAGGAACCAATCACTGTCAAGGTCACACCCTATCATTCACCTGAGCCTTCATGGGCTGGTTAGGCACTGATCGGCAGGTCAATTGGGGTCTGCCCACTCTACTCTCTCCCAGAGCCATCTTGGCTGGCCATGTGCTCTACAGTAAATTAGGTTCTGTCCACTCAACCCCCTCCCAGCGCCATCTTTGCTGCCCATGTGCTCCACACTTACCTGGACCCTATTGGGCCTGCCAGTCCCCGAGGTCAGATCCTAGCACTGCCAAAAGATGAATCCTGATGTGAGAAGCCAATCGTTGCATCTGTTTTTCTGTCCTGTGAAAGTACTGGGTCTCAGCTAGGATGCAGTATGCTATATACGCAACTCTATATTCATGGGAATCAGTTGCCATCCATGTCAGCACAGTTATAGCTGTCATCATATGTAATAAAATACAAAATGGGCATCCATGACTAAGACACACAATAAAAATAATAACTACACTGAATGCATGATGCATTCCACATCTCTATGTAAAGAGAAATCTTATGTGTAAAGCAGGTGAGCATAGGATTTTTGACAGTGCTGGGGCTTTAGTTCAGGCCCTAGGACTAGGCCTGACCTTGTAGTCTTCAAGGATGGTGAGCTTCACCTTGCCCCACAGTGCAACAATGTTACCCAGACTTGAGTTAGAATCTCAGAGGTGGCAGAAAAATGGTGAGAATTCTGAGCCAGGGTGTGTTGTTTTTATTATTATTATTATTATTATTATTGCCAAGCATGGGATTTGAACTCAGTTCATGACAACTCTGCCTCAGCTTCGATCACCTTAGGCTGGCGGGCTCCCATGGACCTGAGATCCTAGGCTCTGAAGTTTGCAGGAACAAATGACAGAAAAATGACAGAAAAAATGTCACAGGATAGATTTTTTTATATTTATATTTTATATTTTCTTCTTTGCACGGTGACCATCCTGGGTCTGAATTACACGGCTGCAAAGGCTACTTCACCTTGCATTGGTGAAGGCTAATGTGCTATCAGGGAAGAAATAGGCCCATGTGGCAACATAGGCCCTGAGCTTGAATCTTGGTCCTGACACCTACCAATGGGGGGAGATTCCAAGATATTTGTGCCTATGCATGGGAATAACAATGAAATGTTAGCAAACTCATGATTGAATGAGAAGTTTCTGCATGTATTGGTCTAGTCCAAAATTATAATGATCCTTGGACAATGATTCATCTTAATGAATGGTTTATTAAGCATGAAAAGAATACTGTTCCTTCAATGGTGGCATAGTAAATACCTAAGAGGTAGTAGGAATGTAGTTGATGTCATTGAATCCTAGGTAGATGTCTCTGGCACTCTGTACAAATATATATTTATTGGTGTTCTACCACCTGTCTACCCATGTATGGCTATTTTGATCACCCCTGTAGCTCAATCTCAGGGTCTGGAAATTCCCTGGCAGCTTCATTGGCTAGAGGTTGCCGTGTTGACACACCCATTCAGGGTCTGAATTGGGTCTGCCAGTACCTGAGTTCAGATCCCAGCACTGCAAACAATTGGATCATGGAGTATGAAGCTGAGTGTGATACCTGTTTTCCTTTTCTCTGAGAGTCCTGGGTGTCAGACATGATGGAGAACACATCGACAAATCTAGATATTATGTGATGGGTTGTCATCAATATCATAAATGTAATATGTATCATCACAGTCAATAAAAAATCTCATATCTAAAATATACTTGGAATTCAAAAAATTAAATCCCCCAACAACAAAGCCTCAAAGAAATAACTGCCCAATAAATAAGTGGGCTAAAGACTTGAAGATAAATTTCTCTGAAGAGGAAAGAAGCATGGCCAATAGACACATGAAAAAATGCTCAACCTCCATAGCCATAAAAGAAATGCAAATCAAAACAACATTGAGATACCACCTCACCCCAGTTAGAATGGCTATAATCAAGAACTCTAATAACAAAAGATGCTGGAGAGGATGTGGACAGAAGGGAACCTTACTACATTGTTGATGGGAGTGTAAACTTGTTCAACCACTTTGGAAAGTAGTATGGAGGTTCCTCAAAAGACTCCACATAGAACTCCCCTATGACCCAGCAATCCCACTTTTGGGCATTTACCCAAATGTTTACAAACAAGACCACACTAAAGCTACCAGCACGACTATGTTTATTGCAGCACTATTTACTATAGCTAAGATATGGAACCAACCCAGATGCCCTTCAGTAGATGAATGGATCAAGAAAATGTGGTATATATACACAATAGAATTCTATGCCTCCATCAGAAAGAATGACATTGCCCCATTTATTAGGAAATGGAAAGACTTGGAAAAAATTATATTAAGTGAAGTAAGCCAGGTCCAAAGAAATATAGGTCCCATTGTTGCCCTTATTTTTAATATCTAGTGTATGTCTGAATCAAGCAGAAAAGTTCAGATAAGGTGGTGATAGGGAAATGAACCCATTGTTTCCCTTATTTGTAATATCTAGTGTATGTCTGAGTCAAGCAGAAAAGGACAGATAAGGTGGTGATAGGGAAATGAACCCTAAGATATGTACTCAAATGTGTTTTTTTTTCTTTCTTGAGATTGTTTCTAACACATTTATAAGATTATTTCTTTGTTGCTTTGTATGTCCCTTCCCCACAGTATAAATCCTGCTTTCACTGTATTTGATGTAGGTATAATTTGTGGAGGGGAAGGGGAAAAACAAATCGTTTAAATAGGGATACAAGAGGACCCATTGCAAAACTGAGATGTACAAGTCATTATGTCGAAAATGAACTTTAAAACTTTGGTGCAGCAGAGGTGGGGGGGAGGGGGGAAGCGGGGAGGATTGTGGGGGGGGCTGGGAGGAGGATGGGAAGGGATGGGAAGGGGAAACAAAGGAGGAGGCTACAATGCTTGATAAGAAATGTACTCATTATCTTGCCCATGTAATTGTAACCCCTCTGTACAGTATTTGCAAAATAAAAAAATGGAAAATAAATGAATAAAACAAAAATGCAGTAAATAACCACAACAAACAGGATATGGACTGACCATTTATACATAAGTACAAATCCTACCTTTATAATGTATATAAATAGAATGTTTCCTGGGTGGGTACTTGAATTCAAGCCTAGGGACCAGGCCTTACTTTCTTGTCTTCAAGCATGGTGAGCTTCCCCTTCATCCTCAGTGCTTCAGAGTTACCCAGGCCTTAAGTTCAAATTCAAAGGTAGGAGAAACGGCGTGAATTCCAAGCCAGGGAGCTATATATATATATATTGCTTTTTTTGCCAAACACGGTCTTGAACTCAGGTCATGGCAACCGTGCCTCAGCTTTCATCACCATAGTCTGGGGTGCTGCCGCTGGAAACACAGCCTATCCTGAGATCCTAGAACTTCAGGCCTTGTGCGGGGGTTGGGGGGGTGGGGGTGAGGAATGCACAGAAAAAAAGTGGCGGGATAGCATTTTTACATTTTCTTCCTTTCCACCATGGTCATCTGGGTCTGAATGATCCGGCTCCAAAGGATACTTCACCTTGCATTGCTGAAGGCTTGCCGGCTACTGGGGAAGCCATAATCCTGAACAATGATTAGCCAGGCCTCTTTCCTGGCGACCAATGGGCCATTAGATGTCCCTTGAGTTTGGGCCAACTCCCTGCAGCCTCTGCCTTACCTTACCTCCAGTTTAACCTTCCCGTTGCCCTACAGATGGAGGCCTGAGAGAAAGCCACTTGACCTCCTATTTCTGGTGGCTGCCAAGGCTTTTGAGAGTCAGTATGTCACATAGAGAGTCATCATCCGCCACATTCTCAGATCTCAGCTTCCTGAGTAGCTAGGATAACAAGCATGAGCCACCAGTGCCCAGTATGTGATGCCTTTTGAAGGCATTTTGGCGAGTCTGTAAAGGAGCCCCAAAGGGCCTGGATAGACCATGACCCAATCAAGGAGCTGGGAGGGGGGAAGGTTGACCTTCTAGCCATTCTGTTCCCCCAAAATTGAAGATGCCAGGTGATGTTGTATGCACCAAACACCTAGGCCAGCAGCCACCAGGCTTAGTGGGGGAAAAGTAGAGAATACCCAAAGACTGTAGTGTTGAAATCTCTGATTTTGCATGCATGTGGTGTGTGTGTGTGTGTGTGTGTGTGTGTGAGAGAGAGAGAGAGAGAGAGAGAGAGAGAGAGAGACAGACAGACAGACAGACAGAGAGAGAGACAGAGACAGAGAGAGAGAGAGAGAGAGAGGCAGAGAGAGAGAGAGAGAGAGAGAGAGAGAGAGAGAGAGAGAGAGAAAGAGAGAACTCAGGGCCTAGGCTCTATCCCTCTATCCCTGAGTTTTCTTGCTCAAGGCTAGTGCTGTGCCACTTGAGCCACAGCCCCACTTGCTTTTTGATGGTTTATTGTAGGTAAGAGTCTCAAGGACTTTCCTCTCCAGGGTGGCTTTGAATCATAATGGGGGCCCCAGGGAAGCAAGAGTAAACATAACTCACAAGTACTATCCCTATGGTGGGCTACTCTTGCCCCCTGGTGGCCACACGCGGAACATGCGGCCTGGTGCCATTATCCCCTAGAGTTCAATTTGGGGCAGTGACCAGGGCCAAGCTGACTTTTGCTCACCCTGATTGCTGATGCCAGAGCAGGTCTGTTCAACCCTAGGCCAAGAGAGCTCCAGGAAGCCCAGCTTTCCAGGTTCACAAGGAAGGAAGAGGTCAGCTCCAGGCTGAGCTAAGAGCCTTTTCTCACGGATACCCCAACTTGGCCTTACTTATCACCATAAGACCTATAACTCCAAATAAACAAAATTGGAGCTATGCCTTCAAGTGGTAGAGCTCTAGCATTGAACCAAAGAGCTCAGAGACAGAGCACTCAAGCTTTGAGTTCAAGACCCCCAGCTGACCTTACCCCATAAAACATAGGCTGTCTAAATGTGAACTAGTAGGATTTGTGCAGTGTTTCTGAAGAATGGTGATACTGAAGAAAGCACCCTAATTCTGATGACAGCTGAACTTGTGACATACAGCTATGTGCTGAGTCCTTCACAGGGCGCTATTTGCTGGGTCCTTCCCACATGGGTGTTTTGTGCTGAGTCCTCAAGGTGCTGTTTGGTGAGTCATCCCAAAGGGTGTTATGTGCTGAGTCCCTGAGAAGAGTGGGCCTTCTAGGGTTTTTCAAAGGGTGCTGTGTGATGAATCCATTACACAACGCACTGCATGCTGAGTCCTTCAAAAGGTGTGGTGTGCTAATACATCCCAAAGGCTCCTGCTATGTTCTGAGCCCTTGAGAAGAGAGGAATGAGGTGTTTTTGGAGTGCTGTGTGCTGAGTCCTTTACACAGGGTGCTCTGTACTGTCCTTCAAATGGTGCTGTGTGCTGAGAGCTTCCACAGTGTGGTATGTGCTGAGTCCTTCAAAATTGTTCTGTGTGCTGAGTTTTTTGAAGGATGCTGTGCACTGGGTGTTTTACACAGCGTGCTTCAACACAGGGTGTGATGAGTCCCTGGGAAAGAGTGCTATGTGCTGAGTTTTTCAAAGTATGCCATGCACTGAGTCCTTTACCTTGGGGGCTATGGACTCCCTCCTTCAAAGGGTGCTGTGTGCTGAGTAGTCTACACAGGATACTACATGCTGATTCCTTCAAAGGGAGCTATGTGCTGAGTCATTTACACAGGGTGCTTTGTGTTGATTTTGGAAGAGTGCTGTGTGTTGAGTCATTCCAAAGGGTGCTATGTTCTGAGTCCTTGAGTGGTGGTTATCCCCAACACACACACACACACACACACAAACACAAACACAAATACACAAACGAGTGTCACCATGCACCTGTTTGGTGTGTGGAGTGGAGGGGGATGGAGGGGTGGGGCTGAGGGGAGATTGGATCCATTGAGCAGGTACTGGGGATGGGGGCTAGTGCTTAGCTGAGGTAAGGCTGCAATTGCCATGGTCTAGAAGCCTCAGGGCCCAGTCAGGGCTGCAATTGTGGCCAGGGGTGGGGGACTGGGCCCAGAGGAGGAGGGGGTGGGGCCCAGGAGTGCACTTTATTGGCAGCAATGGCCAGGAGCCCAAGGGGGCAGGGGTCTGTGCTCAAAAGGGGCGGGGTGGCCCAGGAGAGGAGTGTGGGTCCAAGAGAGTGCTGGGAGAAGTGCGAGCTTGAGCACAAGCACTAATGGAAACGGCTTCAGTGGCTGGCGGCTGCTCCAATCATAGCGTGGGTCCTGGCTGGGAGTGCAGAGCATGCGGAGCCTACAAGGCAGGCACATCACCACACGCAGCCCCTCGGAGACGCCCAGCCATGGTGGCCCTGAATCTGAGGTCCCGGTGCGGGGAGCACGGTAGAGGCAGTGGCTGCTGAGGCAGCGGCGGCCACAGGTTAGGAGGCCACTGAGGCTGTGGTGGTAGTTGAGGAGGAACAGAGTCTGTGCGCAGCCCCACCACTAGCCCGCGCTGCTTTTCAAACATGGCGCTGCTGGCTCGGACCCGCCGAGCTGGTGCACCCCTGGCCTGCTTGTGCCCCTGACTTGATTCCAGCCATCGGCCCTCAGACTCCCGGCCCGCACCCGGAGTCCCAGCCTACAGCTTCTCGCAGCAGCTCACATGAGTGGCCGACCTGCACTCCCGTATTCCACGACCCCCCCTGTAAACCCCGTCCCCCAATCTACCCTTCCTCCCCACTCTCTCGGACCTGGACCCTTGCCTCTCCCCTCCCAGTCCAGTCCTGCCTGCGCCTCCCCCATGCGCCATAGTATGTCATGCCTCTGCCAAAAATGCACCCCAAGGGTGGGGTTTGGAGGTGGGTGTCCACCCAGGTATCCCACTCTCATCCCTAGTGGCCAGTGTCCCGGAAAAGGGGAGCTGCAGGGATGGGTGAGGAGAGGGCACCACAGAGCCCCAGGCCTGGAGCAGTGGGAGCCACACAGCCTTTCATCTGCATCCTTTCTCTCCCTGGTGGGAACCTGGGGGCTTTAGTCAGAGGTGGGGAGCAGCACCCCACATTTGCCTTCTTAGGTCTTTTCCTTTTTGCTGGGGAGGGGGGTGTTGGATACAGAAAATAGGCCCCCCTTGCTGTGTGAGCCCTTGTCTTCTGTGCTCAGTTACCCTTTCACCTGAGGACATTCCCAGAAGAGCCCACTAGAGAGGTGAGGGCACTGGGGTCAAATAGAAGGTGGATATTTGGGAGAAAAACACACCCCCTCTGACACACATACAACTGGCCTGTACCCCCAACCCCAGCTGTCAACAGTTCTGACTGGGTGATCACATTTCCCAGTTCTGCCAGCTTCTTCTAGTGCTCCCAGTCCATCTGGTCTCCTTGTCCTCCCCAAGAATCTGCCAAGTCTCCCAGAAGTATGTAGGCTGGAAGTAGGGAGTCCATCCATGTCTATAGCCTTTAGGACCCCATTAAAATCCCCAACAACGCCCCCACCCCAGGTCAGATACCTCTCTGGAGGCACCATGACCCCCTGCTTTGTTTTCTGTCCAGGCTCTGAGGAGCCACGTGTCTCAGGACTCCTTCACCCAGAGTCCTAGCCTAGGGTTTTGGTGAATGGGGAGTGAAGGCTGGTTGTTCCCAAGGGGAAGGGTCTGGCCCTGGAGAAAGGGGGAGGCAGGGTAGTTCTACATTATTAGAGCATTATTCCCCTTGGGTGGTTGCCCCTGGTTCTGACAAAGGAACCCCAGTGCTTGAGCTGGTATATTGCCTAGATGAGAAACCAACAAATTCAGGAGAGGCACGGCTCTGAGTCTGTGTGTATGAGAGACAGAGAGAGAAAGAGAGAGAGAGAGAGAGAGAGAGAGAGAGACAGAGACAGAGACAGAGACAGAGAGAGAGACAGAGACAGAGACAGAGACAGAGACAGAGAGAGACAGAGAGAGAGAGATCATCTTTCTCATTGTACAATCAGCATGTCTAAAAAGAGCAAAAGCATTTTTTTGGGGGGGGGTTCTGGTTGTGGGATCTGAACTCTGGGCCTGTGCCCTGTCCCTCAGGTCTTGAGCTCAAGCTAGCACTCTACCACTTGAGCCACAGCACCACTTCCGACTTTTTCTTTTTGCTTACGTGGTGCTGAGGAATCGAACTCAGGGCCTCGTACATGCAAGGAAAGCGCTCTACCACACAGTCACCTTTCTAGCCCAAGCGAAAGCATTTTATTTTTGGGCATGTGTGTATTTGTTGTTCTTTTTTCATTTATGCCCACTATGAGCCCAGCCACAATTTTAGTTTTCTCTTTCACAGTGTCATGGCTCCTTTAGAGAAGGTTTCAATAGATATTCCTTCCCACCACTTTCTCCCCCTTTCCTGCAGCCCAAAGTAACTGCTGGGCCTACGTGGGTCTCTTCTAGGAGGCCTGTGTGAACCGCAGACCAGCGTGGATACCTGCCCTTCTGTCTTTAGCCAGAAGGCTCATGAGGCTACTGTGACCACAGCCACACTCTTCCAGCCAGAGAGTCTGCTCTCATGTGTATAGTTGGAGCTAATTCAAAGTTGGGAATGTGTCTGCCAAACATAAATAGGGAAGGAGATAGGGGGAGTAGGACAGGGGCTGTGAAGCTACGAGGGTCTAGAAAGTGATGAACGATGTGACATGGCAGATGGTTCACCCCGACCGAGGATGAGAGGGGAATCTTACCCATGGCATTGATGGTGTCCGTGGGCATCAGAGCAGGGGGCGTTGGGCTGCCAATGTTGGCATGGATTTCCTCCCAGGGCAGTGCACTGGTGGGCAGTCCTCCCTGGAGTCCTGCAGACTCCAATCTGTGTCCCTCCTGAGCTGTTTCCAGCTGGGCAATGGTAGGCAAGTGTGTTCCCCCTGCTGGAGCCTGCTTGGGATCAGGACATGGCAGTTAGCTAAGGCTCTCTGAATGCCATTTTCTGTAACCTGCTGTAGGCTGTCTTGAAGGAAAAGGGGACTACTGATTTTGGAACTCATTAAGTTTGATTGGGACAAGTGAAATGCCAGCTTTTCCAGGTTTTTTTCTTGAAGCTGGCAATTTTTACTAACGCCGGGGATTCTGGGTCAAATTAGATGGACCATTTCAGCCACCAAACAATGACTTTCAAAGCAGCACAGGCAGAGTTTCCGAGCCAGATGGTTTCCTGCTACGAACGTCGTGCCTTGACTACCTTTCTCCAGCAGCTGCTGATTATCCCCCGGCTATCTCTAGGGTGACCACCACAGTTGAGGATGTCTTGGGGAGCAGAGATTGTGACCTCACCATCCACAGCCAGCCAGCTGAGAGCAGAGAATTCCCAGCACCTGCACTGGAATCTGGGAGATTCAGAGACCTAGGATGCCTCAAGGATCCTTTCTCTGCAACATGAAACTTGGGGGCCGGATATAGTGGACCATCCTGTCTGCCCCAGGGAGTGGAGAGGAGGTCCCTTGAGCCTGGTGTTTACTTCTCAGCAACCTTGTTCACACCTGAGTGGGGAATGGAGTGCCACAGAGCTGGTCAGTGGCTGGACAGAGATCTTTAAGAAGATAAGCATCCCAGAGGCCCTGGAATCCAGGGAGGACATCATGGCTCATGTCCTTGGAACCAAAACAGTTAAGTGCGGTGGCACCAGGAGGGTGGGAAGAGGGAGGAGGAAGAACTGTTGGAGAGCTACATCAGGCTTTGCCCCCACCCAGGATGCTTACCTGAATTAGACGGGACTTTTCTGTAGTATTGTCATAGACAGATGCTCATTTATTTATCCAACAAACCGTTATAGTGTGTGCCAAGCCTGGGGGGAGGAGGATCATACAGGATGAAAGGTTCCAGTGCTGGTTCCACAGCACATGAAGAAATCTTGGTTTGAGCTGGATACCATTGCTTCACTCCTGTCATCCTAGCTACTTAGGAGGCTGAGATGGGAGGATTGAGGCTTAAAGCCCATACAGGAAATCCTATAAGACTCTTATCTCCAACTAACTACCAAAAAGAAAATGCCAGAAGTGGATGAGTGGCTCAAGCCATAGACTGTTGGCCTTGAGTAAAATGGCTCATGGACAATACCCAGTCTCTGATTTTAATGCCCAGGAGTGACACGAATAGAGTAAAGAGAAAGGAGTTAAGGATGGAGGGAGAAAAGGAGGAAAGGAAGGAAGAAGGGATCATGCAGGCCTTGGTTTGGAGTTCTTGGATCAAGGGAGCCAACCATTCACAATCTCTGTGGGGACATTTTCAGAGCCTAAAGCCAGTATGTAGGAGCAAGCCACTGTTCCCTCAGCAACTTCATGGCATCCGGGATCTGAGTGGTTGCTGACTGCAGAGGGAAACAGCCTGGGGTAGACCCTAGTGCCCAGGGTGGGCCATGGAGTTTCAATCTCCCCTGGCTCACTGAGTTTATTTTCTGATCAGATAAGAAGAAAGTGTCCAAAGGCTAGGGAGGATAGGGAGAGGGAGTGTTCAAAGGGGGGTGGCAAGGGATAAGCAGGAAGATGAAGAGGGACGACAATCTCAGATCAGGTGTGTCAGGCCATTGAAGCCATGACCTCACCTGATAACCTAGACCATCAGTGATAGAGCTTTCGACCCAGCCACATGGCTATTAAAAGTCCTGGCACTCTGAGTTCACCGTTGACGACCTTGCTGTCATCCACTGCAGTATGCCTGTGCAGTACATCCTTGGGGACTGGAATTTTTGCTGGGTCAATCTTAAGATGACACCCCCAGAGCTCATTCCTCGATCAGAGACAGAGGTATCCAGGCCACTGGCACAGGACAGCCTGTGAGGGCAGGAGTCAGATCCGTGTTGCCCCCAGACTTCTTCTAGGGGACTCTAGGGCACCGTGACTGCCATTCTCAGAGGTAGAGGTGGGTCTCCTTGCTGGCTCAGCCTTTAGTCTAGAGGGCATATGTGGGATTTAGAGAAGGTCGACTGAAGGTCGAGGCTGGTGAGAAAACCAGAGGCACTGGGCTCTGAGCAGGGTTGTTTCTTTGAGGATACTCAAACCCAGGAATATTGCTGAGATGGATCAGCCCTTTTCTCCTTCCCAAGAGAGAGGGACCTAGAGCCCTCCAGTCTGCATTCCTTGGCTGAGAAATTCATTCATTCCTATATCCTTTGGTTGGATAACTAGATCTCACCTGACTGCCCAGTGTCAAGGCAGGACAGTGAGAGTTCTTGAGTCCTTGATGAGGTCACGGGATTCTCAGTATGAGATTGTACTTGAATGTCCTGAATTGGTGCATGGTCAGTCCCATTTAACACTGCCATGACCTAGGACATAGAATCTAGAGACCCAGAGCAGGATGGTGTCTATTCTGTGAGTCTGTAGTATTATGTGTGAGCTTTGAGCTCCCATGTGCTCACCTTCTTCCCTTTTTTGAGTGGGTCTATGCTAGAAAAAGCTTAAAACTAGGGCCTGGGTCCCATCCCTTGTTTTATCCTCAAAGCTAGCACTCTACCATTTGAGCCAGAGCTCCACTTGCAATGTTTTTGGGTGTTTAATTGGAGATAAGAGTTCTCAATGACTTTGCTGCCAAGAGTGGCATTCAATTGCAGTCATCAGATCTCAGTCTCCTGAGGGGATAGGATGACAGGCATGGAAAAGCATCTTTGGCTGGGTGCCAGTGGCTCATGGCTGTCATCCTAAGTACTCAGGAGCTGAATCTTAGGATCATGAGTAAAATCCAGCTTGGGCAGGAAAGACCCTCAACTCTTGTCTCCAATAAAGCACCAGAAAACCGGAAGTGGTGCTGTGGCTCAAGTAGTAGAGTGCTGGACTTGAGCCGAAGAGCTCAGGGATAGCACCCAGGCCCAGAGTTCAAGCCCCACAACCAACAAAAAGAAAAAAAGTAAAACATCTTTGCCTGAAAAGGATGGTGGAGGTGTGTTTGTGTGCGTGTGTCATCACTTTAGATGGATTGTCCCAACTCTTAGTTCACGGCAGCCGATTCTTCACCAGAGGTGAAGCTCTGGGTTGGATGTCGACCATCAGCCCTCAGTCTCCTCACGGGACAGTTGTGAGGAAATAAGGAGGGATATTCGGAGCAGTGCCAGGCACAGAGGGAGCAGGTGTCAGATACAGTTCTCAACAATTCTGTGATTATATGACAGGAAGTTACCAGAAAGGACTCAGATGGGGTCTGTTTTTAATAGTGCCATAGGTGTGGGAATATGAAACAAAACATGTCTGTATTTCATCATTACCCTATTCCCATGAGGAAGGGGATCCTTCACTGTATTCAGTCTTGCAGCTGGGGAAAATGAGTCATAGTGAAGCCAGGTGAACTACTCATGACCTCCAGCTGACAGGAAGCTTGGCCTGATTTACCTGCCATGCTTCCTAGGACAGTGGGTGTTATTCAGTCCACTTCTTGTCGTGCAAAGTCCACTTCTTGTCATTTGTGGGGTTTGAATTCTGGATCTGGATGCTGTCCCTGAGCTCCTCAGATCAAGGCTAGCGCTCTACCACATGAGCCACCGCATCACTTCCGGTTTTCTGTTGGTTCTTTGAGGATAAGTGTCTCACAGATCTTCCTGCCAGGGCCAGCTATGAGCCATGATCTTCACATCTCAGCCTCCTGCGTAGGTAGGATTATAGGCCTGAGCCACTGGCACCTGGCTTAAATGTAATTCTGGTACTCTCTCTCTCTCTCTCTCTCTCTCTCCCTCTCCCTCTATCTTCCCCTCCCCCCTCTCTCTCCCTCTCCTTCTCTTTCTCTCTCTCCCTCTCTCTTTCTCTCTCTCAGGAACTGGTTGAATGTGTGCTGGAGGAGGTAGCCCAGCATCCCCATGTGGCTGGAACCCACAGTGACCCTCTCATTCTGGGGGTGGGCTGTGATTCAGGAGTTGTTTTGCTCAGCCTGTTGAACCAGCTTCATGAGGTAAGCCCCTCCATGCCCCGGCTAGACCATGACAGTTATTCATTGTCTATCTCATGAGTCATTCCCCACATCCCTCTGCTACACCATTGAAGGAAAGTGCATGAGAAGGTGTCAACTTGTCCCCCTGCCCAGCACAATCCCGGGCCTCTGACCTATACCACCACTTATCTGACAAGACCCTGGCTATAAGACAATAAAAACACTCTGTGTGTACTACCCTTTGCTGGAGAGTGTCATTTTGGTTAGGGGGGAGGGGTTCAGAGGAAATACCCCAGACCTGACACCTTCCAGGGGACATTTGTTCTTGTGACAGAGCCAAGTCATTGCTGTGGATAAGGATAAAGCCTCCATCAGACTGACCCAGAACAATGCTCAAAGATAGGTAGGCTATTGAAGTATCAAACCCACTCATGTCTGCTTCCTACTCCCACAAAGGAGGTGTAGTGTGGGTGGCCCGGCCCTGGGCCTAAGGGATTATAAATGGATGGTGGCAGTCAGGAGCTCATGGCTCCGACCCATCATCCTGGCTCTTTGGGAGGCTGAGGTCTGATGGTTGTGACTCAGAGCAGCCCGGGCAAGAAAGTCCATGAGATTCTTATCTCCCATAAACCACCTCCCTCTCCAAACCCACACATAATCCAGATGTGCTGTGTCTCAAGTGGTAGAGCCTCAGCCGTGAACAAAAGAAGCTCAGGGATAACACGCAGGCCTTGAATCCAAGTCCTAGGACTAACACAATCATAAAATAAATGAACAGTGTACACCTTTTATCTGACTACGAAGAAAGATGCATACAGTCTTCTGCTGGTACTTGTAGCCAAAGGTAAGGGGCTCCCCTTGTTGTTCCCCTAAACCTCTCCTTTTCTCCTTTATCTGTCCAGGCTTAGGCTGCAGGACAGAATTCCGATCATCCCCCTGGATGTGACCTTAGGTACCCTGCCCCCCCCCTTCCTTGGGGTCAGGATCCTGGATGCACTCCCTACTAGGAGGATGAGGCACCGCAGAGATGAGGGTAGGTATTCTGGACACTTTTACACACACACACACACATACACACACACACATACAAACACATACGAACACACAAACACCCCTAAGCCAACTCAGACTAGCCTTTTTCAAAGACACTTTATCTCCTTGGATTAACTGACCTAGGAGAGAGTTTTGATCCCCTGTAACTGATTATTTTAAATTGGGCTTGCTACTTGACAGGAGATAAACAGGAGCAAAACAAAAAGCCTTTGGTGCCCATCACCTGAGGCTCAGGCTCATGCCTGTCATCCTGGCTACTCAGGAGGCTGAGATCTGAGGATCACAGCTTGAAGCCAGCCATAAGCTGGAAAGCCCGTGGGACTCTACTTTCCATGGAACCACCAAAAAGCTAGAAGTGCAGCTGTGGCTCAAGTAGTAGAGCACCAGCCTTGAACAATAAAACTCAGAGAGACAGCTCCCAGATCCTCAGCTCAAGCCCACATGGAGAAATGGCCCCATCTTATGGCCCACAGATTGCCCTGGCCACGAGCCCCCACTCATGGAGTGTGATACAACACCTGTCCCTGGGTGGTGTATCAGGGCCTTCAGAAATCCAGTGATGGAATCCACGCCTTTCCCTTCATGCACTATCTACCCACACTGGCTGGAAGGCAGAGCCTGACAAGGCTGGCAGCTCTGCCAAGGTGATCAGAATGGTCTTCTTGGAGGCAGCACTTGAAAAGGGGGTCTCACTTAACAAGGAGGATCTGCCCGGAAGCACAGAGAGCAAAAGTGCTGAAAATGATGGACAACACAGCAGAGCATGCTCATTTCCAGCCAGGGCTGCTGGTGAGAGACTCGGTATAGATGTGTGACTTGGTATAGATGTGTGAGACTGTCCCGAGATAGGTCTGAGGGGTCATAGAAGAATAACTATCCAGGGCCGGGATTGTATCTTAGAAGTAGAGGGCTCACCTAGCACGCAGGAAAGCACAGGTTAGATTCCAAGGTCCTGCATACACAGAAAAAGCTGGAAGTGGCACCACGGCTCAGGTGAAAGAGCACTCCCCTTGAGACAAAGAAAGTCGGGGACATCGCTGGGCCCCAATGTCAGGCCCCAGGGCTGTCACCATAAAACAGTTCTCTCAGGGACCTTGGTGACAGGTGGATGGCTATGCCCTGAAGCTCTCAGTAGATCCATCTGTGCTTTGTGTCTCCTTTGACAGAGGGGAGATGGATACTCCTTTTGCCCTGGGCACCCCTGGGCCCGGTTATCAGCAACCCTCCCAAGGTCTTCCACCGGGACATGGAGCAGGTGGCCCTAGAAATCCTCAGGTATCGGTTGGGTGGGGCAGGAGGATATAGGGCAGGCCCCAGAACTCCTTGTGGGTCTGATCTGCCCTGGAAGACCAGGCAATCAGGAGGAGGTAGATGGGAGCTTAGAGAGGGCTAGTGATGTGAGGGGGCCCTTTAATCCTCATGGCCCCACCCAGATTCTGAGCCTTCCTTTGCTGTCCCTGAGGGAGGTAGAGGGGTGTCTAGGTGGTAGCTTCTAGGAGGAGTAGGTGAAAATTCTGAAGGGCTAGACACCTTAAGCCAGTCGCTCACCCCTCTTCTCCCACACCTGTCATCCTGGCCACTCGGGAGGCTGAGATCCAGAGGATCTCATTTCCCAACCCAGGCAAGAAAGTACCATGAGAGGCTCATCTCCAATCCAACTGGAAGTGGCACTGTGGCTCAAGTGGTAGAGTACTGGCCTTGAAGAAAAATCGACCTCAGGGACAGTATCCAAGCCCTGAGTTCAAGCCCCTCAACCAAGAAAGAAGAAAAATAAAAGAAAAAAAAAACAGGAAAGAAAGAAAGGCATCCCTTCCTTGCTTGCAAGAGATGTTGAAGCAGTGGGGTTGCTATGGTTGGGAGACCAGATGCTGGCCTCCCTGGGTTTGCTCCAGTATGAAGCTGTAACAGGGTGGGTGGTGCCTTACCAAGAACTCCAGAGGTTGTGGCCTGTGGCAGGCAGGGAGTGGGTGAATGGGAGCAGGCGTGGGATGGCAGTGTCAATTATATGCTCTCCATTCATGGTTTTGGATGCTGGTGACAAAGTCTGAAGTGTAGGGTTACATGTGGTTTATGTCTTGATGAGTTGGGTTTTCTCTTGGTATTAGAAGGTGGCTGAAGCCGGTCGTTGCCCGTGGCTCACAACTGTCATCCCAGCTACTCAGGAGGCTGAGATCTGAGGATCATGGTTCAAAGCCAGCTTGGGCAGGAAAATGTGTTTGGCTTTATCTCCAGTGAACCACTAGAAAGCCAGAAGTGGTACTGTGGCTTCAGTGGTAGAGCGCCCACCTGCAGCTCAAGAGCTAAGGGACTGCGTGCAGGCCCAGAGTTCAAACCCCATGACTGACAACCAAAAATAATGTAGCTGAGTTTTCTGCATAGTGGTATGTACATTTAGGAAATACCAAGATGTGTTATGAGCCATTCCAGATGTGTGAGATGTCCTGAGTTTTGTCTACACTTGGTCTGAGGATGGTAGTGCCATCTTCTTGGGTGTGGGATGTTCAGGGTGCTCAGGGACTGCTGAGGCCTTGGGCTGTGTGTGTGTTTGTGTGTGTATTTTTCCTTCGTCTCTCTCTGTCTCCTTCCTGGGTGCCTGTCTGCCTCTTTCTGACCTTGAATGGTGCCCCTCCTCCACACTGACCTTGCCCTTTAGCCCCCTATCAGGGTCTACAATGAGTCCTAAATTGCCAGAGGCCTGCATTCCAGTTTTTCTTTGGGGCCCAAGTCCGGCCTGTCCAAATCTTTGGGCACCTCCAGGGGATTCTGGATTCTGGATCAGCATGGCCAGCTAGCATAGGGTCTCTCCTGCCTCTGGGAGGCCTCAGTCATGCGATGTCTTGCCATTTCCTCAGCTGGGTCTCTGGCTGCACGTCCCTCCCTGCACGCTGGCAGTAGAGTGGGGGATGGAAGTTTTCCGGTGGCTCTGGCCAACTCGAGCTTGATAGCTGACTGAAGGCCATCCAAGCAAGGAGGATCCGGGGCTACATGTGAGGTGAGGCCAAGGTGGCTTGGAAGTATCCGTCAGTGTCTAGGAAATGTCAACATACCTTGTCACAGGAAAGTCTATTTCCCCCCCCCTCCCCACAGCTTGGCTGCTCAGGTCCTTCTAGAGAATTCTAGATGCCCAGAATACAGATGCACACATTTAGATTCTAGGTCCAGGGAACTGGGGCATGAGAGACTAGTATGGCCAATACCTCAATGTTCTGGGTCATTAGCCTTGACCTGGCTATGCCCCCCTTGTTGTACGTTCACTCCTTTTTTTTTTTAATTTTTTTATTGTAAAGATACTATACACAGGGTTACAGTTACATGAGTGAGGTAATGAGTACACTTCTTCTTGAACATTGTTACCCCCTCTATTATTTTCCCCCTACCATCCCTTGCCTCCCTCCCTTCCCCGAGGTTCTTTTTTTTTTTTTTTTTGATTGTGATTAAGTGATTACATAATTTCCGGAAATTCACAGTATTGTGGAATAATGATGCTCATTTAAAGTCACAAGTTCATTCTAACTTTCCTGGAGCAAATTGTCTATCACAGTCTGTAATATATAACGGTGCTCACATGTTATATACCATATATGTGATCAGCAGCATGGGGATATTTGGTTGGGGTTCAACCAATTGAGTGGGAGCTATTTGTTTCTTAAGTCCTGTTAGTTTTGTCATATCACCTAACGTTTTGGATTTAGCATCCACTTATCAGGAAGACCATGTACTGTTTGTCTCTTCATTCTTGGCTTACCTTGCTCAACATGATTCCTTCTAGCTCCATCCATTTCCCGGCAAATGCCATTATTTTGTCATTTCCAATGGCTGCATAATATTCCATTGTGTATAGATACCACAATTTTTGGATCCATTCATCTGTGGTGGGGCATCTAGGTTGTTTCCATATCCTAGCTATTGCGAACAGTGCTGCAATAAACATGGAGGTGCACATGTCCTTGTATATTGGTTCCTGTTGTTCAGGGTAGATGCCTAGAAGTGGTATGACTGGGTCGTAAGGGAGGTCAATCTTTAGCTTTCTAAGGACACTCCAGACTGCTTTCCAAAGTGGTTGTATGAGTGTACATTCCCACCAGCAGTGTAATAGCGTTCCTCGTTCTCCACATCCCCTCCAGCATTTGTCGTTGGCTGATTTGTGGATGTGGGACATTCTGACTGGGGTAAGGTGGTATCTCAGGGTTGTCTTTATTTGCATTTCCTTCACCACCAGGGATGATGAACATTTCCTCATGTGTTTCTTTGCCATTTTTATTTCTTCATTTGAGAAGTCCCTCTTTAGTTCCCTTGCCCATTTAGTAATTGGTTTGTTAGGTTTGGGAGGGATTCGTTTCTTGAGTTCCCTTTATATACAGGATGTTAACCCCTTGTCTGATATGTTGCTGGTAAATATTTTTTCCCAATTAGTTGGTTGTCTTTCTAGCTTGGTTGCGATAGCTTTATCTGTGCAGAAGCTTTTTATTTTAAGGTAGTCCCATTTGTCGAGTCTCTCTCCAACTTGTTGTGACCCTGGGACTCTGTTCAGGAAGTTCCTTCCTGTGCCTATTAGTTCAAGTGTCCCTCCTACTCTGTCCTGCAGTAGTTTCAGAGATTCAGGTTTAATGTTAAGGTCTTTAATCCATTTTGAGTTGATGTTGGTGCATGGTGATAGGCTGGGGTCCACTTTTAGTTTTCTGCATGTGGCTGCCCAGTTTTCCCAGCACCAGCGGTTGAAGAGGCTGTGTTTCTTCCATTGTATGTCTTTGGCTCCTTTGTCAAATATCAGCTGGCTGTAGGCCTGTGGATTTATTTCTGGATCTTCTATTCTGTTCCATTGGTCTTCGGGTCTGTTTTTGTGCCAGTACCATGCTATCTTTGTTATTATAGCTCTGTAGTAGAGTTTGAAGTTCGGCATGGATAGCCCTCCCATATTGTCTTTATGCCCTAGAATTGTTTTGGCTATTCTAGGTCTTTTGTTGTTCCATATGAATTTTTGGACTGTTTTCTGTATTTCAGTGATGTACGTCATTGGGATTTTAAAAGAATTGCGTTGAATTTGTATATTAGTTTTGGAAGTATTACCATCTTTACTATATTAAGTCGGCCTATCCAGGAGCATGGGAGGTCTTACCATTTCCTAGTGTCTTCTGCAATTTCTTTCTTTAACTTTTTATAGTTCTCATTAAAGAGTTCTTTTACATCTTTGGTCAGGTTAATTCCTAAATATTTTATTTTTTGGGAGGTTATCGTGAATGGGGTTGCTCCCTTTATTTCCCTCTCTTCCTGTACATTATCAGTGTATAGGAAGGCAACTGATTTTTGTGGGTTTATTTTGTATCCTGCTATTTTGCCGAAGTGATTTATGATTTCTAAGAGTTTGGGGATGGAGTTTTTGGGATCGTGGAGGTATAGTATCATGTCGTCTGCAAAAAGGGATAGTTTAACTTCTTCTTTCCCTATGTGGATCCCTTTAATGTCTTTTTCTTGCCTTATTGCCCTGGCTAAGGTTTCTAGGACTATATTGAAGAGGAGTGGAGACAGTGGGCATCCTTGCCTTGTTCCTGATTTTAGGAGAATTGGTTGTAGCTTTTCCCCATTAAGTATAATATTGGCTATTGGTCTGTCATAAATGGTTTTTATTGTTTTTAGAAGTGTTCCTTCTATTCCTATTTTCTCCAGAGATTTTAGCATGAATGTATGTTGAATTTTGTCAAAGGCCTTTTCTGCATCTGTGGTGATAATCATGTGATTCTTGACCTTGGCTCTGTTGATATGTTGAATTACATTTATTGACTTACGTATGATAAACCATCCCTGTGTCTCTGGGATGAAGCCTACCTGGTCATAGTGAATTATTTTTTTTTATGTGTTTCTGGATTCTGTTAGCTAGAATCTTGTTAAGGATCTTTGCATCTGTGTTCATCAAGGAGATTGGCCTGTAATTCTCCTTTTTGGTTGGGTCTTTGCCTGGTTTGGGGATGAGTGTGATATTGGCTTCGTAGAATGAGTTTGGGATAACTCCCTCCTTCTCTATTTCTCTGAAGAGCTTGAGGAGTATGGGTATTAGTTCTTGTTTAAAGGTCTTATAGAATTCTGTTGTGAATCCATCTGGTCCTGGGCTTGTTTTTGTTGGAAGACTTTTGATAGCTTCCTGTATCTCATTATAGGATATTGGCTTATTTAATTGGTTAACTTCTTCTTTGCTCAGTTTGGGCAACTTGTATTTCTCTAAAAATGCATCCATTTCTGCCCGATTTTCTTCCTTTAGAGAGTATAGCTTTTGAAAGTAGTCTGTTAGAATTGTTTGGATATCTTGGGTACGTGTTGTGATGTTTCCCGTGCCATCCCTAATCCTATTAATATGGGTTTCCTCTCTTCTTTTTTAAATTAATCTAGCCAATGGGCCATCAATTTTGTTTATTTTTTCAAAGAACCAGCTTTTTGTTTGGTTTATTTTGGTTATGGTTTTCTGATTTTCTAATTGGTTAATCTCTGCTTTTAATTTGGTTATCTGGCTTTGTCTAGTAGCTTTAGGTCCCATTTTTTCTTGTTTTTCTAGCTGTTTTAATTGCAACATGAGATTATTTACTTGGTTGGTCTCCATTCTCTTGATGTGGGCACTGAGGGCAATAAATTTGCCCCTCAGGACTGCTTTTGCTGTGTCCCACAAGTTTCTTTGTGAGGTGTTTTCATTTTCATTGAGTTGTAGGAAATGCTTTATTTCTTCTCTGATCTCTTCTGTTATCCAGGCATTGTAAAGGAGTGTGCTGTTCAATTTCCATGTATTAGAGAAATTTCTGCGGTATGCTTTGTTATTGAGAGCTAGCTTGATTCCACTGTGGTCAGATAGGATACAGGGGATTATGTCGATCCCTTTGTATTTGCTTAAAGTTCCTTGCATGAACTATGATATGGTCTATTTTGGAGAAAGTTCTGTGAGCTGCTGAGAAGAATGTGTACTGTGTTGTTTTAGGGTGAAATACTCGGTAGGTGTCAGTTAATTCCGCTTGGAGTATGGCCTCTCTTCATTCGGTGGCTTCTTTGCCAATCCTCTGTTTGGTAGACCTGTCCTTTGGTGAGAGTGGTGTGTTAAAGTCTCCTAGTATTATCGTATTGGGATCTATTTTATTCTGTAAGTTTGAGAGCATTTGTTTTACATATCTGGGTGCACCAATATTTGGGGCATATAAGTTGATGATGGTTATATCCTCCTCTTGGATTGTTCCCTTTATTAATATGTAGTGTCCATCCTTGTCTTTCTGTACTGATTTTAATGAAAAGTTTATTTTGTCAGATATCAGGATAGCTACACCTGCTTTCTTACTGGGGGCGTTTGATTGGTAGATCCTTTTCCACCCCTTCACTCTGAGTTTGTTTGTATGTTTGGCTGAGAGGTGGGTCTCCTGAAGGCAACAGATGGATGGGTCTTGTTTTCTGATCCAGTCCTCATTTCGTTTTCTTTTAATTGGCGAATTCAGCCCATTTATATTAAGAGAAAGTATAGAGAGATGCATTGTTGTCCCTGCCATTCCGTTTTCCTAAGTTTTTCTTCTTTCCTTTCCTCCTGTGGTTGCTCAGTTAGACTTTGAGTAACGCCTGTTTGGGGCAGGCCCCAGTTCCTGGTTGCTTTCTTCAGGTTGTGTCCCCCCTCTTAGAATTCTTTGTAATGCTAAGTTCACTTCTTAATCCAGTGCTGGCCCCACACCGACCACTTGTGGCAGTGCTGTGAAAGTGGCAGGAGTGGAAGTGAGATCCAGGGTGCCCAAAATCTGGATTTATGGCCTGATTGGGGGTGGAGTGGGGGCAAAGGGTGTCTTAAAAAAATCTTAGAGCTGGAACTCAGGGCCTAGGCACTGTCCTTGAGCTTCCATTGCTCAAAGCTAACACTCTACCACTTGAACCACAGCTCACCTTTCATCTTTTTTAGTAGTTTAGTGGAGAGAAGAGTCTCACAGACTTTCCTGCCTGGGCTGGCTTCAAGCTGCCATCCTAAGAGCTCAGCTTCTTACGTAGCTAGGATTGCTGGTATAAGACATTGGGACCTACTAAGGATGTTTTTGTGTGTGCTTTGTGTGTGTGTGTGTGTGTGTGTGTGTGTGTGTGTGTGTGTGTTTGTGTGTGTGTGTGTGTGTGAATTTACCAGGGCTTGAACTCAGAGCCTAGGTGGTATCCTTTGGCTTGTTTACATAAGATTGGTGCTCTACCACTTGAACTACAGTACACTTCAGCTCCCAGAAGCCCCTGACTATGTGGAGAGCATAAAGCTCAAACCTGATCATATTTCTTCGACCTCAGGGAAGGATATGACTCCTCTGCAGCCTGGAGGAGTAGGGGTGGAGTAGGAGTGATAACTGTAGATGGGTGCTAGGCTGGTAGAGAGGTACTCTGTCTTTTGCCAAGAAGGATAGTGATAGCTCAAGCTCTCATTTTCCTAGCTATTCAGGAGGCTGAGATCTGGGCCAGGAGGGGCAAAAGCTGCAAGATGGCAGGGCAGGTAATGCCCCGCTCATGCAGGGATCACAAGAGTGCAAATCTGTCAGGCACACCTCGGGGGAGGGGATATTGAGTTGGGCTCATGAAAGACTTGTGTGCTTACAAATCCACAGCCAGCTAGCTGCTACTTCTAGCAGCAACCTGGAGTCCCAGGACTCAGAGCCCTTCTTTCCTCACCAGTGTTTGGGGGCAAATGAAGGTCTGCAATCATGGGCCAACTACAAAGGAGCATTTGAAGTGTTCTTTTCCTTGGTCCTGTGGCCCCATGCATGGATGGAGGGGCGGGTTCCCTGGAACTTACTGCCTTGGCCCAGACCCCTCAGCCCAAGAAAGACTTAGGGAGAAACCACATGATCTGGCTTGAGAGTTTACTATGACTATGCCTCAGGACTTCCCCCAGTTCTGACTCAGCTCATCATTACCACCTTCCTGTGTGTGTGGGTGCATCTTGGTACTAGGGCTTGAACTCAGGTCCTGGGCTCTGTCCCTCAGTTTTTTTCATTCAAGGCTAGCACTCTACCACTTGGGTCCCAGAAGAATATGTCTCACCAGGCTCACTTTTTTTTTTTTTTTTTTTTTTGCCTGTCATCAGGCTTGAACTCAGGGTCTGGGCATGCTCCTGAGCTTCTTTTGCTCAAGGCTAGCCTCAGTGCCACTTTTGTCTTTCTCTGTTTCTGTGGTACTGAGAAATCGAACCCAGAGCTTTGTGCGTGCTAGGTAAGCACTCTACCACTAAGCCACATTCGCAGCCCAAGGCTGAATTGTAACAGGAGTTATGAGGGTGGGATTTATTGGCTTACCCCATTTGGCATAGAAATCGCTGACTATTTCATATCTTTGCCGAGATTTGGGACCAGTCTGTGACTCGGCAATGAGCAATGATGAATGAATGAGAGCCACCAGGCCCCACAGTTCTAGGCTCACATACTACAGAAGGATAGAGAATATAGATCCAGAACCTTCGACCATTCCTACAGCCTAGGAACTCTGAGGGCTTGTCCCAGCTTGCCCAAGTTGGGTGGGCTGAGCATGGACAACCTGCTGAATGCCCATCATCCATCCATACACAGAGACATGGAGTTACTGCTGCCTTTTTTGGACAGGGGGCAGGTCTGGGGTTGAACTATGAACCTAGGCCCTGTCCCTGAGTTCCTTTTGCTCAAGGGCAGTACTCTGCAACTTGAGTCACGATCCCACTCATGTTTTTTTTTTCCCTGTGATCTCTTAGAAGTAAGTGTCACCTACTTTCCTGCCCTGGCTGAATTCAAGTTGGCATTTTCTACATCTCAGCCTCCTGAGGAGCTAGGATTACAGGCAGAAGCCGCTGACACCTAGCTTTCTTTTCTTGTTCTTTTTTAACCATGACAATATGAAATCTTCACCGTGTCATTCCAATGGTTTGCATACGATGTAAACAACCCTGGAGTTCGATTGCTAGGATTGCCACCCACAAATGGAGGGAGATCCTGACAAACTCATTCCTATTCGTGTGAATGCTAATGAAATATTATAAAAGTAATAATTAAATTTGCAGTTAATTCATGATTCTATTTTAGAATGCCACACAAATATTATTGGATTTATATCTTCCATTCTAGCACCATGGTATGATTCCCCTAATTGAAGGATTTTGACTAATTTTTAAGTAATGTGTATATAAGTGTTCAACCATGATACTTCATTAAATGGTGGCATAATGTAATAACTAATAATCGATAATTATATATATAATTTAATATCATCACATTCCCTCTCTCTCAGTATATATCTATATCTATATACATACATATACACACACACACATATATACATATACATATCTATTAATGTATATATTGGGCACTACTGTGGCTTGATCAAAGGTCTTCAGAACTTCCTGGCAGCTCGGTTTTCTGGAGGCTGGTGTGCTAAGACTGTGACCCCATTTATGGATTGGGCATTGTAGGCCATGAGTTGAAATCCCAGCATGGCCAAATATTTATTCGTGGAGTAAGAAGTCAACTTTGACACATTTTTTTTCCTTTTGTGTCAAAGTCCTGGGTCTCAGTATAATATATAATCCATATGCAAATATAATCTAGGTGATATGATGTAATAAATGAAGTGTTATATGTGTAACAATACTAAATAAATAAGGGTAGTAAACGTCATACGCAGTAAACCCATGTATGTAAATAGATCTCACATATGAATATTATTTTTTCCAGTGCTGAGGCTTGAATTCAGGCCCTGGGACCTGATTTGAATTTCTTATCTTCAAGGACAATGCCACAGAGTTACCCAGGCCCTGAGTGAAAATCCCAGGCCTGCCAGAAAAATGGTGTAAATTCCAAGCCAGGGCCTTATTATTTATTTATTTATTTATTTATTTATTTATTTATTTATTTATTTATTTTATTTTTTTGGCCAAGCACTTAGGTCTTGGCACCTCTGCCACAGCTGACCCTGGGATCCTAGGACCCGAGTTCAAATCTGAGGCTGGCAAAAAAAAAAAAAAAAATAAGGAGAAGGATAAAACTGAGAAGTTCAAGGAGGAGGTTTTACTAATTTTTTTCCTTTGTGTTGTGACCATCCTGGGTCTAAATGACAAGGCCCAGAAAGTGCACATGACCTTGCATTGCTGATGTTTGGCGGGCTATTAGGGAAGCCATAGCCAAAACTGGCAACCTAGGCCTGGAGGTCAAATCCCAGGACTGCCACTAATGAATGGTGGGAGGTTCAAAGAAATACATTCTGATGATACATCCGTACAAATGGAATGTTATAAAAGCAACAATTAAATTAGAAGTTAGTGTATGATTTTCATATTATAAGATTATACACAATTATACTACATTAACTAATTTTCAATTACTACTTTATTATGTATTCAATCATGATACTTAAAAAAGGAAGGAATAATTTAGTTGCCCATAGTTAGTAGTAATATCATATATGCAATTTCATAATATACAGGCATCACTCTTGTTTTATACATATACATCTATCTATCTATCTATCTATCTATCTATCTATCTATCTATCTATCTACCAATCTACACATTTATTTGTTTATACACTTGTCACTCCTGGGGCTCAGTGGTAGAGTGCTCCCTAGTACATACAAAGTCCTGGTTTCTATTCCTCACTACCACATGCACAGAAAAATTCAGAAGTCGTGCTGTCGCTCAAGCAGTTGAGCACTAGCTTTGAGCATAAAAGCTTAGGGACTGTGTCTAGACACTTACTCAAGACCCAAGACTGGCACCAAAGAAAAGAA
This sequence comes from Dipodomys merriami, assembly GCF_024711535.1. NCBI lineage: Eukaryota > Metazoa > Chordata > Mammalia > Rodentia > Heteromyidae > Dipodomys > Dipodomys merriami. Next base: position 796,040 of record NW_027203904.1, on the reverse strand, counting down.
TGTTCTGAGCACAATGATATAAGGATAGGACTGCAAATACCTCACCACAGAGCAAGCTGGCAGTCTGGTGTTGAGAGCTGCCATCTAACCTGACTTAGCCAGAGATAAACCACTGCAACCCAGCTCCATGGAACCAGATGCTACTGGCTCATTCACTCCTGTCATCTAAGATACCCGGGGTCTGAGATCTGACACTGGTGGGTTTAAAACCCAGCCCTGGCAGGAAGTCTGAGAAACTCTGAGCTGTGGCTCAAAGTGTTAGAGCTCTAGCCTTGAGCTAAAGATCTTAGGACAGTAGCCCCAACTTTGAGTGCAATCCCCATGGCTAACTCCCCCCCCCCACAAAAATCCCCACCACTTTAAACCATTAGATGTGAACTTTGTGCAGTTTGTGACATGTTTCTGAAAGAATGGTGATACTGATGAAAACACCCTAATTCTAATGACAGCTTATGGGATACAGCTATGTGATGAGACCTTCATGATGTGTTTTGTGCTGAGTCCTTCATGGGGTGCATTCTTTCATCTGGTCCTTGTAAGAGCTCCACAAGTAAGATGATTGTGCACATGAGAAAGTTGAGGCTCAAATATGTCCCCATGTCAGGGCCAAAATTATGTATGTATTGAACTCTAATGAGTTTTCTCCTGGATTATTTTTCTCGGTTGTGAATGTTGAACTCAGGGTCTAGGCACTGACCCTTCCCTATTGGGCTCATGGGTAGTGCCCTATCATGTAGAGCCAAGGACCCTAGGTATCTGTAGCTGAGGTCTGTCATCCTGCCTACTCAGGAAGCTGAGATCTGAGGATCTGGGTTCAAAACTATCCTGGACACAAAAGGTCCCATGAGACTATTATCTCCTACTCACCACTTAGCAACTTGAAGTGGAAGCCAGCACTGCTGACTCGTGCCTGTCATCCTAGCTACTCAGGAGGCAGAGAGCTGAGGATCACATTCCAAACCAGCCTGGGCAGGAAATTCCTTGAGATGGTTATCTCCAGTGAACCACCAGAAAGCCTGAAGGAGTGCTGTAGCTCAAGTGGTAGAGCTTGAGCTGAAGAGCTCAGAGACATCACCCAGGCCTGCCATGGGAGGTGGCACAAATGAAAGCTTCCGTCAAAACACAGCACTGGGGAGAGAAAGACCTTAGGGTACAAAGAGACCTTTTTCTCCTGGACTTCAGAGCCCACCCACATTCATCCTCACCAATTGCCCCCAGATGAATTGTTACAAAGCTGTACAGGAGTGAGGCTTTTTGTCTGCCTGTTCCAACAATGAAGCAGACTTCCTCCAGCAGCCTGGGGTGCACAGAAACATTCAGGCTACACTGGGAACAGTGAGGGGAGCCCCGGCACATGCACTGTTTTGAAAGCCCTCTCTGTGCTATGAAATCATTCTATTCAAAGCAAATTTCCTAGCTGGGTGCTTTTCTTCATAGAGAATCTGGATGTTCACCAATAGAAATACATGCATTCATACACAGACACATGGAGTTACTGGCTCTTTTTTGTGTTGCAGGTCTTGAGGCTTGAACTGTGAACCTAGACATTTTCCCTGAGCTCTTTTTGCTCAAGGAAGCATTTTATTGTGCCTTAAACCATGATTACTCTAGGCTGGGGTGCAGCTTTTACACCCACAGATGATCCAGGGATCCTAGGACCCAAGTTCAACTCCCAGCACTGGTAAAAAAAAAAAATCAAACCAACACAAATTTAGGAGGAAAAAACCAGGAGGTTTTACATAACTGTTTTACCTTGTTTCCTTTGCACTGTGACCATCCTGGGTCTCAATGACTTGGCTTGAAAATTGAACGTGACCTTGCATGGCTGAAGGCTGGTGGGCTGTTAGTGAAGCTCAACTCACACACCTAGGCCCTGAGTTGGATTCTGGGACTTGCACCTACACACTGCTGAAGATCCTAGGAAAATTGTTCCATGTATAGGAACAGTAATAGGATGTTTGAAATGTACTAATTGAATTACTGATTAGCTAGTCATTCTATAAGTTTGTATGCAATAAATACAGGTCATTGATTAATTTAATATTTATTAAGTCTTGTACTGTGATTAATTAATGGAGGCATAATTTTAGACCAAATAATTGGTAGTAGTAGAATATATAAAAGTAAAATATAGACATCACTTTATATAGAGTTATACACTAGAATCTACATAAATGTCTATCTGTCTCTGCATACATTTATGGATGCATATACATACGTAAATACACACATACACTGAAATCTACACATCTATGTGTTTATATAGTGGCCACTCCTAGGGCTTGATCTCAGGTCCTCAATGTTGCCCGATAACTTCACTTGCATCAGACTGGTGTGCTAATATTGACCCATTCATAAAGTGGGCCTTCTAGGCCCAGAGTTCAAACCACAGAACTGCCAAAAACTTAATCCTGATGGAAGAAGCCAATTGTCCCACTTGATTTCCTAATTGGTGAAAATCCGGGGTCTCAGGAATGATGTCTAATACACAGGCAAATTTATGTCCTATGTAATAGGATGTAAAAAATATTATATGTGTAATCATACTCACTAAAATATATAATAAATAAAACAAAATAAAATGAATAACTACACTAACTGCAATATGCAGTAAACATGTGTATGTAAATATAAATCATGTATTTAAAATGTATACGAGTGCTAGGACTTGAATTCAGGCTCTGGAGACAGGCCTGATTTTCTTGTCTTCCAGCATGATGACCTCCCCCTTCCCCCACAATGCTGCAGATTTACCCAGACCCTGAGTTCAAATCCCAGGCTTGGCAGAAAAAAATGGCATGAATTCCAAGCCAAGGAGCCTCAAAAAATATTTTAGATATTTTTAATGTATGCATGTATGCATATATGTATATATGTATGTATGTATGTATGTATGTATGTATGTATGTATGTATGTATATATGTATGCAATTTTATTTTGTCAAGCACAGGGCTTGAACTCAGGTCGCAGCAACTCTGCCTCAGCTTCAATCACTCTAGGCTAGGGTGCAGCCACTGGACCCACAGCCAAACCTGGGTTCCTAGGCCCCAAAGGCTGACAGAAAAAAAAAAAATAAACACTAGAAAAAAAAAAACTCGGCAACTTGCATATGGCTGCAAGTTTTACATTTGTTTTCTTTGCAAGGTGACCTTCCTGGGTCTGAATGACACAGTTGAAAAGTGTTGGTAACCTAGCATTGCTGAAGGCTGGCGGGCTATCAGGGAAGCCATAGGCCAACATGGCAACATAGGCCCTGGGTGGGAAGCCCGGTCCTGACCCTTACCAATGGTGGGAGATCCTAAAAGTCTCTTTCCTATTCATAGGAATACTGATGGAAGGTTATGAATGTCAAGGTTAGAGTGATTTTAGGAGGCCAATGGAGTTTAATGAATATTTTTGGCACACTAAAAGAATACTATTAATTACATGGATGCAATTATTTTGGAACAGTGGTTGATTTAATTAATAATTCAATAAGGATGAAAACAATATTAATTACATGGAGGCATAATAAGTACCCAAGAATTGGTAGGAATGTAGCATATATAACTGAATATTGTATAGACATCTCTGGCACTCTATAAAGATCTATATTTATTTGTGCACTACCATCTACATGTTAATCTGTTCTTATTTTTCAAACCCTGGGGCTCGATCTCAGGTGAGGGAAACTACTTGTGGGCTCAATATGCACCAGGCTGGCATGCTGACACTCACCCATTCATGAATTGGGCCTTGTAGGCTGTGAGTTCAGATGCCAGCACTCACAAAAATTGAATCGTGGAGTAAGAAGCCCATGGTGACACATGTTTTCCTTTTCTGTGAAAGTCCTGGATGTCAGATGTGAAGTTTCATACATAGGCAAATCTATATCCTCTGTAATAAATGTAATAAATATTCCATGTGTAATAACAGTCAATAAAATAAATGGCAAATAGATGAATGAAACAAAAAATTTAATGAATAGCTACACTAAGCACAATATTGAGTCAACAGATGGGGCTCTATTTCAGGGCCTGGAAACTGGCTAGGAGCTGAATTGGCTGCTGTGCTTACTATCACCCATTCATGAACTTCTAGACCCTGAATTTAGATCCCAGCACTGCCAAAAGTATAATCTTGGAGTGAGAAGCTAAGCATGACATGTTTTCTTTTTCTTTGAAAGTGCTCAGTGTCAGGTAGGATGTATAATTTGGATGCAAATCTATATGCTATGTAATAGGATGTCATAAATGTAATAAATGTCATAGGTGGAATAATTGTCACTACAATAAATGATAAAGGGTTGAATTAGTGAATCATTCTAGATTAAATTAGATGCAACAATTATAGGAAGTGTATTAAGTTTTATTAATATTTTATTAAGCATTACCAGAATAAAAATTACATGGAGACATAATTAAATATCGAATTATAGGTAGTGACACATGATGCATAATTTAATTATATAAGACATCTGTCTCATTCTATAAAATATGTAAATATATATGTGTATATGTACATATATGATAAACAATAATGGGATATTGAGTAATTATTAATTAATGCTTTATTAATTGTTCAACTGGGACGCATCATTAAATGGAGACATAATTTAATATCTAATAATTGGCAGTAATCCCTGCAACTACTGCTGCCTCCTTCTTGCCCTCATCGCTGGCCTGTCAGTGCCAAAAAAGGCCTCCAGGAGAACCCCTCCACCCCTGCACCAATGTGTCCTGTACTTCCAGTGACTCCTGGTGGTCAGTATGATCTACATGACCACAGAAGAGCATGAGGATATATGTTACACACAGACATGAAGAACTAGTATGATGGCTTGACCTTCATGGCCTCTGAAAATGGAGGTTTGACCTGCATAAGTTTTGCTTCACTATGAATTTTCTATTTTCACACTGAACACCATATACTTTCCTTGTGATTCCTTTATTGGTTTTTGTCTTATTCTCTCAAAACAAGTCTATTATCATAGGCTGATACTATGTCTCTGGTGATGGCACCAGCAGATCCAAGTGGAAAGGGAAGTGGGACATAGAGTACCCATCCTTTCCAAAAGAGTCCACCACAGGTCAGAAGAACAAGTCTTAGGAGAGTGGGCACAGCTGATGCTTCCCTCTCTGAAGCATGGCTCAAGTTTGGAGAGGGATTTCAGGACATCTGAAATATTGAATTATTGAAATATTGAATTATCTCCAAGACCAAAGAAACAACCACATCTAGTAATTGAGCTCACAAGTATACCATGGAGATCCAGTGAAAATGATCAATCAGATGAAGATAGGACACTGTTTAAAATACAGAGAAACAATGGGATTGGCACTATTGGCAGGAACAATTTGTGTACAGAAAGAAGATAGGGCCAAGGGAGATGAACTGCAGTTGATTGACTAGAAAATGGACAGTGACAGAGAAGAAACCAGTAAAGGCAATGAATGTGAAGATGGAGAGGGTGCCATGGAAATTTCAGATGGTGCTTCTAGTGCAAGTAGTTATTCTTTGGCAAGTGATAGTAGGAAACCTGAGCTTCCTAAGGCAGGACCTGACTTTATTGCCTAGCTGGACTAAAAGTGAAGATCCTCCTGCCTCACATTCCGGAGTTCTAGGATAACAGTCATGCATTACCACATTCCTGTTTGAAACATTTAACTTTCATGTTAGATTATTTCTTTTTCACCTGTGGCCTTTATAAGCCTGATTTCGACATTTTTGGACCTTGGCGTGAACATTTGTCTGGATTATGAGGAAACAATAATTATTCCAACAGTTTCCAATATTGAAACACCCACTCCTTGGGTACTTGTCAACTCACTGTGTTCATCTGGCCTGTGTGGAGATTGTCCATTCTGCTCTGGTCCTTAAGAGGTCTGCAAGATTCTCAGCTGTGTACTAGAAGAACACAGAGATGGAGAGTTTTAGATAGCAATGAGAAAAAAGAAATTTACTTCACTGAAACTCTATTATTTGCCTTATTTTTGCCTGTCATATTTACCTTGCTCACAGTTTACATTCTTTTATGGTATAATGAAGTAATAACATTTATTTTCCTCAGCATTTAAGTTTAATTCTTTGTTTTCATTGAGACAAACTTCTAAGAAAGAACAACTAATCTCATGTTCATTTCCACAAATGGATGTTTTTATTTTCATATTCCCTTGTAAGACAATAATTCTTGGTGTGGCAAGTCAGGAAATAGAAATAGATTAAAATTTTAAACATGATACATTTATTTGTGATGTCAGTAAGCTTTGGAATTTTAGTCACTAAAATATGTTTGACTACTACGTTTACTCTTGCCCACTCTGGTGAGAGCATCCTTAATTACTAAGTTATTAACAAGTGAATGGATTGCCAGACAAACTTTGAGAGTTTTTGTTTTCTTGGCAGACCATTAAACATTTCTTTAGAGGAAAAAATACCACACTATTTCTGCTCTTCATAGAGTCTACTATACTTCAGTTAATTCATCTGTAACTATTAGCATACAACTGAATGTATTTGCTTTTGGGTTTATTGGAACATTCTAGCAGCCACAAATAAGGGAAACCATGCAGCTTGTGTTCTCTGGGTCTGGATTACTTCCCATAATATAATTCTTTCCCAGTCTTTCCACATTATTACAAATGGTAGTCTATCATGCTCTCTGACGGATGAGTGGGATTTCTCTCTGTTTGTGTGTGTGTGTGTGTGTGTGTGTGTGTGTGTGTGTGTGTGTGTGTGTGTGTGTGTTCATACATACATTTATATATATGTATATATGTATATATGTACATATACACACATATATGTATATATTTATATCTATATATACATATATGTATATAAAATGTGGTATACATGTATGTAACCTCATACATACATACATATATATGTATGTATGTAACCTCATACATACATACATATATATATATATATGTAACCTCATACATGTATACCACATTTTATTGATCCATTCACCATTTTAGGGTTTTCTGGGTACTGGAAAGTGAGAGACAGGAGCCTTATCCCTCTGTTTGTGGGAAGACATGAACTCTTGTAGCAACAGTCCTGAGCCTTGTTACCCTTTTTTATGGCCTGAAGTGGTAAAAGCTGATCGACAATTTGTTCACTTTTGCAATTCCTGGGGCCTGAACTCAGTGCCTGTGCACTGTCCCTAAGCATTTTTTGCTTAAAGCTAGCATACTAACACTTGAGCCACTGCAACACTTCCAGCTTTTTCTGGATATGTGGTTACTGAAGAATCAAACTCAGGACTTCATGCATGCTAGGCAAGCACTCTACCACTAGGCCACCTTCCCAACCCAATATTTTATTTTTTAAAAAACTAACATGTAAAAGAAACAACTACATGAGCAACTGTATTACAGGAGGCAAGCTCCATGACTAGAACCATGACTTCCCTGGCCAGAAACCTGGGAGACCAGGCCTTTGCCACAAGTCTCCTGTGAGGTCAGCTTCCAACCACTGAGCATCATTTCATTGGCCTGAAAGGAAGGAGAGTGTTGAGATGTGAAACATGATGCAAGCAGACAGAGGAAGCCTCATCCCCCAATGTCAACAATGAGGATGGTTACTCACAAACCCCAGATCCTGTGGCACATGTGCTAGTAGACACTAATTATGAATTGTGTAGAGTCATGATCCAATGGGCAGATGGGTTGAGTTATTATGAGAAAGACATAACCTCATTCAGAATCATATGGACTCCAAAAATGTGAACTAGAAAAGGTCTACTTTGTGTTTGAGGTTATTGTTTTAACTTCCTTTATCTGCACTCTGTCCTCTAAAGTCAGCTCCCATGTGTGAACTCTTCATATGCAAGAAAATGAGCCATAAATAAGGCCAAGTAATTGTTAATCTTATGGAAGTGAGCCAGGCATAGAATGGCTGTCTGGGGTTTCTTTTCCTCTCTGAGTTACAAAAAGTGACTTGTTCCTGAGACAGAGCCCATGTTCTAATGGCTGAGCTATTACTGCTGGATATCAAATTTCACCATGTGGATATAACTATAAGAGACAAAGCAGCCAGGACTTTGATGTTCCCAAAATTATTGCCATGCTGAGTGAGTCTGACACATGACTTCGAATGACTGCATGAAGGAAGTGAACATTCTTTTGTTTTTACAACATGTAATAGTGTATAAATCGATACATCACTTTACACTGACTTTAATTTTGTCCCAGGTTTTCATTTTGGTTTCAGAGGAAAGTGTCTGGATTTACCATTCCAACAACAGGCTCCCAGATGCTCATGCAGGGTGAGGAGGGGAGAATGGGTCGAAATGATGACTTCCTTCTGTGTTTCCCTGGCAGTGCTGAAAATCAGACCCAGAGCTTCTGGGCTTCAGGTAAACAAGCAGTGGGTAGAGTCTCCCTTCTCAAGAGATGAAATCTTCATGAAAATTGCCCACAGGACACTACAGTTTCCACTGCTTTTTTACTTCCACGCAGTGCACATAGCACACGAACTAATGCTGGAGGGCACAGGTATGGCTGACTCACCACCCTTCAAGAGAGGCAAGAAGGATGAACACAGTGGCAGGGGACCTGTTCCTCAGCAGAAAGCCTTGCAAGGTTCTGAACATCACCCTAAGTGAGGCTGGCATTTGAGCACAGTCTTGGACAGATCATAAGCATCTGAAGAGTGTGGAATGTTCTGCTAATCCACAGGTTGACTAAGCAGCATGTCCTTGGGGGAAAAGGATCTACTATAAGTAAACATTTATCAGAAATCTCACTAAACCTTGTTCTTTATATTAAGTCAGTTCTTCAAGGCAGACAAGTGAGAGTGGATAAAGGAGAAGGGCCCTAGGACCACTGCATTTTCCCATCTTAGAGCATCATTTTCTTTCTCAACATATAGTAGGGAAGCCACAGCCTAGTCCTGCTAGCCAATAGAAGTATATTCTCAATAGTATATGCCAATATGTTCAGGTCCAGATAACTCAGTGATAGTGGTTCCACTCTGTTCTCTCAGTAACTTCTCTTTTTTGAGATAGGGTCTAATCTAAGTAGGACTTTGGGCTAAGCTACCTTTGTATGCAGATCATAGGCATGTACCACCATGCCTAGTCTCATTACTTCTTTTTTGTTTTCTGCCCTTTGAAAGTCAGCCAATAGCTCTAACATCGTTCTCTTCCATTACATTCTATTCATGCCCTTATCTGGTTCTCTCCATTTGGTCTAACTGGAGCCATCTGTCTCTAGCCAGCACACTGTCATGGTGGTCCATCTTCCCAGCTAGCTCCATACACATCTGTTTGTTACTAGGGAGTCTTTCCTGACTTGTGCTTTTCACTTTTCCAAATGACTGGATGTGCAAGACAATAAAAGGAGTTCCTGAATTTTGCCAAGAGTGTGAATGACATGACTGATTCAAGGCTGTTAACCATTTTCTTTTCTTTTCTTTTCTTTCTTTCTTTTTTTTTTTTGGTCCGGTTGTAGGGCCTGAACTCTGGGCCTGGGCGCTGTCCCTCAGCTCTTCAGCTCAAGGCTAGTGCTCTACCATTTGAGCCACAGAGCCACTTCTGGCTTTTTTTCTTTTTGCTTATGTGGTGCTGGGGAATCGAACCCAGGGCCTCATGCATGCAAGGCAAGCACTCTACCACTGAACCACCTTCCCAGCCCCTTGTTAACCATTTTCCACTTAAACACACAAGCAGTGGGCCAGGATTGGTGGCTCATACCTGTGATCTTAGCTAATAGGTAGGCTTAAATCTGGAGGATGGTGGCTCTGAGACCAGCCTAAGCAGAAAAGTCTTGAGATCCCACCTTCAAAATAATCGCAAAAGAAGGTCTGGAAGTATGGCTTACGGTGAGCATACAATATGAGCAAGAGCTGTCATAGTATAGGTCACCTTGTGCTGCTTGTAGCACAGGTCCTTTAGTCCCAGGTCTGTACTAATAACATCTCTTCAATTCCAACTTTGTGTATGTGTGTGTATGTGTACAACTTCACGTACTCATGCACTTGTTGTGTACACTGATAATATTAAGTTGCACGTGCTTATGTTGCAGAGACTTCAAACTAATTTTTATCTTTCCAAACACAATGAACCATCAAGAATTCTACCACTGTCAACATTCATTACAAAGATTCCACTTCCAAAATGCCATTTGGTTAGATGGTGTTTACCTATCCATATTTACTTAGTCTTTCCTCTAGTTGACCCTCATCCTCCCATACCATTGCACCTCCACACATTCCCCCAGATTATTGTTTACAATGATCTTAACATTTTCCTGGAAATAAGGATTCTTTAGTGGTAGAATTAGCATTTAATTGCTAGCAAGTCAGCTTCTTCAGTAATAACTCACAATGAGCTTAAAGATCTACCCTTAATCAGGTAGGGATAGGTGGACACAGCATAGTAAAATGGACAAAAAAGCATTTCAATGCCAGGTGGACCACTATGGGACCTGATGCGACACCATCATGTGCTAAACATGGACATCCCAGGTGAGGGCAGAATACTCTCTTGTACGTGTGGGACTCCTGGATATCAGGAAAGTAGGAGGCTGAGACCTGAGTCCAACCCTTACTCTTCTCAAATTGCTGGCAAAGTTTCAGAAAAACTCAGTAATCTGCCCAAGGAAGGTATGCTAGGCTACAGGTGAAGAAAGACAGGAGCCTAAAACGTGGCATGCAATTTCTGAGAATACACCTTCATACTTACTAAGAACTTATGAGCTTATAGAAATTGATTTGTTGTGGTCAGACAGTGTGGGTATGCAAGCCAAGGAGGGGACTGGCCACTTCCTTACAGTATCATCCTATAGTGACAAGAAGAGGAAAATAACCCCAAATGGGACTGCACTGGTCATCTACTTGATGTCAAAGTATTGGGGCTGAACAGTACTGAGTGTTAACCTGGACTGCTGGTCAGAGAGCTGGAAAAGTAGGGAGTAGGATGTGAATTGAATGATAAATAGAGGGATGGGTTGATGGAAAGAATTGTCAACTGCAACATCACATTCAGATCTACCAGAGATCTCTCATAAAGGGCCAGTACAGTCAACCATATGAACCCATTAGCACTGGTCATTCTTGTTTGCTAGCAATCACTTTCTGACTTATCAGACATACACACACACCCCAAATGGCCATGGTTTGGTGGACACAGAGGGCTAGAATATAAATGTCAGTAAATGCCTGACATGTTAGCAGAGAGTATCAAAGTTTAGCCACCCTGCATTGTTCATTCCCAAGATTCTCAGCCTGTTAGGTCCTTGTGGCAAACTCAGTGCTCCAATGGGAAGAGAAGCTGCCTCCAGGCCTCCCTTTCTTATCCTCCAGGTCTCAGAAGTCCCCAAAAGGCTGGTCTGGAGGTGTGGGGGAATAATGCAGGCAAAGCCCAAGTGTTGGAGACTCCAATTCATAGCAATGATAGGGTGCTGCAGAGCTCTGGATTGTGTTGTGCCTCCAAGGGAAGGAGGCACTGTTGGCACATGAGTGCATCAGGGCTTCCTGATCCTCCCTGCCCAACAGCAGCTGTTCTGGATTGAGCAGCACACTGGGATGGGGTATGAGGCACCCTGGGGACAAGTACCCACCAGTAGAGGGATGGATAGGGCAGGTAAATCTACAGAGAACAGTGCCAGTACTGGGCAGCTGTGCTCTTTTATCAACTTCTCCACATTTCAGTTTTCAAAAACAACTTAGACTTTAGAGTAAGTTTCAACCTATGGAAAATTTACACAAGTGTGTTTCCCTCACTGCCCTAGCTCTCCCTTGATTCACATGTCATAAAACATGCTAATCAAAGTCAGAACATTTCCACTGAAGCCATAATAGTCATTAAACACAAACCCCGTACCAACCTCAACATTGCCTCCTTCTGCCCTTCTCTCACTCAGGAGTCCATCTGGTCCTGCAGATCGTTGCTCTCCTCTCCTTTGAGGGGCCAAAGTTCCAACTAAACCTCCATCCTTGGCCATTGTGAGGGGTTCTGCTCAGCATTTGCTGTCTTGGTAAGCATAGATTGAGGGATGTCGATGGACTGTTCCTCTTTGGCAGGAGCCTACAGAGCAACAGATGCTGCAGCCATCTCAGTGAATCACACTGGGGCACCGAGGTCACCATGCTTAACCTTGTTCATGGTACTCGTGTTAGAACTCAGAGTATTGTACTTGCTAGGTAGGTGAGCTATATTCCTATTTTGTGCTGGTCATTTTTTAGTTATGGTCTTGCTTCCTATCCAGGTACATGCCTGGGCCTGGACTCACCTATTTTAAGCTTCCTGTTGTAGTGAAGTTGATATTAATTGATAGCTTAAGAGGAGATGTCACCCAGTTTTTGGCTTGGGATGGCCCTGAATAATGATCATCCCAATCTTAGCATCTTAAATAGTTAGGATTACACATGTGACTCCCAGCTCCAATGTGCCTTCCTTCTCAACCCTACCAACTCAGCAGTGACTGACAGCTTCCTCTCCTCAGTTACTCTTACCCTCTGGAATTTCAGAGAGGAGACACACATTTTCTTCTTCATTGTACTCTAATTGCTCCAAAGATTGCCTGAAATTGTACTATCTCCCCTCATTGTAGGCTCCCCAAGGAAGTGATACCCTTGGATACTGGATATTTCTACATGAGGAGGTAAACTTAGCTGTGAACCCCAAAGGGAGATCCTGTTACTTCAGCTGTGGGCTGTCAGTTCCTTCTGCAACTCCCTCAGCTACAGTCATTTTCCATGACACAATTGTCTTCCTGCACTCCCCACACTGATGGGTACAAAGACAGCATCATGCCAATTGGCCAGGTCAAACTATGGGACACTCAGTGGTGGAGCTGGAGGAGTTGCACTTGTCCCCTATCCAATCTGACATCCAGTCCCTCTCTTCAACAGAATTCAATCTTTGTGGATTCTCTTCTGTGCCAACACTCTCAGTCTGTCTCTAGAACTAAGGAACAAGGTATATGTAATTGAGAAAACACAAACACAATCTCTCATCATGAATGGACCAATTTAAATAGTGAAAAAATGAACCACAAAATTATACTGAACCCCTCTCCCTGCTTCTTTTATTTGTGCAAGTTTGCTCCCTAATTGCTTTTGTGTGTTTGTTGGGGAAGGTGTGTGGGTACGGGTGCGGGGGATATTGTGTATAATAGGACTTGAACTCAGGGCCTTTGGCTCTTAACCTAGCTCTTTTTTGTTCAAAGCTGGCACTCTACCATTCCAGCCACTGATCCCTAGTGGCTTTTTCCAGGCTAATTGCAATAAGAATCTCTTGGGTTTCTCTGCCTACAATGGCTTCAAACTGCAATTCTGGTATCAGCCTCCCAAAAGGCTAGTGTGTGAGCCACTAGTGCATGGCCTCCCACTGCCACTTTAAAAGGGCAGCTTTTAAAGTGAAGTAAAAGAAAATTCTTGATTGAAAACTGGGTATCAGTGTGATTTAGGTAAATCTGGAGGCTCCTCATGGGAGGAAAGGCCTTCTCCTGGGAAGTATTACAGCACTACATGAACCAAGTGGGTTTGATGAAATGTCCCCAGAGAACACACAAGATACCCTGAGTGAAACAACACCCAAAGCACAGGTTCTTAGGACATTGTCTAAAATAAGTTTTTAACCAAGGTGCTCACAGATGTGCCTCCCATATCCTTGGGAAAGATATCAGTAGAGCAGCCATCTGGATTCTGTCCTACGGGGGTACAAGGTGTTTGGAACCAAGCCTTTTCCTTGGTCCAAACCACATCACAAAGAGGCCATGTGGATGCTCCTAGTCCAATGGCTGGGCCTTTTACTTCTACAAAATTAGGCTTCTTAAACTGGATGAAAGTATTCACTAAGTTTCTAAAGTTAAAAAAGTACACAGGGAACAAGTAAAAACATTGCATATGTGAGCAGATGACAAAAATCTATTCTAGATTGGAAGTTGCCAAGCAGAAACTATGCAAATCATAAAAATTAAGATTTCTTAAAAAGCCTCCTCCCAGAAAAGGTAGATTGTGGATCTACCTGCTGCAGATTGTAAAGGCTTACCTACAGCCTGGATATTACACAGGTGTCGCTGCTACCACCAGTTGTAGGTGACATAGCCAGAAGGGCTTTCATATTTACAGTGGCTCTTGGCCACTCTGACTATTGCATATAGCATTTCCAACTTTCTCTCTTTGAAGACCCAAGGATCATACTGACTTTAGGGAGTTCTTGTATCCAAGAAAAGGGAAAATTCAGAGTGAACTTGGCACTAAGATTGTCTGGTACTGACTGAAGGGTTATTGACTAAGGGATATAACCTGCCCCTGCAAGGAGACTTTACACATTGAATTGGAAACACGTATTTTCTAAGGTCTTATAAACTGGACTAAATTAACTTATGGACATGGAGATAAGCTAATTTAAGACATAAGGTTGGAAATAAAGATCAGCAAGCATCTCAATGCCTGTATCCCATTATGTGTTGTTGGATGCTACTGCCACAGGAAATTGGAGAGCAAAGCAGACATGGGAGAGGGAGGCCTTTGCAGGGGACAAGACCTTGCCATAAAACACAACCAATGCTGTACTGGAGTTTGTTTTATAGGCTTTGTAGTTCCAGGGAGGTTGATGCTATACTATATAGGGAATCTGCTTCTTCCTCCCCACCATACAGCTGATTCTGTTTTCAGAGGTAGTCTCTTGTTCTGATTTCACAGAGTAGATCAAAGCATAAACTTATACCTACATACATATAAAGTGATTCTTTATAGGTAGTTTGAGCCTGACCTTTGAAGAATAACTAAAACTTTTCATATACAGAGTTCTAAGCCAGAGCTTGACTGACAACAGCTATTGAGGCACTTCCTACTAGTTCCTCATCCTCTGAATACTATCAAGATGGAATATAGTGCTGCATCTCCCCTCCCCCTCCCTTCCCCCCCCCCCCCGTGCAAGTCCTGCAGTTGAATTCAGGGTCTTCTGCTTAGTTGGCTGGCACTTGAATACTTGAATCACACTTTCAGTCCTGTTTGTACTAATCATTGGAGGCTCAATTTTAACAGACTTTTCTAATTGATCTGGTCTTAACACAAATCCTCTGGATGTATCTCAGACTTTTGAGTAGCTAGAATTACAGATGTGAGTCACTGCTTCCAGCTAGATTATATTGTAAGGAGGGAGGTTGGGAGGTTTGTAAGGAACACAGGAGAACAGGGCTTGCAGATGCAGCAGATTCCAGCAACTGGTGTGAGGTGTAGTCCATTAGGTGAGGCCAACCTCATCTCAGCCTTGCCAATTGTCCCCAAGGTAAGTAATGTTTTGCATTATGCAAGAATTGATCCTTTAAAAGAATAAGCCACACTAATATCTAAGGTTTCTAAATGAGATGGCCCAAGGCATTATTCGAAAGCTCACAATGGAGTTTAACAATAAAGCTGTGGTACATGAAAACATAAGAATAAAAAAACTGTCCATGATTCCATGCTTCTCCCATGATATATTTGTACATACATAAAAAAATTCTCATCTCAAGCCCAAAGAAACACAGGTCCCATGGTTTCCCTTATTTGCAATGACTAGTATATGTCTGAGACAAGCAGAAATGTTCAGAGGAGTTGATGTTAGGTGAAATGAATCCCAAGATAAGGACTCATATTTTTTCTTTCTTGCTATTGTTTTAAACATATTTATAAGATGATTGTTTTGTGGTTTTTTATGTCCCTCCTCCTCAGTATAATCCCTGTTTTCACTGTATTTGATGTTGCTATAATTTGTGGAGGGGAAGGGAAAAAACAAATTGTTTAAACAGGGATACAGGTGGACCCATTGCAACAATGAGATGTACAAGACGTTATGTCAAAAAATGAATTTTACAACTCTGGCATGGTATGGGGAGGGAGATGGGAAGGGATGGTAAGGGGAAACAAAGGAGGAGGGAACAATGCTTGATAAGAAATGTACTCATTTGGGCTGGGAAGGTGGCTCAGTGGTACAGAGATTGCCTTGCATGCATGAGGCTCTGGGTTTGATTCCTCAGCACCACAGAAGCAGAAATAAAAAGCTGGAAGTGGTGCTGTGGCTCAAGTGGTTGAGCGCTAGCCTTGAGGTGAAGAGCTGAGGGACAGCGACCAGGCCCAGAGTTCAGGCCCATGACCGGACTCCCCACCCCCCAAAAAAAGAAATGTACTCATTACCTTGCTCGTGTAATTGTAACCCCTCTGTACTACATTTTCAAGATTAAAAAAAATTCTGGTTTCAAAGTCTTTGAGGAAAATCAATACCAGGATTTCAATAGGATTGATACATTGTTTTATAACTGGAATTTCAATTTTTGCCTGGAATGATAATAATGTCAAATAAAATTATGTCTCTATTTCAGAGGTCCATGCTAAATTCATCAGCAGCCCTGCTCAGAGGAAGGGTGCAATGATGATGTGTAAACTCATTTGTAAACATGAGTTGAACAGAAACTCAGTTTGTTAAAACACAGCCACCCACCAAATCTTTGTAGAAATGACCTGTCAGGAGAGACCTCTCCAGTCCACAAAGCTGTATGATCATGAACTACAAAAATCCAGCGGCAGTGTGGCTAGTGGTAGGAGATCATGATGGACCTAAAGAGGAAATGTGTACAGTTTTGTTAAGTATACATGCGGTTGTGTTTGCTAGCCATTGGGCTTGAACATAGGGCCTGTGCACTGTCTCTGAGCCTCTCTGTGCTCAAGGCTAGTGTTCTACCAACTAAATCCCAACACCACTTCCAGCTTTTTCTTAGTAGTTTATTGGAGATAAGAGTCTCATGGACTTTCTTGTCTCAGCTGGCTTCAAACTGCAATCCTCAGATTTCATCCCCCTGAGTAGCTAGGATTACAGGCATGAACCAGCAGGCCCCTGGTTTTTATACTTATCTTTTAAAACTTAATATTAAAGCCCATAAACATTAATAGGTGTACAATGCAGCATACTCAATTTGTATTTGTTCCCACTGGATTATCTGTGAACTGAGTTAAAGGCTGTCTTAGATATGGAAGGGAAGGAAAGATTTTCCACAAAGTTAGTTTTTGAAGACATTATTATTCAATAGAATTCCTTCTGAGAAGACACTTGACAAGATCAGATATTAGGTCAAACCCTCATGGAAGGGTGTAGGAATTGTCTGGGGAAACCAGGCAACAAAATTTGAATTAGGAGGTAGTGTGCTTCCTTCCTCAGCTTACTCAGCTTTATTATCTGAAGAAGAAAGGAATGAGTAGGAAGAGGTCAAGTTCTAGGGCCAGTTTACGGGTTTGTTTTGTTCTCTCTCCAAATCCTGTAATATAGGAGTGCTGAGTAATAGCCTCTTCCTTTGGAAAGTCTGCACATTATCTCACTCTATCATGAGAGGAGACCTCACTTCTGTGGAGATAAGCTTGCTCTTGGGTCCTTCAGACACATAGTATGCAGACATCAAAAGTCCAATGCTATAAAGGGAACCCAAGATACTCAGTTTTATCAATGATGTAAGGGCCATTTCATGACAATGAATCTGCAAACTGGGTATCATCAATTCCAATAGTGGAAATAGCAGCCCTGGACAGTGGATGATGTAAGATGTTAATTGATCTCCATTATCACTTCCCTTTCCTTCCATTCTGAATATTTGCCACAATGAAGATCTTTGCCTCAAAAAGTTTAAGGAATTAGAGTCATGATACCACAGAAACAAGCAAAAATACAATACATAGAAATATTGTTTTGTGTAATGTCCCTCATAGGCATATAAAGTTAATTTAAATAAACTGAGTAAGAGAAAGGTTAAGTGAAACTGCTTTAAATAAGTAGTTTTTTCTGATTCTCCCATATTCCATTAAGCAAAATTATCGCTGATAAAAATACGTTTACTCAAAGCAGCAGCAATGCAGGTTTCACAGAAGCACAATGTTTCAGTTTCCTATAATATCAGCTGAGCCTTCTGTGGGATCTAGGAGAAGGACATGGCATAGGGAGGCTGGGAGAAGTAATAGGAGTGAGGATCTGATGAAAACAATCATCTAAAATCACCTAAAAGTGCATGAGATGAGGTTTCTACTTAAATATCTGTATCTATCTTTTCTCTTTCTCTAATCCCAGTACTACAAGCCTCAGCCACTGTCAAGGGCAGAGACTGGACACCTGAGGAGGGAGAAGACTGGAGAGCAGCAAGATTGGTAAGAAAAGCTCTAAGATACATAAGAGAGGACTCAGGTGGTCTCACAGAAGATGTACAAAGTCACCACTGAAGACAATGGTATGTGTGTGTGTTTCTGTGTATGTGTGTGCATATGTGTGTGTGTGTGTGTGTGTGTGTGTAAAAAGTGAGGCTTAAAGACATGCAACATATCCTGAACTATGATTTAACAATGAGCAGTGTCTACACTTTGATATGAGGTTCTGATAGTCTAGAGCAGAATTATGTCCACTGATGAAGGTTTATAATTTCAAGTCAAGTAAGAAGGCAATGCCTTCTAGCACCACATCTGAGAACTCAGAATAATAATGGGATTATAATATTTCAAACCATAGGTATGTTATTTTGGGGAATAACAGAGATGGGGGGGACTGAGATCCAAGGCTAGTCTAGGCAAAGTTTTAGCAAGCAGACCTTATCTCAACAAATTATTCTGGCTAGGTGGTTCATTCCTGAAATCCCAGCTCTGTGGGAGGTGTATGTGAGGGAAGAGCAAAGCCCAAAAATTACTTAAAATACTTAAAGCAAGATGGGGGCAGGAGGTGTGGTAGAATGCATGCCTAGCATGTATGAGGCTTTGAGTCCAATCAAACCATAATACTATTAAAACAACCCAACAGATGTAAGATGTGTTCATTAGCTGATTCAGCTTTTTTCCTCTCTACTAGAAATATTTAGAATTCGGGGAAGCATAGGAGAAGTGTACAGCACAAGTACCATGCAGCTGTACATTATCTATACAGCACTCTTAGCCAACATGCCGAGCACTTGCTGGGTTTCAGTTGTTGGCCTCTGATAAGCAGTCATTAATGTCAGACTCATAGAAAGAGCAGATGAGTTAATTGAGTCAACTGACTTAAATGACTGACATTGAAGCCTATGCAGGGCTGTGATCTTCAGTTCTAGTACTTGGAAAACTAACCCCAACCCCGATGCAAACACATTGGCTCTGCAAACCTGATTGCATCTGCCATCTTGGTGCCTTTTCTCTTTTTATCATCGGTGAGATGGTCTATGAAGTAAATTAAGTCCAGGCCACAATAGAAGATGCTGCCGGGTGCACTGAGATAGACCTGCTGTCATTGGCAGTGGCTGTTTTCAGGGCACTCAGGACTTCTTTTATCACCAGGAAGTCACCATAAGTTCCAATGATAAGGACCACTTTGGGTACAGACTACTATAAGCATTTTAAAGACCCCTCTGTATGGTATTTTCACAATAATAATCATAATAATAAAAAGAAAGCCTTTGTTTCTCTGAAGGTTACAAGAAATGGGTATTTCTGCAGTTTGAACAGCAGGTGGCACTTTTAACTACTTTACAAGTGAGTCCAGTCTGTTGTTTTTGTTATTGTTGTTGCTAATTTAGCTTAGGATAGAAACCTAAATGATATGGTGAGAGGGCAAAAAATCATTTAAAATGATCTGGGAAACATTAAAAAACCTCACCAGTGAAGAGATTGCAGTCTAAAAATGTACCAAAAATCAAGCCCTGAACTGCTTGTTCTGTATGAGTGTAGCTAGCACACAGACCTTCTGTAGGTAGCTTTCCTTGTCTGGAACAACCTACTCAAGCTGTGTACAAAGGAAAAGAAACAACACTAGAACTTAAAATTTGGAAATGCCCAGTGCAAGTTGAGATGTATGCATTTCCAGAGCCTTCCTAGCACTAGGGGCTTTTGAAAAACAATCTCTTCAACAACAATCTCCTTGGCCTTTGCAAGCTGCCTTTTCAGGTATTAGTCAATATGCATACATAGAAAGCCCCCTTGCTGTGTGCTCTGCCACAACACTAAGACCATCAGTGTTGTAGGATGATAGGGAAACTTTTCCCAGAACAGAATGCAGCCATTGTTATGTTTAGCAAACAATTAACCTGTCAAACTGGGCGCCAGTGGCCCTTGACTATAAACCCAGCTACTCAGGAGGCAGAGATCTGAGTATGCCAGTAAAAAACCAGCTTGGGAAGGATAGGCCTTGAGACACTTATCTCCAAGAAACCACCAGAAAACTGGAAGTGGCACTGTGGCTCAAGTGATAGAGAGCTATACTTGAGCTGAAGAACAGAGAGACAGCCCCTAGGCCTAGAGTTCAAGTCCCATGACCAACAAAATAAAGAAAAAGAAAGAAAGAAAGAAAGAAAGAAAGAAAGAAAGAAAGAAAGAAAGAAAGAAAGAAAGAAAGAAAGAAAGAAAGAAAGAAAGAAAGAAAGAAACCTGTCATGATGAGAGATATGGCAAAGCTCAAGCCTTTGCAGATAAAGACATCCTGACCTGGGAGATGGCTCAAAAACAGAGGCACTGTTACCTTCTCCTGGTAAGAACCAAAGCTCCCACTGGAGCCCATACCATTAGAATAGAGCAGATGCCCAGCACATGCCTACAGCCCCAAGTCAGTGTGGCCAGAGTGATTAGCAGCCAAGCTTCCAAGTCCCCTTTGATTCCTGCCTCCTGGGCACATGTGGGCCAGCTCAGAAGGAGGTTTCAGAAGAGCATAAAGAGCCATGAAGCAAAGCAGTCATGTAGAAACGCAAAGCACATGACTCTCACCTCTGGGATTCCAGAGTTATTCTCAGATTATTTTGTGGATAAGAAGATGTGAGTGAATCATCTTGCTTCCTGAAAAATATCTCTGTATAGGTAGGCACTCTTTGCCTCTCACTGAAATGCAACCACTTGTCCAAAGGCTGGTCTCATCTGTGGCCAATAAATTTCCTTTTCCCAGCCATCACCCCTTTAACAGACATCTGTATGTTGGCTGATAGCACATCCATGAATGGAGATGTACCTGTGAAGGGTTTGAAACCATAGTGGTCCATGATGTCCTATCACCATTTCTCTCCCACTGTCATCTCAGAATTAGACCAGAAGCTGGTTGCAATCACAGCACATATCAACACAAGACTGTCAATACCAGAACCTTGTCAAAGTCTACTTTAAAGATACCTTTCAGTTTCAATCTATGTCTGACAGAGTATCTACCCCCTACTTTTTTGGTCTAGGATATGTGCAGCTATAAACTAGGAGACTTTTAGAGAATAAGATTAGAGAGAATGGGTCTCCTGGACAGGATCTGCTATAGGTATGACAAGTTGGAAGGAAAAAGGAAACAGCATAAGGAAATATCATTAACATGGCCAAAGTGGTCAAAAGACATCTCTCCAATGCAAGAATGTCTCTTCTTGTCAGGCCATGGCCTGGTATGGTGGTGCCACTTTACACTCTGGTCCCATTAGAGTAACATAAATGTCATGGCTTCTTCCTTCCACGGCCTAGGCTGACTACCAGAGGTTAATTCCCTGTTTCTACCTCTGCTTTCTAAAAGGGTACACACATCAAGGGGCTTTCTTCTTCCCCCCTACAAATATTCTACCAATGTTCCCTCATTTCACAACTCCTCATTGCCAATCTGGGTGCTGCTTTTCTATGAGTCCTAATGTATCCTCTCCTGAGCCTAACATTTGTTGCCTTTCCTCCTTTTGGTGCTGGGGACTGAACTGAGAGTCATGTGTTTGCCAGGGATGTACTCTACCACTGAGCTGCATCTTCACCTCTGAACTTTGTTTATCATACTTGTCAAGAACTCTATTAATTATTTGATACAATTACTAAGGTACATGAGAATAAGGGAGATGCTACACTTAGCAATTGGACAAAAAATCACCTATCTATAGGAATCACCTCCACATTAGCTTGTGTGGCAATGAATGCAGAGCTCTGGCTAGGAGAAAACAAAAGTCATGCCTGAAAAATACATGGTGGTCTACTGGTAAAATTATCAACAGGAGTTTTCTAAGGAGTGAGGCATGAGTCATTAATTATGAACCAAGAACTACTTCTTCAAAAGTGTAAAGAAACAAGCCAAAGCCACCAGAAAAGACTCATGAAAAGACTCATAAATGAGTACTTAAGAGAAAACAATAATGTTCTTAGTCAAACACTGGTAGATAGGATGGGTGGTGCCTCCATCACAGCTTGGCCTCAATCCTTCACCCACTGAGGAATGAGAGTTCCTTGGCCAGGCCTGCCTTCAGTTCTGACCCAGCAACCTTAGAAGATTTGGGGTCATCCAACCTGGTCAGTTCTAGGACTAGAGTCCTAGGGGAGTCAACACTTACTCCCTAGGACTCCCACAATGGAAGCTATTTGCACTTTGATCTCCCTGGGGCAAGGACACAAAACCTCCTTCTAGTCATAGATCACTCTCTGGGACAGTTTTACTTTCTAATGAGTGAGACCAGCTTGGCTTAAAGATCTCTATCCCACCCCTCCCTACCCTACCCCAACCTCAGGCCTGGTAGAGGAAAACTTACGGAACTTACCATCTCCCAACTTTACTAGCAACAAGGGACTTGCACCTCACCCAGAAGTACCTTTTCCTTAGAGCTTTCTATAATTTGCCATATTCCCATAGCCCTGTTTCTGAAGAAAAAGGTGCTCTTACAGGTTATTGGTGGCCATGGAGGAATGCTTGGCACAGACAACCTGCCTGGAGCCTCACTGAAAGAAGAGTGAAAGATTCTGGCAAAAAGAACCAGTGACTGATTTGGCCTCCAGTGAAAACAGAAGTGTTTACCTTTTTCCTGGCTATTGTAGGTTCTAAGCAATTGAGATTTCTGTTTCACTCACGTAAAGTAAACATACCCAACAGGCTAGATCCATCCATCCCTTATATCCTTACAACACCCTGTGGGCCTCAGACAGCTTTGACTGCTGGAAAAATGAACGTGAGAATGGGTCATTGGGACAGGCCATGTCTCCCCTCCTCTCCTTGACTTGGAAGTACTGTGTCAAGCAGTTCTGGATACACTATGGGACTAGTCAGCTTCTCAGCCTCTCACTCCCTCAAACAGCTAGAGTCACTTCTGTACTTAAAGCTCCAGACACCTTGAGAAACTACCCTGGAAACCAGGAACTTGCACTCATCCTGTGAGTGCTGCTTCATTGCCAATTGAACTCTAAACACAGGGATCAGTGTTCCTGATACTGTTTCTGGGGAATGTGACTGAAATCCCTCTGATGGGACATGAGACAAGAACCTGTGGTTGTCTGAAGGAGAAGTAGCATCTGGATCTAGTTTTCTTTCTCTTCAAACTGCTTTTTTGCTACTTGCATGCTTTTGAGAGATTGAAAACTATAAAACTGGGCCAGGGGGAAAAACAACAACATTGGCACTTGTCATCCTCCTCTTCAAAATAGCAGAAAAACCATGAATTTAATACTCCTCTTGAGTACCAGTCCTATATTGTTAAGATTAAATCCTTCTGGCCAAATTTATATTTCAAATACACTGAAAGAATAAAAAGGATTCTAAAGAAGAATAAGGGCTCAGGGTATAAAATGTATACTTCTTTATTTATACAAATAGGGTTTTAAAACAATCATATTTAAAAGAAATCTGCATTTTTACATTCACCGTCAGTGAGTTCCTGACAGAGAAGGCTGAGCATGATGATACATAGCAAGGTCCCACTGCAGGACAACAGTAGCTCAGGAAAGCACCATTTATTTGAGAAGCCGTAGGCAGGCTCTGGCATTCCTGTTGCACTGCTAGCAATGGGAAGTCTTAAACCTCTTCTTCCACAAGACTTCTTCAAATTCCCCCTGTTCATCAGCAGTGGCATCTTTGCATTGCTGGTACTTGGACACCGGGTTGTTGATGTTGCTCTCAGCCTCAGTGAACTCCGTCTCATCCATACCCTTGCCTGTATACCAGTGCAAGAATGCCTTGTGCTGCAACATGGCACTGAACTGCTCTGAGGTGTGCTTGAAGGGTTCCTGGATGGCTGTGTTGTTACCAATGAATGTGGCCAACATCGTGAGGCCATGTGGGGGGATGTCACACACAAGTGTCTTCACGTTGTTGGGGATCCATTCTGCAAAGTAGCTGCTTATTTGTTCTGCAAGTTGAGCATCTGCTCATCCACCTCCTTCATGGACATGCGGCCTCGGAAGATGGCAGCCGCTATCAGGTAGCAGCCATGGTGGGGATCACAGGTTACCATCGTGTTCTTGGTGTCAAACATCTGCTGGGTGAGCTTGGGCCCTGAAAGAGCATTGTACTGCTGGCTGGCATGGCTGGACAGGGTGCAAGGCCAGGCATGAAGAAGTTCAGGCAGGGGAAGGACACCATGTTCACAGCCAGCTTGTGCAGGTCTGCATTCAGCTGGGCAGGGAAGCACAGGCAAATGGTGACCTTGCTCATGGTAGCCAACACCAGGTGGTTCAGGTCTCCATAGGTGGGCATGGGCAGCTTCAGGGTGCAAAAGCAGATGTCATACAGGGCCTCGTTGTCAATGTAGAATGTTTCATCTGCATATTCCAACTGGTGGACAGATAAGATGGTGTTGTAGGGTTAGGTGAGGATGATAGGGTTAGGTGGATAAAGGCTCAGCCCAGCACTGGGAACTAGTGTCTGGATGTTAGGGAGGAGGGGTGCCTGTTAGCCATCTCCTATGGACTATGATGACATATCAAATATGAAGTTGTCTGGTCTGAAACTCTGGCCAAATGGTTCCGATCTCACTGAGTCTAAGGTGCCAGTGTCCAACATCTTGGGCAAGGGCATGACACTGAAGGTGTTCATGATGCTGTCTGGGAACTCCTCTCGGATCTTATTGAGAATCAGGGTGCCCATGCCTGACCTGGTGCCACCTCCCAGGGAGTAGTGCAGCTAGAAACCCTGGAGACAGCCACACCTTTCTGCTCACCACTTCCAACACTGACTCCACCAGCGCGGCTCCCTCTGTGTGGTGGCCCTTGGCCCAGTTATTGCCTGCCCTGTTCTGGCCTATCAGACACAAAGACATGATGAGACACATACTCCAGGAATAATGACTGTGTTATATGCATTGTGAAGACTATAGGCTCCTCTGAGCAACTTTGGCTATTATTTTAGATACACTTTGGTGAAATAAAGGAAATGTTTTCTTTTTTTGGGTCCAGTCATGGGCCTGAACTCTGGGCCTGGGCGCTGTCCCTCAGCTCTTCAGCTCAAGGCTAGTGCTCTACCACTTAAGCCACAGCACCACTTCTGGCTTTTTTTTTCCTGCTTATATGGTGCTGAGGAATCGAACCCAGGGCCTCATGCATGCAAGGCAAGCACTGTACTGCTGAGCCACCTTCCTAGCCCTCAGGAAATGTTTTCAATGTGTCTGGGACCCTACAAATCACCCAGGTTCTAAAGAAAGTAAAGACAATGTGGAGGAAGATACATTTTAACCCAAACCACGTGCGTACTTCTAAAAATGAGCAGAGCCTGGGGATGGGAAGGGGTCTCAGTGGTAGAGTGCTTGCCTCACATGCACAATGCCGTGGGATCGATTCCTCAACACCACATAAACAGAAAAAGCCAGAAGAGATGCTGTGGTTCAAGCGGTAGAGTGCTTGCTTGAGCTGAAGAGCTGAGGTACAGTGCTCAGGCCCAGAGTTCAAGCCCCACGACCGACCAAAAAAAAAATGAACAGAGCCTGCCTCAATAATGGAAAAGTACTTACTTTCACAGGAGGAACAGGAGAACAGAATGGTAAGAGGGAAGCTAAGCTGCAGGCACTTGTCTGCACCTTGCTCATACATAGCTGTGCTTTGATTTCTGGTGTCCTGAAGTGGTTCCCTGTTATTGCCAGGTATTTGAAATGGCCAGCAGCGCTGAAACCTTGTTGGAGGCATTCCCTGCTCGCTGTTCATTCCCTTCAGAGGCTGTTTGCAGACTGGCATTTATCTGTGCTGATTGAGTGGCCAGGGACATGACTCCCATGGACTGAAATAGGTAGGTTAGGTGAGGATGATATCTAGATGGATAAAGGCTCAGCTCAGCTCTGGGAACTGGAGTGTGCCTGGATGTTAGGAAGGAGGGGTGCCTATTAGCCATCTTCCATGGACCATGCTGACCTACTAAATATGAAGTGTCTGGTCTGAAACTCTATGGTTCCAATCTTACTGAGTCTAAGGTGCCAGGCTCTACATCCACCATGATGGCCCAAGGAACATATTTGTTGCCTGTGGGAACAAGAGTTGACTTAGGCCTATACTTGACAAGGAACTTAGGGGCAGAGCTTATGATTCTAAGTGGCTCTCAGCATTCATTACAGAAATTACAGCATTTCAGACATGGAAACAGAAAAGATATCTTGAGAATGAATCACCATGCAAGAGGCTTCAGCAACTTTAAGGACGTTTGCAGTTGTCTATTTCCATGCATTTCATTCCTTTGCTTTGGGCATGGTGGCTGAAATCTCAGCTACTCAGAAGGCAAAGATGAGCATCAGGCTTTGAGTCTAATGGGGCAAAAGAAAGATGACAACACCTTTTCTTGTTGTTGTTGTTCATGGTGGGGCTTGAACTCTGAGCCTGGGCTGAGTCCCTCAGCTCTTCAGCTCAAGGCTAGCACTCTATCACTTGAGCCACAGTCCCACTTTCAGTTTTCTGAGTTGTTTATTGTAGATAAGGGTCTCAGGGGCTTTCCTGCCCAGGCTGAATTTGAACCATGATTCTCATTTCTCAGCCTCCTGAGTAGCTAGGATTACTGGTGTGAGTCATCATTGCCTATCAGCAAGAACCTTTCTCTTTTTTTGTTAATTTTATTTTTATTGTAAAGGTGCTGTATAGAGGAGTTACAGTTACATGAGTAAGGAAATGAGAACATTTATTGTTGAACATTGTTACCCACTCCTTTGTTGTTCTCCCTTTCCTTCCCCAATTAAAAGTAGCTAGGTGCAGAGCACCATTGGCTCATGCCTATAATCTTAGCAACTGTGGATTTGGAGATCAGAGGATCGCTGTTCAAAGCCAGCCTCGGCAGGAAAGTCTGTGAGACTCTTATCTCCAATAAACTAATAGAAAACCAGAAATGGCACTGTGGCTTAAGTGGTATGGCTGCTTGTTTTGAACAGAAGAGTTGGGGCACAGTGCATAGGCACAGAGTTTAAGCGCCACTGCCGACAAAAAAACAAACAAAACAAAAGAGCCAGGTGTGGCTCTTCAGCAAGTAAATGTAGAGGAATTCAAGTATAATGCTTTCCTGGGTAAAATACATAAAATACATATTTCTTGTGTTATAATGTTTCAATAATTGTTATCAAATAGCACATTTCCCTGTATTCAAATACTCAGAGCAACCTTGGGCGATTACTTGCAATTTGCCATTTAACCTGATTTTTCAAAAGGGATATCAGTTAAAATGATATAAACATGAGTTTGAGATTGCCCCCTTCCTAAACAATCACATGAAGAAAACTGGCCATCCTGCCTGATATGCAGGATCTAATAAAGACACAACATAAAATACTGTTCATAGGAGTGACACAATCCCACACAACTCTCAACCAAGGAACCACAAGATTAAAGTCTTATATCTTACTTAAGCAATATCAACACAAAATACCAAGGTGAGGACATCCCCAAATGTAGATCCATAAAACTCAAATACATTAAATAGCTCTGTCCTTTTGTTTGCACTTTTTCATTGGTTTATTACACAGGAAAACCAATTATCTACGATTCTGTTTGTATACAATAATGTAGAATGGAAACTCTTTATATAAAATTAAATGAATTTCACATTGACATTTACAAAAACTGAAAATCTACTCTGTAGACTTCAGTAAGGTTGTTTGTATTAGGAAAGACAATATGAATCATTTAAAAGCAGTGTTTACACATTATTATTGGGTTTTTCTACATCACAACAATGTTTTCTACTTTAAAAACCTTAAAAAGAATTTATTGTTGGCTAAGTATCCATATTCAAAATGCTGAAGTCCAGAAGTGTTATAGATTTCAGGGTGAGACACTTTATTTATGCTTTGTGATTTGGACTATTCACATATATATTAGTGACTGAACATCCCTCTTTAAAATTTTAAAATTTTCAATTTCAAAAATTTTCTTTTTAGAAATTTAATCTGTATTTTAAAGAGGGCAATGCAACTGGGCTCTGGTTGCTGAAGGGTGAAATTCTAGCTACTGAAAAGTCTGAGATCTTAGGATCGCAGATTGAAGCCAGCTGGGGCAGGAAATTCTGGGAGACTCTTATCTCCAAGAAACTACCTGAAATAGTTGGTGCCATGCCACCTCCTATGCCACCTCTGCATGAGATCGTGTTAGACAAAGAGCTTTAAGGAAGCATGCCTGCAGGAAGAGGGTGTTGGTTCAAGGCATCCCATACACTTGGCTGCACCTTTATAGCCTCTACCTTTATTCTTACTATATTCTTCTTGGCTGTACATTCGTTGCTTTTATTCTCGTTTTGGCTATTTTTCTATTGATCCGTGAACAGAGCATGTTGTTTCTTTCCAGTCCAATGGAGATGACTTCTCTAAATAATAAAGACTAGGACCAAAGATTAAATGTGGGCGATGCCCCAATCAATCTATCATCTGATGTGACGCTGCCTCCAAAAACTCCTACAACTTCACAAGCGGTTTTGCAGCTCACGCATAGTAAACATAAAAACTTAAAATTTCCAAATATGTTACAACAAGCAGAATTAATGAATTAAACTAAGCTAGAAGGAGTTATCCCAGAAGCCCAGAGAGTTCTAAAAAAAGGAACCCCTGATAATAAAAGGAAAAGAAAGATTGAAGAGATGAAGGACAATGCCTATGCCCAGAGTTGAAACCCCATGACAAGAAAAAAAAATCCAGGTGTGGCTAGTCAGCAAGTACAGGTAGGGGGAATTCAGTAAAAGGCTTTTCTGAGGAATTCACAAGTGTATACTCAAAAATTAAAACAAAATATATGGTGGAGTGGCTCAGGTGGATACAGCACTTGACTTACAAGATGGAGGCCCCAAATTCGAACTACAATACCACCCTAAGAAAGGCAGGAACTCCTTCCTTGTCATTAGTATTCCTAGGGACCTATTCTGCCACGGTATTGGAAGCCAGTTGGGAGACACTCACTAGCTGCCTCATTGTAATACACCTCGATTCTCTGCAGCTGTAAGCTGCTGTCTACATAGTAGTTTCCAGTGCAGTCAATGTTGTGCTCATTGCGTAGCATTTCCCAAAACTGAGATGGAAATAGGAGTGTATTATGGCCTAGAATGTTAACTGTCCAAACAATGGATTTTAAAATAACTATAAGAAACCCAAGTCCTGTTGACACAACTATTTTTGTAAAAAAATTAGATTTTTTAAATTAAAAAAGCACAAAAATTGATAGTATTTTAGTTTTGTTAATCTCTTTGCTATCTTGCTGAATAGAAGACATCTGGGTTCTCCTATGAGTATTCTATCTTATGGGATACCATATTCTGTTTGGATTCTATGACCAGAACCTGGTCTTATATGGACATTAAGTTGCCAAAGCAGTAACTTGAAGACTCAGCTAGAAGGGTCTCCAGAACCCCAAGGGTCCTCAGAGCATACACTGATTTAGACAACCACTGATTTAGAAAACACCCAACTTAAGGGAACTGAGTTAAGGCATGAAAACTCAGAGAAATTTGCATTAAGGTGGACGAACTGTTCTCAATTATCTGATACTCATCAGTTGACAAAAAGGGAATCCTCTGTATCTGTCAGCTCAAAGAAACTGCACTCCTTTCATTCAAATCAGACCAAAAATGCATTAGTCTATTCCCAGGAAACTAAGTACAATGACTTGAGTCTCAGGTAAGACAAAGACATGCAAGCCTTACTTAAAAAACCACACCCACCTGGGCCACACAAATTAGGGAAATTGGGGAAACTATCTGGGGGACTTGATTTCCAGGAGGTTAGGGACTACTATGGAGCCCCACCTACCTCAGCCTAGACATGACCACCACCACCTGCACCCTCCAACCCCATCCTCTTCCTCCTCATCCCCCTAAATTTGAGACTGGGATCCTAGGCCAGTGTCATGCTCCCCTTTGCGCCAATCTGGTTGCCACAGTGGCTTGCCTGTATGTACATGATCTCCCTCACGGTGTAGGGCTGCAGAGCAGTTGGATGCGTGTCCTCAGCAGTGGTGTACACAGAAGCAAACAGGTAGGGCTGGGGAGAAGGAATCTGACACAGCCAACTCAGATCCCCATTTAAACCTCTGGTTGTTACAGGGGCAGAGGAGATGGGGTGGACTTGATAGGCAGAGCCAGTAGGTGCTCCAGCTCATTCTTCCTACTGCTGGGTAATCAGAGATAGCTACCTGTTATCACTTAGCCCTGGCATCCAGCTGTCAGCCTCAAGTCAATTAGCACAGCTGCCACTCTATTTGGAACCTCTTGTCACACTGCCATCCACGTCCCACCCTGACTCACAAGAGAGGCTGAACCCTGGGATCCAGGAAGCATGAGGAGGGGCTTCCTTTACACAAGGTACTTGTGCCAGAAGCCAAGAACAAGCCTACCTTCTATTTTTGATAGGAGGGCCTAGAACTGAAGGGGCACGTTCAGCTGTGATCCCAAGAACAAGCACAAACTGTTGGATTCCATGACTGATTTCCATTCTGGGAAGAGTCAGGGGCTTAGGGCCTTGCCTTCATACTCAGGTTTTCTTTTCTTTTCTCTTAAAAGCAGCTTGCTTTATTACTTAAGCCATAGGTCTACTACAGTCTACTTTTTGTTTCATTTGGCTTTTGCTCCAAGCATGAGAACTCAGCTCCTGCTCTCTGTTGTGTGTGTGTGTGTGTGTGTGTGTGTGTGTGTGTGTGTGTGTTTGGCCGGAGTTAGGCACGTTGGTGTTAGGGCTTGAAATTAAGGCCTGGTGACTCTTTTTGAGATTTTTACTATTATTGAGATTAGGTGATTACCTAAATTTCTATTTCAGAATATTGTGGAATAGTGATATTTAGTTGAAGTCACAAACATATTTTAACCTTCACAATGCAAATTGTCATTATTATGGTTGTTAAAGTTTGTGAATTCTATAAGCTTTGACAATACAATTCTATAAGCTTCGACAATACAATTATTTCTTCCAGGTGATATATACATTTCTTTCCTTTTGCTTATTGTAAGACGTTCTGTCTTTCACTCTCATTCCTCTCCTCTCTTTCTGAGGTTTTATTGATTTACTTAGTTAACTGAAGGGTAGGTGGCTCTACTACTTGAGCCACAGCTAAACTTCTGCCTTCTTTAAGTGATTAATATGAGGCAAGAATTCCATGGGTAGTCCAGGGCAGTACAGAAAGGCTTGAAATCTGATGATCAGAGTTCAAAGTCAGCCTGGGCAGAAAAGTCAATGAGACTCTTATCTCCAGTCAACCTAATAGGTGGAAGATAGTAGAGCTGTAGCCTTGAGCAAAACACTTCAATTTTAAGTCCCTCAACTGAACACACTGAAGCAAGTTTCATGGACTTTCCTGTCCAGTATGGCTTTGAACCATGACCTACAGATTTCCGTTTCCTTAGCATTCAGAATTATAAGTGTGAGTCAACATTTACAAATCTTTAATTACCTCTTCTTTCACCTTTTCAGTTATTTATTCTTTCTTTCTTTCCTTTTGACATTTGTTATTAGGCGCTAGCTCTTATGATGTTTTTTGTTTCCCTTGAAACTACCATGCCCTACAACTTTGACCACAGGTAAACTACAGGCTGTTTTTCTTTTTTGCAGCTCTTTTTCTAGGGCTTAAACTCAGGTCACAGTGACTGAAGTTCTATTTTTTTTAATTGAGTGGTGGTTCTTAGGTCTTGAAATTAAGTCAAGATGACTTTCCTTGAGGTTTATTTATTTTTACCTTAATAGTAGCTGGTATCACTACTTGAGCCACAGCTCAACTTTTGCATTTTTTGTGGTTAATAGGAGATTAGAATATCAATAGAAAGTCAAGAGCATTACAGAAAGGACTGAAATCTGAGAATCATGGTTCAATGCCAGTCTTGGGCAAGAAAGTCAATGAGACAATTATCTCTAATAACCACCAAGAGGTTGGAAGAAGTAGACCTGTAGCCATGAGCAAAACATAGCAAGTTCAAGCGCCCATACTGAACACAGTAAAATATGTCTCCTGTACTTTCCTGCCTGGGCTGGCTTTGAACCACAGTCCTCAGTTTTCAGTAATATGAGCAGGTAGACTTACAGTTTTGATTTAGAAAGCCTTAATAGCTCCTTTTCCACCTTTTCATTTATTTGATTGTCCCTTCCCCCTTTTTCAAAGTTTATGTCCTTTATTATTAGGGCCTACTCATTTATGCTCAGTATTTAATTAATTAATTTATTGATATTGTCAGTTGGGGGCTTGAACTCAATGCCTAGTAACTGTCTGTCAGGGACACAGCAGGTACACTACTATTTTCAGACACAGTGCCACTTCTACTTAGTTGGAAAAAAAACAGTCACCAGGGGACTTTTTAGCCGAGGCTGGCTTCCAAATGTGATTCTCAGATCTAAGCTTCCTGAGTAGCAAGGATTACAGGCATGAGCCAGAGGCACCTGGCTTGTTTTTTTTAGATCAAAACTACCAGGCTCTACATTTAGGCCACACTACTTCACTGTCCATGAGATTTTTGGCCTTTTGTTTTTTGCTCAAAGCTAGCAGGAACAAAAACTCAACTCCTGAGGGTTCTTTTGGGGGGGAGGGGAGGCTTGAATTCAAGGCCTAGTGACTATGAGGGTTGTTTTGTTTTATTTTGGGTATTTTGTTTTTCATTTCAAAGCTAGCAGGCTCTACTACTTGAGCCTCAGCTCAACTTCCGCCTCTATTTTTCTTTTAGTGGTTAATAGTAGATAAGAGTCCCATGGGAACCAAGGCACTACACAGTATCCTAAAATCTAAGGATTACAGTTTAAAGCCAGCCTGGGCTAGAAAGTCCATCAGACTCATCTCCAATTAACCAGATGAGACAGGAAGTAGTATTTTTAAACTTGAGTAAAAACCCTCAAGTTCAAGCCCATGTCTAGCACACTCAAAAAGAAGTTAGTTGGACTTTCCTGCCCAGGCTGGATTCGAACTGTAATCTTTACATTTCAGCTTGGATTAAAGATATGAGTCTATATTATAAAAAAACTAATTGGCTCTTTTCTTCTTCACATACATTTATTTATTTGTTGGTTCTCTCTCTTGTTTTTAGGGCCTCACCAATCTTGCTGAAGGATAGAATGCTCTAAAAGTTTAGTAACAGTTGCAATTTGGTTCATTTTTTGGTTTTGGTGGTTAGTAGGAGGGAAGTATAGACACTCCCACAAGGTCCTGAATTATACTGATTGCGGTTCATTGTCAGAGGACAAGGAAAGTTCATGAAATTCTTATCTCAAATTAACCTCCAAAAGATTGGAAATGGTCAAGCAAAAACTTGTAGATCATATCCCAGAAAGGAACACACACACACTCATACACACACACACACACACACACACACACACACACACACACACACACACACACACAATGGGCTTTTTACACACACACACACACACACACACACACACACACACACACACACACACACACACAATGGGCTTTCCTGTCCTGGCTGGCTTGGAATAGTAATGCTCGATTTCAGTGTTTTGAGTAGCTAGAATTTCAAGTGTGAGCCACCAGTTTCTTGTTAATTTTTATCATTTCTAAGACTCTTTGTGCTCTCTTGTACTTTTTTAAAAATTTATTTTGTGGTTGTCTTAGTGCTAGATCTGTTTTTCACTTACCTTTTTTTAAAACTTTTTTTTCTTAGCTTTATCTTAGCTTTTTTTAGGCTCAAGGTTGCTGCTCTACCACTTCAGCCACAGTTCCACTTCTTTTTGCTGATTAGTTGGGAATAGGAGGCTCATTGACTTTCCTGCCCAGGCTGGCTGTGAACCACAGTCCTCAGATTTGAGGATACTGTGTAGTGCCCTTGAATTCCTGTGGGACACTTCTGTCCTATTTACCACCAAAAGATAAAGAGAGTGGGGCAGAAGTTGATCTGTGGTTCAAATAAGAAAGCCTGCTAGCTTTGAATTTAAAAAAAAATACTTGGAAGTCTAATTCTGGTACTAATTGTACACTATTCAAACAAAACAAAACAAAACCAAAAACAAAAACAACTTATGCGCAGTGACCAGGTAATTAGGATTCCTAACTGATAACCTGAACTCATTTCCCAAAGCCTTTTTAAGATATATATGGTCATTTGTGTCAGCTGAGGAGAGATTAAAGAACAAGGCTTTACAGGCCAGTTACTCAGGACTTGGAAATCAGGATCCATTGGCAAAGCTTTTCAGAAAATGACTAAAAACTCACTCTTCACAATTCCAAATTGTTCTTCCTTCTGTGCAAGGGAAAGAGGGATGAGAAGGAAGAAATATGGGAACTAAGAAACCTCAAACAAGGTAAGTTATGTTAACTTTATTAGATAAAGTAAAACATAGGTGTACGGTGTGAAATCCAGAAAAGGACATGTCACCTCTGTGTGGATCCCAGTTAATTTAGTTAATCGATGGTAAGAAGTAAAACCCACTATTGTATTTATAGAAAGGAGGTACATGGCAGGCAAGTCAGTTCACTAACTTCAAGGATTTTGAACATAAAGGAGTGAAAGTGTTTGATTCTGTTTGGGCAACAGGAAGGAACAGAGCTGAGGAGGACTGAGATGTGCAGACATTCCCCAAGAAAGATCTCACTGATATCAATTCTTCAGATGCATGCTGGTTGCCAGTGGCTTATGCCTGTAATACTACTCAGAAGGCTTAGATCTGAGGATTGTGGTTTGAAGCCATCTGGGATAAGAAAGTTTGTAAGTCTTTTATGTTTTACAACTCAAGAATATTCATATTTGTTGCTAATTGCAACCCAAGGCAGTGCAATAGGATACCAAGCTGAAGAAAATTAGAAAATACCAGACAGGTATAGAGAAAAAGAAAAAAAAAATCAATGAGGACCTTGGGTACCAAGGCTTACTGGCACCTGGGCCCCAGGTCACACAAGCAATCATATTTATTTGAATTCACGCTGGGAATGTTACCATGGATACATGCAAAAATGAAGCTTCTATATTGCAATCAGAGCCACCACAGTGAGTGAGAAACACTGGTTCCCTTTTTGTTTTGAGAAAGGAGAATGCAACCCAGAGAAAATCCAGACATTTGGTCTATTTTATCTAGTTTCCTAGGTTAAGTTGTCAATTCTTTTACCTCCCAGGCTTCAAGGCCTTTAAAGCACTATGGAAGGGGGCAATAGCTTAACCCTCTCCAGAGCTGTGCTTTTTTGTAAAATTGTGAAAATACCATACAGAGGAGTACAATTACATTGGCAAGATAGTGAGTACATTTCTTATCAAGCATTCTTACCTCCTCCTTTGTTTCCCCTTACCATCCCTTCCCTTCTCAACCCCCCTTCTCTCCCTCCACCCCCCACCGAAGTTGTAAAGTTCGTTTTTCAACATAACATCTTATACATTTCATTGTTGTAATGGGGTCACCTGTAACCCTATTTATATATTTATTGATTGATTGATTTTTTATTGTGAAAATACCATACAGAGGAGTTACAATTGCATGGGCAAGATAATGAGTACATTTCTTATTAAGCATTGTTGCCTCCTCCTTTGTTTTCCCTTCCTATCCCTTTCCATCTCCCATCCCTCCCCCATCCTTCCCCACACCCCTCCCTCCCGCTCTTCCTACCCCACCCCAAAGTTGTAAAGTTCGCTTTTCGACATAATGTGTTGTACATCTCATTGTTGCAATGGGTCCACCAGTATCCCTATTTAAACAAATTGTTTTTCTTCCCTTCCTTTCCACAAATTATACCAACATCAAATACAGTGAAAGCAGGGCTAATACCATGGGGGAGGTACATATAAAGCAACAAAGAAATCATTTTATAAGTATGTTGGAAACAATCTCAAGAAAGAAAAAAACTTTGAATCCTTATCTTGGGGTTCATTTCACCTAACATCAACTTGTCTGACAGTTTCTGTTTGTCTCAGACATATACTAGTTATTTCAAATAACTTTGGGCCTGGCTTACTTCACAGAGCTGTGTTTTAACCTTTGCATGGTCAGCTCTCAGCTTTCTGAGTACTATTGAGGTGGTGTTCCAACCTCTCAAACCTTTTCCAGGTTCAACAGCTCAGCTCGAGTCTCCTACACCTATTAATATTAATAGTATAGATTACAAACAGTAAAAAGATAAAAATAACATTATACATTTAAACAGAAATAACTGACTGCATTCATTTATCCAGGACAAAAAATTTAGCACTGCTGTTTAAGTCACTAATAACACTTTTTTAAGATATACTTTCATGGATTTCATAAAACTTCCTATATACTCCTTAGAGTGTCTTTTTACCTCCCATTTTTATTTATTGCATTTGCATAGTAGTATATCATCCTTAAAATCATATCACCTCATAATTAAAGTTTATCTTGTAAGTAAATACTTATGGGACTCCAATAAAATATCAAAAAAGCTGAAAGTGGATCTGTGGCTTAAGAGCTATAGTACAAGCCTTGAGCAAAAGAGGCTCAGGGGCACTGTCCAGGCCCAAAGTTGAATCCCTAGTGTCCACACATACACCCCCCCCACCCCAGACCCCACACACAATCAGATGATAATGTCTATGAAGTTCTTCCTTAGGATGATCTTGGTGATGTCAGCAACTGTATGAAGTTTCTATCTCTCTTCCATGCATTTGTGGTAGTAGACAGCAGAGTCACTGTAGTATAACATGTGTCTAAGATGGCATTAGCAAAGGCTATCATGTAACATATCCAACATAATGTCCAGCTCTCTTGATGGTAGATCTGCACATCTTGAGACTTGATGTGACCCATGTACTCCTAAACTCGCTTTCCCATCCTCTGTGCCACCTGCTGCAATGATTCACTATCCACACCAAATAGGCTTTCATAACCTTTCCCTAATTATCTGAATACTGGATGCCAGAGATGTCATGGAGACACTCTGTGGCTATTCCCCTCCCCTGACAGTCCATTTTACCTCCTATGCTCTCCTCACAGATGTGGGCAATGGTCTCTGAGAGACTTCGTGCCTCATCTTGGAGAGATTTAGTTTCATTGTATCCATAAGCTTTGGGAAATCATGCAGTGAAGGGTCCAGGTTAGGAACATAGCTCCTCCTTCTGCAGGTTTTCCTGTATGTTCTCTTGGCCATTGAACAGAAGGGGGGTCTCTGAAAGGGAATTTATATGGTGTTCTCTGTCTGTCTTGGTCCATATAACATAGAACCACTTTCCCATCCCTTTAATGATTTAGACATGCTCCATGTGATTTGTGCTGCACTGCTCTCAATGTAGTAACAATGTAGAGGACACAACTGGATGTTGTATGGATAGCTGTCCATACTTGGGCATGAGTCCCCTTCCAGCCAGGGCCCATAACTCCATGCTGGGAAAGTGAGAGGAAGATTAGCTGGCTTATATCTATGTAGTCTGAATGACCCCAGGAGGCATTGAGGCCTCCTTTTCATGTCCATGGCCCCTCAGCATATTGATAAAGAATGACACACCATGCCCAATCATCACCAAAATGCTCACCTGGTCCTGGGCATTATCACCACCATCTCACCCACTTCTAGAATATTCCCTTTTTCAAGGCATTGCCAATCCTCCTCCTTGCATTCTCAGTTAAAATACTGCTGTCCATGAGTAAAGAGCAGAAGACAAGGAAGCAGCTACCCTAGGGAAAGTAAATACTGGACCTCTTCCATGGTGAGAAGATAATGCAACCTGCAACTATAAAATAGCGAAGGACTTAAGATGGTTGTGCACACAGTTTGTGTAGAAAAAATGCCAGACCTAGTATGCCCTGTTCAGAGTTTCAGTCCATAATCGTCTCTAACAAAGTCATCTCAGGTACAGATAAACCAAGTTCATAGTGTCT
The DNA here is from genome assembly GCF_024711535.1 of Dipodomys merriami. Lineage (NCBI taxonomy): Eukaryota > Metazoa > Chordata > Mammalia > Rodentia > Heteromyidae > Dipodomys > Dipodomys merriami. The sequence goes on along the minus strand of NW_027203904.1, from coordinate 758,165 downwards.
TTCCTTCTTTTATTCTGTGCCTTTCTGGGGCTTGCAATCAGGAAATGGACACTATACCTGTAGTTTGTTTTTCCCCTCAAGTCTACTGCTTTACCAGTGGAGCCACAATTCTACTTCTAGATTTTTTTTGTACATAATTTGAGATAAAATTCGTATAGGCTTTCCTACCCAAGTTGGCTTCAATCACTGATCCTCAGCCTTATGAATAGCTAGGAGTACAGGCTTGGCCACTGAGCCTGGCAGCAATACTCTTCCTTTTTTATTTCCTTTTCTTTATTGTTTTTGTCAGTTACGGGCATGAATTCTGGGCTTGGGCACTGTCCCTCATCTCTTCAGATCAAGGCTAGTGCTCTACCACTTGAGCCACAGCGTCCCTTCCAGCTTTCTTTCTGCTTATATGGTACTGAGGAATTGAATTCAGGGCCTCATGAATGCAAGGCAAGCACTCAACCATTGAGCCACCTTCCCAGCCTCATTTTCGTTTTCTTAAAAAATATTATTAGGAATATGATGTTCAGAGGGGTAACAGTTAAGTCAGTTAAATTAAACAGTTGTCAGGTAATGAATACATTTTTGGGGGATAATTACACCCCTTCCCTTGCTCTCAGTTTATCCCTCCCACTGTGGCTTTTTTGTGGTTAACTGGAGATAAGGGTCTTCCAGACTTTGCTGCCCAGGGTGACTTTGAACCACAATCCTCAGACATCAGTCTGCTGATGAGCTAGGCTTGAGCTTTAAAGTCGGGATGACTGTTCTGAAGGTTGTTCTATATTTTCTATGGGCTGTGGGCCTGAATGGACTTAGGCAGTGAATGCCAGGCAGGTCTGTCATCTGGAAGCATGTGTCCTACTTAAGCCTGACTGGCTCTCAGAACAGATAGGTGATGCTTTCAGAGCAAGAACCAGTGTGTACTAGCTCAACAGAAGTCCTCACTATATTTATCTCATTCAACAACTACTGGGTTGCTTATCTTATCAACACTTTTTCTTTCTTAAGAATATATGTATTGTAAGATTGCAGTAACTACAGATTTGTAATGGTCTAAGAATATATGTGTGTTATCATATTTAATATCCAAACTACATAACTGCTCCAAATCATGTTTTATTTATCTTAAAGTAGTTCTTGAATAATACTCTTTATTAGTAATGATATTATTAATATAAGTATTAAAGTTCTTCAAACATGTTTCTCTTATTAGATTAATCCTTACAGTGACATTGAAAACACCTTCTGGAGCAGCAATGGAAAAGATACTTGGTGAATACTAAGAATGAGGGATGAGAAGTGTGAAAAACTAAGAGACTTACAAGTGTGACTGGGAAACATCTTCCACAGAGCAGAACCCCAGACTTTTGAAGGTATGTCAGTGTGAGAATAGGTCTTCAACCAGTTCACATGACCACATGGGTGAGTCTCAATGTTGCCACATAGATTCCTATATGAAAGACTCATGTCTGATGGGCTTTCACAACGCCAGATTTATGAAAGTTTGCTGTCTTCTTTCCTTCAATATTACTTCATACTTTAGTATTGAGTGCATTTTTTCTTTAAAGCATGAAAAAAACACCATCTTTTGGACTGAGGTGTTTCCTGTCTCCCTAAGAATAGCTCTGGTATTTAAGAGGATTCCTGACAGGTTCCAGTGCCTCACTTCTTTAATACCAGCTACTCATGAGGCTGGGATTTGAATATCACAGTCGAAGCCTGCCTTGGTAGGAGAGTCCATCAGAATCTCATCTCCAATCAACTACCAAAAAAGCCAGAAGTGGAGCTGTAGAGAAGCCTGAGTCCCTGCCCAGCCTTCAGGCACACACACACACACACACACACACACACACACACACACACACACACACACACACACACACACACACACACACGTGTCTTCCTGCCAGGCTTGTCCATGGGGTCCCATGAAATTGTTGGAGACCTCTCTTCAAATGGACTCACCCTTGTATTCATGCCTTTAATGTGGAAATTGACTCTCAGTCAATTTTGCATCCCACTTCCTCTGCTTGTTTTCTTAGGTGAGTCTTGTAGCTCAATACAGCTGTCCATACACTTCAAGATGCTGCTTATGATCTCAGGGCATGCATTCACACTCCAAATGGAAAAATAAAATATAACCTGAGGGTCTTGTTTAAATAGGGATGCAGGTGGACCCATTGCAACAATGAGATGTACAAGTCATTATGTCAAAAAACGAACTTTGCAACATTGCTGGGGGGGGGAGGATCTGTTAAGGGGTAAGGGAAGGTATGGGAAGAGATGGGAAGGAAAACATAGGAGGAGGCAACAATGTTTGATAAGAAATGTACTCATTATCTTGCCCATGTAATTGTAACCCTTTGTACAGTATTTTTACAAAACAAAAACCAAAACAAGAACAAAAAACAAAAAAACAAATCAGCAACTTGCAGATGGCTGCCGGTTTTACATTTGTTTTCTTTGCAAGGTCACCATACTGGGTCTGAATGACATGGCTGAAAAGTGTTTCTAACCTGGCATTGCTGAAGTCTGGCAGGCTACCAAGGAAGCCATAGGCCAACACGGCCACATAGGCCCTGTGTTCGAAGCCTGGTCCTGACCCCTACCAATGCAGGGAGATGCTAAGAGTCTGGTTCCTATACATAGGAATACCGATAGAAGGTTATGAATGTCAAGGTTGAATTAGTTGTTCCTTAATGATAATACTATAAAATTAAACAGAGTGATTTTAAGAGGCCAATGGATTTTAATGGATATTTTTTGACACATTAAAAGAATACTATTAATTACATGGACACAATAGATTCAGGACAGTAGTTGATTTAATCAATATTTCATTAAGGATGGAAATGAAAATATTAATTACATGGAGGCATAATAAATACCCAAGAATTGCTAGGAATGTAGTTTATATAACTGAAGAATGTATAGACATCTCTGGCACTCTTTAAAGATCTATATTTATTTGTGTAGTACCATCTGCATGTCAATCTGTTCTTATTTTGTCAATCCCTGGGGCTTGATCTCAGGTGCTGGGAACTTCTTGTAAGCTCTATATGCCCCAGGCTGGTGTGCTGACACTCACCCATTCATGAATTGGGCCATGTAGGCTATGAGTGCAGATGCCAGCCCTCAGAAAAATTGAATGGTGGAGTAAGAAGCCTATGGTGACACATGTTTTCCTTTTCTGTGAAAGTCCTGGGTGTCAGGTGTGAAGTTTCATACATAGGCAAATCTATATCTTATGTAATAAATGTAGTAAATGTTTCATGTGTAATAACAGTCAATAAAAATAAATGGTAAATAAATAAAATAAAACAAAAAATAAAATGAATAACTATACTAAATGCAATATAGAGTCAACATACAGGGCTCGATCTCAGGGCCCTGGAACTGCCTGGCAGCTGAATTGGCTAGAGGCTGCTGTGCTGGCAGTCACCCATTCATGAACTGAACCTTCTAGGCCCTGAGTTTAGATACCAGCTCTGCCAAAAATGTAATCATGGAGTGAGAAGCCGAGTGTGACACGTTTTCCTCTTCTTTGAAAGTGCTCGGTGACAGGTAGCTTGTATAAATTGTATGCAAATCTATATGCTATGCAATAGGATGTCATAAATGTAAGAAATGACATAGGTGGAAGAAAAACAGATTGAATTAGTAGTGAATCATTCTGGGATAAAATTCAACGCAATAAATATAGGACTTGGATTAAGTTTAATTAATATTTTATTGAGCATTAAGAGAATAAAAATTACATGGAGACATAATTAAATACCTAATAATGGGTAGTAACACACGATGCATAATTTAATTTGTCTCATTTATAAAATATGTGATTATATGTATGGATGTATGTACATATATGATAAATAATAACAGGATATTGAGTAATTATTAATGCTTTATCAATTGTTCAACTGGGACACATCATTAAATGGAGACATAATTTAAAACCTAATAATTGGTAGTAATATTATCTATAATTCAATAATATACAGACATCTATCTTTTTGTGTATATAATACTTATATACAGGAAGCTCTACCCATTTATACCTCGTTCACTCCTGGGGCTCGGTGGTTGAGTGCTCGCCTAGTAAGCAAGAAGCCCTGGGTTGGATTTCTCAGTGCCACATAAACAGAAAATCCAGAAGTTCTGCTGTTTTTCAATCAATTAAATGCTAGCCTGGAGCACCAACACTTAGGGACATTTTCTAAGCCCTTACTCAAGCCCCAGGACTGCCGCCAAAAAAAGGTAGAATGTTCTACCTGCAATGATATAAGGACAGGACTTCAAATACATCAGCACAGAGCAAGCTAGGAGTCTGGTGCTGACAGCTGCCACCTAACCTGACTTAGATATATGTAAACGGCTGCAACCCAGCTGCACGGAACCAGACGCTGATGGCTGGCTTAACCCCATCATCCTAACTGTTTGGGAGCTTTAAAACTCAGCCCTGGTAGGAAGTCTGTTAGACTCTTTAAAATGTGGCCCCTAGTGGCAGAGCTCTAGCCCTGAGCAAATGTTATTAGAACAGTATCCACATACTTTGAGTTCAAGCCCCATGGTTAACCCCCCACACAAAAAAACACCCCTCTAAGCCATTAGATGTGATCTTGTGTGGTTTGTGAAATGTTCCTCAAAGAGGGGTAATACTGATGAAACCACCCTAATTCTAATGACAATTTGTGGAATAGAGCTATGTGCTGAGCCCTTCATAGGGTGCTCTGTGCTGAGTCTTGCACAGGGTGCTATGTGCTGAGTCCTTTACAGGTTGCAGTGTGCTGAGTCCTGCATTGGGTGCTGTGTGTTGAGTCATGCAAAGATTGTCACGTGCTGTGTCCTTCATAGGGCACATTCATTCATCTGGTCCTTGTAAGATCTCCACAACTGAGATGATTTTGCAGACAAAAAATGTGATATATATATATATATATATATATATATATATATATATATATATATATATATATAATCACATTCTATGCCTCCATAAGAAAAAAATGACATTGCCACATTTGTTAGGAAATGGAAAGACTTGGAAAAAATTATATTAAGTGAAGTAAGACAGGCCCAAAGAAACATAGGTCCCATGGTTTTCCTTATTTGCAATAACTAGTATATGCCTGAGACAAGCAGAAAATGTCAGATATGTTGCTCTTAGGCGAAATGAACCACACCATAAGGATTCAAATGTTTTTTTCTTTCATGTGGTTGTTTCTAACATATTAATAAGATGATTTATTTGTTGCTTTGTAGGTCTCTCCCCCACAGTATAACCCCTGTTTTCACTGTATTTGATGTTGGTATAATTAATGGAGGGGAAGGGAAAAAGCAAATTGTTTAAATAGGGATACAGGTGGACCCATTGCCACAATGAGATGTACAATTCATTATGTCTAAAAACGAACTTTACAACTTGGGGGGTGGGGAGTGAGGGGGAAAGGATAGGAAGGGGAAACAAAGGAGGAGGCAACAATGCTTACTAAAAATTGTGTTCAATACTTTGCCAATGTAATTGTGACCCCTCTGTACGGTATTTTCACAATAAAGAAAAACAGGAGTTTGATTAAAAAAAGAATATTGTGGCTCAGATGTGTCCCCATGGCATGGACAAAATTATGTATTACTGAAGGCTAGTGAGTTGTCTCATGCAGACAATTGTTTTGTTCTATTTTTACTCAGTCATGAACCTTGAACTTGGGGCCTAGGCACTGACCCTTACCTCTGGGCTCAGGATAGCCCTCCACCACATGGAGCCAAGGAACTCCTTGCAGCAGAGTGCCACTGCCTAGGGGTCTATAGCTGAGGTCTGTCATCCTGCCATCTCAGGAAGCTGAGATCTGAGGATCTGGGTTCCAAACTATCTCAGACACAAAAGGTCCCAGGAGACTATTATCTCCATTGACCACTAAGAAACCTGAAGTGAAGTTTGGTGTTTGTTGCTCATGCCTGTCATCCTAGCTACTCAGGAGGATGAGATCTGAGGATCATGGTTCAAAGCTAGGCTGGGCAGGAAAGTCCTTGAGACACTTAACTCCAACGAACCACAAGGAAACCTGAAGTGGTGCTGTGGCTCAAGTGGTAGAGCACAACACTTGAGCTGAAGAGCTCAGGGACAGCACCCAGGTCCAGACTTTAACTGCTACAACAGACAACAACAACAACAAGAAAAACACAGAAACAAACTAACAAACCTGAAGCAGAGGGCTGGGAATGGGCCTTAGGGGTAGAGTGCTTTGCATATATGAAACCCTAGGCATGATTTCTCAGGACCACATCACTAGAAAAAAGCCTGAAGTGTCTCTGTGGCTCAAGTGGGAGAGAGATATCCTTGTACAAGAGAAACTAGGTACACTGCTTAGGTCCTAAGTTCAATCTCCAGGACTGGTGTATGCACGAATGCACATGGAACACACACACACACACACACACACACACACACACACACACACACACACACACACACACACACACACACACACACACACACCAGAAGTGAAGCTGTGACACCAAATGGTAGAGCAGTGGGTTTCTGCACTGAGCTCATGTTCAGCACTCAGTCCCTGTGTTCAACCCCAAAACCTAGCCACCCAGAGCCCAACTAGGACAGGTCAAATATTTCAAAACCTGATGAGTTTCACCAGCCCTAGATGATAAGAAGCGTTGTGATATCCGACATGTGCTTGATTTCCCAAGGTTCCAGAAACTTAGGAGAGGCATCATAGGCCCATCATTGCCTGCAATTAAACATTTCAATAGGTTCAGTGCCCTAGTTGTCCGCCAGAAGGACTCCTGAATTATATTGAACAATGTATCTGAACACCGGAATTTAGTCTCACAAAGGCAAGATAAGTGCAGGAAATTTGGCCTGCCAAGGGTGGTGGCATAAATGAAGGCTTCCTGTCAAAACAGAGCACTGGTGAGCGAGATAACTTGTGGTACAAAGAGGCCTTTTTTTCCCTGACTTTCAGAGCCTACCCACACTCATCCTCACTAATTGGCCCAGATGGAGTTGTTTGTTACACAGCTGTACAGGAGTGAGGCTTTTTGTCTGCCTGTCCAGACAATGAGAGACTTCTTCCAACAGGCCTGGGATGCAGAGAAACCCTCAGGCTACACTGGGAACAGTGAGGGGAGCCCTGGAATATGCAATGTCTTGAAAGCTCTGTCTGTGCTATGAAATCATTGTACTGAAAACAAATTTCCTAGTTCAGTGCCATTCATCATAGCTACTCTGGAGATTCACCTATAGGGATACATCCATCCATATACAAATACATAGAGCTACACCATCTTTTTCTTTTTTGGTGGGGGGCAGGTCCTGGGGTTGGACATTAACCCTAGCCATTGTCCCTGAACTCCTTTTGCTCAGAGGTAGTGCATTAAAATTCACAGCCCCATTTCTGGGTTTTTCTCTGATCTCATAGATATAATAGTGTCAAATTTCCTACACTGGCTGGATTCAAACTAAGGTTCTCTACATCTTAGCCTCCTGAGGAGCTGGAATTACAGTCAGCAGCCACTGGCACCTGCCTTTCTTTTCTTCTTCATTTTTTACTCTGGACATCTGACTTCTTAACAGGGTCATTCCAATGGTTTGAATTTATAAGTAAACTACCCAATGTTCTTTATAGCTGCCTTCTCTGAGAAGGATTTTCTCTCCTTATCTTCCCCTCTGGCTACAGGTTTGAAGCCAAAAATGAGAAATGAGTGTCCCAGGATTTTGGAGCAAGTGTCCACAGGCCATGCTAGTTCAGTCACTTAGCATTGAGCTGCAGTGAACTTACTGTCTCAGGACGAGAGGACTGAAAACTTGAGCGATTTTCATACTGTCTGCATTGCTCCTTTTGTCTATAAAATTATGAATGTTATTTTTGTCTACACCCTTAAGTATCTAGAACACACTAGAAGCATCTTCCTGTTTCTGTTTTTCTCTAGAACCTCTTGAGATTTAGACTAAAGGTTTGTGTGGAGCGGCTTCTCAGTGAATCCCTAAGGAAAGCCGCTTAATCCTCCTAAGGAGATCACCATTCAAAGCCAGCCTGAGCAGGAAAGTCTGTGAGCCTCTTATCTCCAATAAACCACCAGAAAACCAGAAGTGGAGCAGTGGCCCAGAGGGTAGAGCTCCAGCTTTGAGAGATAAAGCCAAGCAGGAGATACTGTCCAGAGCAGGCAGTAAAGCCTGGGATGCACTTATGTTCAATCATCAACCTGATGGCTGGAAGTGGAGCTGTGGCGGTGGTAGAGCCTCAGCCTTGAGCAAAACAGCTCAGGAATGCATTGGGCCCTGTGTTTAAGCCCTGGGATGCCCACAAAAAAATTCAAAAAGAGAAGGCCAAGTTATGTATCAGTGTCCTCCTACCAACTTATGTGTGTATATTACTTCCCTGAGTGCAAACAGACCCTATGCAATGCTTCTGCTTTTACTTACTGATTTATTTTTCAGATATGCTCATTGCGCATACTGCAGCATTCTCTTCATTTCAGGCCCACATCACTTTTCTCTTCCGGGGCTCCCCGCCTGCATCCTTATATGATGCACACTTAAGCTCTCAGCAGCCTTTATTTACATTTTATTATGAGGCCAACACAGGAACAGTCACAAATCAGGCAGGGGAAGAGATCAGGGTTCATAGTTATTACAGTCATTGAGAAAAATTAACTTGGGGACGAAAAATGGTAGCATACTTATGTAAAAACTACCATTAAGAAAAAGATGAGGGGGCTGGGAATGTGGATTAGTGAGAGAGTGTTTGCCCACCATGCAAGAAGCCCTGGGTTTGATTCCTCAGTAGCACATACACAGAAAAAGCCAGAATTGGTGCTGTGACTCAAGTAGCAGAGTGCTAGAGACAGTGCCCAGGCCTTGAGTTCGGCCCAAGAACTGCCAAAGAGATACCAGGTAGGTAGGTAGGTAGGTAGACAGACAGACAGACACATAGACAGACAGACACACAGACAGACAGACAGACAGACAGACAGACAGACAGACAGACAGACAGACATAGATAGATAGATAGACAGAGAGAGAGACAGACAGAGAGAGACAGAGACAGAGAGACAGAGAGACAGATAGATAGACAGATGATAGGTGAATCTGGTCTTGGATGTCAGTAGGAAAGAAGGGAACACTTCCCCACCATGAGGCCTTCTGCAGTATGCCTGGAAACCAGCATTGCCTTCCCATAACCACAGAGCAGGAAGACTGTCTCTCTCCCACTTCTCAGGCAGTGGAGGGCCCGAGAGTCAAGAGGGCAGAGCCAAGTTTTAGCTCACATGCTTGGAGGCAGAAGAGAAAGGGCCCTGCCTCTCTTTGGACTGGGGATGTACATTAATGATGTGGAGAATGAAGGAAGGAGAATGGACTGGCAGAGGTAGAAGGGCCTTTAAATCTGACAGATAGTCAAGAACCTACTCCCTAAGACCAAAAGCAGTATTTTTCTACTCTGTTCCTCCCCTCTCCCCTACTAAACTGGCTCTCTATTGGTAACCTAAAGATAGCCTGAGGCTCCCTTCACCTGAGGGAGGAAGGATAATTAGTCATTGTTTGAAGAGGCTGAGAAAAGCCTGACCCTGGTGTGACTCTAACAAATATTTCAGGTTTCCCCCCGCCCCCATTGCTGGCTGTGCCTGGAATGAATGAAGTGGTTTTGCAGCTCACTTCCCTGTTGAGTGTATACATTCTGCCTTCTAATCCTGCAGACCTAGGTCTCTGCACCTAGCCTGTTTTTTTGAAACTGTTTCCTGTCCTTCAAATAAAGAGTTACATTGGAGTTCTTCCTGCTAGCAGGATGGGTCAATGATGTTTCTTTCCTGCTTTTATAGCTTGAGAACTCTAAGAACATTTAGAATGCAAGTAACTTCTCATCACCAAGGGAAACCCAGGAATTCTTGAACATGTGATCTTTCGGAAGCCCACTGGAGGACACAAGATGATTACAATCTTCACGTGAGTGGCTGGGCAGATGGATCTGCTACACTTGAACCTTGAACTCGGCGTGCTCTCCTAGTCCATTTCCTTCTTTGGTCCTTGTCCTGCTAGCTCCTCAGGAGCTTCCAAGATAGAAATAGATTGATCAAACCCAAAGGGAGTTACTGGCTTTTTCCTTCTTTTTCTGTCCTTTGCTTTAAATGTCTTGCAGGTCTTTGGGCTTGAATTGTGGATCTAGGCTCTGTCCCTGGGCTCCTTTGGCTTAAGGCTAGCGCTCTGCCATATGAGTCCCTTTCTGCTTTGTCTGTGGTGAAGTGGAAGTCAGAGCCTCATAGACATTCCTGCCCTGGCTGTCTTCACCCTGTGATCCTCAGACCTCAGACTGCTAAGCGAGGTTGACAAGCATGAGCTTCTGTTGCTCTGCTAAGTTCAGAACTGTAATGACATTGAAAATACAAGTCAACTGCTCATCATAAAGGGCTTGGGGAGCATATTAACCTTTTCAACGTTGGATCTTTCAGAACCCTGTAGAAAGCAAAGTTATAATGCTAAAGACAGAGAGCCTGAGCATATGAATCTGCTATACTTGAACATTGAGCTCTGACTCCAATTCTGATGTACACCAGCATTCATTTTCCAGAAAATGTTCTCATAATTAACAAATAGGAAAAGTACTTTGATTAACCCTCACTTTTTTTCCCAGATATGTGTCTCGAACTCAAGCCTGGGCACTATCCCTAAGCCCTTCAGCTCAAGGTGAACACTCTACCACTTGAGTCACAGCTCCATGTGGGGTCTTTTGGTGGTTCATTGGAGGTAAGTGTCTAACAGGCTTTCCTTGGCTAGGCTGTCTTTGGACTGTGGTCTTGAGGTCTCAGCCTCCTGATTAGCTAAGGTTGTAGGTGTGAGCCACCGGCATCTGGCCTATTGTTTTTGCCAGTGCTGAGGCTTGAACATAGGTCCCGGGGTACTGTCTCTGAGCTTCTTTTTCTCAAGGATAACACTCTACCACTTGAGCCATTCCACAGCTTCTGGCTTTTTCTGAGTATGTGGCACTGAGGATTTAAACCCTGGTATTCATGCATGCTGAGCAAGCTCTCTACCTATAAGCCACATTCCCAGCTTCACTCTTACTATTTTATCTCTCAACTTGCCTATCCTCAAGAAAAAGCCTCTGAGTATAAATCATCTAAAGAAATCCCTATAGGAAGTTGTCCAAAAATGAATAAGACAAAGCTCATACTGGGGACACATTGTAAACATGTGATGACTGTGACAAATGCCTCCATTTCATTATGTATCATATTTCAACACTTAATAAAGTATTAATGAAAAATGACTCAATGTCCTAAATTATTGTGTATAATTTTATAATAGATGTACAAAATGTAATAAATATTATGTATGTATGTAATAATACTAAATACATTAAACAACGAATAAATGAATAAAATAAAAATAAAAAACAATGACAATAATAATAAAATGTAATAAACATACATATGTAAGTATATATCATAAATATTGCTCCATTGCAGGGCCTTACTGCAGGCCTTGGGAACTATAGCCTGAATTTGTTTTCCTCAAGGACTGTAAGCTTTGCCTTTACCCATGGTGCAAAAGAGTTACCTGGAATGTGAGATCAAATCCCAGCAATGGCAGAAATACTGGCCCCATTTCCAAGACAGTGACAATTTTTTTTGATGAAAGCACTTACGTTTATTCAGTTCCATACTGAACATTTCAAAAAAAAGCAGTGTAGAATTTTGTACAGCTATTCAGACATCTTTCCCTTACCCCCAAAGTCCTTCTCTGAGCACTAAATTGTTTATTTTTTGTATGATGTTTATTGTAAAAATGATGTACAGGGGGTTACAGTTATATGAGCAAAGTAATGAGTACATTTCCTATTGAGCATTGTTGCCTCTTCCTTTGTTTTCCCCCTACTATCCCTTCCCTCCCATTTCCACAACTACCTCCCCCTGCCAAGATCAGTGACTTAATTTTAAATTTTGGCTTGGCACAGGGTTTGAACTAAAGTAGTGGTGACTCTGCACCTTGCCTCACATTGGTATGGATTTACCAAGACCCTGAGTTCAAATCCCAGGATAAAAAATAAAACTAGCAGAAATTCCAAATCAGGAAGCTTTATTTTTTAAATTTAGTTAAATAAATAAATTATTTATTTATTTGTTTGTTTGTTCTTTTTTTGCCAACCACGGGTTTTGAACTCAGATCATGGCAACACTGCCTGAGCTTTGATATCCCTAGGATGGGCTGCAGCCTCTTGACCCAAAGCCAATCCTGGGATCCCAAGCCAAGAGGGCTTGCAGGAAGAAAAAAAAAGTGGAACAGCACCAAAAGTAGTGAGCTGCAGAGGGTTGTGGGGGGTTATAATTTTTTTCTTTGCAGGGTGACCCTACTTGTTCTGAATGACACAGCTGCAAAGTGAACCTGACCTGCCATTGCTGAAGGCTGGCGGGCTATCAGGTAAGCCATAGGCCCACCTGTCAACATAGGCCCCAGGTTCAAATCCCTGTCCTGACACCTACCTACCAGTGGCGGAGATCCCAAGAGACTCGTTCCTATGCATAGGAATACTGATTGAAAAAGTAGTTCGTGCATTGGTTTAGTCTAAAATTGGATGCAAGAATCCTAGGATTCTGATTGATCTTAATTAATAGTTTATTAAGCATGAAAAGAATAATATTCCTTCAATGGACATATAATAAATACCTAAGAGTTCGTAGGAAAGTAGTAGATGTCATTCAATAATACATAGTCGGCTCTGGCACTTTTTACCAATATATATTTATTTGTATATCACCATCTGCCTATCTATGTATCACTGTTTTGGCCAAACCTGGAGCTCATTATGAACACCTGGGAACCACCTGACAGCTTCATTGGCTAGAGGCTGCCAGGCTCACACTCACCCATTCATGAATTGAGCCTGCTAGGCACTGAGTTCATATCCTAGCACTGTGAAAATTTAATCTTGAATTAAGAAGCTGAGTGTGACACATGTTTTCCTTTTCTGGGAGAGCCCTGCGTTTCAGGCATGATGGAGAACACATCTAAAAATCTAGATACTATGTGATAGAATATAAACAATATAATAAATGGTATAGGTGTCATCAGAGTCAATAAAATAAATGGTAAATAAATGAATAAAACAAAAAATAAAATGAATAATCACACAAAACACAGTATGGACTGAACATCTATATGGAAGTATAAATCCTACCACACCAAACACGATATGGACTGAACATCTGTATGGAAGTATAAGTGCTATCTTTAAAATGCATATAAGGAGTATGTTTTCCAGGCCTGAGGCTTGAATTCAGCCACCATATTAAAACGGTATGGAGGGAGATCCCTAGATATTAGTTTATGGACCTAGGAAGAGTCATGGAATGCGATTGATGTCATCTTTGAACCAGTAGTTCATGCGTGATGGGAGTAGGAAATGACAGGCAAGAATCATGGGGTATTGCTTATTTGCAATGAAGATTTGATGAAACATGACAATAATCATCAGTTGTGAAATGGAGGCATCAGGAAAGATCCAAGAATCGGTAGTCACACAGCAGATTCGATTCCATCATAGGTGGCCATCTCTCCTACTCTATACAAATATGTACTTATTTGCATACTATCTTCAGCTTATAAATGGATGACTGCTGTGCACCCTCCCCCTACCCTCCACCTGGGGGCTCAATCTCAGGTCCTGAGAATGGCCTAGCTCCTTAGTGGCTCACAGGCTGGTGTGCTCACGTGAACCATTCACCTCTTGGGCCTGCTAGGCCCTGAGTTCAGACCCCAGCACTGCCAAAAGACTCATCCTGATGTCAGAAGCCAATCGTTGCACCTGTTTTACTTTCCTGTGCAAGTTCTGGGTCTCAGCTAGGATGGAGAATGCATGAGTCACCCTGTGGCCATGGAAATTGGTTGTCATCCATGTCAGCACAGTTATACCTGTCATCATATACACAAGAAAATACACACTACATCCATGAATAGCATACAAAATAGAGAGAATAACTACACTAAATGATCGATGCAGTCCACACACAGATGTGAATGTACATCCCATGTTTCAATGATGTATTGATGTCTATTGTGGCATCCCTGGGGCTCGATTTCAGTTCCTGGGAACTGCCTAGTTCCTTCATGGATCACAGGCTGGAGTGCACACGTGGACCCATTGGACAGTTGGGCCTCCTAGGCCCCAAGTTCAAATCCCAGCACTGCCAAAAATTCACCCTGATGTGAGAAGCCAGTCTTTGCACCTTTTTTTCTGTGCTGTGCATGTTCTAGGTCTCAGCTAGGATGGAGAATGCATAGGCAACTCTCTACTTATGTGAATAGGTTGTCATCCAGGTCAACACAGTTATATTTGTCATTCTATACTCAAGAAAATACACACCACATCAATGAATAAGGTAAAATAATGAGAATGACTATACAGAACGCAAGGTACTGCCCACCCATGTATGGAAATAGAGGTCCTCTGTTTAAATTGGGAATTTATGACTATATTGGCCCCTACCCTGGGGGGCTTGATCTCAGGTCCTGGGAACGGCAAAGCTCCTTAGTAGCTCACAGGCTGGTGTGCTCACCATGTCCCATTCACCAATTGGGCCTGCTAAGCCTTGAGTTCAAATCCCAGTACTGCCAAAAGCTTCACCCTGATGTGAGAAGCCAATTGATCCATCTGTTTTCCTGTCCTGTGAATGTCATGGGTCTCAGCACAGATGGAGAATACTATATAGTCAGCTCTATAGACATGTGGATAGGTTGTCATCCATGTCATCACAGTTATATCTGTCATCATACTCAATAATCATGAATAAGACACAAAACAAAAAGAATAACTACACTGAATGCAAGTTGCATAACACACCTGTAGGTAAAGAGAGATCCTATGTTTAAAAAGGTGGGCTTATTATTTTGTCCATTGCTGGGGCTTCAAATCAGACCTGGGACCTGGCCTGACATTCTAGTCTTGAAGGATGGTGAGCTTCCCTTTCCACCACAATTCAACAGAGCTACCCAGACCTGAATTCACATCCCAGTACTGACAAAAGTTTCATCCTGATGTCAGAATCCAGTCATTGCAAATATTTTCCTCTCCTGTGAAAGTCATGGGTCTCAACTAGGATGGAGAATGAATTCATAGGCAACCCTATAACCATGGGAACAGCTTGCCATCCATGTCAGCACAGTTATGCCTATAAGCAATAAAATACACAGTACCTCCATGAATTAGGAACAAAATAAGGAGAAGTGCACTGAATGCAAGATGCTGCCCACACATGTATGTAAATATAGATCCTATGTTTAAATTATGAATTTATGACTATCTGGCCCTCTCTGGCACTCGATGTCAGGTCCTGGGAATGGCCTATCTCCTTCATTGCTCACAGACCTGTGTCCTCACATTGACCCTTTCCTCAATTGGGCCTGCTAGGCTCTGAGTTCAAACCCCAACACAGCCAAAATATGAATCCTGATGTGAGAAGCCAATCGATTCACATATTTTCCTGTCTTGCGAATGTCCTGGGTCTCAACTAGGATGGAGAATGCATAAGTAACCCTATAGACATGGCAATATGTTGTCATCCATGTAAACACTGTTATATCTGTAATCATACGCAGTAAAATACACAATACCTCCATGGATAAGAAGTAGACCGAACACGAGATGCTGTCCACACATATATGTAAATATAGATCCTATGTTTAAACAATGAATTTATAACTATTTTGGCCCACCCTGGGGATCAATGTCATATCCTGGGAATGGCCTTCCTCCTTAGTTGCTCACAGGATGGTGTGTTCACATTGACCTATTTGCCAATTAGTCGTGCTAGGGCCTGAGTTCAGATTCCAGCACTACCAACAATTGGATCATGGAGTAAGAAGCTGAGTGTAAAACTTGTTTTCCTTTTCTCTGAGAGTCCTGGGTGTCAGGTATGATGGAGAACACGTCTACAAATCTAGATGCTATGTGATAGAATTAATGTAATAAACGGAATGGGTGTCATCATAGACAGTAAAATCAATGGTAAATAAATGAATACAACAATAAATACAAGGAAAAACCACACCAAACTTGTATGGACTGAACATCTATAGGTAAGTACAAAGCCTGTCTTTATATAAATAGTATGTTTTCAAAGGCTGGGGCTTGAATTCAGGCCTAGTCAAGAAGCCTGAAGTTCTTATCTTCAAATCCACTGCAGATTTACCCAGACCCTGAGTTCAAATACAAAACCTGGCAGAATAAATGGTGGGAATTGCAAGCCAGGGAGCTAAATTTATTTTATTTTATTTTTTCCCAGAGTGGGGCTTGCACTCGGGTCGTGGCAACTCTGCTTCAGCTTCGATCACCCTAGGCTGAAGTGCAGCCACTGGACCCACAGCTGATCCTGGGATCCTAGATCCCTAGGCCTTGAAGGGGAAAAAAAATCACAGGAAAAATGTGGCAAGATGGCCTTTTTATGTTTTCTTCCTTTGTGAGGTGACCTTCCTGGGTCCGAATGACACTGTTGCAAAGGGTATTTTACCTTCCATTGCTGAAGGCTGGTGGACTATCGGGGAAGCCATAGGACTACATGGCAACATAGGCCCTGATTTCAAATCCCTGTCCTGACACCTACCAATGGCAGGAGATACTAAGAGTCTCGTTCCCATCCATAGGAATGTTATCAATGTCACGGTTGAATGAGTTGATAGTGAATGATTCTTCTATAAAATTAGACAAGATGATTTCAGTAAGCTGATTGATTTTATTTAATATTTATGAAACATTAAAAGAATACTATTATTTACAGGAATGCAATAATTTCAGGACACTGATTTAATTAATAGTTTATTAAGGATGAAAACAATAACATTAATTACATGGAGGCATAATAAATACCCCAGAATTTGTAGGAATGAGTCTATATAACTGAATAATGTATAGACATCTCTGGCACTCTATAAACATATATATTTATTAGTGTACTGTCATCCACATGTCAATCTGTTCATATTTTGTCAACCCCTGGGGCTCGATCTCAGGTCCTGGAAACTGCCTGTCAGCTCAATTTTCCCCAGGATGGCTTGTTGACACTCACTCATTCATGAATTTGGTCTTGCAGGCCATGAGTTCAGATGTCAGCACTCCCAAACAATTAATCGTGGAGTAAGAAGCTGATGGTGACACATTTTTTTTTCCTTTTCTGTGAAAGTCCTGGGTGTCAGGCATAAAGTGAAATACATATGCAGACCTATAATTCTATGTAATCAATGTTCTATGTGTCATAATAGTCAATAAAATAAATGGTCAATACAAGAAAAACAAAAATGAATAACTATACTGAGTGTAATATGGAGTGAACATTTGTATATGAATATAAATCATATATTTAAAATGTACATTAATAGGATGTTTTTTAGTGCTGGGGATCAATTTCAGGCCTAAGGAACAGACTTGAATTTCCTGACTTCAAGGAGGCAAGCTTCCCCTTCCACACAGTGCAACAGAGTTATCCAGACAATGAGTTCAAATCCCAATCCTGGCAGAAAAAATTACACCTATGTGAGGTCCAATTCTTAGGTATTTCGTTCTGCCTCCATTTAATGAATGTGATTATTTAAATGTTTAATGAAGTATTAACTAAAATTGATCGGTGTCCTAGGATATAATTGTGTATAATTTGATCCTAGAATCATTCAAGAACTACTCATTCAATCTTGACATTGATCACATTCCATTGGTAATCTTATGGATAAGAATGAGTTTCTTAGGTTCCCCTGCCATTTGGAGGTGGCAGGACCAGGATTCCAACTGTGAGCTCCAGCTCCCACCACTTCAACCCCAGGATAGGGAACTCACAGGTCTGTGCCAGAACATCAGCAAGACCAATGATTAGGCAGGCACCAGTGGCTCTCAGCAGTCCTCCTTGATACTTACAAGGCTGTGATAGGAGGACAATGGTCAAAGTCACCGTAGGCAGGAAAGTCCTTGAGACCCCTGTCCAATTTTAATGCCAACAAAGTCAGAAGTAGAGCTGTGTGGCTCCAGAGGTTGAGGGCTAGTCTCGAGCAAAAGCAGCTTACAGACTATGCCCAGATCCTGAGTTTAAGTTCCAGGACTGGCAACAAACAGACATACACAACAATCTAAAGCCGGTCACCCTCTTGTCCCCAACTGAATTAGACACAGTTCCCTGGGAAAGGGGCTGGGGAGCCACTGTCATCTTCACTCTGCCCATTCTGCCTGCATCACTGGATTCCGGCCATACTCCCATTCTTTCATGGTTCTTTCTGACCAATGGGATATAAGAATGGTGGTCACACCCCATTCCATGCTGCTTGATAGCACTGGGATTACTCTGTTGGTTGACAACACTACCAACAGTTGAGGAAGGTAGAGGTGGCTGAGTGGTCATCAAGACTCAAGCTGTAGGAGGAGAGGCCTTGCTCAGCCCTGCCACACACCTGCCCACGCCCCGGTCCCCTTCAGCATTCCGTGGCACTGCATTTCAAACCTAGCACTGCTTGCTTGGACCCATGGTACCTCTTGGAGTCCTCAGGTGATGGCACACCACAGGCAGGCTTGTGGCCCTGACCTGGTCAAGGCCCCCCTGTCTCTGCTCCAGGCCTGAGTATTTGCCATGCTACTGCCTTCGCTGCTCGAACCCACCAGGAGCTGCCTCCAACAGCTTCTCCCAGCAGCACATGTGAGTGGCCTCCTCCTGGGCCCATACCCTATGACCCCCACACCATGCCATTCCCCCCCCTTCCCGACTGGACCTCCGGCTCCCCTATGCCCTACAGTCTGACCAGAGCGCTGCAACAAATGTGCCCCAGGGGTGGGGGTGGGAGTGGGTGTTGACCAGGGGATCCCACGCCCATCCCTAGCTGCCAGTGTCCCAGGAAACAGGGAAATGCAGGGATGGGTGAGGAGGGGGCACCACAGAGACCCTGGCTTGGAGCAGTGGGAACCACACAGCCACGCATCTACACCCTTCCTCTTCCTGGTGGGAACCTGGTGGCTTTAGTCAGAGGTGGGGAGCAGCACCTCCACACCTGCCTTCTTGGGTCTTTTCCTTTTTTCTGAGGGCTGGGGGTGTTGGATGCAGAAAATAGGTCTCTCTTGCTGTGTGAGCCCTTGTCCTCTGTGCTCGGTCACCCTTTCACCTGAAGAGAGGGTCCCAGAAGAGCCCAGTAGGGAAGTGACAGTGCTGGGGGTCAGAGCAGAATGTGAATATCTGGGAGGAACACCCCCACAAACTCACATACACATACACCCAGCCTGTCCCTTCCCCCCAACTGTCAACAGTTCTCACAGAGTGATCACATTTCCCAGCTCTGCCAGCTTCTGCTGGTGCTCCCAGTCTATCTGGTCTCCTTGTCCTTCCCAAGAATCTGCCATGTGGCCCAGAAGCATGTAGGCTGGAAGTAGGGAGTAAGTCAATGTATGTAGCCTTTAGGACCCCATCCATTTCCCCAACACCACCCCCACCTGGGGTCAGACACCCCTCTGGGGTCACCATGACCCCCTGCTTGTTTCCTCTCCTGGCTCTGAGGAGCTGCTTGTCTCGGGACTCCTTCACCCAGCGTCCTGGACTAGGGTTTTGGTGAATGGGGAGTCAAGGGTCTGGCCCTGGAGAAAGGGATAGGCAGGGTGGTGCTGCATCATTAGAGTGGTGCTCCCCTTGGGTTGGAGCTCCTGATTCCTCCAAGGGAAGCCCCGTGCACTAGCTTGTACATTGTCCCAGATGAGGAACCAACAAACTCTGAAGAGGCACTACTCTGAGTCTGTTTGTGTGTGTATGTGTGTGTGTATGTGTGTGTGTTTGTGTGTGTGTCTGTGTGTGTCTGTGTGTGTCTGTGTCTGTGTGTGTGCATGAGAGAGAGAGGGAGAGAGAGATACCATCTTTCTCCTTGTATAACCTGACTGTGCTCAGGTGAGTGATCATTTGGAAAATTGCAGGTGC
This sequence comes from Dipodomys merriami, assembly GCF_024711535.1. Lineage (NCBI taxonomy): Eukaryota > Metazoa > Chordata > Mammalia > Rodentia > Heteromyidae > Dipodomys > Dipodomys merriami. The sequence goes on along the minus strand of NW_027203904.1, from coordinate 738,242 downwards.
TGCATGGACGAGTCTTCTGTCACTGGTCTGGATTTGTGTGTGTGTGTGTAGAAGTGGGTTGTAATAAGGTGGCTGGGTCCTTTGGTAACTTGTGCCTGATACATTTGGGGGATGCATGGGCTTTGTGGCTGAGGTCTGGGGGCCTGGAAGTGTGAGACGCTTGAAGGGGACTCAGCAACATTAAATTATAAGACCAAGGGAACTGTGTGCCTTCGAGCTCTCTACTCCTTTGGGCCTGGTTGGTGGCAGCTGGAGCTTGGGAGGACCTGGGGATGGGGCCCACAGGGGTTGGCTTCCAAGGGGGACAGAGAGCATGGCCAGCACTTAGTAAGGAGGTGAGCCCTGCTGGTATGGAGTGCACCAGCATATGTCAGACTCCGGGTTTTCTCATCTTGACTTCTGATGGGTGAGGCCAAACCTATTTTAAATCTTTTGCTGTGATCTTCATATCTCAGCCTCCTGAGTAGCTAGGATTATATGCATGATCCTCTGGCACCGGGACTCTCGTTCTTTTTGGTGTATTAGGGTTGAACTCAAGGCCTTAGGCTTGCCAGTCAGGTCTTCTACCACGGTAGCCAAGCCTTTCTGTCTTGGGCATTTCCGAGATAGAGACTCACTCAATATGTGCTCAGGCTGGGCTGGATCATGGTCCTCCGATCTGTGACAGGCATGTGCCACGAGGCCTGGTCCTCCTTAGTTGGGATGGTAGACATATAGCGCCATGCTCAGTCATCCGTTTAGATGATTGTCCTAAACTTAGTTTACAGCAGCCGTAAAGCTCTGGGTTGGGCCTCCACCATTGTACCTCAGTCTCCTCCTGGGACAGTTGTGAGGAAACAAGGGATCAATATAGGGGGATCTCTGGAGCAGGGCCTGGCACAGAGGGAGCGGCTGTCAGATATGGTTCTTGGCAATTCTGGGAGCATATGACAGGAAGATAACTGGGAAAGGGCTCAGATGGGGCCTGTTATTAGTCGTGTGACATGTACAGGATTATGAAACAAAACATGGTTCTCTTTCATCCTTATCCTATTCCCATGAGGAAGGAGATCCTTCACTGTGTTCAGTTTTGTAGCTGGGGAAAATGAGGCACGGAGAAGATAGGTGACCAACTCATGTCCTCCAGTTGACAGAAAGCTCAGCCTGACTTCTCTGCCATGGTCCCTAGGAGAATGAGTGGTATTCAGTACACTTCTTGTGGTGGGAAGTCCACTTCTTGTCAGTCGTGGGGCTTGAACTCTGGGCCTGGGTGCTGTCTTTGATCTCCTCAGCTCAAGACTAGCACTCTACCACTTGAGCCACAGTGCCACTTCCAGTTTTCTGGTGGTTCTTTGGATATAAGAGTCTTATGGACGTTCCCGCCTGGGCTGGCTATGAACCATGTTCATCATATCTCAGCCTCTTAGTTAGGATTATAGTCCTGAACCACCGGCACCCGGCTTAATTGTAATTCTGGCTTTCTTTCTCTCTCTCTCTTTCTCTCAAAGGAACTGGTTGAATGGGTGCTGAAGAGGTGGCCCAGTGTCCCCATGTGGCTGGAACCTAAGGTGGCCCTCTCATTCTGGAGGTGGGCTGTGGGTCAGGAACTGTCTCACTCAGCCTGTTGAACCAGCCCCATGAGGTAAACCCCTCTGTGCCCTGGCTGGACCGTCCAGCCTTATTGTCCATCCAGCCTTATTGGACTTAGTATTGTTTTCTATGTCCTTTTCTAGCAACTGGCCAAAATTATGATGCATAGTTATGGAATGAAAATATAATACCATCTTAAGAAAGTCATTTAGAACTCTGGGAATGTGGCTTCATGGTACGGTGATTGCCTATCATGCATGAAAACCTGAGTTCAATTCCTCAGTACCACATAAACAGAAAAAGAAACACTGGAAGTGGTGCTGTGCCTCAAGTGGTAGAGTGCTAGCCATGAGAGAAAGAAAAAGCCCAGCAATAATTCCCTAGCCCTGAGTTTAAGCCCCAGGACTATAGTACTGGCAAAAAAAAAAAAACCCAAAAACATAAAAAAATTTAGTTAGTAAATGCAAAATAAATAATCCATACTTGGAATATATATTGCTTCTTCCATACTAATACCTGACAATACTCCCTAATTCATGTACTTTACCTATATTAGGATACTGTGTTGAAAAAAAAGTTTTGTTCATTAAGTCACAGCAATTAATGCTAGGAATGTGCTTAGATGTCAGGTGAAGATTAATTCTGGAAATTCAAAGATTCCAGGCTTTTGAGTGGTCACTGCTAATCACAATGAGAAGGATAGTCTAAGTGAGATTTGGAAATCTTTTTGGTCAGTCATGGCACCAAAAAGGCAGAGGCAAATTATCAGTTGGGACAAGAGAAGGAATAATTCTAGATGGAAGGAACAAATGATAGTAACTAATGCATACCAGAAACCATTCTAGGGAACCATTTTTGGTTATTGAAGAACTAGTTATCAACCAGGCTTATTCTTCATTGCCTTTAGCATTCTAAATATCTTAGGCTAGTTCTTAATCTCTGTGTGATAAATGTATCTCCTCCTATGCTGTTTTTCCATACCTGATCTCTTTTGCTTTCTAAAAATCACAGTCTTTCCTGATACTAAATACACCTACACAGATGGCAAGGGGTTGCTAATGTAAGGGTCCCATAGCTCATGAGTCATTAATGTAACAAAATGGAATAGGAGGACTTATTTATTGCTACCTCAATTTTCTGAAAGCTGCCATGTCATCATTTGATTCAAATTTCCATTCTTTGTCTACATAGTGTCATTAAGTGCACTAAATGGAAATATGAGCTGGGTGCTGGTGGCTTAAGCCTGTAATCCTAGCTAATCAGGAGGTTGAGACCACAGGATTGTGGTTCAAAGCCAGCCTGCTCTGCAAAGTCCATGAGACTCTTATCTTCAATTAACAACCAGAACCTCAGAAGTGGTGACATAGCTAAAGTGGTAGAGCACTGAGCTTGAGCTGAATAGCTGAGGGACAGCACCCAGGATCAGAGTTCAAGCCCCAGGACCAACAAAAAGTGAAAAGGAAGGACAAGGTCAATAGTAATCTTCCAAAGCAGAAAAAAATAATACCAAAATAATACAGTGCACTTACTTTTGCTGAGTTATTTAAGTTATGGCTTCTTGGCTGGACATATTCTCTTCTTTTAAAAATTGTCAAATATTAGCTTTATAATAAACTTCATTTAGTATTTCTTGGTTCAAAACAGAAGTCTTGATACAGTTGATGTCACTTGGCTTTATTTTTTTGCCAGTCATGGTGCCTGAACTCTGGGCCTGGGCACTGTCCCTAAGCTCTTCAGCTCAAGGCTAGTGTTCTACCACGTGAGACACAGCACCACATCCAGCTTTTTCTGCTCTTGTGGTGCTGAGGAATCGAACCCAGGGCCTCATGCATTCAAGGCAAGCACTCTACTCCTGAGCCACCTTCTCAGCCCAAATCACTTGGTTTTCTTACTATCTCAGTTCAAAGCAAACCCAGGCAGGAGAGTCTGTCAACCTCTCATCTCTAATTAACCACCAAAAAGTCCAGAAGTGGAGGTTTGGCTCAAGCAGTAAAGTACTAGCTTTGGGGGCAGGTGGATAGGAAAGACATCTCTTCAGGGACATGGTCCAGCCTCTGAGATCAAGCCCCAGAATCAGCACAAACTGAACTAACAACCAAACAAACAAACAAAAAAAAACAGGTATTTCTTTGGGACCCTCCTTAAAGGAGAACTGGTCTGAGAAGAGACTGCTTTTGCTGATTATACTCACTGAATCCTGCTTTTGTGGAATCCTTATTGCTATGGAGAACTCAGGACCAGACTAAAGGAATGGATAACTAAATCCTGCAACAAGAGAATCATCTCAGGAGTGAAATATCCATCCATAAAGCACTTTAAAATCTCCATGTCTTTTTTTCTTTGCAGTAGAACACTTTTAAAACAACGTTATTTCCTTTTGTTCTATGCTGGCCCTCAAATGGCACATTATTTCCTTTTGTAATATTCTCGACCAGAAGTTTACAAACAAGTTTTATATGAGTAAAATACACACTCGAAAAGTCAGGGACAGAGTTTACCTCAATCCTTGGATCCTTTTCTTGTACAGTAAAAAGGAAAGCACAAATTAACTTGAACTTTGTCATACCTTTACATTCAATTCCTCTCCTGGGATCAGTTTCCACCTTCAGTAATAGTTATTTCCCGTAACAATTTACGGTGCTGCTTGAGGTATAATGAATGTTTGCTGGCTTCATTGAAATAGCACAAGGACACCTTTGGTCATCATGTAGCAGTTTTTCAGAGACAACTTGGTAAAGAGAAAATATGAAATTTAAATTGCTTATAAATACATTATCCATGAGTACATTGAGTTCAAACATCATAAGTGCTCTGTAAATTAAGGTGAATTTTAAATGGGAAGAAGGTTCTCAGATAATTTTTTTGTGAGTGTATGTGCTGTGCATTATTTTCCAAGTGTACAAGAGTTAACAATAAGAGAAACAATAGCAATAATAGGAGAAAGAGAAGTTCTGTGTTTAAGGGTTCAATACAATATAGAAGACTCTACAAATAAGACAACATTGAAACAATGAAGCCAAGTTCAGTATGTAGATTTACAGAAGTGATATAGAGAAAGCATTTCTCCTAAGTGGAACATGAAGTATGAGGCCATTCCCTTTCTAAATCACACTTCAAATCATGCAAATTTGTAAAAAGTAGAATAGAAGAATGATTCTGGTTCCATGCAAGTCAGATATAAGCGAATGGACTTAATGGAAAAAAGTCCATCTTGAAAGAGAAGGGATTATACTAGCAATGAACCGGAGGCAAAGATCATATTTCTTTTTATTTCCTATATATATATTTACATATAAAAATATATAATATATAAATAAATATAGGTTTATAAATATATAAATAAATATATATAAAATGTATATAAAATATATATAAATAAATATATATTTATATATTATTTCCTATATATATAGGAATGTATATATTGTTGGTTGTGGCACTTGAACCCTGGGCGCTGTCCCTCTGCTATTCAGGTCAAAGCTAGTGCTCTACCACTTGAACCCCAGTGCCACTTCCAATTTTCTTGTAGTTAATTAGAGAAAAGTGTCTCCAGGACTTTCCTACCCGGGCTGGCTTTGAACCTCAATCCTCAGATCTCACCACCACCCAGCTTAAGATCACATTTCTAACAGTGTACATTCAGCATATGTAATGTGTATGTTCATCTATCTTTATATGAATTTTTTAGTTAAAAATCTGGGCTACAGGTTAGACTTCACACTCACAAAAAATGTTTGTAGTTTAAAAGTTGATACTCCTGGAAAAATAAAACTTAAGAATGTAAAGGAGTCTGGGAAGAGCAGTCTTTGAGACACTATCTATAATTAACCAGCCAAAGCTGCATTGGAAGAGCAGTTCAAGTGATGGAATACCACTCATGAGCAAATTGTTGAATAAGAGCTTGAGGCTTTTGCATACATACACACAAGCATACGCCTACACACAGAGGCACTTATATGTGCACACATGAATACACAAATGAAACAACTCTCAGAATATGTAGAAAAGTTAGAAAGCAATAGAAAATATGTCCTGAGTAAAACTAGAATCAAGTGATAAATTTTAACACTAAAAAGTCCTCAAGTGAACTTTCTTCAAAGAAGTTTGAGACTATTACATAGGTAGGGGCCAGAGATAATAAGAAAGTCAAGTAATCATTATTAAAGGGATCGGATCCATGGAGGAATGAATCAGAGACCCCTGCATGTGCATCTGAAAATGTTCATATCCTGTGTCAAATGTTAGAACATCTTTCAAAATTGTACATAAACAGTCTGAGCATTCAATGGATAAGATCATCAGAGAAGTTCAGAATTGCTAGTGTGTTTCTAGATTAAATAAACCAACAAACAATGGCAGGGCAATTTGATACAAGCCTGGAATTCTAGCACTCAGACTAAGACAGGAGATTAGAGAGTGGAATTACATAGTGATACCTTCCCTGGACCAGATAGTATAATTTTGTCTCAATAAAACAAACCAAATTACAAGAAAGGAATACGGAGTTCGAAGTTTGGGCTAATTTTGTCATTATGTTTTGAGAAGTCAAGTTTCCTATTGAAATGCAACTGATATATAATCCTCAGTTGTATTTAAATGATCTCCTAATTACAGAACATTCTTAGATGTAAAATAGCTCATGATTCCCATCCAAAATTTGAAAAAGTAAGTAAGCGTCATTCTGTTGGATGCCAAAGAAATGATGAAGGTTTACAAAACTTAAGCCTGGAGAAATAGCACAGTTTGTCTAATGTAGGACTTTGTGGACCTTGCAAAATTAGAATTCAGATTCAAAATAAATAGTTTGGTTTTTTTTGTAATTCTATATTTTATAGGATACTACAAAATTCTTTTTAAGTAGAGGTCTTAACTGACAAATTCACAAATGATTCTGGCATTCTATTTCCCTGGAATATTCTTTCAAGAGAGTTATAATTAGAACTTAGTTAATAGATAATTCCAACAGTTCATGTATAAAATGATAATGTGAATAATCTAGACAGAGTTGCCAACAAATGGATGATATTAATTTATAAATTTAGAAAAAGCATTTTTTGAGGATTTGGTATGACATGGTATGAAGAGAATAATTGTGTGACATCTTCCTTCTTCTACCTATATGTTACACAGGAAGCTATTTCCTTATGTGCCTCTGTATACAATGAGAAAAATGCTAGGTTTGGGTTCATTTTTATTTTATTTTTGTGGGAGGGGGTCCGGTCATGAGGCCTGAACTCTGGGCCTGGGTACTGTCCCTCAGCTCTCCAGCTCAAGGCTAGCGCTCTACCACTTGAGCCATAGTGCCACTTCTGGCTTTTTTTCTTTTTGCTAATGTGGTGCTGAGGAATTGAACCTAGGCCCTCATGCATGCAAGGCAAGCTCTCTACCACTGAGCCACCTTCTCAGCCCAATTTTTGTTTTTGTTTTATTGGTTTGACCTAGGGCTTGAAATCTGGGCCTAGACTCTGTCTCTGAGCTCAAGGCTCCTGCCCTACCACTTCAACCTCAGTGCCACTTGTGTCTAGCTTTTTCTGAGAAGTTTATTGGAGATAAGATTCTAAGGGACCTTCCTGCCTGGATGGGCTTTGAACCATAATCTTCTGATCTTAGTATCCTGAATATCTATGATAGTTAAAAAGTATAAATATAAATAATATTTGCAAGTGTTCTGATCTCAAGAATACCACTGGGGGAAAATTGATGCAACTGAGTTTATTGTGGTGTTCTTTGCAGAATAAGGGCATCACAATACCAGAGGTGTAGCATTTTTTCACAGTAGAGATAAGCTATTCATGATGTGAATTAAGGGAATTTTAAGGTGCAACTAACAAGTTGGAAACTGTTGGGCTAGGATGACTTTATGGCATAAAGCTTGGGATTGCTTACTCTTGAAGAATTATTACAGATGCTTCATAGTTTTATCCTCTACCAGAATGTGGCTATTTTTCTGTTGACTTCTCAATCTGTAACACCCCATTGGAAACTGCATCTATTGCAGAATTATATAACGTGAAAACAAGTACTGTTTTGAATCTCTCAGGTATGGAATGTTTAGAATTTGAAAATGAGTAGTTATTAGTCATAGGAATTTTGAAGAACACATGTATTCTGTCCTAACAACTTATTTAATTTTAAAAGTTATGGGTTTCCATAGAATTAAACTGTTTTCGATTTTATGTGTGTGAAAGCGCTAAATTTATTTTTTCCAAAATATGCAAGTATATTGTGAAAATATTGTCTAGTTGGATAATATTCAAGTTGACGACCTTCTGATAAAGGGTAATTAAAACAAATTAGATGCCAAATAGAATTGATTTTTAAAATTTTACTACATAAAGAATATTAACTATACCAATACAGTGAAATTTTATTTTATGCAGCTTATTTTTTAAATTTAATTTTATTGTCAAAATGATGTACAGTCGGGTTTCAGTAATTGTAAGGTAGTGAATACATAACTTTTCAAACTTGTTACTCCCTCCCTCACTTTTCTCACAGTTTTCCTTCAGCTCAGTACCCCTCATAAGTTGTAATATATATTCCCAACATATTGTCTTGTGAGTATTGCTAATGCATTGGTTTGCCCTTTGTCATTTGTGTCACCATTGTGATGTTCCTTTTCCCTTCCCTAATAAAGGTAAATGTATACAAAATACACAGGGTACCAAAATCAAATACAGCAAGGGATAAACCAAAGGGGAAAAACCAAAGAAAATAGAAATCACATAATACATAAAAAACAACAACCGCAAATAAAAATCTCTGATTCCATATTTTGGAGTTCATTTTGCTCAGCATCAGCTTATGTGGTCATATATACGCATAACGAAGCCACTGGAAAATAATAGTTGCATGGACACTATATCATGAAAACAACATGTTAACAGTTTTTGATGGTAAAGGTGGAATTAGGATTGATGAATTCGCGATTCTGATAAAGGAATTTCAAAAGTTTTAAAATTATGACATGTAATATTTTAATTGTTCAAACTTTTTAACAACATAGCCTATTAAGAAAATTTAAAATTTCCTGGGAAAATAGGGTTTCATGCAAAGAAATCCATGGAGACTTAGTGGAGAGGGAGCAATGTGAGTGAAGATGGCTCATTTTCACACTAAACAAACAAACCTCAGAAACCTTGCTGTAAATCCTGTAGCTTCCCTTGAAAATTGTCCTTACCCAGGAAATATACTCTCACTTTGTGAAACAAGGTTATAGTGCAATTTAATTCAAATTTCTTTAAAAAAAAAGACATCAAAATTTGTGAATTGACCTTTAATTACCAAACAGTAATTCTCTGAAAAAGATAATTTGGGTCAAAATATTTAGAGAGAAAGTGTCCTCCACAATGAAAAAAGGTATTGGGTTTACACTTTTCTGTTTGTAATACTTTCCACAATGTCTTTGCACGTGAAGCACTGAAACACAGAAAAAAAAATCTGATTGGATACTTCAAACCAGTGATTTCACATTTCTAAGTGGCTCACAAATATAATATCCTTATTAACATGAGATAGCTTATTACATAAGCCAAAAAGTTTTGGGTTCAGAAAAAAATTGAGCACATGAAAAAGGTAAGAAATCAGTGTTCTTAGAAGCCCTAGCTAAGCAAATTGGCTTTAGCAGTGGAGGGAGCCCAAAACTTTTTGATATAGATTGTAATATTTTTGCTACCTAAAGTGATTTTACAGAGCCTATTTGGCTCACTACAATGCAGAACTGATTGAATGAAGACATGAAAATAAATCCCACATCCAAACGAGGCAACTTCAAAGAGTTTTAAAGGAGAAACCATGAAGATGTAGCAGTGGGGGAGGCCTTATAGTCCTTCAGCTTCACTAGACTTGAAGCCAAGAAGCTGTGATTAATTGGAAATCAGGCAAGAGCTAAGATGAGGACATAGAAGTAGGACATAGAAGCATTGTCCTTTGTAACAGACACTGTCATCCAAGGTATGGATGATTTAACTTTATTCTCTTCCATACATCTTGTTGAGCAAATGCAAGACTAAGAGAAAAATAATCTATTGAAATAATTTTGCAAAGAATAACTTCACTGTTCCTGATATGGTATCTAAGGAGAGTCTTAAGAGAGAAGATAAAAGTGGAGTAATCTGTGGTTTCCTCTAAGCATCTTGTTAGCAAAATATATCTTTGAGGTTAGAAGTGATTGAACCAAAAAGTGGTGGAGTACTTATGTTTGTGCGCACTTTAAACACAAGAAGACTTTCTTTTTTTTGGGGGGTGGGGGGGTTCCGGTCGTGGGACCTGAACTCTGGGCTTGGGTGCTGTCCCTCAGCTCTTCAGCTCAAGGCTAGCGCTCTACCACTTGAGCCACAGCGCCACTTCCGGCTTTTTTTCTTTTTGCTTATGTGGTGCTGAGGAATCAAACTCAGGGTCTCAGGCATACAAGGCAAGCGCTCCACCAATGAGACACCTTCCTAGCCCGACACAAGAAGACTTTCAAGGTAAAAGAAAAAAGAAAAACGGATATCCAAATATTTATGATCACAGTTTCTTGGACTGATTTTTTTGGAGACAAAGTTTTACATTAGAGTTTGTCCTGATTAACATCAATGTTGGGTTTTTATGGCAAACAAATGCAGGGGTGAAGTTTAATGGACTCCCTTGAACAAGTAAACAGCATGATAAAAAAATGGCAAATAATATTTAGTGAATTACTTTCACCAATTACTTTTCCAGAACAAAGAAGGAAATATATAACTCAAAATCAACTGACTTAAAAGTATGAAGAAAGAGTAGTGAAGAGCCATGAAAGAAAACTTAGAGGATTGTTTTCTCTCCAGCGGAGTAATGGGTTCGTGATATTTTTCTCTTCCATTCTATCTTCACAAGCTATCAAGTGTGGCTCAGGACTGGAGTATCCAGTTCACTCAGAGAGAACTCACAGAAGGAAGATAACATTTGAAGCAGATATAGTTGGTTTATAACCTGAGACAATCTATTTAAATCTGTTCAAATTTCTCCCTTACCTCAAATGCCCTCTTTGAATAGTTTTGTTTGTTTTTCCCAAGACTGCCCTTCATTAACTGCTTAAAAATTTGAGAGGTCATATTCATACTTTCTAGAGATTGCTGTTTGGTTGTAATTTTTGTGTGTTTTTTTTCACTGAATTTCAAAAAGTTGTGCAAGTGTGTTACAATTAAATATGTCCATCTAATTGTCCAATGCTCATGGATCAGATTCACTCCTTCCATCATTGTCAACCAACTCCTTCTCCAAGATTTATTTCAGATTAACCACTTTCTTTATCACATGTGCACATTGATATTCTAGCTGTACTTGCCCCTTGTTCTATTTTTCATTCATTCTATGTATTTACTATTATTCCTCTCTGGTTTCAACTTCCTGATAGTCAACCTGTTAAACTGTCTGTTAAAAGTTTGAAAGGTTTATATACATTCCATGGAGTTTCAATCCTGCATATACTTGAACTTATGTCAGCTTATATTTCCATAATTCATTCATCTGCAATAATAATTTGAAAGACTGGAGGCGTGAAGCACCTAGACATGATTTAATTCTCATCCATTTGGAAGATTAATCTTTAGTCAACAAGAAAGTTTAAAAATGGTTTAGAATGTATTCCAAACTACCAATTTTTATAAATGGCTTTGTACAATGGTGTGTAATCATTTTATTTTACATGGGATAATATTTTCTTTTTTTTCTTTTTTTTGTATTTTTTTTTTGGTCCAGTCGTGGGGCCTGAACTCTGGGCCTGGGCGCTGTCCCTCAGCTCTTCAGCTCAAGGCTAGCACTCTACCACTTGAGCCACAGCGCCACTTCCGGCTTTTTTTTTTTTTTGCTTATGTGGTTCTGAGGAATCGAACCCAGGGCCTCATGCATGCAAGGCAAGCACTCTACCACTGGGCCACCTTCCCAGCCCCCAATGGGATAATATTTTCTACTACATTTAAGTTTTGAAAAAAGAAAATTAAAATGTACTATTATAGAGGAATATGATAAAAATAGAAGACAGATTTTATGTTTGTCATATCTCTGATGAGTACCCATATTCAAGACTTACTATGTTAGACAGATAGGGAAAACATAAAATAACATATTATAAGGCAACTATTTGTGACTTTTTAAAATATACCTTATTAAATGATGAAATTTACTTTATTAGCTAACGTTTGGGTTTGAAATATGGGAGGCTGATATATTTAACAAATTTTGGAAGGCATCTAATGAACAACACAATTGGTGAGTGGCACTATTTCTACAGTTTAATGAATGGTTGAACCTGATTGGCATTAGTGCTGGGTAAACAAATCAACTCTATTGTAACTCTATTGCCACTAAGTATCATCTATTTGTCAAATGTTACTTTGGCAAATGTGAATTTTTTTTGGAAGGTCGTGGGGCTTGAACTCTAGGCTTGGGCACTGTCCCTGCGCTTTTGAGCTCAAGGCGAGCACTCTACCACTTGAGCCACAATGCCACTTCTGATATTCGAGTGGTTTATTGGAGATAAGAGTCTAACGGACTTTCCTGCCCGGGCTGGGTTTGAACCGTGATCCTCAGAACTCAGCCTCCTGAGTATTTAGGATTATATGCGTGAGCCACTAGCACCTGGTTTGCGAATTTGATTTTTCAAAGAGTATTTGAAAAAGAATACACTTGGGGCTAGGAAGATGGTTCAGTGGTAGAACGCTTGCCTTGCATGCCTGAGGCCCTGGGTTCGATTCCTCAGCACCACATAAGCAAAATGAAAAAAACAAGCCGGAAGTGGTGCTGTGGCTCAAGTGGTAGAGCTCTAGCCTTGAGCTGAAGAGCTGAGGGACAGAGCCCAGGCCCAGAGTTCAGGCCCCACAACCGGACCCCCCCCCCAAAAAAAAGAAATGTATAAAAAAAAGAAAAAAAAAGAAAAAGAAAAGAAAACACTTTCAAGAGATTAAATATTTTGAGAATGACAACAGTTTTATACCACAGAACCAAGTTTTACTGAAGTACCAGTGTTTTTTTAATTGTGAAAATACTGTTCAGAGGGGTTAAAATTACATGGGCAAGGTAATGAGTACATTTCTTATCAAGCTTTGTTGCCTCCTCCTTTGTTTCCCCTTCCCATCCCTTGGCATCCTCCTCCTGCCCCCTTACCCGATCCTCCTCCCCCCCAGCACCAAAGTTGTAAAGTTTGTTTTTGACATGACAACTTGTACAACTCACAGTGTTATTAAGCACTAAGGATCTTCTCAATTAATGTTTTTTTCTGAATTACATTTGACTTCTAAGTCAAGTTTTCCTGGCCTTGATAGACCAATTGTGGATCTATCCTTCCAGGAGCTATTTTTCTGGCCCACTTATGCTGGACTGAAATCTTTCATTAATCATTAGGAGAGGGGTATTAAAAATAATCTTGTAGAGACACAGCAGAGACACAGGGGGCCGCTTTCAGAACATCAGGTACAGGTTTGCAGAACAGCAGATCGCCAGGAACAGAGAAACCTACCAGCCGGGAGTCTCCACGAGGATCCCACCCCCACCCCTCACTCTCCACCCGAGCAGAGAGGCTCCATCCCGCCAAAGCCGCTCTGCATCGGCATCAGCAGAGTGACAAAAGGACCTGTCGGCAGACCACCCAGCCCGCCTGATCGCGATCACAATGATCCAGCACTCTCCACCCGAGCATAGAGGTTCCATCCCGCCAAAGCTGCTCGGCACCAGCAGCGCACCAAAGGGTCCTGTCTGCAGACCACCAGCCCGCCCGATCACGATCGCAACGACCTGGCGGGGTCACTGGGGCCCCAGAGGTACGGAGAAGAAGCTGCCTGAGCGTGGACACTCTTGACCCGACAGCTTCGACAGAGGCAGAGACAGAAAAGAATCACACAGAGCCACCACCGCCCAACCCAGCCCGGATTGCAACAACAACTGACGACCTACACCACACAGAAACAAAGAGCTCCAGGGTGAGTACCCCACAGGGGAAGTGTATCCCTCAAGGGAGACCAGAGCTGGAGGGAATCCCCAGACCCTGACCTAGACTCCCTACCCCTGCACCCGGACCACAGGACCCACTAAAACTGGGAACTGTTTGAGAGCTCCACCAGCCCGTGGAGCACAATCAGCTGGCCAGGCTAGAGCAAGAGCGCCCCTGGAAGGGAGCTTAAATGCCCAAGCCAGGAACAGCGCCCCTGGGTCAAGACTACCAACAGTAGAAGAAATTTGAACTGTGTCCCCCAGGCTGTATAACCTAGGTGGTATACACATCAGCACAGGCCCAGCGAGTGTGCTCCAGGCCTAACGAGTGCACTCCAGGCTGCATAACCTAGGTGGTATACACATCAGCACAGGCCTAACAAGCGTGCTCCAGGCTGGGGCCGGAACCAGGCCCGAGGATCTGGCGCCTGAACAACACAACCAACTCCTCCCAATTGAAGTAAAAAGCTGAGCATACGCCTCAACAGAGGGGAGAAAACCAGGAAACAACACTCCCCCAGGAAGCACGCCTGTGACAACAAAAGACCTGGAGGCCCAGGACAAGAGAAGCCCAAACCCCACCAAAACTCCACCCATATAACCTAGACTGGGAATTGGGCAACACAGGCTGCCAGCACCTGATAGTAAGCAGGAGCTCAGACTGTTAAGGTGGCTCAGCAATAGAGTGATAGTCTTGGATGTATGAGGCCCTGGATCTGATTCCTCAGCATCACAAAAGCAAAAAGGGTCAGAAGTGGTGCTGTGGCTCAAATGGTAGGGTGCCAGCCTTGAGCTGAAAAGCTGAGGGACAGCACCCAAACCTAGAGTTCAAGCCCACAACCAGCCCAAAACAAACAAAAACACATCAGGAGCCCATAGCAGACTCCAGCATTTGGGAGAGTGCATCCAGAACATCTGTTCTTCACAAGAGCACCCGTAGGAGCAAACACAAGCAGTCTAGGCTGCTCAACCATTCGAAAGGTGGGAACTGCCAGCAATCTACCGCAGAGAGCTGAGAATCCTAAGTAAGTCAGAATAGCAGCTGGAAATAGGCTCCCAACAGAACCCAGATCAGGCACAGACTCTCTCTACCAATACAGAACCAGCAACCAAGCAAAGACAGACACACCAAAACAAAATTGAAGAGCAGTCTCCTGAACCTCCATGCGAAAATCACAGAGAAAAATCACAAGGTTTACTACCACCCAGGACAGCAAGCTCACCTCAAAAGCCAGCAGCCACACAGGGGAGAGCCCCAGTGGGAGCAAAACAGGAATGGAAGACAAAGGCTACTTCCAAGGGTTGCTGGAGGCAATGACTCAAGAAATAAAGCGAGAAATTGATCAGAAATTGAAAGAGCACAAGGATGAACTATCCAAAGAGATACAGGGTATCAAACAAGAGATGCATGCAAAAGTAGAAGCTGCACAAACCTCAGTAAGAAGTGAGATAAACGCCAAATTAGAGGTAATGCATACCTCATTGAGAGGTGAGATCAGTACTCTGAGAACCAACATTGAATCCATAAAGGGATCCATTTCCTCCATGCAAACCACAATAGAAGCCACTGTCAACAGAGTGAATGAAATGGAAGGTAGAGTGTCAGATACAGGAGACAGAATACACCAACTGGACCAAAAAGTGACAGATATGGAAAAATCACTCAAATTAAAAGAAAGGGATATTCAAGAGCAAGCAGATAATGCTAAAAAATTGAACCTTCGCATAATTGGAGTGGACGAAGGTGAGGAATTCCAGAGCAAGGGAATGCAACACCTATTTAACAATATAATCAATGAAAATTTTCCCCACCTCAAAAACGACCATCTTAACTACATCACAAAAGCTTATCGAACACCCAACAAGCAAGACCCCAGGAGAAACACTTCTAGACACATTATAGTAAAAATGATAGATCTGAATAATAAGGAAACAATCCTGCATGCAGCAAAAATGAAGAAGGAGCTATACTACAATGGGAAAAAAATAAGAATTACTGCAGATCTCTCCACACAAACAATGAATGCAAGAAAAGCCTGGGAAAGCACCATACGAGCCCTGAGAGCCAATAACTGCCAACCCAGACTGATCTACCCGGCAAAGCTAGCATTCACATTTGACGGAGAACTGAAAACTTTTAATAGCAAAGAAAAACTAAATGAATACATAAACATTAAGCCAGCATTACAAAGAATTCTAAGAGGGGGCACACAATCTGAAGAAAGCAGCCAGGAACTGGGGCCTGCCCCAAACAGGCGTTACTCAAAGTCTAACTGAGCAAGCACAGGAGGAAAGGAAAAAAGAAAAACTTAGGAAAACGGAATGGCAGGGACAACAATGCATCTCTCTATACTTTCTCTTAATATAAATGGGCTGAATTCGCCAATTAAAAGAAAACGAAATGAGGACTGGATCAGAAAACAAGACCCATCCATCTGTTGCCTTCAGGAGACCCACCTCTCAGCCAAACATACAAACAAACTCAGAGTGAAGGGGTGGAAAAGGATCTACCAATCAAACGCCCCCAGTAAGAAAGCAGGTGTAGCTATCCTGATATCTGACAAAATAAACTTTTCATTAAAATCAGTACAGAAAGACAAGGACGGACACTACATATTAATAAAGGGAACAATCCAAGAGGAGGATATAACCATCATCAACTTATATGCCCCAAATATTGGTGCACCCAGATATGTAAAACAAATGCTCTCAAACTTACAGAATAAAATAGATCCCAATACGATAATACTACGAGACTTTAACACACCACTCTCACCAAAGGACAGGTCTACCAACCAGAGGATTGGCAAAGAAGCTACCGAATTAAGAGAGGCCATACTTCAAGCGGAATTAACTGACATCTACCGAGTATTTCACCCTAAAACAACACAGTACACATTCTTCTCAGCAGCTCACGGAACTTTCTCCAAAATAGACCATATCATAGTTCATGCAAGGAACTTAAGCAAATACAAAGGGATCGACATAATCCCCTGTATCCTATCTGACCACAGTGGAATCAAGCTAGCTCTCAATAACAAAGCATACCGCAGAAATTTCTCCAATACATGGAAATTGAACAGCACACTCCTTAACAATGCCTGGATAACAGACGAGATCACAGAAGAAATAAAGCATTTCCTACAACTCAATGAAAATGAAAACACCTCACAAAGAAACTTGTGGGACACAGCAAAAGCAGTCCTGAGGGGCAAATTTATTGCCCTCAGTGCCCACATCAAGAAAATGGAGACAGACCAAGTAAATAATCTCATGTTGCAATTAAAACAGCTAGAAAAACAGGATAAAATGGGACCTAAAGCTACTAGAAGAAGCCAGATAACCAAATTAAAAGCAGAGATTAACCAATTAGAAAATCAGAAAACCATAACCAAAATAAACCAAACAAAAAGCTGGTTCTTTGAAAAAATAAACAAAATTGATGGCCCATTGACTAGATTAATTTAAAAAAGAAGAGAGGAAACCCATATTAATAGGATTAGGGATGGCACGGGAAACATCACAACACGTACCCAAGATATCCAAACAATTCTAACAGACTACTTTCAAAAGCTATACTCTCTAAAGGAAGAAAATCGGGCAGAAATGGATGCATTTTTAGAGAAATACAAGTTGCCCAAACTGAGCAAAGAAGAAGTTAACCAATTAAATAAGCCAATATCCTATAATGAGATACAGGAAGCTATCAAAAGTCTTCCAACAAAAAAAAGCCCAGGACCAGATGGATTCACAGCAGAATTCTATAAGACCTTTAAACAAGAACTAATACCCATACTCCTCAAGCTCTTCAGAGAAACAGAGAAGGAAGGAGCTATCCCAAACTCATTCTACGAAGCCAATATCACACTCATCCCCAAACCAGGCAAAGACCCAACCAAAAAGGAGAATTACAGGCCAATCTCCTTGATGAACACAGATGCAAAGATCCTTAACAAGATTCTAGCTAACAGAATCCAGAAACACATAAAAAAAATAATTCACTATGACCAGGTAGGCTTCATCCCAGAGACACAGGGATGGTTTAACATACGTAAGTCAATAAATGTAATCCAACATATCAACAGAGCCAAGGTCAAGAATCACATGATTATCGCTACAGATGCAGAAAAGGCCTTTGACAAAATTCAACATTAATTCATGCTAAAAGCTCTGGAGAAAATAGGAATAGAAGCAACATTTCTAAAAATAATAAAGCCATTTATGACAGACCAATAGCCAATATTATACTTAATTGGGAAAAGCTACAACCAATTCTCCTAAAATCAGGAACAAGGCAAGGATGCCCACTGTCTCCACTCCTCTTCAATATAGTCCTAGAACCCTTACCCAGGGCAATAAGGCAAGAAAAAGACATTAAAGGGATCCGCATAGGGAAAGAAGAAGTTAAACTATCCCTTTTTGCAGACGACATGATACTATACCTCCACGATCCCAAAAACTCCATCCCCAAACTCTTAGAAATCATAAATCACTTCGGCAAAATAGCAGGATACAAAATAAACCCACAAAAATCAGTTGCCTTCCTATACACTGATAATGTACAGGAAGAGAGGGAAATAAAGGGAGCAACCCCATTCACAATAACCTCCCAAAAAATATAATATTTAGGAATTAACCTAACCAAAGATGTAAAAGAACTATTTAATGAGAACTATAAAAAGTTAAAGAAAGAAATTTCAGAAGACACTAGGAAATGGAAAGACCTCCCATGCTCCTTAATATAGTAAAGATGGCAATACTTCCAAAACTAATATACAAATTCAACGCAATTCCTATTAAAATCCCAATGACGTACATCACTGAAATACAGAAAACAGTCCAAAAATTCATATGGAACAACAAAAGACCTAGAATAGCCAAAACAATTCTAGGGCATAAAGACAATATGGGAGGGCTATCCATGCCGAACTTCAAACTCTACTACAGAGCTATAATAACAAAGATAGCATGGTACTGGCACAAAAACAGACCCGAAGACCAATGGAACAGAATAGAAGATCCAGAAATAAATCCACAGGCCTACAGCCAGCTGATATTTGACAAAGGAGCCAAAGACATACAATGGAAGAAACACAGCCTCTTCAACCGCTGGTGCTGGGAAAACTGGGCAGCCACATGCAGAAAACTAAAAGTGGACCCCAGCCTATCACCATGCACCAACATCAACTCAAAATGGATTAAAGACCTTAACATTAAACCTGAATCTCTGAAACTACTGCAGGACAGAGTAGGAGAGACACTTGAACTAATAGGCACACCAAGGAACTTCCTGAACAGAGTCCCAGGGTCACAACAAATTGGAGAGAGACTCGACAAATGGTACTACCTTAAAATAAAAAGCTTCTGCACAGATAAAGCTATCGCAACCAAGCTAGAAAGACAACCAACTAATTGGGAAAAAATATTTACCAGCAATATATCAGACAAGGGGTTAACATCCTGTATATACAGGGAACTCAAGAAACTAATCCCTCCCAAACCCAACAAACAAATTACTAAATGGGCAAGGGAACTAAAGAGGGACTTCTCAAATGAAGAAATAAAAATGGCAAAGAAACACATGAGGAAATGTTCATCATCCCTGGTGGTGAAGGAAATGCAAATAAAGACAACCCTGAGATACCACCTTACCCCAGTCAGAATGTCCCACATCCACAAATCAGCCAACGACAAATGCTGGAGGGGATGTGGAGAACGAGGAACGCTATTACACTGCTGGTGGGAATGTACACTCATACAACCACTTTGGAAAGCAGTCTGGAGTGTCCTTAGAAAGCTAAAGATTGACCTCCCTTACGACCCAGTCATACCACTTCTAGGCATCTACCCTGAACAACAGGAACCAATATACAAGGACACGTGCACCTCCATGTTTATTGCAGCACTGTTCACAATAGCTAGGATATGGAAACAACCTAGATGCCCCACCACAGATGAATGGATCCAAAAATTGTGGTATCTATACACAATGGAATATTATGCAGCCATAAGAAATGACAAAATAATGGCATTTGCAGGGAAATGGATGGAGCTAGAAGGAATCAATGTGAGCGAGGTAAGCCACGAACGAAGAGACAAACAGTACATGGTCTCCCTGATAAGTGGATGATGAATCCAAAATGTTAGGTGATATGACAAAACTAACAGGACTTAAGAAACAAAGAACTCCCACTCATCTGGTTGAACCACTACTAAATATCCCCATGCTGCTGATCACATATATGGTATATAACATATGAGCACCGTTATATATTACAGACTGTGATAGACAATTTGCTCCAGGAAAGTTAGAATGAACTTGTGACTTTAAATGTGCATCATTATTCCACAATACTGTGAATTTCCGGAAATTAAGTAATCACTTAATCACAATCAAAAAAAAAAAAAAAAAGAACCTTGGGGAAGGGAGGGAGGGAGGGGATGGTAGGGGGAAAACAATGGAGGGGGTAACAATGTTCAAGAGGAAGTGGAAGTGTACTCATTACCTCACTCATGTAACTGTAACCCTCTGTATAGTATCTTTACAATAAAAAATTAAAAAAATAATCTTGTGACACTTTGTGATTTTGTTCACTCATATGGGCTAGTCATCTGTAAATTGAAAGTTTGAATTGCAGTACTTTCTCTTAGATTTTGTGATCTCATCCATCATTTTAAGTTGACTTACATTTCACTATTGCTTACTGCTAATTCCTGTTTCTCAAGGAATTGGGGCCCTGAAATATTATAGGAAATGAGAAATTGACATGACTCTTCAATTACTTTCTGTTGGCATGTTGCCTGGGCCTAGTTGAGAAGTCTTGACCCTGTTATCTGATGATGCAGGTAACTGGGACATAGGATCTTAGGACCCATACATCTTGCAGAAGAATAATATCTTTTATACATCATATCAGAAAAATTTGGGTATAATCAATATGAATGCTTCAGAAATGTGGAGAAAAATATTTTGGAACCAGTGAGTTAAAACAATAAACAGAGCAGCAGATTAAAATCCCTTATAGATTAGAGGAAAACATTTTTTTTTAACCATGTGAATTCAGAACAACAAGAACATTTAGAAGGTATAGCAAGTTTATAGTGAAGACATTACATTGATACTTTTTATATTCTAGTATGTATTCTAAACCTAATTATTTATATTCCAATTCTCTTTATTGGAATAAATAATTATCAATTTATTTGTCAAATTATCAATTAATTCTACTGAGTTTCACTGTGTGAAATAAGAAATCAGCACATATAAATATAAAATATATAACTATATGTAATATAATAAAAAGGGCACATGTTTTGCATTGTTCTGTTGTGGTTAGGATATCAAAGACAACTCTGTTTTAAAGTATTATTGCATTATCTGTACCTCAGTGTTAGGTAGAGTTAGACCTAAAGCTTTACCATTTGTAGATTTACAGCCTGGAGGCAAGAGGAAACACTGTGATTAAAACATTACCAATTTAAGGCCTAATAATGAGGAGAAACATGGACTTCTCCTGGAGCTATGGAAATATTTGGTGATAGAAAGGCAGTAGTGTAAGTTCCTGCCTGGTTGGAAGGTAGACAGGCCACACATCAGGAAATCATGCATATGAAGAATTTTTTTTAATTTAATTTTATTTTATTTGTGAACATACTGTAGAGAAGAGTTACAATTACATGGGCATGATAATGCGTACATTTCTTACCAAGCATTGCAGCCTCCTCCTTTGTTTACCCTTCACATACCTTCCCAGCCTCCCCCCTCCCCCCCAATCCCAATCCCAATCCTTCTCCTTCCCTCCCTTCCCTCCCCCCCCCCCCGCATCGACGTTGTAAAGCTCGTTTTGGACGTGACAACTTGTACTTCTCATTGTTGCAACAGGTCCACCTGTATCCTTAAACAACTGGATTTTCCCCATCTCCTCCACAAGTTATACTGACATCAAATATAGTGAAAGCAGGGGTTATACTGTGGGGGAGGGACATACAAAGCAATCAAGAGATAATCTTATAAATGCATTAGAAACACATGCATAAAAGAAAAAAAACATTAAAATATATATCTAAGGGTTCATTTTCCTGACATCACATTATCTGACCTTTTCCACTTGACTCATACATCTACTAGATATTACAAACAAGGGAAACCATGGGAGCTATGTTTCTTTGGGCCTGGCTTACTTCACTTAATATAATTTTTTCCAAGTTTTTCCATTTCCTAAAAATTGGGGCAATGTCATTCTTTCTGATGGAGGCATAGAATTCCATTGTGTATATATACCACATTTTCTTGATCCATTCATCTACTGAGGGGCATCTGGGTTGGTTCCATATCTTAGCTATGGTAAATAATGTTGCAATAAACATAGTTGTGCTGGTAGCTTTAGTGTGGTCTTGTTTGTAAACATTTGGGTAAATGCCCAAAAGTGGGATTGCTGGGTCATAGGGGAGTTCTATGTGAAGTCTTTTGAGCAACCTCCATACTGCTTTCCAAAGTGGTTGAACAAGTTTACATTCCCACCAACAATGAAGTAAGGTTCCTTTCTGTCCCCATCCCCTCCAGCATCTGTTGCTGTTAGAGTTCTTGATTTTTGCCGTTCTCACTGGAGTGAGGTGATATCTCAATGTTGTTTTGATTTGCATTTCTTTTATGGCTAGGGATGTTGAACATTTCTTCATGTGTCTATTGGCCATCCTTCTTTCTTCTTCAGAGAAGTTTCTCTTTAAGTCTTTCGCCCACTTATTTATTGGGCAGTTGTTTCTTTGAGGATTTCTTATTGGGGGGTTTAATTTTTTGAGTTCCAAGTATATTTTAGATATGAGACCCTTGTCCGTTGGATGGCTAGTAAAGATGTTCTCCCAATCGGTGGGCTTTCTATTGATCTTGCTAGCTATGTCATTTGCCCTGCAGAAGCTCTGCAACTTTATGCAATCCCATTTGTCCAACCTTTCTTTGATTTGTTGTGTTTCCGGGTCTCTATTCAGAAAATTTCGGCCTGAGCCAAGGAGACCTAGGGTTTCTCCTATTCCATCCTGTAATGTTTTCAGAGTGTCTGCTTTGAGTTCAAGGTCTTTGATCCATTTGGAGTTGATTCTGGTGCAGGGTGATATATAAGGATCTAGCTTAAGTTTTCTACATGTAGTTACCCAATTTTGCCAGCACCATTTACTGAAGAGGTTGTCTTTCTTCCATTCTATTGTTTTAGCTCCCTTATCGAAGATTAGATGGCTATAGGTCTGTAGGTTCATTTCTGTGTTTTCAATTCTATTCCATTGGTCCTGAGGTCTGTTCTTATGCCAATACCAAGCTGTTTTGATTACTATGGCTTTATAGTAGAGTTTGAAGTTTGGTATTGATATTCCTCCAGCAGTGTTCTTTCCGTTGAGGAGCGTTTTTGCTATTCGGGGTCTTTTATTGTTCCATATGAATTTTTGGATTGCCTCTTCTATTTCCTTGAAGATTGAGGTTGGAATTTTGATAGGTATTGCGTTGAATATGTAGATAGCCTTGGGAAGTATTGCCATTTTCACGATGTTAATCTTTCCAATCCAGGAGCATGGGAGGTTTTGCCATTTTTTAAGTTCTGTGTTGATTTCCTTTTTCAAGATTTTAAAGTTTTCATCATAGAGGTCCTTCACTTCTTTAGTTAAGTTAATTCCTAGGTATTTTATTTTTTGTGGTGCTATTACAAATGGAGTTGCTTTCCTAATTTCAGCCACACTTTTCTCATTGTTGGCATACAGAAAAGCCATTGATTTTTGGGGGTTAATTTTATAACCTGCTATTTTGCCAAAGTTTTGAATCAGCTTGAGTAATTTGGGAGTGGAGTCTATGGGATTCTTTAAATACAAGATCATGTCATCTGCAAAGAGGGAGAGTTTTATTTCTTCTTTCCCTCTTTGGATCCCCTTTATGTCTGCATCTTTTCTTATTGCTGTAGCTAGGCATTCTAATACTAGATTGAAGAGAAGTGGAGAGAGTGGGCATCCTTGTCTTGTTCCTGAGTTAAGAGGAAATGGCTTTAGTTTTTCACCATTGAGTATAATGCTGGCTGTAGGTTTGTCATATACAGCCTTTATTGTATTGAGCAATGTTCCATGTATTCTTAGTTTTTCCAAAACCTTCATCATAAAGGGGTGTTGGATCTTGTCAAATGCTTTATATGAAGAAATTTTCACGTTGGCGTTAGCTACTTTTGAAATGGTAGGTATAATAAACACTTACATTTTGATAAAATACCTTCTAGTCTGACCAGTTCTGTCCGAACTGTTCATCTCTCTATGATCCCTTGTAACTAAGATTAGTTTTGTTCTAGTAAGACAAACTATGCTGTCAGGGTAGGATATTTTGGTTGGTCTGTTCCTACGTGGAAGAAGGATAAAAGGTAGACATTTGTGCCAGTAAGACCTCATTTGGGAAAATTTCAGCTGCAGAAGTTTAGAAGTAGCTCTTAAGCAAGGCTTACTTTGAATCTATTAACTCCACAAAGCTAACTCATTTACGTAAATAAGTACTCGAAAAAGTCATCACCTTAGGACCTAGCTGTAAGTGCTTCAAAGTATGATCAAATCTAAAATGAAAAAAGACTTAAAATTGTCATTGACAAAAAATGCAAATGTGAGCAATCGACCTAACAATATAATTTTTTTCCCACTATACACATTATTTTAGGGAAATAAGATCAATAGTATTGTTAGGAACAATAAGGTTTCCTTGCTACAAATAGGCACCCAAGGATATAAGCCTATATAAAGATTGCATCATTAACTACTTAAATTTAGAGGATACTACATGCTTCAGCAGCACGTATACCCAAATTACAACAAATTACAACAACACTTGCACAAGGATAATATGAAAATTTGTGAAGTATTCCATATTTTTCATTCTTCAGTTGCAGAAATGAAAAACAGTTATTAAAAAGTTGATTACAAAATTACAAGTGTAACAATATTTGCAAGTGTTAGAATTAAACATTAGTTTGACATCAGTGTATTAAATCTTCACCTTAGAAAGGCCTCTACATAGAATAACCTTTACAAAACTTTTGAAATTAGTTAACATTGTCATTTTATCCAAAAAAATATACTACTATAAGAACCTAGAAAAAGGGGCTGGGGAGGTGGCTCAGTGGTAGAGCGCTTGCCTTGCATGCTTGAGGCCCTGGGTTCGATTCCTCAGCACCACATAAGCAAAAAGAAAAAAGTCGGAAGTGGTGCTATGGCTCAAGTGGTAGAGCGCTAGCCTTGAGCTGAAGAGCTGAGTGACAGCGTCCAGGCCCAGAGTTCAGGCCCACGACTGGACCAAAAAAAAAAAAAAAAAAAAAAAAGAACCTAAAAAAAAATAATCTTAAATTTTCTATATGGAATACAATCTGAAAGGACACATTTATTAATGAATATATATATATATTATAAAACAATGTTGAATGCAAAGTATATCTAGGAAACAATGAAATAGATTATGGATATTATGCAAACACAGAATATAGAATATTTTAAAATATACTTTTTTCAGACAAGAAGCAGAAATATCTTTAGTTTCTGTACTACTCATTTCAACAGATAAGATAAAATTATTTCTGATTAAAAAATCACAAACTCTGCAGAAATCATTGTAGATGTACACAAACAACTCAAATACATTTGACATCAAAGTCAGGCAATTCACTTGGAAAAATTCCACGGAATTTTTACAGTAAGATATTGCTGTTATTTGAATTCTGAAAATATTTTATATGGACACAAAGAGTGGACTGGCATTTTGATGTTTAAGAAACGTAACTGATATCTTAGCTATGCTAAATAATGCTGCAATAAACATAGTTGTTTTGGTAGCTTTTGTATGGTCTTGTTTGATGCCCTTAAGTAGATGAATGGATTAAGAAAATAGAATTCTATGGAATGGAATTTTATTCCTCCCTCAGAAAGAATGTCATTGCCCCACTTGTTACAAAATGGAAAGACTTGGAAAAAATTATATTGAAGTAAGCCAGGCCCAAAGAAACATACATCCCATGGTTTCCCTTATTTGTAACTAGTATATGTCTCAGACAAGCAGAAATGGTCAGATAAGTTGATGTTAGGTGAAATGAACACCAAGATAAGGATTCAAATGTTTTTTTCTTTCTTGTGATTGTTTCTAACATATTTATAAGATGATTTCTTTGTTGCTTTGTATGTCCCTCCCCCACCGTATAACCCCTGCTTTCACTGTATTTGATGTTGGTATGATTTGTGGAGGGGAAGGGAAAAAACAAATTGTTTAAATAGGGACACAGGTTGACCCATTGCAACAATGAGATGTACAAGACGTCATGTAGAAAAACAAACTTTTCGACTTTGGCCGGGAAGGAGGAGTAATGAGGGGGGAGGGGAGTGGGGGGAGATGAGAAGGTATGGGAAGGGGAAATAAAGGAGGAGGCAACAATGCTTGATAAGAAATGTATTCATTACCTTGCCCATGTAATTTTAACCCCTCTGTATGGTGTTTTCACAATAAAATAATAAAACTCAAAAAAAAAAAAGAAAAGAAAAAGAAAAAAAAGAGAAAAGAAAAGAAACTTAACCAAACCATTACAACTAAATAGAACAATTTGTACAGCCTTCCACAACTTCAAAGAGGTAGTGATACATACTTATCCTTTTGGTAATATCAAAGGCAGTTTCTTCCAAGTTGTTCTTCAGACCTGGTTTGATATAATGGTTCAACAGAAGGAGATCCAGTGTATCTTTGCTATCTATATTCCCAGCAGCAAGATGCAAGGGAGTCAAGAGGCATTTAGTTTGGGCATTGGTAACTGCATCATGATGAAGTAAGAAAGACGCCACACTGGTATTATTTCACGAGTAAGCACTGTGCAGGGGTGTCCAGCCATTAACAATTTTTGCATGAATATCTGCTGCTTGAGCCACCAACTCATGGACAATATCTAAGTGTCCACTGTATGCTTCCCAATGAAGAGGGGTATATTCATTGTCATCCCTAGTATTCACATGAGTGGCCTTTATGGAAAGTAGTCACCACACTCTAGTAAGCCGATTATTTTCAGCAGCCCAAAGAAGAAATTTGCTTGGATCCTACTCCATTTTTTTTCTTGCAATTGATACGATTCCTCACTTTTTCATTTTGTTCCTCATCTTCATCAGAATTGCCTAACTAGAGACTTTCAGTGCCAGTGAGAATATTTCCCCAATAGTTTATAATGGTTGAACTTGTGAGAAAAATACAGTGAATTTTCTGCATCTGTTTATTTTCATGATGATTTATTTTCTCTTTTTCCATTTTTATTATTCCAAGTCATTCTAACTGGAAAGTAGGTAATTGATGGAGAGCAGAGGAAAGATGTTCGTCTGTATTCAAAGGTACAGACTGAAAATGAAGATCAGTGTTGTTTTTATGTGCAGCTTCTTCTAGGAATGAAAAAATAGAAAGTGGCTCAGTGGTGGAGTGCTTGCCTTGCATGTATGAGTAACGGCAGGTCATGTCCACTTTGCAGCCTTGTCATTCAGACCCACTGTGCAAAGAAAAAGACATAATACCCCAGCCCTCTGAAGCTCACCACTTTTTGTGGTATCCTACTTTTTTTTCCTCCTGCAAACCCTCAGGGCCTAGGATCCCAGGATCGGCTATGGGTCCAGAGACTGCACCACAGCCTAGGGTGATGAAAGCTGAGTCAGAGTTGCCACAACCTGAGTTCAAGACGTGTGGTTGGCAAAAGAAAGAATAAATAAAAAATTCATTAATTATTTAACTAAATTAAAAAGAAATAAAGCTCTCTGGTTTGGAATTTCTGCCAGTTTCCTTCCTTAGCCTGGGATTTGAACTCAGGGTCTTGGTAAATCTGTAGCAATGTGAGGGAAGGTGCAGAGTTGCCACTATTTGAGTTCAAACCCTTTGCCAAGCCAAAAATAAAAAAAAAGTCACTGAGCTCGGCAGGGGGACTAGTTGTGGAGATGGGAGGGAAGGGATGGTAGGGAAAAAACAAAAGAGGAGGCAACAATGCTAAATAGGAAATGAACTCATTACCTTGCTCATGTAACTGTGATCCCTCTGTACAACATTTTTGCAATAAAAATGTACAAAAATGAAACAATGTAGTGCTCAGAGAAGCACTTTGGGGATAAGGTAAGGATGTCAAAAGCTGTACAAAATTCTACACTGCTTTTTTTAAATGTTCTGTATAGAACTGAATGAACATAACTGCTTTCATTTAAAAAATTAAGCCACTGTCTTGGAACTGGGGCCAGTATTTCTGTAATTGCTTTGATTTGATCTCACCTTCCAGGTAACTCTTTTGCACCATGGGTGAAGGTGAATCTTACTGTCTTTGAGGAAAACAAATTCAGGCTAGAGTTCTGAGGGCCCAAATGAACACCCTGCAATGGAAAATATATTTCTATACATGTGTAATATATGACATATACTTACATATGTATGTTTATTACATATTATTATTTTTATTATTGATTTTGTATTTTATTTTTTATTTTATTCCTTTATTTATTGTTTATTGTATTTAGTATTATTATACACATAATATGTAGTACATGTTTTACATCTATTATAAAATGATTCACAATAATTTAGGACATTGACTCATTTTCATTTATACTTTATTAAGTGTTGAAACATGATACATAATTAAATGGAAGCATTTGTCACAGTCTTCACATGTTTAGAGTCTCTCCCACAGATGAGCTTTGTCTTCTTTATTTTTGGACACCTTCCTATAGGGATTTCTTTAGATGATTTATGATCAGAGGCCTTTTCTTGAGGATAGGCAAGTTGAGGGATAAAATTGTAAGGGTGGGGCAAGAAATGTGACTTAGTGGTAAGGAGCTCGCTCAGCATGCATGAATGCCATGGTTTGAATCCTCGGTGCCACATACACAGAAAAACTCAGAAGCTGTGGAGTGGTTCAAGTGGTAGAGCTCTATTCTTGAGAAAAAGAAGCTCAGAGAGAGTGCCCAGGCCCTAAGATCAAGCCCCAGGACTTTCAAAAATAATAGGTTAGATGCTAGTGGCTCACACCTGGAAAACTAGCTTCTCAGGAGACTGAGCACTGAAGACCACAATTCAAGGAAAGGCTAAGCAAGGAAAGCTTGTTAGACTCATCTTCAATGAATCACCAAAAGACACTGTGGCTCAAGTGGTACTGTTTGCTTTGAACTGAAGGGCTCAGGGACAGTGCCCAGGCTTGAGTTCAAGACACACAACTGGAAAAAAGTGAGGGTTAATTAAAGTACTTTTCCTATTTGCTAATTAAGAGAACATTCTCTGGAAAATGAACGCTGATGTATACCAGAATTGGAGTCAGAGC
Source organism: Dipodomys merriami (assembly GCF_024711535.1). Classification (NCBI taxonomy): domain Eukaryota; kingdom Metazoa; phylum Chordata; class Mammalia; order Rodentia; family Heteromyidae; genus Dipodomys; species Dipodomys merriami. The sequence goes on along the minus strand of NW_027203904.1, from coordinate 709,404 downwards.
TCAAGGTTTAAGTTTAGTAGATCCATATGCCCAGTCTCTGAGACTCTAGCATTATAACCTTGTGTCCTACAGGGTTCTAAAAGGTCCAATGTTGAAAGGGTTAATATGCTTCCCAAGCCCTTTGTGACTTGTACTTACAATGTCATTACAGTTCTGAACCTAGCAGAGAATTAGTAGCTAACGCCCGTCACCCTAGCTTAGGTCTCAAGATCACGGTGAAGCCAGCCAGAGTAGGAAAGTATATGACACTCTGACTTCCACTTCTGAAAGGTCAGATATTCAAGAGCTTCCTGGGTTTCCCTTGGTGATGAGAGGTTACTTGCACTCTAATTGTTCTTAGAGTTCTCAAGCTATAGAAGCAGGAAAGAAACATTATTGACCCATCCTGGGTTCAAATGAAGTTCTCAGGATCCAAGCCCTAGCCCTGTTAGCAGGAAGAACTCCATTGTAACACTGTATTTGAAGGACAGAAAATAGTTGCAAAATCCAGGCTAGGTGAAGAGACCAAGGCCTGCAGGATTAGGAAGCAGAATGTACACACTCAACAGGGAAGTGAGCTGCAAAACCATTCATTCCAGACACAACCAGCAATGGGGGTGGGTGGGGCGGGGAGAACTTCAAACATTTGTTAGAGTTACACCAGGGTCAGGCTTTTCTCAGCCTCTTCACACAAGGATTGATTAACCTTCCTCCCTCAGGTGAAGGGAGCCTCAAGCTATCTTTAGGTTACCAATAGAGAGCCAGTTTAGTGTGTGAGTGTGTGTGTGTGGGGGGGGAGGAACAGAGTTGAAAACCCTGATCTCCGGTTGTAAGGAGTGGGTTTTTCACTCTTCATCTGTCAGATTTGAAGGCCCTTCTTCTACCTCGGTGAGTCCATTCTCCTTCCCTTATTCTGCACATCATTATTGCTAATCCCCAGTCCAAGGAGAGGCAGGGCCATTTCTCTTCTCTCTCCAAGCACTTTATTTAGAATCTGGGTCTTCCCTCTTGGCTCTGGGGCCCTCAGCTGCCTGAAAAGTGGGAGAGAGACAGTCTTCCTGCTCTGTGGTTATGTGAATGCGATGCTGGTATCCTGGCACACTGCAGAAGGCCTCATGACTGCTAATTGTTCCCTTTTTCCCTCTTGATATCCACGACCAGATTCATCTATCATCTTTGTATCTATCTATCTATCTATCTATCTATCTATCTATCTATCTATCTATCTATCTATCTATCTATCTATCTATCTATCTATCTATCTATCTATCTATCTATCTATCTATCTATCTATCTATCTATCTATCTATCTATCTATCTATCTATCTACCCACCCACCTACCTACCTACCTATTTATCTCTTTGGCAGTTCTTGGTTGAACTCAAGGCCTGGGCACTGTCTCTAGCACTCTACTACTTGAGCCACGGCACCAATTCTGGCTTTTTCTGTGTATGTGCTACTGAGGAATTGAACCCAGGGCTTCTTGCATGCTAGGCAATCACTCTCTCTCTAATTCACATTCCCAGCACCCTCATATTTTCTTAATGGTAGTTTTTACATAAGTAGGCTGCCATTTTTAGTCCCCAAGTTAATTTTTCTGAATACTGGTTACTTCTAAGAAACCTGATTTTGTCTTCCCCTGCTCGATTTGTGATTGTTCCTGTGTTGGCCTCATAATAAAATGTAAATAAACCCTGCTGAGAGCCTAAGTGTGTATCATATAAGGACACAGGCCTGGAACCCTGGAAGAGAAAAGTGATGGGCCTGAAATGAAGATTATGTTGCAGTATGTGAAACAGGCATCTCTGAAAAATAAATCAGTAAATAAAAGCAGAAGCATTGCATATGGTCTGTTTGTAATCAGGGAGGTAATACACACATAAGTAGGTAAGGCACTGATACATAACTTGGCCTTCTCTCTTTGAATTTTTTTTGTGGTCATCCCAGGGCTTAAACTCAGGACCCTATGCAATTCTGAGTTGTGTTACTCAAGGCTGAGGCTCTACCACCACCACAGCTCCACTTCCAGCCATCTGGTCGATAAAAATTGGACATAATTGCCTCCCAGGCTGTACTGCCTGCTCTGGCCAGTATCTCCTGCTTGGCTTTTTCTCTCAAAGCTGGAGCTCTACTCTCTGGGCCACTGCTTCACTTCTGGTTTTCTGGTGGTTTATTGGAGAAAAGAGGCTCACAGACCTCCTGCTCAGGCTGACTTTCGACGGCTATCTCCTGAGGAGGATTCAAGCAACTTTCCTCAGGATTCGCCGAGGAACCGCTCCACACAAACCTTTAGTCTAAATCTCGAGAGGTATTAGAGAAAAACAGAAACTAGAATATGCTTCTAGTGTGTTCTAGATACTTAAGGTTGGAAACACTCATAATTATTAGTTCATTTTACAGGCAAAAGGAGCACTGCAGACTGCATGAGGATCATTCCAGCTTTCGATCCACTCATCCTGAGACAGTAAATTTCCTGCAGCTCAATGCTAAGTGACCGAACTGGCATGTCCTGTGGACATTTGCTCCCAAATCCTGGAACACTCATTTCTCACTTTTGGCTGCAAACCTGTGACAAGAGGAGAAGATGAGGAGAGAAAATCATTCTCAGAGAAAGCAGCTATAAAGAACATTGGGTAGTTTACTTATAAATTCAAACCAATGGAATGACCCTGTTAAGAAGTCAGCTTGTCCAGAGTAAAAAATGAAGAAGGAAAGAGAGGGAAGTGACAGTGGCTGCTGACTGTAATCTCAGCTCTGAGCAGGCTGAGATGTAGAGAACCTTAGTTTGAATCCAGCCAGTATTGGAAAGTCCATGACACTGTTATTTCTAAGTCATTTAAGGATACAGGTTGACCCGTTGCAACAATGAGAAGTACAAGTTGTCATGTCGAAAATGAACTTTACAAGTTTGGTGCATGGGTGGGGGGGAGAATTGGGAGGAGGGAGGCTGGGAAGAGATGTGAAGGGTAAACAAAGGAGGAGGCTGCAATGCTTGATAAGAAATGTACTCATTATCTTGCCCATGTAATTGTAACCCCTCTGTACAGTATGGTCACAAAAAATAAAAATTAAAATAAAAGAAAAAAGAGATCACAGAAAAGCCCAGATGTGGGGCTGGACTGAAGGTTAATGCAATACCATTGAGCAAAAGCAGCTCAGGGACAATGCTTAGGCTCATAATCCAACCCCAGGACCTGCCTCCGCAAAAAGGGCCTATACCTCCATGTCTTTGCATATGTATGGATGTATTACTTTAGGTGTAGCTCCAGAGTAGTTACAATGAACAGCACCAAACTAGGAAATTTGTTTTTAATACAATGATTTCATAGCATAGAGAGTGCTTTCAAAACAGTGCATGTTCAGGGACTCCCCTCACTGTTCCCAGTGTTGCCTGAGGGTTTCTCCCCACCCCATGCTGTGGGAAGAATTCTCACTCATTGTCTGAACAGGCAAACAAAAGGCCTCACTCCTGTACAGCTGTGTAACAAACAACTCCATCTGGGCCAATTAGTGAGGATGAGTGTGGGTAGGCTCTGAAGGCCAGGAGATAAAGGCCTCTTTGTACCCCAAGCTATCTCTCTCACCAGTTCTCTGTTTTGATAGGATGCCTTCATTTGTGTAACCTCCCTTGGCAGGCCAAGTTCCCTGCACTTATCCTGCCTTTGTGAAACTATATTCCGGTGTTCAGATACAGTGCCCAATATAACTCAGGAGTCCTTCTGCCAGAAAACAAGGACATTGAACCTAATGAAATGTTTATTTGCAGTCGATGATGGGCCTATGATGCCTCTCCTAGGTTTCTGGAACCTTGGGAAATCCAAGCACATATCGTATATCACAAAGCTTCCTGTCATCTAGGGCTGGTGAAGCTCAACATGTTTTGAAACATTTGACCTCTCCTAGTTGGGCCCTGGGTGGCTAGGTTTTGGGGTTGAACACAGGGCCTGGGTGCTGAACATGAGCTCAGTGCAGAAGCCCAGTGCTCTACCATTTGGTGTCACAGCTTCACTTCTGGTGTGTGTGTGTGTGTGTGTGTGTGTGTGTGTGTGTGTGTGTGTGTGTGTGTGTGTGTGTGTGTGTTTGTGTGTGTGTGTGTATGTGTTTGTGTCTGTGTGTGTGTGTGTGTGTGTGTGTGTGTGTCCCTGTGTTTGCATGCATACACCAGTCCTGGAGCTTGAACTCAGCACTGTACCTTGTTTTTCTTGAACAAGAATAGCTCTCTCCCACTTGAACCACAGAGCTACTTCAGGCTTTTTATAGTGAAGTGGTCCTGAGAAATCAAGCCCAGGGTTTCATACATGCAAAGCACTCTACCCCTAAGGCACATTCCCAGCCCTCTACTTCAGGTTTGTTAGTTTCTGCTTTTTTGTTGTTGTTGGTTGTAGATGATGTATCGGCCTGCGTGCTGTCCCTGAGCTCTTCAGCTCAAGTCCGGTGCTCTACCACTTGAGCCACGGAGCCGTTTCAGGTTTTCTGGTGGTCCATTGGAGCTAAGTGTCTCAAGGACTTTCCTGCCCAGGCTAGCTTTGAACCATGATCCTCAGATCTCATCCTCCTCAGTAGCTAAGATGACAGGCATGACCAAAACTACCAATCTTCCACTTCAGGTTTCTTAGTGGTCAATTGGACATAATAGTCTCAGAGGACCTTTTGTGTCTGAGATAGTTTGGAACCCAGATCCTCAGATCTCAGCTTCCTGAGAAGGGAGCTATCGACCCCTAGGTCATGGCACTCTGTAGCAAGGGGGTCCGTGGTTCCACATGGTGGAGTGGTAGCTATGCGCCCAAGAGGTAAGGGTCAGAGCCTAGGCACTGAGTTCAAGGTTCATGACTGAGCCAAAACAGAACAAAACCATTGTCTGCTGTAGACAACTCACTAGTCTTCAGTTATACATAATTTTTTCCCTGCCATGGAGACATATCTGATCTCAAAATTCTTGTCTACATAATCATCTCAGTGTGTAGCTCTTACAAGGACCCAATGAAAGATTGCATTTTGAGAAGGACACAGCACATGGCACTCTTCGCATGACTCAGCACACAGCATCCTGTGAAAGACTCAGAACACAGCACCCAATGCAGGACTCAGCACACTGCACCCTGTGAAAGACTCTGCACATAGCTCCCTGTGCAAGACTCATCACAGAACACCCTTTGAAGGACTCAGCACATAGCTCTATTCCACAAGCTGTCATTAGAATTAGGGAAATTTTAGAAATATACTGTGACATCATGAACATTGTGACATCACATGGCTAGATGTAATGACTGTTGTGTCACATTTTCACATCACAAATCTGTTCTGACTTCATCACATTTGTGCCAACAAATGCCTTTGGAATCCTCACAATCCCATTCTAAACTTATATACTCATTGTGAGTTAATGACAATTGAGGTCTGGAATGCCATTGTCACATCAGCAATCTACTGCAACATCACAAAGGTATTTTGAACTCATCACTATTATGACATCACCAACTAATTGTCACATAATACTCTTATGACATAATTTGACATCATATTGCAATTGTGATATTACTGTACCATCATGCTTTCACAAATCTATTATGCCCTAATCACATCTTAGAAAATTCATGGCCTTTGGGATATCAAGCTATTTCTATGAACGTGTATCATTGTGAACTTGTAGCAATTGAAATTTGAAATAAGATGTGATATTACAAATAACCTATTTTTATATCATTAACATTTTGAAAACTGAAACCTGTTAGGAATGTTAGCACTTTTGACAAAAAAACATGGCCTCTGTGTTATCACAGTTCATTTGTGTATGTCATCATGATTTCATTCTCATATCCTCACTATAAACTAATGGCAATTAAGATCTGACATGCCATTTTGACATTACAAACACTTTGTGACATCATCATCAATGTGACATCAGACTGTCGTTATGACACGATCAGCTCATGGTGACATCACCAAGCTACAGTGACACCATAGCATTATGACATCACATTGCCATTTTGCTGTAATAGACACACTGTGAATGTATATTCTGTGATTTGATAATATTTAAAATGTGGCATATCAGTTGATATCAGAAACACATTGTGACCTCATAACCATTGTAGCATTATAAACCCTGTGTGATATCATAACCAGTGTGATGTCACATTGTTATTATGACATCTTTAGCTTATTGTGACATCACAAAATGACAATGACATTATGGCATTTGCCTTTATGTCATTGTGACATCATAGTTACATTATGAATGCCTAATCTGTGATTTCATTGTATTTGAAATTTGGCATATGGTTGATATCAGAAACTCATTGTGATGTCATAACCATTGTCACATTAAAATCCCTTTGTGACATCAATTTGGCAAAGTGCCATCACAATGGCTATGTGATGCTACTATGGCACCGTCATATCACAATGGTCATGAACTCACAATGGGTTTCTGATATCAACCAACATGCCACATTAGAAATAGAATCAAATAACATAATAGGCAAACACAACGTGTATATGACATCAGAATGACAATGCGATGTTACGATGCTATAATGTCATTGTAGTTTCACATGTCAAAATGGGCTGATGGTGTCATAATGGCAACATGATGTCACAATTATGATAATGTCAGAAAAGATTTGTTATGTTTCAATGGTATGTATGATGTCAGTTGTCATTAGTTCCCCATGAGGATATGGATACAAAAAAAGTGCTGTGATGTCACAGAGGTCACGTGTGTTTTCAAATGTGGTAAGAGGTCATAATAGGTTTGTGATGGTACAATGTGATTCATAATGTCACAATGGAAATTAGATGTCACAATGGAAATGAGATGATTTATTGTGTTTTTGATGTCACAGTGGTGATGAGGTCACAATGGTTTTGTGATATCAGTGTATTTGTAATATCAGAATGATATATCCAATTTCAATTACTCATAATTCAATGTGAGAATACCAGGTGATAGAAGAAGCTTCATAGTATGAGGTCATAGCATTTGAAAACCCAATAGGACAGTGATTTCACAATGACAATGTGATGTCTCAACATCATGTTATAATAATGTTTTGAGGTCACAATTGGTGACGCCATAATGATGAGGGGTCACAATAGATTTGAAATGTCCCAAGGGGTTGGTGATGTCACAATGGCATGTAGGATCTCAATTGTCATTAATGCACCATGAGTATATGAGTTTGGGAAGGGATTCTGATGTGACCAAAGTATATGTAGTCACAAAGGTGAAGAACTAACAGGTCTGAGATGTCCAAAGTGACACAATGGTTATGATGTCCAGTGGTGTGATATCATGATGTTACACTGGATTTTAGATATCTCATGTCATATCTGAAATATGAGGTCGAACACAGATTTTCAACTCACAAAGGTCCTAAGATATCACAATGGCATGTCACAAAAATTATGAGGACAGGAGAGGTATTTGATGTCACAGTGGGTTAATGATATAACAAAGGCAATACGCTGTGACAAAGAGATTTGATGTCACAAAGGTTATGAGTTCACAATGGTTTCCTGATATCAACTCACATGGCACATTTGAAATTGAATGAAATCAAAGAATAAGCATTCAGAATGGGTCTATGACATCAAAATGACAATATGATGTAAAGGCAGCAATGTTAGATAGGATATGTACTCATTACCTTGCTCATGTAACTGCAATCCCTCTGTACACTATACTTACAATAAATAATACACAGAAGAAAAAAAAGAAAAAATGGTATGGTGCATTGGGGTTTAGTGATGTCACAATGAGATGATAATGTCATGATGACAATGTGATTTCACAGTCATAATTATTGCTCAAAGTATTTGTGATGATACAATGCTATGTGTGATCACAATTTTCATTAGTTTACTATGAGGATATGGGTACACAAAGGGTCTGTGATGCCACAGAGGTCATGTGTTTAATAAAGGTGCTAAGAGTTCACAATAGCTTTGTGATGTCACAATGTGATTGTGAAGGCACAGCAGCAATGTGATGTCACAATGGGTTTGTGTTGTCACAGTGGTGATGAGGCCAAATGAGTTTGTGATGTCACTATGAGTTTGTAATATCACAATGACATGTGTAATTTCAATTTCTACTAGTTCACAATGAGGATAAAATTTCGAAGAAAGAAATTTAAGCTCAAAAGACCTTGAGTTTTTTTTTTTATCATAACTCGTGTTATATGTGAAAGATTAAAAATTAGAATTACATTTTACAATTGCTAACTGCTGATTTGTTTTTGTAAACTTGCTCGCCCTAGCACTAAACCCCCTCCCTTCTGGAAATAAGGAATTGAGTAAAAAGTCTCGGAGCCCAGATGCCGGGCCCTGCGACAAGGTTTGTGGTCATAGATAAAGAACAAACAGGTATGTTTTTCCAGTTCCTGTTTGAAAATTCCCTAAGTGGCTAGATGGGACCCAAGATAGGGACCCAAGATAAGGACCCAAGATAGGGACCCAAGATAAGGACCACCTGGCAAGTCCAGCAAACTAGGCCAAATGTTAATCAATCACAAGCCTGTAACTCTGTAAACTCCCTAACCCTTATCTCCCAGAGTGACTACCTCCTTTTGATCACCTGCACCAATTGTTTTATTACAAAGAGTGTTATAAACTTCCCCGTGTATTAAAAAATGATTCCTGGAGTGTATAGTGACCTCTAAACGGGCCAATCCCCAGACGCCTTGTGTTATGTGTCAATCTTAGGGTTTCTGCCTTTAAAAATGCCTGTAACCACTGCTCGGGGCTCTCTGACTGACCGGGGCAGAGAGTCCATTTGCGCAAACACCGAATAAATTCCTCTTGCTTATTGCATCTGCTGGTTTGGAGTCTTGGTTTCTGGGGCGCACTCTCGTAGACGAAAGTACCCTGCGGGGGCTGGGGTCTTTCATATGCTGCCATTAGGATATTTTAGGCCTTCAGTAAGCTTATAATGTTTTCAAACTCATAATAATTCAGGTATGACATATGATATTCGAAATTGACTCTGACATCATGAACATTGTGACATCACATTGATAGATATCAAGACCACCATGGTATCACATTGTGAACTCACAAATCTGTTAGGACTTCATCACATTTGTGCAAATACATGACTTTGGAGACAATACAGTCCCTTTGTGAACTCATAACTTCATTGTGAATTTATGACATTCAAGATCCGGCATGGCATGATGACATTTCCAACCAATTGTGACAACACAAACCTATTATAGTAGAAACACATTGTGTTCTAATAGCCATTGTGGTAGTACAATCCCTTTGTGATCCCACATTTCCATTGTGATATCACTAACCCACTGTGAAATTCCAATCCTCTCATACCGAATCCAGGAAAGAAATGTGATACCTGAATTGTGTGACATCTAGATCATGGTGACATCACACTGAGAGATGCTATGAGTATTTTGTCACATTCTGACAACACACACCTGTTAGGACTGCATCACTTTTGAGACAACGCATGCCTTTGGAGACATCACAGACCCTTTGTGAGCTCATATATTCATTGAGAGTTAATGACAATTGAGATCACATGTGTCATTTTGATATCACCAACCTATTGTGACCTCACACACCTCTTGTAAATTCATCACCAGTGTGGCCTCAGCAATTGTGTATCAAAATATTATTAAGTCATCATATTGCAACATCCATTACCATTGTGATACCACTGTTCCATTGTTTTTTCAAAAATCTAATATGTCTTCATAGCATTTTAGAAAATTCATGGCCTTTTATATTTCAGTCTTCTTCTGTTAACTCATATACTCATTGTGAAATAGTAGCAACTGAAATTGGACATGTGATTATGAGATGTGACTTCACAAAACTATTTGATTTTATCACCAATGTGACATCACAAACCCATTGTGAGCTTTCATTGCCATTTGACATCACTATCACATTGTGACATCCCAAACCTATTAGGACCTCTTAGCACCTTTGAAAAAAACACATGGCCTTTGTGACATCACAATCGCTTTGTGTAACTATACCCTCATTATGAACTGACAATTGATATCAGACATGCCATTGTAACATAACGAACCCTTTGTGACATCACCAATGTGATATAACATTCTCATTATGACAGCATCAACTACTTTTGACATCACAAAACTACAGTGACAAGATAGCATTATGAGAACACATTTTCATTGTGATGTTATAGACAGATTGTGAATGTCTGTTTTTAATCTTTTGTGTGTGTGTGTGGGGGTCGTGGAGCTTGAAATCTGAGCTTGGGTGCTCTCCCTGCTCTTCAGCTCTAGGCAAGCACTCTATCGCTTGAGCCACAGCTCCACTTCTGGTTTTCTAGTGTTTTTTATTGGATAGAAGTCTCATGGACTTCCCTGCCTGAGCTTGCTTTGAACTGTTATCCTCAGATCACAGCCTCCTGAGTAGCTAGGATTACAGGTGTGAGCCACCGGCGCCCAACTTTTTCATTGTATTTCAAATTTGACATGTGTGTTGATATCAGAAACATAATGTGACCTAATAACCATTGTAGCATCATAAATCGGCAGTGACATCAAATTGTTATTATGACACCATCAGCTCATTGTGACATCATCAAATGATAATGGCATCATAGCATTATAAATCAGAGTGACATTGTTACATCATAGACCTAACAGTGTGAAGGCCTATTCTAGGAATTCATTCTATTTCTGAAACCCATTTTGACCATATAACTATTCTGATATCACAATCCTTTGTGACATCACATTGCCATTGTGATATCATTAACCTGCTGTGACATCACAAACCAGTCCTGTCCTTATAAGTTTTGTGACATGTTGCCATTGTCATATATTAGGCCCTTTGTGAGCTTATAATCTGTTTTCAATCTATTTCTGGTATGACATGTGATATCAGAAATCCCCTGTGACATCACACTGCCAGAGGTCATGACCATTGTGTCACATTGTGATATCACAAAACTGTTAGAATGGCATCACATTTGTGACAACACATGCTTTTGGGGACAATACAGTTCCTTTTTGAACTCATATATTCATTGCCAATTAATGACAATTGAGATCTGCCATGCCACTCTGACATCATGAACCCATTGTGACATCACAAACTTATTGTAACTTCATCCCAAGAATGGCATCAACAACTAATTGTGGTCATAAAGCATTATTTTGACATGACATTTTGGTATTGCCATTGTGATATCACTGTCCCATTGTGTTGACATTGTGGTATTGCCATTGTGATATCACTGTCCCATTGTGTTTTTACAAACCTATTATGGCCACATCACATCTTAGAAAATTCATGGCCTTTGAGACTTCAAGCTCTTTCTGTGAACTCGTGTACTTATGACCTCTGAGGCAAGGAGAAAAACCATCGAGTCACATTTAATATAATAAACCAATTTACACTAGAAAGGGGACTGTGATTACCTTATCCTGGACTGGATAACCAGGTCCAAGAGCAGCCTTGACCACCAAACCTCAGACCTCCAATGGGCATCCTTTCTTAATTGGTCTGCAAACCAACATCCAAAAAATTATCATCTCCAAAGCTCCAAACTTCAATGGGCAAGGCTTTTTACTTTTCCATTCCTCCCTCCTTCGCCACAGACCTGTCCTTCCTTCCTGGTCTTTCCCTTTTTCCCTTCCACCACTTCCTTCTTCTCTTCAGGCCACTCCACTCTCCACAGGCCTGCCCTACTCTGCCCCAGTGACCAATTGCCAAACTTCTGCTTTCCTTCAACTTCCTCTCTTCTCAGGTTTTTGCCTTCCTGCTGTCCTACCACTTTCTTCCATCCGAGTAGCTACCATTTTTATCTCCCCTTCTAGTGCTCTGAAAATGCAACCTGTATATAGATTGTAACCCTCCTCACTCCAACGGGACTCCTGCCTAACAGTTTTCAACCATCACTTCCCAAACTGCCCAATGCTCAATCACTTCTTGACAGCTCACCATGTGAGGTTTGACATCTCCACCCTTGGCAGCATTCTCCACACTCTCCAGTGGACCAGGCCAAGAATTTAAAATGATTATCAGCTCCCATAGATAATTCTGGCCCCACTGGTTATTACAGTATCCTGATAGTGAATTAGAAGAAATTGAAATTGTATATGTCATTGATATATTACAAACTTGATGAGACATATCCCATTGTGACCTCATCACTGCAGTGACATTACAAACTTATTGTGATATCACATTACCATTTTGCCAAAATGATCACATTGTGATATCCCAAACTTATTATGATCTTAAAAGCTTTGAAAAAAGCATGGCCTTTGTGACACCACTGGCCTTTGTGTACCCATATCATTTTGAGCTGACAATTGAGATCAGACATGCCATTTTAACATCTCAAAACCTTTGTGACATCATCACCAGTGTAACATCACATTGTCATTATGACAACATCAGCCCATCGTGACATCATAAAACAACAATGAAATCATGGCATTATGACATCACAATGTCACTGTGATGTCACAGATACATTGGAATGCCTATTCTGTGATTTCATTCTATATCAAATATGGCAGGTGAGTTGATATCAGACATACATTGTGACCACATAACCATTAGGACATCACAATACCTTGATGACAACATATTGGCATTATGATATCACTAACCGACTATGACATCACAAAACTGTCATATCCTCATAAATTTTTTGAGTTCATAAATTGTTTCCTTTGTTTTTTGTTTAGTTTTGTTTTGTTTTTTGGTACGGTCGTGGGGCCTGAACTCTGGGCCTAGGCGCTGTCCCTCAGCTCTTCAGCTCAAGGCTAGCACTCTACCACTTGAGCCACAGCACCACTTCCGGCTTTTTTTTCTGCTTATGTGGTGCTGAGGAATCGAACCCAGGGCCCCATGCATGCAAGGCAAGCTCTCTACCACTGAGCCAACTTCCCAGCCTTCATAAATTGTTTAACTCATAATACATAAGGTATGACATTTGATATCAGAAATCCACTGTGACATCATGACCACTGTGACATCACACTGCCAGATGTCATGACCACTGAGTCACATTGTGACATCATAAACATGTTACGACTCATTAGACTTGTGCCAATATATTCCTTTGGAGAAATCATTAACCCTTGTGAACTTATATATTCATTGTCAATTAGAGATCTGGCATGAGACTGTGACATCACCATCCCATTGTGAAATCACAAACCTATGTGACGTCCTCACCTGTATGGCATCACCAACTACTTGTGACTTCAAAAAAAATACTATCTCATGTAATGGTAACATCACATTTTCAATGGGATTTTCACCATTGCCTTTTCAGCAATCTATTATTTCCTTGTATTTTACAAAATTCATGGCCTTTCTGACTTCTAGCTCCTTATGTGAACTCGTATATTCATTGTGATCTAGTAGAATGAAATTGGACATGTAATGGTGATATTACAAATTCACTGTGACATCACTATCCATGTCATATCCATGTGATATCACCACAGTGATATCACAAACCCATTGTGACATCACATTACCACAGTGATATCATGATCACCTCGTGACATCCTAAACCTTTTGTGACCTCTTAGCACCTTTGAAAAAGCACATGGTGTTTGTGACATCACACGCCCTTTGGGTAACCATGTCTTCATTGTGAACAAAGGACAACTGACATCAGGCATGCCATTGTACCATTACAAATGCTTTGTGACATCATCTCGAGTGAGATCACATTGTTATGATACCAACAGCCCATTGTGACATCTCAAAATGACAATGACATCATAGCATTATGACATCACATTTTCATTGTGAGGTCATAGAGACAATGTGATTGCCTATTCTGTGATTTCATTCTATCTCAAATGTGGCATATAGGTTGATTTCAGAAACCTATTGTGACCACATCACCATTGTGACGTTACAATCCCTTTGTGAACTCATATTGACATTGTGATATTATTAATGCAATGTAACATCACAAACCTGTCTTCTCTTTATAAATTTTTAAAAAGCAACTACCTTGACCTGGGCTGGATGCCCAGAGCTAAATTCAGTCTCAACAATGAACCCTCAGACCTCCAAAGAGCAGTTCAGCCATTTCTTAACTGGTCTGCAAACAACCAATCCCAAAAATAATGATCTCCACAGCTCCACACTTCTAAGGACAAGGCTTTTTCCTTTCTCTTCATTCTCCTTCTCTACAGATCTGTCCTACCTTTCAGGTCTTTTCATTTTTTCCTTCCACTATTCCATTCTTCTCTTCAGCTACTCTGCTCTTGACAGGCCTGCCCTGCCTTGTCCAGGTGGCCAGTTGCCGTCCTTCACCACCTGCTCTCCCTCAATTTCCTCTCCTTCCAGTTCTTTACCCTCCTACAGTCTAATCACTTCATTCTTTCCAGGACTTTTCCCTTTTTCTCTCCCCTTTGTTGCTCTGAACATGCAGCCTATATATATAGGCTGTGCCCTTCCCCCACTGGAATATATTTCCTGCATAAGCATTTTCAATCAGAACTTCCCAAATGTCCATGCCCAATCACTTCTTGGCAGCTTACCATGTGCGGCTTGACATCCTATCTCCTTCAGCAGCATGTCCTTCCCCCTGCAGTTGTATGCACTTCCCTCTCTGGTGGTCCAGACCAGGAGGCTATGATGACTATCTGTTCCTTGTGGATTATAGGGGCATTGCTGGTTATTACAGTGTCCTCATGGTGAACTAGGAGCAATTGAAATTGGACAAATAATTGTGGTATTACAAACTCATGACATAACTAACCCATTATGACCTCATTACCACTGTGACATCACAAAGCCATTGTGAAATCACATTGCTGTTTTACACTAGGATCACATCGTGACATCCCAAATCTATTATGACCTCTTATAACCATTGAAAAAATACATAGCTTTGTGACATCACAGTCCCTTTGTGTACCCAAATCCCCACTGTGAAATATTAACAATTGAGAATCATACATGACTAACATCAAAAACAGTTTGTGAAATTATCACAATTGTGACATCACATTGAAGTTGTGACATCATCTGCTCATTGTGAAATCACAAAACTAAAATGATATGATAGAATTAGAACTTCACATTGTCATTGTGACATCATAGACACAGTATGAATGCCTTTTCTGATTTCATTCTATTTCAAATGTGGCCTGTAGGTTGATATCATAAACAAATCGTGAACTCATAACCATTGTGACAGCACAATCCCATTGTACATCACGTTGCCATTGTGATATCACTAACCCACTGTGACATCACAAACCTATCCTGTCATCATAACTTTTGTGACATGTACCTTAGGCCTTTTTTGTCCTCATAATCTGTTGTTGACCTCGTTATATTTCACATATGATATTTGATATGACAAATTCCCAGTGACATCATGACCGTGGTGACATCACACTGCCAGATGTCATAACCATTTTGCCAAATTTTGACATCACAAAACTTTTAGGATTTCAATATATTTGTGACAACACATACTTTTGGAGAAGCCGCAGTACCTTTGTGAACTCATA
Source organism: Dipodomys merriami (assembly GCF_024711535.1). Taxonomy (NCBI): domain Eukaryota; kingdom Metazoa; phylum Chordata; class Mammalia; order Rodentia; family Heteromyidae; genus Dipodomys; species Dipodomys merriami. Next base: position 693,924 of record NW_027203904.1, on the reverse strand, counting down.
TACTCATTGTAAGTTAAAGACGATTGAGAACCATCATGTCATTGTGACATGCCCAACATATTGTGACATCACCAATCTTGTGACTTCATCACCAATGTGGCATCATCAACTAATTGTGACACCAAAAGAATATTTTCACATGATGTAGTGAGTTGATATTGTCATGGTGATATCACTGTCCCATTGTCTATTCACAAACCTAATATGACCTCATAACTTTTTAAAAAATTCATGTCCATTAAGAATTCAAACTCCTTCTGTGAACTTTATGCACATAGTGAAATACTAGCAATTGAAATTGGACATGTGTTTGAGATATTACAAAATCATCATGACATCAAAAACCCACGATGACCTCATCACAACTGTGTATCATAAAGGATCATGACCCATAAGTAACTTTGAAAACACACATGGCATTTGTGACATCACAGACCATATGTGTACCCCTATCCTCATTGTGAACACATGACAATTGAATTCATATATGCCATTGTAACATCACAAATCCTTTGTGACCCCATCACCACATATTCATTATGACATCATTATTTCCTTGCAACATCACCAATTTACAATGACCTCATAGCATTATGACATTATATTGTCATTGTGATGTTATAGACACATTGTAAATGCCTATTCTCTTATTTCATTCTATTTCAAATGTGGCATGTGGGTTGATATCAGAAAATCATTGTGCTCTCATAAATATATAGCATCATAATCACTTTGTGACATCACAGTGCCATGGTGATATCACTAATACACCATGGCATCACAAACCTGCCCTGAACTCATAAGTCTTGAGATGTGCTGCAATTGTGATGTCTTAGGCCCTTTATAAGCTTGTAATCTGCTTTAAACCTTATAATATTTCAGTTATGATATGTGACATCAGAAATCCACTGTGACATCATGATCATTATGACATCATACTGACAGACATCATGAACATTGTGTCACTCTGTGACATCACAAGCCTCTTAGGACTTCATCACATTTGTGACAACACCTGCCTTTGGAGATACCACAGTCTGTTTGTGAATTCTTATTCTCTGTGATTTCATGACAAATGGGATCCTTTATACCATTTGGATATCACCAATAAAGTATGACATCATAGACCTATGATTACCCCTTATCTGTATGGCATCAGCAACTAACTGTGACATCAAAACTTTTTGTGAAGTCACAATATGACACGATGATCATGACATCTGTGTGTGATATCACAATGGTCATGATTCACAGTGGATTTCTGGTATCTCATGTCATAAATGAAATATGAGGTTGAAAACAAATTATGAGGGCAAAAAGGATTAAGATATCACAGTGTCAGCATGTCACAAAAGTTATGAGGACAGGAGAGTTTTGTGATGTCACTTTGTGATAGTGATAGCACAATGGCACTGTGATATCACAAAGTGTTTATGATGTCAAAATGGTTATGTAGGCACAAAAGTGCGTTTCTCATATCAACTGTCATACCACATTTGAAATACAATGAAATCACAGAATAGGCATTCACAATGTGTCTATGATGTTACAAAGAGAATTGTTGTCGTAGTGTAATATGTCATTCAGTTTGGTGATGTCACAATGAGCTGATGTTTCCATAATGAAAAAGTGATGTCACACTGTTGAGGATGTCACAAACACTTTTTGATGTTATAGTGGCATGTCTGATCTCAATTGTCATTACTTAACAACAAGGATATGGATACACAAAGGGACTGTGATGTTGAAAAGGGCATGTGATTTCAAAGGAGCTAAGAGGTCATAATAGATTTGAGATGTCACAATGGAATCATGATGTAACAATGACAATGTTGTCACAATGGCTTTGTGATGTTGTGGTGGTGATGATGTCAAAATGGGTTTGTGATGTCACAATGAGTTTGTAATATCACAATCGAATTTCCAATTTCAATTGCTACCAGTTCACAAGGAAGATACTGTAATAATCAGCAGGGTCCCAATAATATATAGGGTCCGATAATCAGCGTGGCCCCATCTCCTGGCAAGCTGGAGAGGACAAAGTATGCCACCAAAGAAGGTGGTGCATTCTGTGGGAGAGGCTGGTGTATTAATCTCCACGTGTTGAGCTGTTAAGAAGTGATTGGGCTGTGGGCAGTTTGGGATGTCACAGTTGAAAACTGTTAGGCAGTTGGAGTAGAGAAGGGCTACAGACTTTATATAGGCTGCTTGTTCAGAAGGGGAGAGAAAAAGGGAAAAGTCCTGGAAGGAAAAAAGTGGTATGATAGCAGAAGGGGAAAGACCTGGGAGGAGAGGATGTTGAGGGAGAGCAGGAGGTGAAGGATGTCAACTGATGACCCAGGTAAAGCAATTCAGGCCTGTGGAGATTGGAGAGGCCTTAAGAGAAGAAGGAACTGGTAGAAGAGAAAAAGGGAAAGACCTCGAAGGAAGTATAGGACTGTGAAGGAGAGACAAAGTGAAGGGGAAAAAAGGCTTGCCCTTTGATGTTTGGAGCTTTTGATATCATAATTTTGGGGTTTGATGGTTTGGAGAACATTTATTATATTAACTGTGTCTCGATGAATTCTCTTGAACTATAGAGGTCCTAATTTTTGGAGACTCCATTGACATAATTCATTTGGATTGCATCAGGCCTTGGCCCCAGAGAAAAATCCCCATAGGAGAGAGTGTCAGCACTCAGGGTTGAGAGTCCACCTCGAGTGTTTGTCTCCAGAGGACCAACATGGACAAAAGTCATTTAGGTACCTCTAAGGATACGTCTGGGCAAGCTTGCCAACCTGTTTTGAAGACCCCCTCTAGAGGTCAAGTGTCGCTTCCTTGGGAAGCCATCAGGGAACTCTTTGAGAGGCCGTGTAGGGCTTCCATGGGAAGCCATCTGGAACCTCCTTGAGAGGTCGTGTAGGGCTTCCTTGGGAAGCCATCTGGAACCTCATCAAAAGTACATCTGCGACTTCCTTAAGAAGACATCTGAGACTTACTCTGGAGGTCATCTGGAGCCTTCTCCAGGGGCCATCTTGGACTTTCTCCAGAGGTCATCTGGGGCTTCTTTGGGAGGCCACCTGAGACCTCTTCAAAAGTAGTCATTTGGGCTTTCTTAAGAGGCAATCTAGGACCACCTCCTGAGGTCATCTGGAGCTTCTTTGGGTGGTCATCTCAGGTTACCTTGATGAGAAATATATGACCATCTTCGGACATCATCTGGGACTTCTTGAGAAGCCATATAAGACCTCTGGATGTAATCGGTGGCTTTCTCAATAGGGTTATCTGGAACCTCCTCTGGAGTTCATATGTGGCCTCTGTGAGTGGCCATCTGGAAGCTACTCAAGAAGTAATCTCAGCCACATTGAAAGGACATCTAACACTTCTTTGGGAAGCCATTTGAAACCGCCATGAGAGGTCTTTTAGGGCCTCATAGGAAGGACATATGTGACATCCTCCAAAGATCATCTGTGGCCTCCTCAAGAGACAATCTGGGACATTCTCTCTGTCATCTGGGACCTCCTATAGAGGTCAACATTGAGAGGTGTGGGGAATGTGGGTTGTCTGTGCCTATTGGTCTGTGTGTGTATGCTGATAGTTCTGTGTCTTGTATGCACCTCTGTTTACTCCTTTTCTCAGGATGGGAGAACAAGGCCTAAAGGTGTCATCTCCAAAAAATATTCTCCTCCAGGTTTACAGAATCCCTCAGAGGAAGATGCACTGATGTACTCTCTCTCCTATTCTTTGCCATCAGCACCTCTAATGTTAAGTCCTCCCATACCAAAAGTGGTTACTTGTACCAGTCTGAGGTGGTACAATGTGGTATGTTACCCTTATTGCCTTTGAGACAGGAACATGGAGGAGATGGTGGGCAAGCCCCATTTCTAATATATGTTCCCTTTACAACTAGTAACCTGTATAACTGGAAACAGTAAAATTCATCCTTTTCAGAAAAAAAGGGTCTCATTACTTCATTAGAGACAGTAATTTTCACACACAAGCACATCTGGGATGAGTGCCAACAAATTTTACAGGTGCTTTGCACCTGGTAGAAAAGGGAGTGAACCCTGCTTGGTGACTTGAAGGTGGTCCTTGAACCAGAGAGTAGCCCCACTATTGAACCAGCAAGTCTTTCCACAGACTTACCCAAGCTGAGACTAACAGCAATTGAGGTATGGAGGTGCTTACCTATCATTGCCGGGTTCTGTTAGCAGGGATACCGCTAAAAAGCGAAATCATCAATCGAAGGTGAGTGAGATGGTACAGTTCCCCAGTGAGTACCCTAATGCTTTTCTGAAACTTCTCCAAGAATCCTATAGGACTTATAGGCCTATAGATCTTAAAGCCCTGGAGGGTGAAAGAGCCCTAAATAGGGCCTTTGTTACCCAGACAGCCCCAGATATTAGAAGAAACTTCAAAAGTCAGAAGGTTTTGAGGGAAAAGTTTATTCTAATTTGGAAGTAGTTGCCCAGAGGGTTTTGGTAGGAGCACCAAAATAAGGATCGAGAAACCCTTGGCAAAGACAGTACAATTCATTTGCCAGTGGCAATAGGGAACCTCTAGGCCTACATCAGTGTGCTTATTGCAAACAAAATGGACATTGGGGAAAGGAATGTCCAAGGAGGCGAAAGATAGAAAATGACAAGTTAAAAAATCACATTAACTACCTGGAAAATGTGTTCATATCTCTGGAGAAACATGCAAAGGAGCTTGGAGCTCCAACTATGTTCAATTTAAAAAGCAGCCCTCTGAACTTAAGAAATCTGGCAAAGAAAAAATTCAAACCCTTCTATCTCAAAACATAGTCTTATAAAAGACTGAGTCTCCAATATGTGCCAGTCAAAACCCACCAAGAGATTAAAAGCACATAGAAGAGCACATTGGAGAAAACAGAGAGAATTATTTGATGTGAAGAAAAGATTTGAAAATATAAATTAGGAACTTGTGAGAGTCAAAAATGAGAAGAAAATCCTCAAAAGGAACCTAGAAAACACTCAAAATCAATTGAAATTCAAGTACATTAGCCTGGGTGAGCATGAGGCAAATTAGGGGACCACAGCTCAGAGGCAAACAGAAGCACAGGACAGCAATGCTGCCATCCTTGCTAACCACAAGTGAGGCCAAGAAGAGATTCTGATGCTGCATTAAGAAATCATCGCCATGAAAAAGGAACTGGACCTGATATACGAATGTATTAGGCTGAAGTACACGTCGATTATAAGCTTTGAAGAGTGTCACCAGAAATTCAAAACAACAGAGAAAGAAGGAAAGGTTAGTTAGCAGAGAAGATGAGGAAGTGCTGTGTCATAGAAAATGCGGCCAAGAAAAATGAACAGGAAAATATCAGGCTCAAGAAAGAGATTGTTTCTCTTCAGAAAGAGTTAAAGGACCACATGCTCTGACAGAGAATGCTGGGGAAAGGGAAAGAGCATTAGGAACAAAAACAGAAGAGCTAAACAAACAGTTGGAAGATCTGTCACAAAAATACACTAAAGTGGAAAACTAGAAAGAGAAACTACTAGAATAAAAAGCCAAAAAGACTGCTGAGATCTTCACCATAAATGTAATGCTGAAGCTTCGTGTCCCAATGGAACAGGTGGAGGTGGGAAAAATACCTCTCAATAGCACTTTTGTGAACTTAAGGGAGGAGCTGAAGAGCAAGCAAAGGTGTGAGAAGGAGCGGCAGTTGGCCAGTCAAAGGAACTCTCCTGTGACCCTGCCAAAACACTTGCAGGTTAAGGAGCACATTGAGAAGGAGGGTGGGATCATGAAAGCAAGTCTGAGAGAAAAGGAAGAGAATAAAATGGAAGAAGTCTCCAAGGTTCAGAGTACTATACAGGAAGTAAAGAAACTAGAGACCCTAAGATACACGGAAACATCTGAGCTGATCAGGTAGCTTAGGAGACCACTCTAAAACAAGTTGGTTCTCTAGAGCTACTAGTCGTTAAGATGAAAGGAAGTAGCAAAAACAGTGGTAATAAGTGTGGAAATGTTGATACTGAACTTGTGAAAATAGCATACAGGCTCAAGCTTTCTGTCAGTTTACATATAGATATTTGCACCTAGGTAAGTTGAGGGAGGCCACTGCCTAAAACTTCTGAAAACCAGTGGGGCCTCAGCCTGACAATTCTTTGTAATGTGTGTAGGTAATTTCCAATAGGTAAATGCTGAAAAGTTGGAACTTATGGAAAGAATGGACATATGAGGAACCTCAGATCGTGAATTTGGGAAAATGGACTCCACAGAGGTAAAGCCTGGAAAGTATGAGTATTGGTATCTGTTAGTAATAGTGGACACTTTTTCAGGCTGAGCTGAGGTGTGTAATAATTCCTTGATTTGGCTTACCATTAGCTTTGGGGTCCAAAGATGGCCCTGCATCCATGGTCCAAGTTCTCAATTATTAACTAACACCCTAGGAATAAATTGGAAGTTACAATCCATTTATAGACCTTAGAGTTCAAGGCACTAGAAAGAATGAATATGACCTTAAAGGAAACTAACTAAATTAAATACAGATACTGGCCATTGCTAGGTAAGCCTCCTCCACTTTGCTCTCCTTCGAGCAAGACGTAGCTTCTATGTTAAAGGATTTAATCCCTTTGAAATACTTTAGTGTAGACCACCCCCTTTGGTTCCTAAACTTGGGAAGGTTATATTAACAGAAATGTCTAACTACAGTTTGCAGGCATTACAACATATTCTTTTATATACCTATCCTTTGGTAATCAAGGCCCCCTGGACACCTAAGAAAAACTCCACCTAAAGGGGAGGGGCCAAGATGGTGATGGAACAGCAGGGAAACACCTCAGCTCTCTCCAACCAAATAGAGTTTGGATTTCAATGCTCTGTTTCTCCAAGTGACCCACAAAAAAGGCAATTACTCCGAGAGATACAGGAAGTGAAAAAAGAAAAGGGAAAAAACTACATAGACAGTAAAGTGGGAAGACCCTTCCCCCACCCCATGTTGGTGATGGGGCTCCACCCTAAGCAGCTTAAGTGGTGGGGTTTCATGCCAGGCTGCTTAAGTGGCCAAGCTCTGTGGACCACACACTCACAAGCATCCCAAGGCTCTCAGAAGATTCCCAAGAGGTGGTGCCAACCTAGAGAATACAAGCAGAAACCTCAGAAGGCAGAGCCAGCAGGAAAACACCCCTCACCCTCCCTGACATGGTGCCTCTGCCTGGCTGGTACAAGCAGTCGAATCCAGTGAGGAGCAGCAGCAGCTGTCAGTAGTGGCGAATGACCCTAGACTGGCAGTGTGGCACCTCTGCCCTGCTGGTGTAAACAGCCTTGCCTAACCTGGAGAAGCAGTGGCAGCTGGCAGTGGTGGCAAACCACCCAGACTCCGGGCACAATGCCTCTTGGCACTAGCCCACAGGAACAGCCCAGACCAGCCCGGGGCAGCAGCGGTGAATGGGACAGCGACAGCTGCAGTGAACAACTCCAGATCGGTGATGGTTTGTGCCTCTCCATACTGGCCTGTATCAGGAGCCCAGCCTAGCCTGAGGCAGCAGCAGTGGTTAACACCTGACTCGTGGTGGGGTGCCTGGCTTGCATAAGTGGCCCAGCTGATCCTGGGGCAGTGGCAGCAGCTGGGGCAGTGGCAACAGCTGTGGCAGCAGCAACGGCATCGACAGCAGCAGTGAACAACTACGGACCTGTAGTGGGGTGCAGGGCTTCTCCATACTGGTTTTCATAAGCAGCCTAGCCCAGCCCATGGTGGCAAAGGGGGTGAACAACCCCAGACTTGAGGCAGGGTGTGGTGCTGAACAACCCCAGAAAAGCCTCATGAACTTTCCTGTCTGGACTGGCTTTGAACCTGAATACACAGATCTGGGCCTCCTGAGTGGTTAGAATTATAGGCATTCACATCAGCAAGGTCTTATTCTTGCCAACCCCCTAATTTTTTCTAAAATAGATCATTTCTTAGTTAATACAAGGAATTTAAGCAAATACAAGAGAATCAACATAATACCCTGTATTCTATCTGACCATAGTGGAATCAAACTAATTCTCAATAATAAAGCATAAAGTAGAAAATATTTAAACACATGGAAATTAAACAGAACGCAGTTGAACAATACATGGGTCACAGAAGAAATTAAAGAAGAAATTAATAACTTCCTACAATTCAATGAAAATGAAGAAACATCACAACAAAATTTAGGGGACACAGCGAAAGCAGTCTCACTGCACACATCAAGAAAACAAAGGCCAGACTGGGAAAATGGCTCAATGGTAGAACACTTGCCTTGCATGCATGAGACCCTGGGTTCGATTCCTGAGCACCACATAAGCAAAAAGAAAAAAAGCCAGAAGTAGCGCTGTGGTTCAAATGGTAGAGTGGTAGCCTTGAGCTGAAGAGCTGAGGGACAGCGCCCAGGCCCAGAGTTCAGGCCCCATGACCGGACCCTCCCTCCAAAAAAAAAAAAGAAAAAAGAAAACAAAGACCAAGTAAACAATATTATGATGCAACTAAAACTGCTAGAGAAACAAGAAAAATTTGAACCTAAAGTTGCTAGACAGAAAGAGATAATCAACACCAGAGCTGAAATTAATGAGGTAGAGACTAAGAAAATTATAAATAAAATTAATAAAATAAAAAGTTGTTTTTTTTAAAAAAAAAGTCAATAAAACTGAAGGACCACTGGCAAGAGTAACTAACAAAATAAGAGAGGAGACCCAAATCAATAATATCAGAGATATCACAGGAAAATTACAAGAGACATCCAAGACATCCAAACAGTCATAAAGAAGTAATTCCAGACTCTACTCACAAAGGAAGAAAACCTAGAAGAGAGGGATGAATTTCTACAGAGAAACACATTTCTATTCCCCCCTTTCTTTTCAGTCACGCTTCTCTACCATGTATGGTGGGGGCAGCAGTTCAGTAAACGAACATCTTTTCCTGCCTGAATAGCATGTGGTGTTCTCTTCATTGGCTACCTGATGAAACCTATCTATTTAATATACCTTACATATGGTGTCATGATTCGGATGAGGTTTTTGAGTTGGAAATATTAGAATTTCCTAACCACCACTTTTCTGTGAACCAAATTACCTTGAGACTTTTAACCAATACCATTTCTGGCCTTCACATACACATCCACATCACTTCTCCAGTCTGGTGAGTGAAACTACTCTCTATGGCTCTCTGTTGCTCAATCTCTTTGCAGATATGGCACCATGACAGAGAGCTCCTATGGCCTTTAGCCGAAAGGCTAGTCACCTATGAAGCTGAAGATGGTAGGTTTGGGCGGCTTGGCCATTTCTCTCAAGAGGGCTCTGGAGGAAGTTTGGATGCCGCTTCTGCCTGGTCAGCTCTCCTTTATTCACCAGACTGACTCTCCTACACATTTACTGGGGTGCTGTGAGTCATGCCCGAGCCGTGAAACCCCTTTGATATGCTCCCTGTGCTCTCTGGATAGCCAGAGCACCTAATGTTTTAATGCTATTCTCATATTTAGACAATTTTTGCCTCTGCAATGGTGCATGGTCAGAAGTCTGTTTACTTTCAGGCTCTCTATGCTCTCTGTTATTCATGTCCAACTTTCTATATCTCTCCCTTGTTTTCTACAACTTTTTGTATTGTGTCCTGAAGAATGCCACATTGTCTGGGTCCCAGGGACCCCCACTAGTTTCCCTCTCAAAGGCTTGCCAAACTAGGCTTGATTTTGTTTAGGCTTTCTTTGCATTTTTTCAGAAATTCACCATCTTGAGTTTGCCACATGGTGGGTTAAGGGTTTGGCCCCATCCAACCCTTACCGTTCCACCAATCTTACTACTTCTCCACCCATCGATTCTAATGTGCCTTGCTAACAAGTTGCTCTTTTCACAGACCCTGGAAACTGAGGCCCACCCATCTGATGTGCTTTGTTAGCAAAGATGTCTAAACAATGTTGTCAAAAAATTTAGGTTTTGCATTTTGCCTTTTTTGTTTTGTGTTGTGTTCTAGTACTGACAACATGATTCTAAAATATTGGGTATATCTGTCCTAAGATTCTCTCATCTAATGAATTTGTTCATTGCAGAATATTTGGTCAATTCTTGATAAGGACTAGGTAAGATCTACTTATTCTATTTGATCTCCTTGTTGCTTTAGTTGGAAATAACAAAGGGCTTTTGTGGCAAAGATTGCAGTTCAAAGCCAGCCCGGGCTGAAAAATCCCTCAGCCTCCATTTCCCAACTAACCTGAAACAGCCAGGCAGGAAGCATTTGCTCAAGCCTCTTATCTCTAACCAGCAAACACTGCAAGTGGTACTATAACTCAAAGTGGTAGAGTGCTAGCGCAGAAGTGCTCAGGGACAGTGCACAGGCCTTGAGTTCAAACCTCCTGAATACCAACTGGGACAAACCATCCCAGCAACAAGCACCTAGACTCAGCCAGTCTGGGGAACAATGAAAAATGGAAAGGAGTAAGAGGAGATGATATCACATCATCCACTTTGTGCCTGCCCTTTCAAAATTAACCAGAGCCAGGAGATCAATAGAAGTAAGAAGACTGCCCATCTAATGTCAATACCTGTCTAACTTTCAACTGGAAAGGAATTTATATTCTTGCCTTTGTTACTTGACTTATTCTCTACCTAGTCACCAGATGTCAGAAATAGCTAGCGACATTTGTACCAACATTTTCAGCCCCAAGTCCTTCCTCTTGCTATTTATTTGCTCTATAGTATTTTTTTCAGTCCCTCAATGCCTGAGTCTTCTCCAGACTTCTTCCAAAAGACTTGCCTCCTCTAGACTTCATCTAAGCACTCAATGCCCAAATGACAGCTGTTTCCTGCTGCCTTCTCCTAGAGGGGACCATATCTCAGGCTTTTACCCCTACTGTTGACACCCGTGAAAACAGGAAGTAGCCAGAGAGAATATTCACCCTTTTTCATAATTATTAAAAGGTTGGAATATAAGTTCTGAACAGGGACACCTCCCTCCCTCTTGGCTAAGTTTCAGCCCAGTATCTGTTACATAGATAACTGGCAGACCTGGAAGCAGTCACCTTCCCCTCCTGCTAGGTCACATCCTGGGCCATCTCTGGTCACATGCCTCCCATCAGACCTTAGGAGGGTCCCAGACCCTGAGATCACATCTAGATCCAGTGTGGCCACACCCTTCCCCCACCTGGCCACACCTCCTCCTGTCCCTGGCCTAGATAAGTCCTGGCACAGAGGTGGGTCCCCCCTTCCTTTTCAGCCATGCTTCCCAACCATGCATGGTGGAGGCAGCAGTTCGGTAAATAAATTCTTTTCCTGCCTGAAAAAAAATTGTCCAAACAGAACCAAGAAGAAATAAATCAATTAAACACGTCAATAACATACAATGAGATAGTAGAAGTAATCAGAAGTCTTCAAACAGGAAAAGCCCTGGACCTGATGGACACTACAGAATTCTATATGGCCATTTTTTTTTAATTTTTATTTATTTTTTATTGTGAAAATACTGTACAGAGGGGTTACAAATAGATGGGAAGATAATGGGTACATTTCTTATCAAGCATTGTAGCCTCCTCCTTTGTTTCCCCTTCCCATCCCTTCCAAGCCTCCCCCCGCCCGTCACCCAATCCTCCACCCCACCAAAGTTGTAAAGTTCGTTTTTGACATGACAACTTGTACTTCTCATTGTTGCAACGGGTCAATCTGTATGGCCTTTAAAGAGGAACTAATACCCATACTTTCTAAGCTTTTCAGAGAAATAGAAACAGAGGGAGTAATCCCAAACTCATTCTATGAAGCCAGTATCACCTTGATACCCAAACCAGGCAAAGACCCCCAAAAAAAATAACTATACACCAATCTCTTTTATTAAGACAGATGCAAAGCTCCTCAATAAAATTGTAGCCAACAGAATCCGGAAACATAACAAAAAAATCATACATTATAACCAAGTAAGCTACATCCCAGAGATGCAGGGATGGTTTAAATATGTAAATCAATAAATGTAATCCATCATATCAACAGATCCAAGGTCAAGAACCACATGATTATCAACATTGATGCAGAAAAGGTTTTTGATGAAATTCAGCACTCATTCATGTTAAAAGATATGGAATAAATAGGAATATATGGAACATTTGATAAGACAATAAAAGCCTTACATGGCATATCAAAGGCCAATATTATACTTAATGGGGAAAAACTACAACCAATTACCCTAAAAAAGGAACAAGGCAAGGATGTCCACTCTCTCCACTCCTCTTCAATATAGTTATGGAATTCTTAGCCAGATCAATAAGGCAAGAAGAAGACATTAAAGGGATCCACACAGGAGAGGAAGAAGATAAACTATCTATTTTTTCAGATGGCATTATTTTATAAATTAACGATACCTAAAGCTCAGCCCCAAACTCTTAGAGCTTATAAACCAATTTGGCAAAGTAGCAGGATACAAAATTAACCCACAAAAGTCAGTCGCCTTTCTGCAAACCAACAATGTACAAGCAGAAATGGAAATCAAGGAAACAACCCCATTCAAAATAAAAAAAAGTGCTGGGCGCTGGTGGCTCACGCCTGTAATCCTAGCTACTCAGGAGGCTGAGATTTGAGGATCGCGATTCAAAGCCAGCCCGGGCAGGAGAGACCGTGAGACTCCTATCTCCAATAAACCACCAGGAAACCGGAAGTGGTGCTGTAGCTCAAGAGGTAGAGCACTCGCCTGGAGCTGAAGAGCTGAGGGACAGCGCCCGGGCCCAGAGTTCAAGCCCCATGACCGACAAAAAATAAAATAAAATAAAATAAAAAATAAAAAAGTATCTAGGAATTAAACTAACCAAAGATGTAAAGGGTCTATTTCATGGAAAGTATAAAAGCCTTAAAAATGAATCATAGAGTGTGAAGACTCAGGGTCTATGTTGAGGGGGCAGAATGATACAGGCTCCAGCCTCAGGATTATCTGAGGACTGTGTTTGGGATTAGGAAAGCTCTTGGCACGCCGTGCTAGAGAGGGAAAATGTTCTCTTTCCCTATCTCAAAACACATGTCACAGACTCCTGGGAGCTGAGGAAGTAGCTCTTCTGCTTGCTTAAACATAGATGAACAGCTGGTCAAGCATTTTCCTGAGATTGGAGAAGTGGATTGAGCTTGCCCTAAAATAGTTTAGATAATAATATACCAAGACATTTTCTCATAGGTCAAGTAAAAATGTATCTGTTGAAATTTTTGTGTGAATGTCTTCTGACCAAATCTCAGCAAAGATCATGCTTGCTTGTCTTTAAATACCCACTAACAATAAAGCACAGCAGGCAGTGGCAATTGCTGTTTGTACTCTGCATCCCCTGTGTCCTGGTGATTTTGTGATCCTTACCCAGGGACCCCAATGCAGTAGACGTTGACAATAGAGGATACCAAGCAATCGAAAGATTTCCCATATTCCTGCATAGGCAGAATTAATATGGTGAAAATGGCCATACTGCCAAAATTAATAAACATATTCAATGCTATTTCCTTTAAATTTCCAGTGACCTACTTTTCTGAAATAGAGAATAGTCCAAAAATTCATATGGAACAACAAAAGACCTAGCATAGCCAAAACAATTTTAGGCAAAAGAAAGAATGCAGGAGGGATCATGATACAGGACGTCAAGCTATACTACAGAGCCATAATAACAAAGACAGCTTGGTACTGGCACAAAAAGAGACCCAAAAATAAATGAGGTAGGTTAGAGGACCCAGAAATATAGCCGCATATTGACAGTCAGTTGATATTTGACAAAGGAGCCAAAGTCATACAGTGGAAGAAGCACAACCTCTTCAACTACTGGTGTTGGGAAAATTGGCCACATGCAGAAAACTGAAAGTGGATCCTAGCCTATCACAATGCACTAACATCAACTCAAAATGGATTAAAGACCTTAACATCAAGCCTGAAACTCTGAAACAACTGCAGGACTGAGAATGATAGACACTTGAGCTTATAGGCATAGGCAGGAACTTCCAGAACAGATGCCCAGGGTCACAACAAATTTGAGAATGACTTGATGGGACTACCTTAAAATAAAAAGTTTCTGCACAGATAAAAAATAGCAACCAAACTAGAAAGAAAGCCAAATAATTGAGAAAAAATATTTAGCAACAATATATTAGACAAGGGTCTAATAGCCATTATATATGGTGAACTCAAAAACTAACTCTTCACAAATCTAACAAACCAATCTTGAAATGGTCAAGGGAGCTAAAGAGAGACTTCTCAGAAGAAGAGACGAAAAACAGCAAAGAAACACGTGAGGAAATGTTCATAATCCCTGGCTGTAAAGGAAATGCAAATAAAAACAACTCTGAGATACCACCTTACTCCATTCAGAATGGCCCACATCCTAAATTCAGCCAATGACAAATGCTGGAAGGGAGGCAAAGAAAGAGAAACATTACTGCATTGCTGGCGGTAATGTATATTAATACAACCACTTTGGAAAGCAGTCTGGAGGTATCTCAGAAAGCTAAATATCAACCTGTCCTATGAACTGGCCATACGACTCCTAGGCATCTACTCTGAACAACAGGAACCAGTATACAAAGACATATCCCTCAATGATTATTGCAGCACTGCTCACAATAGCCAAGATTTTGAAACAACCCAGATGAGCCACTACTGATAAGTGGATCCAAAAATTGTGGTGCCTATATAAAATGTAATACTATGCAGCCTTTAGAAAGGACAAAATGATGGCATTTGCAGGGAAATGAATGGAACTAGACCAAATTATTTGAGTGAGGTAAGCGAAGAACAACAAGACAAACGGAACAGTGTCTACCTGATATGTGGATGCTAAAGCAAAAATGCAAGAAAGTATGACAAAGTAAACAGGACTCGAGAAACAACGGACAGCCATTCATTTTGTTGTATCACCATTAATGACTCCATGTTCTTGACCATGTAGATGGTAGAAATATGCACGCAATGGAGGGAAGCCAGGAGGAGGAACACAATAATTGGAAAATGGAACAACATACAACACAGTGGCCCATCAGCTGCACTGGACATAGAAGAAAAGTAACTAAACAACCCAAACGCAGTGATGGGAAGGGAGGAATGAGTGGGAAACAGGGAAAGAGGGAATAGCCTACACTAAGCAAAAGGAAATAAATGTAAACATCATCTGAGGTGGGAAAAATAATTTGGATTGTCAAAGCTCATAGAATTAACAAACTTTAGACCATGATAACAATAATTTGCCTTGTCAAGGTTAAAAAGTGTTTGTGACTTTAACTAAGTATTACAATTCCACAATACTGTGAAATATGTGAAATATATGTAATCACTTATCTCAATTTTTACGAAATGTGTGAGGAAGGAAGGGTTATGAGGGATGAGTGACAATGTTGTCAGACACCTTGTATTCATGTACTGTTTTGTAGGATGGGAACTTCTCTGTACAACTACTTAAAGATAATAATAATAATAATAATAATAATAATAATAATAATAATAAGTGTTTAAAAATAAACATTAGGATGACGATAAAAAGTTCAAATATAAAATAAGAAATTAAATCCAGTTGGAAGGAAAATTTTTTTGGAGAGAATAATATAGTTTATTCTATAGCAAGTCTCACTTCAGCATTAAATTCAAAAGTTAGACCTCAAGTAAATAAAATAAACTAAGAAATTGAGTTGAAAAAAGAAAAAAAAGAAACTCCACCCATTCTTCCTTGCCTGTACAGCTGGTGTGGGTAAAAACGCATCATGCTCCTGAATTGGAACTGAAGTGGCAAGGACCTTACTTGGTCGTGCTAACTTCACTGTTGCCTATTATATTAGCACAAAAACAGCATTAGATCCTTCAGTCTCTAGTGAAATAGGCAGTGGACCCATATATAGAGAAGGCTACAAGATGGACTGTGCAGACACTCAGAGGATCCCTTAAGGATAAGACTTACTAAGTGTTAATTAGTAATAACTAGTATGTTTCTATAATTTACTTGTTTACAATTAAATTTACATTTTAAGACTGTTCATTGTGTGGAGAGATGTGAAATTTTAGGATTTGGTAAGAAGGAATCAAGGATTTGATTGGACATGAAAACCAGTGGGGGATGTATAAAGCAGCAAAGCCATAATAATCAGCATGAACCACTAATCAATGTGGCCCCATGTCCTGGCCCACAGGAGTGCATGTGTCATGCCACCAAAGGGGAAAGGGCATGCTGCTGGAGGGGGTAGGATGTCATCCTCAAATGTGAAAAAGTTATTGAGGAATGCACAGTTCATGAAGTGATGGTTGAAAACTGTTAGGCAGGAGACCCACTGGAGTGATGGAGAGGTTCAACCTATACATAGGCTGCATGGTCAGAACAATGGAATTGGAGAAAATCAAGTGAAGACCTGGACGGAAGGAAGTGGTGAGATAGCAGGAGGGGAAAGACTTGGGAGAAGAGGAATTTGAGGGAGTGCAGGAGGGGAAGGATGTCAGAGAAGTGTACGCCTGTGGATACTGGAGAGGCCTAAAGAGAAGGAAGTGATCGAAGGGAAAAAGGGAAATGAAGGAAATGTCTATACAGAAGGAGGGAGTAAGAGCAAAGGAAAAAGTTTTACCTATTGAAGTATGGAGTTTCGGAGATGATAATTTGGGGGGTTTGTGGTTTGCACACTAATTAACTATGCGCATGGCTGCCCATTGGAGGTCTATTTGGTGGTTGGGCTGGCTTGTCACTGAGTGTACAGCCCAGGACAAGGTAAATTCAGGCCCATTTCTAGCGTAAATAAAGTTATCCTCAATGTGCCTCATTAGATTGTCTTGTGTTTTATGCTACGTATGTATACGAGTTTATAAGTGCATAGTGTCAAAGGCCACAAATTTTGTAAAATGTTATGAGGTCATAATAGGTTTGCAAAACCCAATGGGACAGTGATATCACAATGGCAATATTATGTCACAATATCAAGTCATAGTAATATTTTGATGTCATAATTAGTTGGTGATGCCATCATGGTGATGAGGTCACAATAGGTTTATGATGTCACAATGGATTGATGATATCACAATGGCATGCTAGACTTCAATTTTCCTTAACTACAAATGAGAATATAAATTCAGAATGGGATTGTGAGATCTACAAATCATGCATTGGCCTAAACGTTATGAACTCCCAACAATATGTAATGTCACATTGTGATACAATGTTCATGATATCTGACAGAGTGATGACATAATTTTCATGATATCAGAGTGCATTTCTAATATCACATGTCATACCTGAAATAAGTAAAAAACAGATTATGAGATCAAAAAGGGCCTATGTATCACAAGGGCATCATGTCAAAGTTATGAGGGGAGGACCAGTTAATGATGTCACACTGGTGATTCTGCTTCAAAAGGTTTGTAATATTACAATGGAATAACTGATCTCAATTGTTAGACCACAATGAATATGTGGGTAAACAACCAAACTTTTTTGTCACAAAGGCCATATGTTGTTTCAAAGGTGCTAAGAGGTCATAACCGATTAAAATGTCAGAATGTGATGGTGATGTCACAATGGCAATGTGATGATGCACTAGGTTTGTGATATCATGGTGGACATGAGGTCACCCATGAAATAGTGATGCCATTGTGAGTTTGTAATGTGTCTGATTTCAATTGCTACTAGTTTACAATGAGGGTAAGAATTCAAGGAAGGAGCTAGAAAGAAGTCCTAAAACCCATGAATTTTCTAACATGTGATGTCATAATGGGTTTGTGAAAACAGAATGGTAGAGTAATATCAAAATGTCAATATGATGTCACAATATCATATCATAATAAAGTGTTAAGGGAGTTCTGAGGAAGATGGTGGAGGAAAAGCCTGAGGCTAAACAAGCTCTCTCATAGAAAGCAGTTTTAGTGTTCCAGTGAACAGTCCTAGAGTAGAGAATCACACCAAATGTGCCATCACAGTACAGAGAGTGTGGCCAGAGAGGGAAAATCCGGGCAAGGAGACAGATCTGAGCACTTGCTACTAGCCATGGCTGCAGTGGCTGCAGCAGCAGCAGCGGCGGCCATAGCCACCATCCCTACAACAGAGAGACCCCAGGACAAAGGTGCCAGACACAGCGGACAAGTGGATTCTACTCCACACCAGCAAGAACTGAGAAGGAGCAGATACCTTCATCCTTCAGATTGCAGACCAGAGAGTGACCAGGAACCAAGATTCTGACATGAATAGAACCCTGAAATCTTCACTCCTTCTCAGGGAGCAGAGGTGGGGATGCCAGCCCTCTCCCCTACCACCACTGAAGATCTCCATCTTTGATACTGACAAAGGCCAGGCTGAGCAGCTAGCTCCAACTCAGACCTTGGAAGAAAACAAAAGTGTCATTTTGCAAGTCACAGGAACTAGAAGTGACTTGCCAGGCTCAGTTCCACCCAGGGGAAAGTCACCCCGCCCAGGCAGAAAGAGCTCTGCCCTCAGAGAAATGACTTTCTTCACCGTGTAAACAGAGCCAGAGTCTATCCTTCCCTACAGAAGCCTACACAAACAACTGAAATTCAGTAAACATAAATCCTAACAATGGCTCAAGGCTGGACTCTGTGTCTCAGGAGCTAGCCCCTCAGGGAAAAGCTACTGTTTGCTGAAAGGCCTCAACCCTACCCAGAACCTAGCCTCATCACAGCATCTCCAAACTAGAGGAAATTGCCATTTCCCTCTTTTGGGATACTCAAAGCAGATCTCGCTCCCATTGAACTAGCCTGGGAGGAGGATCACAAAATCCTGCCTAACACAGAACATTTTCTGCCTGCCCAAACAAACTGACTTAAGAAACCAATCAAGCCATAGGAAAACCAAACACCACAAACAGACCAGAGACTCGACCAAGAGACTGGTTATGGACACAGGGGAGTTACAGGTTCTTCCTATTCCCCGTCCCCCCCCCCCAAAAAAAAAAACTCAAAAAACCAAAGAACTCTTTTAAGAATTTTTTTTAAAATTTTAATTTTTAAAGTGTTTTCTGTTAATATTTTTTCTCATAATTTTTATTTTTGGTGTATGTGCGTGTGTGTGTTTAATATCTTTTGACCTTTGGTCCTTTTTATTGTTTTCATATTTTCTCTTTCTTTTTTGCATGACTTAATTGCTGTTCTGCTCATCCCTAGATATATACCTGTTGTCAATTATTACACCTTATCCCCCATTTTGTACATAATTAATCCAGAAATTTATTACTCAATTCACAACCTCTTAGGCTTAAATTCATTATGAGCAGTCTTATGTCTTTATATCTACATAATTTTCTAGTAACCAATTTAAAACATTTTTATTTCTTAGTTTTTCATGTCTCCTTTCTCTCCTCCCCTCTTTTCATTTTATTCTTTTCTTCTCTCAATATCACTTCTTTAAACTTACATAAATTGTGTTTCACTTCTTAAATTTAAATTTTTGTTTTTCTATTTTTTCTTTAAAAATCTCTCCTATCATTCTGCTCAATCCATTTCCCTCTCAGAGATTAGGACTTGGTTAAATTTACTCTCCTTTACTCTATCCACATCCCTCTAGTCCTATGTTTCCCCACATTTCTACCTAAAGCTAATAATTTCTGGTTTGCCAAATCCTTCTTTGCTGTTTGTAACCCATTAATCCATGGTTGTTTGCTGTTGAATAGATTGTATCTGTTGAACTATATTGTATTTGAAGCCATTTTGATTGTGCGACTACAGGACTCTGGTTTATGCTTGCCTTAAAATAGTATTCTAGCACAAAATTAGTGTTACTTTCATACCAAATTGGCAGAATAACCTGGAAGAACACAAGAAAAATGGCAAGTCCAGGTGTCTGAACTCCCACTCATGATAATCAGGTGACAGAATATTTAATGAATAATCCAGAGGAGAGTTATCAAAAGCTCTAGAAACACTGCTGGTAAACATGGTGAATGAAATGAAAACTTGCAAAGGACTCAGTGTGAGTATGAGAGAGAGCGAGAGGAGGCAAACAAAAATTAATACAGGAATCTTGAGAGCATTAGGAAGATACTTAAAGATTAAAACAGGAATTGCATAAGCAGGTTGAGAACAGTCAAAGAAAAATACAGGGATAACAAGAGAAGGCTGAAAACAGTCATAGAGAATTACAGGAAATGTGTGAATGTGAGGAAACTTATCAAAGTGTAATACAGGAATTGAGAGAGCAGGATGAGAATAGACGAAGATCAATACAGGTATTCATGGAATCCATAAACAGACAGCTGAAAAAATTCAGAGAGATCACAAAAGGAATGATGAATGAAGCCCAACAGAAGGAATAGGAGTCCAAGTAAACCATAACCAATCAACTAAGTGATTTGAGAATAAACACTCAACATCAATATATAAACGCTATTGAAACAATATCTAAACAATATCTAAAATATCTAATATTGAAACAATATCTAAAACAAATCTCCAACAAAGAATTTGAAGCCATCAAAGCCGACCAATTAGAAGGAAAAGAAATTAAAAAAAAAAAACAAAGTAGAAAGACTTGACAGTAAGTTAGACCATGCAGAAGATCGAATCTCGGAGATTGAAGACAGCATGGATATTATAGAGAAAGTACATACAATTATCCAAGACAAATCCTAGAAATATGATCTATTCAATATTTGGAAGACACCATCTGAAGGCCAATGTAAGGATACTGGGTGTAGAGGAGCACCTAGAGACAGAAGTTAATGGTCTAGAAAATTTATTTAACAGAATCCTAGCAGAGAACTTGCCAAACATGCAAAAATATAGGCCTATTCAGATACAAGAAGCTATTAGAACCCCATATAGACCAGACCAGAACAGAACATCCCACCATCACATTGTAATCTGCACAGGATCAATCCAGACCAAGGAAAGGATCCTTAAAATTGTCAAGGAGAACAGATCAATCGCCTCTAAAAGGAAAACAATCAGAATAACCTCAGATTTCTCAATAGAGATGAATAAAACAAGAGCCTGGCATGATGTATGCCATGTCCTAAAGATAAATAAGTATCAGCCAAGAATACTGTTCCCAGATAAACCCTCCTTCAAATAAAACAGTCAAATAAAAACAGTCCATTGCAAAGAAAAATTGAAACAATATATCTCCATCAAACCAGCTGTACAAAAGATACTTAAAGATGTCCTACACATAAAAAATGAACAAGACCACAGTAACGGGCGAGAAACTGCATTCAAGGGAATAAAATTAGAACTCAACACCAAAAGCCAAAAATGAAGTCCTGTAACATATGGAGATTGAACAACACACTGTTGAATCACAAATAGGTCATGGAAGAGATTAGGAAGGAAATACAAATGTTTATGATATTCAACACAAATGAACACACAAATTACCAGCTCCTCTGGGACACAGCAAAGACAGTACAGAGAGGCACGTTTATAGCTATGAGTTCCTATATCAATAAAGTAGAGAGATCTGAAACCAACAATTTAATAAGACATCTGAACCTACTTAAAAAAGAACAGCAGGATAAACCCCAATCCAAGAAATGGAAAGAGATAATTAAAATTAAATCAGAATTAAATGAATTAGAATCCAAAAACACCATATAAAGAATCAACAAAACAAAGAATTGAAAAATTTAACAAAATTGATAGACCCTTAGCAATTCTTACCAAAGAAGACAAGACACCCAAATAAGCTCAAAGATGAGAATGGAAACATCACCACAGAAACAACTAATATTCAGAACAGTATAAGGGATTACTTCTCAAACCATTATGCTAATAAGTTTGAGAACCTGGCAGAAATGGACATTTTTTTTACTAGCTAATATCGACTTACAGAAACTCAACCAAGATGAGATAAATCAAGTAACATGACCATATCAAGCATAGAAATAGAAAGAACAATAAGAAACCTCCCATCTAAGAAAAGCCCAGGACCAGACGGATTTACAAAGGAATTCCACAAGGCCTTCAAAGCAGAGCTCACACCAATACTCCAACACTCTTCAATGAAATTGACAGAGAAAGTTCACTACAGAATTCTTTCTATGAAGCCATCATAATCCACATCCCAATGTTAGGCAGGGACTCATCAAAGAAAGAGAACTATAAACCCATTTCTTTGATGAACATTGATGTAAAACACCTCAACAAAATTTTGGCCAATCCATTTCTTTGATGAACATTGATGTAAAACACCTCAACAAAATTTTGGCCAATCGACTTCAACATTTCATCCAAAAAATCAAACACAATGATAAATCACTATTTATTTCAGTCATGCAAAGCTGGTTCAATATATGCAAATCAATTAATGTAACTCATCACATCAACAAGAGCAAGAACAAGAACCACATGGTTATCTCAATAGATGCAGAAAAAGCATTTGACAAGATCCAACACCCCTTTATAATGAAGGCTCTGGAAATACTATGAATCCAGGGAACATTCCTCAGTACAATAAAGGCTGTATATGACAAACCTACAGCCAGCATTATACTTAATGGTGAAAAACTAAAGCCATTTTCTCTTAAATCAGGAAGGAGACAAGGATGTCCACTCTGTCCGCTTCTCTTCAATCTAGTATTAGAATGACTATCTACAGCAATAAGAAAAGATGCAAATAAAAAAGAGATGCAAATAGGGAAAGATGAAGTAAAATTCTCCGTCTTTGAGATGACATGATCTTGTATTTAAAGAATCACAAGGACCCACTCAGAAATTACTCATGCTGATTCAAAACTTTGGTAAAGTAGCAGGATATAAAATTAACTCTCAGAAATCAATGACTTTTCTGTATGCCAACAATGAGTAAAGCATGGCTGAAATTAAGAAAGAAACTCCATTCATAATACCCTACAAAAAATAAAATACCTAGGAATTAACTTAATCAAAGAAGTGAAGGACCTTTATGATGAAAACTTTAAAAACCTTAAAAAGGGCCGGGCTCTGGTGGCTCACGCCTGTAATCCTAGCTACTCAGGAGGCTGAGATCTGAGGATCGCGGTTCAAAGCCAACCGGGGCAGGAGAGACCATGAGACTCCTATCTCCAATAAACCACCAGAAAACCGGAAATGGCGCTGTAGCTCAAGTGGTAGAGCGCTCGCCTTGAGCTGAAGATCTGAGGGACAGCGCCCAGGCCCGGAGTTCAAGCCCCACGACCAAAAACAACAACAAAAAAACCTGAAAAAGGAAATCAAAATAGAACTTAGAAAATGACAAAAACTCCCATTGCTCCTGAATTAGAAAAATCAAACTCATGAAAATGGTAATACTTCCCAAGGCTATCTACAAATTCAATGTGATACCTATCAATATTCCAAACTCATTCTTCAAGGAAATAGAAGAGACAATCCAAAAATACATATGGAATAATAAAAGACCCTGAATAGCAAAAACAATCCTCAACAGAAACAACAGTGCTGAAGGAATATCAATACCAAATTTCAAACTGTACTACAAAACCATAGTAATCAAAACAGCTTGGTACTTGCACAAAAACAGACCTCAGGATCAATGGAATAGAATTGAAAACCCAGAAAATGAACACACAGACCTATAGCCACCTAAACTTTGAGAAGGGAGCTAAAAAATAGAATGCAAGAAAGACAGCCTCTTCAGTAAATGGTGTTGGCAAAGTTGGTTAATCACTTGTAGAAAACTAAAGCTAGATCCTTATATATCACCCTGTACCAGAATCAACTACAAATGGATCAAAGACCTCGGAGTGAAAGCAGACACCCTAAAAACATTAGAGGACAAAATAGAATTTACTGTAGGTATCCTTGGAACAGGACTAAATTTTCTTAGTAGAGATCCATAAACACAACAAATCAAAGAAAGGTTGGACAAATGAGATTGCATGAAATTGCAGAGCTTCTGCATGGCAAAGGACAAAGCTCCCAAAATCAATAGAAAGCCCATGGATTAGGAGAAGATCTTCACTAGCCATAAAAGGGACAAGGATCTCATATCTAAAATATACTTGAAATTCAAAAAATTAAATCCCCCAACAACAAATCCTCAAAGAAACCACTGCCCAATAAATAAGTGGGCTAAAGACTTACAGAGAATGTTCTCCGAAGAGGAAAGTAGGATCACCAATCGACACATGAAGAAATGCTCATCCTCCCTAGCCATAAAAGAAATGCAAATCTAAACAACACTGAAATACAACATCACTCCAATTAGAATGACTATAATCAAGAACTCTAATAACTACAGATGCTGGACGGGATGTTGGTGAGATTGTAAACTTGTTCAACCACTTTGCAAAGTAGTATAGAGGTTCCTCAAAAGACTCTACATAGAGCTCCTTAATGACCCATCAATCCCACTTTTGGGCATTTATCCAAGTGATCACAAACAAGAACATACTAAAGCTACTAGCACAACTGTGTTCATTGCAGCATTATTTACCATAGTTAAGATATGGAACCCACCCAGATGCCCCTCAGTAGATGAAGGGGTCAAGAAAATTGGTATATATACACAATGAAAGTCTATGCCTCCATCAGAAAGAATGACATTGCCCCATTTGTTAGGAAATAGAAATACTTGGAAAAAATTAAATTAAGTGAAGTAAGCCAGGCCCAAAGTAATATAGGTCCCATGGTTTCCTTTATTTGCAATAACTAATTTATGTCTGAGACAAGCAGAAACGGTCATATGTGATGTTAGGCAAAATGAACCCCATGGTAAGGACTCAAATTGTTTTTCTTTCTTGCTATTGTTTCTAGCATATTTATAAGATGATTTCTCTGTTGCTTTGCATGTTCCTACTCCACGGTATAACCCGTATTTTCAGTATATTTGATGTTGGTATAATTTGGGGAGGGGAATAGATAAACAAATTGGGATACAGGGTGACCCATTGCAACAATGACATGTATAAAACGTTATGTCGAAAACCAAACTTGATAACTTTGGCGTGGCATGGGGGCATGCAGAGGGGGAGATGGGAAGGGATGAGAAGGGGAAACAAAGAAGATAACAATGATTGATAAGAAATGTACTCATTACCTTATTTGTGTAATTGTAAATCCTCTATATATTTTTACCATAAAATATCATGAAATAATAAAGTAAAAATCCATGTCAATTTTTTTGTCGGTCATGGGCCTTGAACTCCAAGCCTTGGCACTGTCCCTCAGCTCAAGGACACCACTATACCACTTGAGCCACAGTGCCATTTCTAGTTTTCAAGCGTTATATTGGAGATAAGTGTATCACAGACTTTTCTGTCCAGGCTGGCTTTGAACCACTATCCTCAGATCTCAGACTTTTGGGTAGCTAGGATTACAGGCATGAGTCAACAAAGCCCAGATCCAAGACAACTTTAAAAAAGCAAGCTTATTGAAACTTCTGGCTTTTTCCAAGAAACAATCTTACATTTTCAGCATTAGTTTATAACTATGAGTTACTTTTAGATGTTACTGTGAGTTTTTCAATAGAATCAAATATAAGTTTTATTATTATTAAGTAGCTCACAAAAATCCACTGTAATTGATTTTCCCCAAAGTCAATTATTACATACTATATTGCTCACTATTATTGTTAGAGTCTATATTACATATAGTGTGAAGTGAACCATTTCATATAAATTAGTAGATGCTATTTTAGCATTATAAATTCACATCTGTGATTTTAAATGAAGGAAAGAATATTTTCAAGTTAAAATGAAATATGAATGTGTAGTGTGTCCCAACTGAACCAAAAATTCTGAGTTCATACAAAATTATTTTCTTTCCACTAAAGTCTTTGAAGTAACACTATTAGAAATAGTGAGGCAAGAGGAGGAAGAATTAAAATCATGTCAAACAATGTGTCTGTTATTCTGCTAACCCCTCCTCTTTGATGACCTGCCAATTCCCACTTTGTCACAAGGCTTCAAATGTCTCTCAGAATTCTATTTGGAAAAGTTCTCAATCACTGATTCTTTTTGTACTTTCTGTTATATGACACAAAATATAGACACAAAACAATTGAAATGAACTGCACACATATGTTGAAGTCACCACAACTGGAAAAACAACCAACAAAGTAGAACTCCCCCAGGAACAAAAACCTGTTGTGTCCAGTTTTTTATGAAAGCACAAATAACGCAAATACATGTTAACTTGGAGGAGAGCCATAAAGATAACTGTGTCTCAAAAATATGGTTGTGTTAATTTGTAATTAAATTCATCTAGATGAACCTAATATAGCAAATCCTTTGAATGGATAAAATTGTTTAAAACAAATGTGACTGTATTTGGAGTGAGATCTGCACATATTTAAAAGAATAAAATAACAAAATCATGACATACTTTAAAAATTCAGAAATGCAATGAATAAGTCCAATAATATCCATATTGAAAACTAATTCCTACTGATTTAACAAGAAAAAATATACAACTAATACAATCTGAGCAGTATACATGAGTCTACATAATTTTAAACTTCTCCAAATTACACTTTGTAGAAGACTGAATGTGGGTTATCTAAAGGAAAACTTCAACACATGATATAAATGAATTAAAAATCTCATGAAAAGAGAAAAGTAGTTACTGGAAAATACTAGTTTAATAAATGGTGGTCAAAATCTTTCTAGTACTGAAAAAATTGCACACCTATTTAGTTAGATTCAGAAAAAGACCCAAGTTATTAGAACGGTGCTTCTTTGGGTGGGAGCCACTAGATTGACAAGGAAATGCCTGTGCTCCAACTTGTACCTTGTCCCAGAGGAGGAACTAACAAACTCAGGAGAGACACTGCTGAGTCTATTTGTGTGTGCGTTTGTGTGTGTGTGTATGCATAAGAGAGAGAGAGAGAGAGAGAGAGAGAGAGAGAGAGAGAGAGAGAGAGAGAGAGAGAGAGACAGAGACAGAGACAGAGACAGAGACAGAGACAGAGACAGAGACAGAGACAGAGAGACAGAGAGACAGAGACAGAGAGACAGAGAGACAGAGAGACAGAGAGACAGAGACAGAGACAGAGAGACAGAGAGAAAGAGAGACAGAGAGACAGAGAGACAGAGAGAGACAGAGAGAGAGACAGAGAGAGAGTGTGGGGGGATGGAGAGGCAGAGAGAGGAAGAGAGAGAGAGGGAGAGAAAAAAGGAGAGAGAGATCATCTTTCTCCTTATACCTGCCTGTCTGTGCTCAGGTGAGTGATCAGTTGGCAAATTGCAGGTGCTGCTTGGAGTCTTCTGTCACAGGTCTGTATTTATGTATCACAGGTCTGGATTTATGTGTGTGTGTGTGTGTGTGTGTGTGTGTGTGTGTGTGTGTGTGTGTGTGTGTGTGTTAGGAGAGCAGGGAGAACAATGAAAACATATTTAAGTCACTGTGTCTAAAAAAGAGCAAAAGCATTTGTGTGTGTGTGTGTGTGTGTGTGTGTGTGTGTGTGTGTGTGTGTGTGTGTGTATTTGTTCTTCTTTTTTCATCAATGCCAAGTATGAGTCCAGCCATAATTTTTGTATTCTCCTTCACCGTTTCATGGCTCCTTTGGGGAAATTTTCAGTAGACGTTCCTTTCCACCTACCTCTTCCCCTTTTCCTATTGCCCACAGTAGCAGCTGGGCCTGTGTGGGTCTCCCCTAGGAGGCCTGTGTGAATTGCAGACCAGAGTGGACAACTGTCCTTCTGTCTTCAGCCAGAAGGCTCATGAGGCAAGGGTGAATGCAGCCGTACTCTTTTAGCCAGACAGTCTGCTCTCGTGTGTATAGTTGGAGCTAATTCAAGGGTTGGGAATGTGTCTGCCAAACATAATTAAGGAACTAGATACGGTGGGAGGGGGGAAGTAGGACAGGGGCTGTGAGGGTAGGAGGGTCTGGGGAGTGGCGAATGGTGTGACATGGCACATGGTTCACCATGACCGAGGATGAGAAGGCAACCTTACCCAGGGCATTGACTGTGTCCGTGGGCATCTGGGAAGGGTGCTCCAGGCCCCCACTGGTGACATGGATTCCGTCCTGGGGCATTGTACCAGTGGTCAATCATCCCTGGGGCCCTGCAAACTCCAATCTGTGTCCTGCCTGGGCAGTTTCCAGCTGGGCAGTGCTAGGTAAGTGCATTCCCCCTGCAGAGCTTGCTTGGTATCAGGCCATGGCAGTTAGCTAGGGCTCTCTGAATGCCAGTTTCTGTAACCTGCTCTAGGCTGTCTGGAAGGAAAAGGGGACTGCTGACTTTGGAACCCTTTGTTGGAACAAATTAAATACCACATTTTCCAGGGTTTTACCTTGAAGCTGGCAATTTGCACTAACACCTGGGATTATGGGTCAAATTAGATGGACCATATCAGCCACCAAACAATGACGTTCAAAGCAGCACAGGTAGAGTTCCCTAGCCAGATAGTCTCCTGCTATGAACGTCATGCCTTGACTGCCTTTCTCTGGCAGCTGGTGATTCTATTCCTGCTCTCTCTAGGGTGACCACCACAGCCGACATCATGGAGAACAGAGATTGTGACCTCGCTATCCCCAGCCTGCCAACTGTGAACAGAGATGATTCCCAGCACCTGCACTGGACTCTTGGAGATTCAGAAACCCGAGATGCTTCGATGATCCTTTCTCTGCAACATGAATCTTGGGTGCCGGATATGGTAGACCATCCTGGCTGACCCCATGAGGAGAAAAGGAGGACACTTCAGCCAGGCCTTCAGCTCAAGGCAACCTCTATCACACCTGTTTGGGGAATTGAGTGCCACAGAGATGGTCAGCCGCTGGACAGAGATCTTTGAGAAGATAGGCATCC
Organism: Dipodomys merriami; assembly: GCF_024711535.1. Classification (NCBI taxonomy): domain Eukaryota; kingdom Metazoa; phylum Chordata; class Mammalia; order Rodentia; family Heteromyidae; genus Dipodomys; species Dipodomys merriami. Next base: position 665,322 of record NW_027203904.1, on the reverse strand, counting down.
CAGAGGCCCCAGAATCCAGAAAGTACATCGTGGCTCACTTCTTCGGAGCCAAAACAGTTAAGTGCAGTGGCACCAGGAGGGTGGGAAGACGGAGGATGGAGAACTGTGGGAGAGCTACATCAGGCTTCCCCTCCACCAGGATGCTTACCTGTATCAGATGGGACTTTTCTGTGGAATTGTCATAGGAAGGTGCTCATTTATTTATCCAACAAACAGTTTCAGTGTGAGCCAGGCTCTGAGGGGTTCATAGACAATGAAAGGTTCCAGTGCTGGTTCCACAGCACATGAAGAAACCTTGGTTTGAGCTGGATACCGATGCTTCATACCTGTCATACTAGCTACTAAGAGGCTGAGATGTGAGGATAGAGGCTTAAGGCTGGGGCAGGAAAGCCTGTAAGATTGTTATCTCCAACTAACTAACAAAAAGAAAACAGCAGAAGTGGATGTGTGACTGAAGCTGTAGTCTGTTAGCCTTGAGTAAAAAGGCTCAGGGACATCACCCAGGTTCTGAGTTCAAAGCCCAAGAGTGAGAGAAACACAGGAAAGAGAGAGAGAGAGGAGGGAATTACAGAATGAGAAAAGGAAGGAAGGAAGGAAGGAAGGAAGAAGGAAGAACATGCAAGCCTTGGTTTGGAGTCCCTGGATCAAGGGAGCCAACCATTCACACCTTTGTGGGGACAGTTTCAGAGCATAAAGGCAGTATGTAGGACTAAGCCACTGACCCTTCAGCAACTTCATGACATCCAGGAGCCTTGTGGTCACCGACTACAGAGGGAAGCAGCCTCGGGTAGATCCTTGGGCTCAGGGTGGGTCATCAGGTTTCAACCATCTCTAGCCCCAAGGAGTTTATTTTCTGGTCAGATAAGAAGGAAATGTCTAAGGGCTAGGGAGGTTTTGGGGTGATGGAGTGTCAAGAGGGGGGAGCAAGGGATAAAAAGGAAGATGAAGAGGGAGGATGATCCCAGGTCAGGTGTGTCAGGACCTTGCCTGTCAACCTAGATCATCAGTGATAGAGCTTTTGACCCAGCCACCTTGCTATTAAATGTCCTGGTGCCTGTTGACCACCTGGCTATCATCCACCACAGGATGCCTGTGCAGTATGACTTTGGGGACTGGGATTTACAGGTTCAATCTGAAGATCACATCCCCAGTGTTCATTTCTCGACCAGAGACAGAGGTAAGCATGCCACTGGCACAGGACAGACAGGGAATGAGGGCGGGAGTCGGGATCGGTGGTGCCCCAAGATTTCCTCGAGTGGGCGTTAGGACCCCGTGATTGCCATTCTCAGAGGCAGAGGTGGGTGCCTTTGCTGGCTCAGCCTTTAGTCTAGATGGCAGATCTGGGACTCAGAGAGGGTAAACTGAAGGTGGGGAAGGGTTGGATAGAGGCAGGTGGGAAAACTAGAGACACTAGGCTCTGAGCAGGGTTGTTTCTTTGAGGATACTCACCACCTAGGAACATTCCTGGGATGGATGAGCCCTTTTCTCCTTCCCGAGAGAGAGGGACCCTTGGCCCAGAAATCCTTTTGTTCCCACATCTTGTGGTTGGATATCTAGAACTCACCTCACTGTCCAGTATTGAGGCAGTACAGTGAGAGATCCTGAGTGTTTGATAAGGTCAGGGGATCCTCAGTATGAGATTGTACTTGAGTGTCCTAACTAGGTTCATGGTCAGTCCCATCTAAGACTGTCATGATGTAGGACATAGAATCTAAAGAATCAGAGCATGATGGGGCCTGTTCTGGGAGTCTTGAGTATTATGTGTTAACTTCAAGCTCCCATGTGCCCACCTGCTTCTCTTTCTTGGGTGGGTCTTTGCTAGAAAAAGCATGAAACTAGGGACTGGGTCCTATCCCTTGGCTTTGATGCTGAAAGCTAGCACACTACCATTTGAGCCACAGCTCCACTTCCAACTTTTTTTGGTTAATTGGAGATAAAGAGTTCTCATGGACTTTGGAGCCAAGGGTGGCATGCAACTGCAGTCCTCAAATCTCAGTCTCCTGAGGAGATAGGATGACAAGCATGGAAAATACATTTCACTGGATGCCAATAGCTCATGGCTGTCATCCTAGGTACTCAGGAGCTGAGATCTGAGGACCGTGGGTCAAAGCCAGCCTGTTCTGGAAAGACCCTGAGACTCTTGTCATCAAGGAACTGCCAGAAAACCGGAAGTGGTGCTGTGGCTCAAGTTGTTGAGTGCTTGCTTTGAGCTGAAGAGATCAGGGACAGCAACCAGGCCCAGAGTTCAAGCCCCACAACAGACAAAACGGAAGAGAGTAAGGCATCTTTGTCTGCAAAGGATGGGGAAGGTGGGGGGGAGGCAAGCGGATGCTGGGTTGGGAGACCAGGTGCTGGCCTAACTCTACAGACATTTCTAAGAACTCCCCAAGTTTGCCCCAGTTTGAAGCCACAGCTTCAGGAGGATGTGGCCTGTGGCAGGCAGGGATTGGGCGAATGGGTGCAGGGATGGGATTGTTATGTCTGTATTCTCTCCAATGAAGGATGGATTTGGATGCTGGGTGTCAGAGTCTGAAGTGAAGGTTTGCAAGAAGTTTGTGGCCTGATGAATTGGGTTTCCTCTGGGTATATGAAGGTGGCTGAAGCCAGAAGTCTCCAGTGCTCACAACTGTCATCCTAGCTACTCGTAAAGCTGTAAAGACCACGGTTCAAAGCCATCTTGGGCAGGAAAGTCTGTGAGACTCGATGTCCAATGGGCCACCAGAGAACAGGAAGTAGTGCTGTGGCTCAATTGGGGAGTGCTCATCTTCAGCTGAAGAGCTGAGGGACAGTACCCTGGCCTAGAGTTCAAACCCCATGACCAACAACAAAATAAGAGGTGACTAAGTTTTCTGTATAGCAGTGTGTATGGTAGGAAATTCCATGCTGGCTTATGAGACATTTCAGATATGTGAGAGGCTCATTGTTTTGTCTACAGTGGGTCTGAGGTTGGGAGTGCCACCTTCTTGGGGATGAGATGTGACCCTAATGGAGGGAGTTCATGGTTCCGTTCTCAGGGACTGCGGAAGCCTTGGGCTATACGTGTGTGTGTGTGTGTGTGTGTGTGTGTGTGTCTGTGTCTGTGTGTGTCTGTGTGTCTGTGTGTCTGTGTCTGTGTGTCTGTGTGTCTGTCTGTGTCTGTGTCTGTGTGTGTTTGGAGGTAGAAAAACTGGGCCTTGAACTCAGGGCCTAGGTGCTGTTCCTGTGCTTTTGTGCTCAAAGCTAGTTCTCTGACCCTTGAGCCACAGCTCCACCTGTGGCTATTTGGTGGTTCACTGTAGATAAGAGCCTCACAGACTTTCCTGCTTGAGCTGGCTTTGAACAGTGATCCTCAGATGTCAGCCTCCTGAGTAACTAGGATGACAGGCAGGAGCCACCTGAGCTGGCTTTGTGTGTGTGTGTGTGTGTGTGTGTGTGTGTGTGGTGTGTGTGTAGATGTGGGTTGTAACAAGGAGTACCTGAACCTTTGGTAACTTCTAACCCTGTCTTTGGGGGGTGAATGGGCTTTATGGCTGAGGTCTGGGGGCCTGGAAGGGTGAGATGCTTGAAGGGGACTCAGGACCACTAAATTATAAGATGAAGGGATTTTTGTGCCCTGTAACTGTTCACTCCCTTGGGCCTGGTTGGTGACAGAGGGAGATTGGGAGGATTTGGGGGTGGGGACCATAGGGGATGGCTCGCAGGGGGACAGGGAACATGGCTAGCACTTAGTATGCATGTGAGCCCCATTAGTATGGAGCATATTGGCATGGGTCAGACTCTGGGTCTTCTCATCAAGACGTCTGATGGGAGAGGACATCCCTATTTTAAATGTTGACCTGTGATCTTCAGATCTCAGCCTCCTGAGTATCTAGGATTATAGGCATGAGTCTCTGGCACCGGGCCTCTGATTCTTTTCGGTATATTAGGGTTTGAATTCAAGGCCTTAGGCTTTCCAGTCAGGTTTTCTACCATGGGAGCCAAGCCTTTCTGTCTTGGTCATTTCTGAGATAGACACTCAATATATGCTCAGGCTAGGCTGGATTGCAGTCCTCCTGTGACAGAAAGTGGCCACCATGCCTGGTCCTCTGTAACTGGGATGCTAGACATGTAGCACCATGTTCAGTCATTGGTTTAGATGGATTATCCCAAACTCTTAATACATGGCAGCTGATTCTTGACCACAGTTGAAGCTCTGCATTGGGCCTCAACCATCTGACCTTAGTCTCTTCACAGGACAGTTGTGAGGAAAGAAGGGATCAATACAGGGGGATCTGTGGGGCAGGGCCAGGCATAGAGGGAGCAGTCATAAGATATGGTTCTTGGTAATTATGTGAGCATATGACAGGAAGATACCTGGAAAGGGCTCAGATGGGGCCTATTATTTATCATGCTGCAGGTATGGGATTATGAAACAAAACATGGCTCTCTTTCATCCTTACCCTATCTTATGAGCAAGGGGATCCTTCAATGTTCAGTTTTGTAGCTGGAGAAGATGAGGCACAGAGAAACTGGGTGACCTACTCATGACTCCCAGCTGACAGAAAGGTCGGCCTGACTTCTCTGCCATGCTCCCTAGGACAATGAGTGCTATTCAGTCCACTTCTTGTGGTGGGAAGTCCACTTATTGTCAATTGTGGGGCTTGAACTCTGGGCCTGGGTACTGTCTCCAAGCTCCTCAGATAAAGGCTAGCACTCTACCACTTGAGCCACAGCACCACTTCCGGTTTTCTGGTGGTTCTTTGGAGATAAGAGTCTCACAGACATTCCTGCCTGGGCTGGCTATTAACCATGATCCTCATATCTCAGCCTCCTGTGTAGTTACCATATAGGCCTGTGCTACTGGCACCCGGCTTACTTGTAATTCTGACTTTCTCTCTCTCTCACTCTCTCACAGGAACTGGTTGAATAGATGTTGGAGGAGGTGACCAAGGGTCCCCATGCAGCTGAAACTCAAAGTTTCCCTCTCATTCTGGAGGTGGGTTGTGGTTCAGGAGCTGTCTCACTCAGCCTGTTGAACTAGCTCCTTGAGGTAAGCCTCTCTGTGCCTGGGATAGACTGTGATGGTTATTCCTTGTCAGTCCATCTGGTGAGTCCTTCCCCACTACACTCTGCTAAGACAGTTAAAGGAAAGTGGATGAGGAAGTGTCGCGTTGTCCAACCACACAGCATGATCCTGGGTCTCTGATCCTCACCGCCACCTATCTGGCCAGACCATGATTATAAGAAAATGAATTCACTCTATGTCTACCTCACTTTGCTGGGGTGTATTGTTTCGGGAAGGGGGGTCGGTGTGCAGAGGAAAGACCCGAGTACTAACACCTCCTGGGGAACATTTGTTCTTGTGACAGAGCCAAGTCATTGCTGTGGATAAGGAAGAAGCCGCCATCAGACTGACCCGGAACAATGCTCAAAGGTAGGTAGGCTGTTGAAGTATCAAACCCACCCATGTCTGCTTCCCACTCACAACAAGGGGGGTGCAGTGAGGGTGGCCCGACACTGGCCCTAGGGGATTATACATGGATGGTGGCGGTCAGGTGACAGTGGCTCTCACCCGTCATCCTGGCTATTTAGAAGGCTGAGCTCTGATCGTCATGACTAAGAGCCAGCCCAGGCAGGAGAGTCTGAGAGATTCTAATCTCCCATAAACCACGTCTCCCCACACAAAAAAGCCAAATGTGGTACTGTCGCTCAAGTGTTAGAGCCTCAGCCTTGAGTAAAAGAAGCTCAGGGCCTGAATCCAAGACCTAGGACTCACAAAAACATAAAATAAATGAATAGTGGGCACCTGTTATCTTACTTCCAAAAAGGATGGATTCAGTCTTCTCTCTGGTAGTTGTAGCCAAAGGTAAGGGGCTTCCCTTGATGTTCCTCTAAACTTCTCTGTCTCTCTATTATCTCTCCCCGCTTCACTTGGTGTGACCTTATGTACCCTCTTCTACCCACTTTCCTTGGGGTGGAGATACTGGATGTACTCACCATTGGGAGAATGAAGCACCAGAGAGATGGGGGTAGGTATCCCCGAAACTCATAGTCAAACACACACACACTCACCTAGCCAACTCAAACTAGCCTTTCCCAAAGACACTTTATCTCTTTGGATTAACTGACCTAGGAGAGGAACTTGATCCCCTGTAAATGACTATATTAATTAAGGCTTGCTAGTTGACATGTGATAAACAAAAGCTCAAAAGAAAAGCTCTGGTGCCTGTCACCTCTGGCTCAGGATCACACCTGACAACCTGGCTCCTCAAGAGGCAGACATCTGAGGATTAAAATTTGAAGCCAGCCATAAGCTGAAAAGTCAGTGAGACTCTACTCTCTATGGAACCACCCAAAACCAGAAGTGGAGCTGTGGCTCAGGTGGTAGAGTACCAGTCTTGAGTACGAAAACTCAGAGAGACAGCTCCCAGACCCTCAGTTCAAGCCCAAACAAAGAAATGGCTCCATTTATTACCCCCAGACTGCCTGGGCCTTGAGTACCTTGTCACGGAGTTAAATACAGCACTGGTCCTTGGGTAATGTATCAGAGACTTCAGAAAGACATTGGGTGGTGGAAGCCAGGCCTTCCCCTTTGTATGCTCTCAACCCACATCAACTGTAAGGCAGAGCATGACAAGACCAGCAGCTTGCAGAGTGGAAAAGATCTTCCTCTGCCAGGGTTTTCGGAGTGGGCTTCTTAGAGACAGCACTTGAAAGGGAGCATTGCTTAACAAGGAGGATCTGACAGGAAGCACAGAGAGCAAAGATGCAGTAGATAAAGGACAACATAGCGGAGTGTGTTCATTTCCAGCCAGGGCTGCTGGTGAAAAACTCAGTAAATATATGCAAGACTGTGCCGAGACAGGCCCAAGGTGTCACAGAAGAACAGCGATCCAAGGTTGGGATTGTGTCTTAGCAGTAGTGGGCTCGCGTGGCACACAGGAAACCCTGGTTTTGTTTCCTAGGTTCTGCATACACAGAAAAAGCCAGAAGTCTCACCTTGGCTCAGGTGGAAGAGCGCTCACCTGGAGCAAAAGTAACTCAGGGACAGTGCCTGGGCCATGAGGTCAAGACCCAGGACTGTCAATATAAAACAGCACTCCACGGGTCCTGGGTGACAGGTGGATGGCTATGCCCTGTAGCTCTTAGTAGATCAATCCATGCATTGTGTCTCCTTCTTTGACAGAGGGGATCTGGACACTCCTTCTGTCCTGAGCATTCTTGGACCCACTTATCAGCAACTCTCCCAACATTTTCCACTGGGACATGGAGAAGCTGGCCCCAGATATTCTCAGGTACTGGTTGGGTGGGGCGGAGGGATACAGGGCAGGCTGCAGAAATCCTAGTGGGTCTGATCTGCTCCGGAAGACCAGGCCATCCAGAGGAGGCGGATGGGAGCTTAGAGAGGGGTAGTGATGTGAAGGGGGCCCTTTAATACCCATGGCCCTACCCAGATTCCGAGCCTCCATTTGCCATGCTTGAGGGAGGCAGAGGAGTGTCTAGGTGGTAGTGTTTAGAGGAGAATATGTTGGAAATTCTAAAGAATGAGAAACCTTAAGTCCCAAGCTGGTGGCTCACGCCTGTCATCCTGGCTACTTGGGAAGCTGAGATCCAGAGGATCTTGTTTCCCAGCCCAGGCAGAAAAGTCATGAGAGTCTCATCTCCAATCTCCAACCAGAATGGCTCAAGTGGTAGAGCACTGGCCTTGAGCAAAAATCATCATCAGGGACAGTACCCAATCCCTGATTTCAATCCCCTCAACCAAAAAAAAAAAAACAAAAACAAAACAAAAACAAAACAAAACAAAACAAAAAAGAACGCATCCCTTGCTTGCAAGAGATGGTGAAGGAATGCGGTTGCTGTGGTTGGGAGAACAAGTGCTGGCCTCACTGTACAGACATTTCTAAGAACTCCCCAGGTTTGCCCCAGTGTGAAGTCACAGCAGGGTGTGCATTGCCTTACCAAGAACTTCAGAGGTTGTGTCCTATCTTAGGCAAGGAGTGGGCAAATGTGAGCAGAGGTGGGAGGGTAGCCAAGATTTGGGAACAGCCTGTGAAGAGGCAATGAGGAATGATAAATGATTGATAGCCACCAGGCCCCAGAGGTCTAGGCTCACATCCAACAGAGGGATAGAGAATATGGAGCCAGAAACTTTGACAACTCCTACAGTCTAGAAACTGTGGTCTCTCTGGAGGGAGTGGGCGGATGCTAGGTGTCATGATGGGACACCTCAGCTAGAATATCAAGCTTCAGTTATTAAATGGCAGAGAAGGATACTTTGTTCAAGTTTCCGGCTCAGACTTAGTACTCTTCAGGGCTTGTCCTAGCTTGCCCAGGTTGGGGGGCTGGGCATTGGCAACCTGCTGAATGCCCATCATACATGCAGCATCCATCCATACACAGAGACATGGTGTTATTGCCTCCTTTGGGGGGGGCAGTTCCGTGTTTGTACTATGAGCCTAGGCCCTTTCCCTGAGCTACTTTTGCTCAAGGGTAGTGCTCTGCCCTTGAGCCACAGCCCCATTCAGGTTTGTTTTTCCTGTAATCTCTTAGAAATAAGAGTGTCATGGACTTTCCTGACCCAGTTAAATTCAAATTGGCATTCTCTACATCTCAGCCTCCTGAGCAACTAGGATTACAGGCAGGAGCCCCTGGGTCATGGTTTTCATTTCTTCTTATTGTTCTTTTTGTAATCGTAACAATTTGAAATCTTCACGGTGTCATTCCAATAGTTTGCATTCAAAGTAAACTACCCAGGCTTGGAGTTCGATTGCCAGGACTGCCACCCACAAATGGAAGGAGATCCTGACAAACTCATTCCTATTCATGTGAATGCTAATGGAATGTTATAAAATTAATAATTAAATTTGCAGTTAATTCATGATTCTATTTTATAATTCCACACAAAAATTATTGGATTTATATCTTCCATTCAAGCACCATGGTGTGATTCCCCTAATGGAAGGATATTGAATAATTTTTAATTAGTGCTTCTATAAGTATTCTACTAGGATACTTTATTAAATGGAGGCATAATTTCATAACTAATAATTGGTAATAATGTATATAATGTATATAATTGAATTTCCTCACATTCCCTCTCTCTTTATGGATATATATATATATATATATATATATATACACACATCTATCTATCTATCTATCTATCTGTCTACCAATCTACACAATCGATCTGTTTATACTCTTGTCACTACTGGGGCTCAGTGGTAGAGTGCTTGCCTAGTACATACAAAGTCTTGGGTTCAATCTTCACTACCATGTGCACAGAAAAATCCAGAAATTGTGCTGTTGCTCAAGCAATGGAACACTAGCTTTGAGCATAAAAGCTTAGGGACGGTGTCTAGACTCTTACTCAACACCCAGGAATGGCACCAAAAAAAGATAGAATGTTCTGACTGCAACTATATAATGGTAGCACTGCAAATATCTCATCACAGAGCAAGCCAGAAGTCTAATGCTGACAGCTGCCATCTAACCTGACTTAGCCAGAGGTAAACAGCTGCAACCCAGCTCCACAGAACCAGATGGTGCTGGCTCCATCACCACTGTCATCCAAGATACTCGGGGGCTGAGATCTGACACTGGTGGTTTAAAACCCAGCCCTGGTAGGAAGTCGGCGAAATTCTGAGCTGCGGCACAAAGTGGTAGAGTTCTAGCCTTGAGCAAAAGATCATAGGATAGTACCCCCAACCTTTCAGTGAAATTCCCGTGGCTGACTCCACCTCCCCCAAAAAACCCATCCCTTTTAATCATTAGTTGTGAACTTTATGTGGTTCGTTATGTGTTTCTGAAAGAATGGTGATACTGATGAAAGCACCCTAACACTGACAGCTTGTGGGATATAGCTATGTGATGAGTCCTTAATGAGGTGTTGTGTGCTGAGTCCTTCACGGGGTAAATTCTTTCACTTGGTCCTTGTAAGAACTTCAGAAGTCGATTGTGCAGATGAGAATCTTGAGGCTCAGATATGTCCCCATGTCATTGCCAATTGTGTATGTACCTAACTCTAGTGAGTTGTCTCCTGCAGACAATTGTTTTGGTTTATTTTTCTTGGTCGTGAACCTTGAACTCAGGGCCTACCTACTGAACCTTCTCTGTTGGGCTCATGGCCAGCACCCCACCATGTGGAGCCAAGAACCCTCTTGCAACAGAGTGTTACAGTCTAGGCATCTGTAGCTGAGGTCTGTCATCCTGCCTACTCAGGAAGCTGAGATATGACGACCTCGGTTCCAAACTATCGCAGACACAAAAGGTCCCATGAGACTATTATCTCCTATTCACCACTTAGAAACTTGAAGTGGAAGCTGGGTGTCAGCAACTCGCACCTGTTATCCTAGCTGAGAGCTGAGGATCACAGTCCAAAGCCAGCCTGGGCAAGAAATTCCTTGAGATGCTTCTCTCCAGTGAATTAACAAAAACCTTCAGGGGTGCTGTAGCTCAAGTGGTAGAGCACTTGTATTTAGCTGAAGAGCTCAAGGACAGCACCCAGGCCTAGACTTCAATTCCTCCGACTTACAAGAAAAGAAAGAAAGAAACTGAAGTGGATTGCTGGGAATGTGTCTTAGGGTAGAGTGCTTTGCATGTATGAATCCCTGGGCTTGATTATTTAGTACCACATCACTAAAATAAAGCCTGAAGTGGCTCTGTGGCTCAAGTGGTAGAGTGCTATCTTTGTACAGGTGAAACTCAGTTACAGTGTTCAGGTCCTGAGTTCAAGCTCCAGGACAAGTGTATGCATACACATTCATACACACAGACACACAGACACACAGACACACAGACACACAGACACACAGACACACAGACACAGACACACACACACACACACACACACACACACACACAGATACCAGAAGTGAAGTTGTGACACCAAATGGTAAAGCACTGAGCTTCGGTTCTGAGGTCATGGTCAGCACCCAGGCCCTGTGTTTAACCCCAAAACGTAGCCACCCAGGACCCAACTAGGAGAGGTCAAAGGTTTCAAAACCTGATGAGCTTCACCAGCTCTAGATGACAGGAAGCATTGTGATATTACACATGTGCTTAGATTTAGCAAGCTTCCAGAACCTAGGAAGGCACTGTTGCCAATAATGAATCATTTTATTAGGTTCACCTCCCTTGTTGTCTGCCAGAAGGACCCTTGAATTAATTGTAGCAATTTATTTCAACACTGGAACATAGTCTAACAAAGACAGGATAAGTGCAGGGAACTTGGCCTATCACAGGAGGTGGCACAAATGGAGGCTTCCTGTCAAAATAGCACTGAGGAGAGAGATAGCTTGAGTTTCAAAGTGGCCTTTTTTCTCCTAGCCTTCAAAGCCTGCCCACACTCCTGCTCACTAATTGGCCCAGATGGAGTTGTTTGTTATGCAGCTTTTGTCTGCCTTTTTTCTGCCTCTTCCAACAATGAGGCAGACTTCCTCCAGCAGTCCCTGGTGTGGAGAAAACCTCAGGCTACACTGGGATCAGTGAGGGGAGCCCCAGAACATGCACTGTCTTGAAATCACTGTCTGTGCTATGAAATCATTTTATTCAAAGCAAATTTCCTAGCTTGGTGCCTTTCATCTTAGAGATTCTAACCTTCATCGATAGAAATACATGCATACATATATGGGGAGACATGGAGTTACTTTTTTTTTTGGCAGGTCCAGGGGTTGTATTATGAGCATTTTGCTCAAGGGTATCACTCTGTCCTTGAGCCACAGCCTCACTCATGGCAATTTTTTATTTCTGTGATCCCACAGAAATAACAGTGCTGTGGACTTTCCTGTCCTGGCTGAATTCAAACTGCCTTTCTCTACCTCTCAGACTCCTGAAGAGCTAGGATTACAGGCAGGCACAAATGACACCTGGCTTTCTTTTCTTCTTATTCTTTTTTCACTGTGACAAACTGAAATCTTCACAGTGTCGTTCTAATGGTTTGGGTTTTGAAGTAAACTACCCAGGCCTAGAGTTCGAATGCCAGGATTGCCTCCTACAAATGGAGGGAGATCTTGAGAAAATCTTCACTATTCATGTGAATGCTTAATGGAGTCTTATAAAAGTAATTATCTTTGCATGATTCTCTTATAGAATGTCATGATTCTCTTATAGTTCATGATTCTCTTATAGAATGTCACACAAAAAGTATTGGATTATGTCTTTCATTCTAGCACCATGGTGTGATAGTCCAAATTAAGGAATACTGACTACATTTACATTAATGCTTCAATAAGTATTCAACCATGATACTTCATTAAATGGAGGCATAATTTAATAATAATTCATAATATATATAATTTAATATCCTCACATTGTCTCTCTCTCATATATAGCAAACTACACATTTATCTATCTATCTCTATATCAATCTCAATCTCTATATCTATATATATATCTATCAACCACTACTATGGCTTGTTTCCAGGTCCTCAGAAGTGGCTGGCAGCTCAGTTTGCCAAGGGCTTTTTTTCTACACTGATCTTTTCATGAATTGGGCATTGTGGGCTGTGAGTTCAAATCCTAGCATGGCCAAAATTTTATATGTGGAGTCAGAAGTAAATTTTGACACATTTTTTCCTTCTCTGTGAAAGTCCTGGCTCTCAGTATGATATATAGTATAACCCATATGTAAATATATCCATGTGATAAGATGTAATAAATGAAATAAATGTTATATATGTAATAATACTAAATAAAATAAAAAATAAGGGTAATAAATGTCATATAGAATAAACCAATGTATGTAAATAGATCTCATATATGAATATTATTTTTATCAATGGTGGGGCTTGAATTCAGGCCCTGGAAACTGTACTGAAATTGTTGTATTCAATGACAGTGAGCTTCCTCTGCCCCACAGTGACACAGAATTGCCCAGGCCCTGAGTTCAAATTCCAGGACTTCCAGAAAAATGGTGCAAATTCCAAGCTAAGACCTTATTTTTTTTTTTTGGCCAGGCCTGGGGCTTGAACTCAGCTTGTGGCAACTCTGCCTCAGCTTCTATCAACCAAGGCTGGGGTGCAGCCTCTGGACCCACAGCCCATCATGAGATCCTAGGACCCGAGTTCAAATCTTGGGACTCACAAAAAAAAAAAAAGGAGAAGTGCTGGGAAGGTGGCTCATTAATAGAGTGTGCTTGCCTTTCATGCATAAGGCCCTGGGTTTGATTCCGCAGCACTATATAAACAGAAAAAACCTGGAAGTAGTGCTATGTCTCAAGTGGTAGAGCGATAGTCTTGAGCTGAAAAGTTGATGGACAGCACCCAGATTCAGAGTTTTGGCCTCAATACCGAAAAAAAAAAAAGAAGAAGAAAGAGAGGGGAAAAAAGGAGAAGGATAAAACTGAGAAGTTCCAGAAGGCGGTTTTACATAGTTTATTCCTTTGCATTGCAACCATCCTGGGTCTAAATGACAGGGCCAAGAAAGTATACATGACCTTGTACTGCTGAAGTTTGGTGGACTATCATGGAAGCCATAGCCAAAACCAGCAACCTAGGCCCGGGGTTTGAATCTCACCACTGCCACCTACGAATGGTGGGAGATACTAAGAAATGCATTCCAATATATATCCACACGAATGGAATGTTGTAAAGTAACAATTACATTAGTAGTTAGTGTATGATTATGTTATAAAATTATACACAATAATTATAGTACATTGACTAATTTTCAATTAATACTTTGTTATATATTCATCCACCATTCTTACATAAAGGAAGGAATAATTTATCGATACGTTGTAGCAATATTGTATATAAAATCAAATAATATACAGATATCTCTGTCTTGTTTTAAACATACATGCATATATATATATATATATATATATATTTCTATATATCTATGAAACAATCTATATATCTGTTTCTACATTTGTCATTCCTGGGGCTCAGTGGTACAGTGCTTGCCTAGTACATACAAAGCCCTGGGTTTGATTCCTCTCTACTGTATGCACAGAAACATCCAGAAGTCATGCTGTCACTCAAGCAGCTGGGCACTAGCTGAGCATAAAAGCTTAGGGACTGTGTCTAGACTGTTACTCAAGACCCAGGAATGGCACCAAAAAAAGATAGACTATTCTAACTGCAACTATATAAGGATAGCACTGCAAGTACCTTATCACAGAGCAAGCTGGGAGTCTGAAGCTGATGGTTGCCATCTAACCTGACTTAGCCAGAGGTCAACAGCTGCAGCCCAACACCATGGAACCAGACACTGCTGGCTCACCCCTAGCTGCTCGGAGGATGAGGTAAGACACTGGTGGGTTGAAAACTCAGCCCTGGCAGGAAGTCTGCCAGACTATAAGCTGTGCCTCAAATTGGTAGAGAAGTAGCCTTGAGGAAAAGATCTTAGGACAGTACCTCCAACCTATGAGTGCAATCCCTGAGGCTGATGACCCTATCCACAAAACCACCCCTCTAAACCGTTAGATGTAAACTTGTGCAGTTTGTGACATGTATCTGAAAGAATGGTGATACTGATGAAAGCACCCTAATTCGAATGAGAGTTTGTGGGATACAGCTATGTGATGAGTCCTTCCAAGGGTGGTAGGTCATTCATGGGGTACTGTGTGCTGAGCCCTTCACAGGGTCCTATGTACTGAGTCCTTCACAAGTTATACTGTTTCATCTGGTCCTTTTTAAGAGTTACAGAAGTAAGGTGATTGTGCAGAGGCTCATATATGTCCCTAAGGCAGAGTCGAATTTTTGTATACACTGAGTTCTAGTGATTTGTCCCCTGCAGACAATTGTTTTGGTTTAGTTTTCTCCATCACGAACCCTGAACTCAGAGCATAGGTGCTGACTTTCTTCTTGGGCTCATGGCTAACGTTCTACCATGTGGAGCCAAGGACCTCCTTGCAGCAAAGTGTCACAGCTTATGTGTCTTTAGCTGAGGTCTATCATCCTGCCTGCTCAGGATGCTGAGGATCTTGGTTCAAAACTATCCCAGATTACGGTCCAAAGCCAGCCTTGGCGGGAAATTCTTTGAGATGGTTATTTCCAATAAACTACCAGAAAGCCTAAAGGGGTGCTGTAGCTCAAGTGGTAGAGCACTAGACATGAGCTAAAGAGCTCAGAGACAGGACCCAGGCCCAGACTTCAACTCCTCCAACTTACAAGAAAGAAAGAAAGAAAGAAACTGGAAGTGGAGTACTGGGAATGTTTCTTAGAGGTAGACTGCTTTGCATTTGTGAAACCCAGGGTTTGAATTCTCAGTACCATATTCCTAGGGAAAAAAATGCCTGAGTGGTTAGGAACTGAGTTCAAGCACCAGGACTGGTGTATGCACGCGCACACACACACACACACACACACACACACACACACACACACACACACACACACACACACACACACACACACGGAGGCACCGTTGCTAATAATGAATAATTCAATTAGGTTCAGCTCCCTAATTGTCTGCCAGAAGGACTCTTGAATTAGTTGTAGCAGTTTGTTTCAACACTGAAACATAGGCTTATAAAGACAGGATGAGTGCAGGGAACTTGGCCTGCCACGGGAGATGGCACAAATGAAGACTTCCTGTCAAAACAGAGCACTAGAACGAGAGATAGCTTGGGGTACAAAGAGGCCTTTTTCTCCTGACCTTCAGAGCCTGCCCACACACATCTTCCCTAAATGCTCCACATTAATTGTTTGTTTCACAGCTTTACAGAAGTGAGGCTTTTTCTCTGCCTGTTCCAACAATGAGGCAGACTTCATCCAGCAGCCTGGGGTATGAAGAACCCTTCAGGCTACACTGGGAACATTGAGGGGAGCCAGGGAACATGCACCATCTTGAAAGTACTCTCTGTGCTATGAAATCATTCTATTCAAAGCAAATTTCCTAGCTGGGTGCCTTTCAACATAGCAACTCTGCATGTTCACTGATACAAATACATGGATACATTCACAGACACATGGAGTTACTGGTTCTTTTTTTTTGGTGGCAGTTTCTGAGGCTTGAACTGTGAGCCTAGACATTTTATCTGAGCTCCTTTTGCTCAAGGAAGCATTTTATTGTGTCTTAAACCATGATTACCCTAGGCTGGGGTGCAGCTTTTACACCCACAGATGATTCAGGGATCCTAGGACCCAAGTTCAACTCCCATCTCTGGCAAAACAAAAACAAAAACAAAAACAAAAACAAAAAAACATCAAACCAACAAAAATGGAGGAGGAAAAATACCAGGAAGTTTTATACAACAGTTTTACCTTTGTTTCCTTAGCACTGTGACCCTCCTGGGTCTCAATGACTTGGCTTGAAAATTGTATGTGACTTTGCATGGACGACGGCTGGGGGCTGTCAGTGAAGCCTGAGTCCAATCCAGACACCTAGGCCCTGAGTTCGATCCCAGGACTGCCACCTACACAGGCTGAAGATCCTAGGAAACTTGTTCCTATTTATAGAAATACTAATACAATGTTTGAAATGTACTAATTAAATTACTAATTAGCTAGTCATTCCAGTATATGATTGTAAGCAATAAATATAGGTCATTGATTAATTAATACTTTATTAAGTCTCCTACTGTGATTAATTATTGGAGGCATAATTTTATACCAACTAATTGGTAATAATATAATATATAAAAATAAGATATAGACATGACTCTTTATATACGGTTATACACTAGAATCTACATAAATGTCTATCTGTGTCTCTCTGTATCATTTATAGATGCTTATACATATATAAATATACACACACTCACGTGTGCTCACACACACATACACACACACATACACACACGCACACACTGCATTCTAAGCATCTATCTGTTTATATATTGGCCATTCCTAGGGCTTGATCTCAGGTCCTCAAATTTGCCCGCCAACTTCACTTGCATCAGTCTGGTGTGCTAACATTTACCCATTCATGAAGTGGGCCTGCTAGGCCCTGAGTTCAAGTCACAGAACTGCCAAAAACTTAATCCTAGTGGAAAACCAGCTGTCCCACTTGTTTTCATCAGTGAAATCCTCGGTCTCAGGAATGATGTACAATACATAGGAAAATCTATGTCTCATGTAATATGATACAAAAAATGATATATGTGTAATCATACTCACTAAAATATATAAGAAATAAAACACAAAATAAAATGAATACATTAACTGCAATATGTAGTAAATATGTGTATGTAAATATAAATCATTTATTTAAAATGTATATGAATATTATTTTTTCGAGTGCTAAGACTTGACTTCAGGCTGAAGGAACAGGCCTGACTTTCTTGTCTTCCAGCATGGTGATCTTCCCCATCACCCACAGTGCTGCAGATTTACCCACACCCTGAGTTCAAATCTCAGACCTGGCATAAAAAATGGTCTGAATTCCAAGTCAAGGAGTCTCATAATATTTTAAATATGTTTAATATATGTATGTATGTATGTATGTTCAGATGAAATGGAAATAGAGCAACTATGAACTCAAAAGGAATGTGCAAAGAAGACATAGGCACAAAGTAGAATGTCCCAAGAAATGCTGAAGTATAATTTCAAATAATATGCTCAGGTTTGAGGGTGTGTTCAAAGTACAGCTTCAATAATGTAGTTGGATATCTTGGGGAAAAAACTGCTTTAAACTATTCTGGGATAATTGTACAAGTAGAAGTCCCTAACTCTGACTCTAATCAGCCACAACATCATCAACTTAGGGACAATTTTCCAAGTGCAAAGTGAGAAAAAGAAGGCTCATCACAGTTAGTGTTTAGGTTGAAGCAATGGCAATCACATAACTTTTCTTACAAGTGTTCATTTATTTTGGAGCAGTAAAGTAAGTAAAAGCCAAGTAAATATTCTGCATGTACCTAAATTAAGTGGGACGTATTATATTGGAAGTTATAGATTATGTCTTTTTATACTCTAACTTGGGACAATGATCTACTGTCAGTTATTTTCTTCTCTTCCCCTCTTTTGCCATTCCACTTACACAATTATTATTTAAAGAGACATGCTTGAGCTTGCATTTCTAAATTCTTCAAAATTATCTGAACTATATCATACTTCTAGCAGTTTCCTATATCTTTCTCAAGGGAAATATTTTGTCACTACCATTTTTGTCCTATATGATATATCTTCTTGCCTAATTAAGTCTAAGATATACAAAATAAACTCATCCAGATACCTCAACAATTGTACCACTATAAAATACTATCTTACTTAGAAATGATTTTAGTATATCTGGTGAGTTGGCATGTCATTTTTGAATGACCATAAATAATACTTACATGCAATCATGTTTTAAACCAATATGCCACTCAGTAGATGAACGAATTGACAAAATGTGATTTATATATACACGGTGGAATTCTATACTTCTAATTCATAAGGAAATAGAAAGACTTGGAAAAATCCTACTAAGTAAAATAAACAAGCCACAAAGTAACAGATTCATGGTTTTCCTCATTTGTAATAAGTAGGAAATGTCTAGGATAGTCCTAGCAGATGAACAGAATTTCTCAACAGCTATGTATACATGACCATATAAGATGATGCTGAGCAAAATGAACTCCTGGATATTGAAACAGAGGATTTTCTTTGTGGTTGTTGTTTTTAATGTACTAGGTGATTTCTTTTTTCTTTTGTGTTTTCCCCTATGGTTTATCCCCTGCTGTATTTGATTTCAGTATCCTGTGTATTGTGCATACATTTATCTTAATTTGGCAAGGGAAAAGGCACAACAAAATTGTGAGACAAAGGACAAAGGACAAACCAATGCTCACAATACTCACAAGACAACATGTTGGAAATTTACATTACAACTTGTCAGGAGTATTGGGGTGAAGGAAAAGTCGGAGAAAAATGAGGGAGGGTGTAAAAATTTCGACATGTTATGTATTCACTACCTTACAATTACTACAACCCCTTCTATATATCACCTTGACAATAAAATTAAATTTAAAAATGAGCTGCATAAAATATAATTTCACTGTATTGGTATAGTAAATATTATTCTATGTATATTACTTTTTTAAAAAAATGAACATTTTAGCTGCTAATTTGAATTAATTACCCCTTTATCAGAGGGACATCAATTGGAATGTTATCAAACTATACAATATTTTCAGAATATGCTTGCCATTATTTTGAAAAAAATATTTTTAATATTTTCTCATACTAAATCAGAAAACAGTTCAATTCTATGGAAACTCCTAACTTTTAAAACTTAATAATTTTTAAGAGGACAGAATATATATGGTCTTCAACATTCCTATGACTACTAACTACTCATTTTCAAATTCTGAACATGCCATACCAGAGACATTCAAAACAGTATCTGTTTGCATTTTATTTAAATCTGCAATAGATGCAGTTTCCAATGAGGTGTTACATATTTAAAAGTCAACAGAAAAAGTACACACATTTTGGTAGAAGATAAAACTATGAAGTATCTATAATAATTAATTCCTCAAAAGCAAACATTTGTTCATCAGAGTAAGCTATTATTTCTATGAGAATCAATCCCAATTTTTATTCCATAAAATCATCCTAGACTACCAGTTTCCAATTTGTAAGGTACACCTTAAAATTCCCTAAATTCACATCATGACTAACTTATCACTATTGTGAAGAAATACTACACTTCTGCTAATGTGATGCCCTTCGTCTTGCGGAAAGAACACTATACTAAATTTTGCTGCATCGTTTTCCCCCCAGTGGAATTCCTGAGATCAGAGCACTTGCAAATATTATTTTTATTTTTATTTTATATTTATTTTATTATATATATATATATATATATATAATCTATCATAGATATTCAGGAGATCTGAATATCTGAATATTAAGATCTGAAGATTATGGTTCAAAGCCCACCCAAGCAGGAAGCTTCCTTAAATTCTTATCTCCAATAAACTGCTCATGAAAATCTAGTCACAAGTGGC
Source organism: Dipodomys merriami (assembly GCF_024711535.1). Taxonomy (NCBI): domain Eukaryota; kingdom Metazoa; phylum Chordata; class Mammalia; order Rodentia; family Heteromyidae; genus Dipodomys; species Dipodomys merriami. The sequence goes on along the minus strand of NW_027203904.1, from coordinate 645,479 downwards.
ACTGAGGTTCAAATGGTAGAGCAGTAGCCTTGAGCAAAACAGGCTCAGGAACAGTGCGCAGACCCAGAGGTCAAGCCCTAGGACAAAACAAACAACAAAAACAAAATAAAACCAAACCCCCAAACCTTGTATTTTCTCATTGTATACAGAGGTAAATAATTAAGGAAATTTCTTCTTGTGTTTTGTATAGGTAGAAGAAAAAAGATGTCACACAATTGCTCTCTTCATATTATGTTACACCAAAATCTCAAAAGATTGCTCGTTTTCTAAATTTATAAATTAATATCAATTTGTTGACAACTTTGTCATGTTACACATGAACTGTTGGAATTGTCTAGGAATATTCTAGGCAAATAGAATGCCAGAATCATTTGTGAATTTCTAAATTAAATCTTCTACTTGAAAAGAATTTTGTAGTATCCTATTGAATATTAAATTTCAAACAAAAATTTTTATTTTAAATCTAAATTCTAATTTAGCCAGGTCTACAAAGTCTTACATTAAATGAACTTTCCTATTTCTCCAAGCTTATACTTTTGTAATACTTCATCATTTCTTTGCAATCTAACAGAATGATTCTTACTTTTTCAAATTTTTGGTTGGGAATCATGAGCTCTTTAGCATCTAGGCATGTTCTGTAATGAAGACAATATTTAAAACACAACTGAGGATTATATATTAGTGAAAGACCCCAGACTCCTGGGATACTTTCGTCTACGGGAGGGCGCCCCAGAAACCAAGACTCCAAACCAGTAGATGCAACAAGCAAGAGGAGTTTATTCAGTGTTTGCGCAAAAGGCCTCTCTGCCCCAGCAAGGGAGAGAGCCCCGAGCAGCGGTTACAGGCATTCTTAAAGGCAAAAACCACAAGATTAGCATATAACACCAGGTGTCCCAGGATTGGCCCATTTAAAAGTCACTATACACTCCAGCAATCATTTTTACTATGGGGGGAAGTTTATAACACTCTTTGTAAAACAGATGGCTCGGGCAAGTATAGGAAGAGCGGTCACCCTGGAGGGGAGTTTACATAGTTACAGGCTTGGTATTGATTAACATTTGGCCTAGTTTGCTGGACTTGCCAGGTGGTCCTTATCTTGGGTCTGTATCTTGGGTCCCATTTGACCACTTAGGGAATTTCCAAACAGGAACTAGAAAAACATACCTGTTTGTTCTTTATTTATGACCACAGACCTTGTCCCAGGGCCGGCATCTGGGCTCCAGAGACTTTTTACTCAATTCCTTATTTCCAGAAAGGGGGGGGGGGTAATGCTAGCGCGAGCAAGTTTACAAAAGCGAAATCAGCAGTTAACAATTGTAAAATGAAACTCTAATTTTTAATCTTTCCATTAATTGCATTTCAATAGGAAACTTGACTTCTCAAAACATAATGACAAAATTAGCCCAAACTTCCAACTGTGTATGCTTTCCTTGTTTATTTTTTATTCCTTTCTTGGTTTGTTTTATTGAGACAAAATTATACTACCTAGTCCAGGGAATGTATCACTATGTAATTCCACTTTCTAATCTCCTGTCTTAGTCTGAGTGCTAGAATTCCTGGCTTGTATCACATTGTCCTACCATTGTTTGTTGGTTTATTTAGATACAGACTCCAATAACATTTTCCACTAGACTGATGGGTCAGACTGTTCATGTACTATGTTCAAAGCTATTCTAACATTTGACACAGGATATGAACATTTTCAGATGCACCTGAAGGGGTCTCTGATTGATTCCTCCATGGATACGATCCCTTTATTAATGATGACTTGACTTTCTATCTCTAGCCCCTACCTATATAATATTCTCAAGCTTTTTTTGGGAAAGTTCCCTTGAGGACTTTCTAATATTAAAAATTATCACTTGATTCTAGTCTTACTCAGGAAATATTTTCTATTATTTTCTAACTTTTCTACACATTCTGCGAGTTGTTTCATATGTGTGTTTGAACATATATGTGCCTCTGTATGTGCATGTTTGTATATATGTATGCAAAAACCTCAAGTTCTTATTCAGCAATCTTGCTGAATTCCATCACTTGAGCCATTCTTCCAATGTAGCTTTTGGCTAGTTAATTATAGATAGTGTCTCAAAGACTGTTCTGCCCAGGCCGGATGCAAACTGAACTTCCCAGACTCCTTTACATTATTAGGCTTTATTTATCCAGGAGTATCAACTCTTCAACTACAAACATTTTTGTGATTGTAAAATCTAAGCTGTAGCCCAGATTTTTAACTCGAGTTCATATAAAGATAGATGGACATACACATTTCATATGCTGAGTGTACACTGTTAGAAATATGATCCTAAGCAAGTTTCCAGTGGCTCACGCTTATAGTCCTAGCTACCCAGGAGGCTGAGACTGAGGATTGCAGTTCAAATCCAGCACGGGTAGGAAATTTTCTGAGGCACTTATCGCCAATGAAGCACCAGAAAATTGGAAGAGGTGCTGTGGCTCAAGAGGTAGAGCACAAGCTTTGAGCTGAAGAGTAGAGGGACAGTGCCCAGGCCTGGAGTTCAGGCCCCACTAGCATCAAAAAAAGAAAAAAGAAAGAAAGAAAAAGAAAAAGAAAGCAAAAGAGAAAAAGAAATGTGATCTTAGGCACCAGTTCATTGCTAGTATAATTCATGCTCCCTCAACATGCCCTTTTTTCCAGTTAAGTCCATGCTCTTATATCTGACTTGCTTGGAACCAGAATTATTATTCCATTCTACTTTTTTTTTTTTTTTTTTTTTACAAATTTGCATGATTAGCTAGCATGTTTAGAGCTAGTAGAAGAAAGAGAGTGGCCTCATCCTTCATGTTCCACTTAGGAGTAATGCTTTCTCTATATCACTCCCATAGATCTACATACTGGCCTTGGCTTTATTGTTTCAAAGTTGTCTCATTTGCAGAGACATAAGCATAGAACTTCTCTTTCTTCTATTCCTATTGTTTCTCCTTCTATTAACTTATGTAAACTTGGGAAATAATGCACAATACACACACTAACAAAAAATGTTTCTGAGACCTTTCTTCCCACTTAAAATTGGTCTTAATTTACAAAGCACTTAGGAAATTTGAAGTTAATGTACTCCAGGATAATTTTTTTTCGTTTTTTATTGTGAAAATGGTGTACAGAGGGGTTAGAGTTACATAAGTAAGTTAATGAATACATTATCTAATAAGCATTGTTACCTCCTCATTTGTTTTTCCCCTGCCATCCCTTTTCTCCCCACCATCCAAATCCCCCCTCCCATCCCCAAATTGTAAAGTTCGTTTTCAACATAGAGTCTTGTTCATCTCATTGTTATGATGGGTCATACTGTGTCCTTGTTTCAGAATTTTATTTTCCTTCCACTCCCACAGTAGAAAAATGTATATGCAAGATGCAGGTCACCAACATCAAATACAGTGAAAACGGGTTATACCATGGAGGAAGAAAATAGAAGATAGATAAAAAAAATCACAGCATAGTAATAAAAGAGTTCCTGCTTGACTTGACTCCCTGCTGCCTCTGACTGTCTCCAGGGCTAGGGGAAGCTGGGGAATGGGCAAGCGGCGCTCTTACCTTTCCTTGGACCCAGTCCATCTTCCTCGGGATGGACCAAGACCCAACATCTGGCACCTAACATGGGTCACAAAAGGAAAATATTCCAGCCGAGGGTAAGGGGTCTCTAAGGGTAAGTGAAATCCTTAGTATGGGTAATGCTATCTCAGAGAAGGAGGAGGAGGGGGCAACATTAGGCCTAGAGGGAGTAAAAGAGGACTTGGGAAGTGGGAAGGAAAAGGGGTTACCCCCTCTGACTTGGGTGCCCCTGATGGTCCTAGGCCCTCACCCTATTCCCACAATTGGGGGGAAGGTACAGTGCCCTATGCGGCCCTACAAAGGGACCTGGGAGATCTGGACCCCTACAGACCTTCCACTGAGAAGCTGAGGGCCAGGGAAATAACCTATACTGAGTCCTACCTTGTAAAGTAAGGGCCACCTGGGAGCCTGGACCCTGGGCCAAAGGATTCAATTCCCCAAGCGTATTCAGTCAATCTGGCACCGGAGCTAACAGACCCTTGGAATAATATCCATGGGAAGCCAAGGATATTAATCAGCTCTGCAAGGCAGTGAAAGAGGATGGTCCGGACTCTCCTTGGGCCCAGACCCTATTACAGGACATTGTTTATCACACTTGTGTCCCTAAGGACTGGCTAGATGTGACTAAAGATGTCCTCACCAGTTCTCAGTTTATTAAATCGTGTGCCTTCTTTAAGGAGGAATGCAGAGGGCAGGAGGAGAATACCTGGGAGGCTCAACCCACAATACCGATTACTGATGCTATGTTAACAGGGACAGGTGAAAGATATTCCACCGGCATCCCACAGGCCGCAATACCTGGCCTGTACTGTTACCAGGTGAGGCAGGCAGGACTTGCCAAGTGGTACTAATTGGATGAAGGGCCCACTGAGTCCCCCATAGCAGGAGTGAGACAAAAACTGGGTGAGCTTCTACCTGATTTTATAGATCAAGTCCAACAGAGTGTTCACCGCAAGTCGCCAGCAGGGAACCTCTGAGATCAGTTTGTAAAGCTACTGGTTTGGGAAGGGATGAATGCAGACCACCACACAGCCTGTGTGGGATTGAAAGAGTGTTCCCTAGCACATGGGTGGTGGCCTCACAGGATGTGGAATGCAACAGCCCAGGCCCAATCACTCTCTTTACCTTTACAGGCTCAGACATCTGCAATGTCTGAGGCTATTACCCAGGCTCTGGCAGCCCAGGGCCAAGGAATCCCAAGCCCATCAGGAAGAGGGACTTGTTTTAAATGAGAACAGGAGGGCCCCTTTAAGAGGGACTATTCACAACAATCCCCCCTGGCCCCCCACCAACCAGCCCAGGGGGTTCCAAACCACCTCCTACACCCTGCCCCAGGTGCAGAAAGGGGTACCATTGGAAAAAGGATTGTCAATCCAAATTTGATTTAGATGAGAAAGCTTTAAACTAGGGAAGAGACATCTTCCAGCCCCGTTAGCTCAAGGAGGAACCCCTTCTGCTGTAAGGCCCAGGCAGCCTCATGACAGGACGACCCAGGCCCATTGGACCATCCCCCTGGGGGAAGGACTCCTCCCTAAAATGAGTATTTTCATAGGTGTAAAGCAGTTTCACTGCCTAATTGACATGAGGGCAGATTGAACCATACTCAGGGAGGAGGAAGTGTCCTAGGACTGGAAACTTGCACACGGGCTCCCGATATTGGGGGTAGGGGGCAACTCCCAGTCCAAAGAGTTTGTCGCCTTTATGAAATGGACTAGCCTAGATGGAGAGCAGGGAAAGATATGCCCTTTAGTGGCAAAAAATCTCACCGCCAATTTACTAGGGCAAGACATGCTAAGAGAAATGGATGCTGTGATCACTACAGACCTTTGAGCATCCTATGTGATATCCTGGATGGAGAAGAAGCACAAAGGCTTAAACAGGATCTAGAGGGAGTTAAGAAAAAGGATTTTTAACTTTCATAAGTACAGAGAAGTACAAAAGGGACCCACTTGAGTGCACCCCCAATCCTAAAGGCAATTGTCCCCCAAGTACCTCCCATTAGGTGAAAACCGAGAAGCCATTGACCAAACCTAACTTTGTAGCGCTTCACCTTTTGGTGGAGGAACAGATAAAACTTGGGCACATACTCCCTTCTGTGAGTCCTTGGAACACACCTGTATTTGTTATCCAAAATGTATCCGGGGCTTGGTTCATGCTCCAAGATCTATGTAAGGCAACTGAAAGGATGGAGCTAGTAAGAATTCACTAACAGGTATGCCCTGGACTCCCGCTTCAGAATATACCTTGGTTGTAATTGATAGTAAAGATAGTTTGTTTTCTTTTTTGATCCCCTTGCATCTGGATGACTGCAAGAACTTTGCCTTCTCCATCCCTTCTCTTAATTTTTTCCCATCCTGATCGGGGGTTTGAATGGACGGTGCTGCCACAGGGAATGGCCAAAAGCCTGGTCTTTTGCCAACAATACTTGGCCACACTTTTAGGGCCTGTGCTGGTTTCAGACACCTCCCTTGCCTATGCCTACATGGATGACATAATTCTGGGGCACCAAGACCTGGGCCGCCTGGAGGGCCTTCTAGCCCAGGTTCTCACCATATTAAAATATAAGGGGGAGTTTTACCAGAGCCCTAAATAAAATTCAAATGTACCTCCTTTTAAGGTGCTCGGATCCCACCTTACCTTGACTCAGGCCAGCCCCCTTAAGTCTTTGCTGGATATTTCAGCATCTCTGTCCCTAACCCAACTTCAAAGTCTTTTAGGGGAAATCAATTGACTGTTGCCATGGGTTCCCATCCCTACAGATAGTCTTGTGCCCTTATTCACCCAACTAAAAGACAGGACACCCCAAGAAGTTATTACAATTACATCAGCCATTGGACAATATTTTTACAGTTCCAAAGAGCCCTGGATGAACTTTCCTTGAAGAGGTATTCTATTCTTAAGCTCATTTCCCTCTCATTGTTTGCAGATTGATTTCTGCAGGTTTAAGTCAAATTGGGGGAGCCATTAGAATGGGTTCACACTCCCCTGGGGGGGCACACCTCGTGTGTACTCTCAGACAGAACTTGCCGATGCTATTGTCAAGGGAAGGACCCAATCCCAAAGTCATTATGGCCTTGACACTCACTCCATTGTTTTTCCTTTTCGGGTGGCAGACGTTGAGTGCTCACTTGAGCCAATGCTCAACTTGCTCTCTCCCTGGAAGGGTTTCTAGGTCAAATTGACTACCATTATAGGTCATCTAAATGGACCGTCATGTTATGGCCACTTTCCCTCAAAATGCCTTCTCTATTTTCTCCTACACTTATTCCCAGTGCCCTCCATGTTTTTACTGATGGAGGTAAAACAGGCTCTGCGTATGCAGCCTTTGAGGAGCAACAAAAGACCCCGAGCCAACAAAGGTTTCAATCTTGTCAAGGGTCAGCACAATAAAAAGAAATGTTTGCTGTAATTATGGCCCTTTGGGACATTCAAAAACCCTTTAATTTGTATTCTGATAGTTTATATATGATTAACTTGCTCCTTCATATTCCCCAGGCACATATTAAGCTGGATGGAAACCCTATTTTCCTCCTTATGGACACCTTTAAGGGCCTATTAGATGGACAGGGAGCCCCTATTCACATTCAACATTTGAGAGGGCATTCAAAACTTCCTGGGTTTTTATCCCTAGGCAATAATTGGGCTGACCAGTTAGCTACTGGCCACAAGCTTTACTGCTACAAGAAGCCACCCGTTTAAATGATTTAACCCACAATAATTTTCAACATAGATTTCCTCAGATTCCTGCAAAAGACCTCAAAAGGATAGTACATACCCATAAAACATGCCAGCCCTTCTTAAAAGTACCCCCACTACAACCACCAGGGGTAAATCCCAGAGACCTCAAACCCAATGTCCTCTGGCAAACTGATGTGACTCATTTCCCAGCCTTTGGTAAGCTTAAATATATTTTTGTTTCTATAGATACCTATTCAGGAGTATGTTGGGCCACAGCACATTCAGGAGAAAGAATTAAACATTCAGAGGCACATTTTCTTCAATGCTTTGCCACCTTGAGTCTACCAGCACAAGTTAAAACCGATAATGAACCTTGTTTTGTTAGTAAAGCAATGTCAGAGTTCTTTGACAGATGGCATATTACTCATACTACAGGAAATCCCTATAATCCCCAAGGCCAAGCAATTATGGAAAGAAATCACCAATGTCTTAACGAGCAATTAGTAAAACAAAAAGGGGGAGTTAACCCCCATATATAGTTACAGATAGCTTTGTTTACCATTAACATTTTAAATTTTTCAAAAGGGGCAATTGAATCCAGATTTCAGAAGCACTGGGGACAACTAAATCCTAAGCCCCAAGTGAAAGTCAGGCGGAAGGACCCCCTGACACAACAATGGAGTGGACCTGACCCCCTAGTTACCATGGGCAGTGAGTTCAGATATGTTTTTCCCATAGGGGAGACAGCCCCCATTTGGATCCCGGCCAGGCACTTTAAGTTTTTACCCATTTCCTCTATACAAGAAGAAGCCCAATGATAAACTAACCAAGAAGGAAAGTAAAACAGCTATGCTGGTCGAGGCTTGTGTTTAAAAGAGTGAAAGCTTAAAAGATAATTACTAATCATCCCCAAGGGCAACCAGCCCTTGAGAAGCTCTTGTGTTCTCAAACAATTGCAGACGGCGATACTCCAGCTGTTGGCTGTCCTGACCCTCCCAGTCCTGGCAATGGCCCTATGGAATCCACATCAACCTCAAAGGGTGACCTGGGCAGTGATTAGCACTGGCAATGGAGAAATCATCAACAGCACCAAAAGAGAAGCTGTACCTTCGACCTGGTGGCCTGAGCTTCATTTTGACATCTTTGACCTGGCTAGAGGATCCTAGGATGTTGGAGATTGAGACCCCCCTTTACCAAGAACTGCCTGAGTGTGGGGGCCCACGAGGATGCACTATGCCTCATGTGTGGTAACCCAATACCCAGGCTGCTCCCATGCTTTAAAAAGGTCAACCTTATAAGATACTGACTTTTATATATGTCCCAGAAGTAATCAAACTGCTTCGGGCATTTCTAACTGTGGTGGGGCTGACGTTTATTAACTTTACTGAGGAGGGAAAAAGGATAACTAACTGGGAGATGGGCAGGATGTGGGGGTTGGGGTTATATCGAAAAGGATAGAGCCCAAGAGATCCAACGCATGGTTCTCCGTGTCTATTATGATAAGCTCAGTGCTGAAGATTACTCCATACTTTAGGTGAACCACGGAAAAGGAGTTGCCAATTGGGCGAACCTCATAAGAGGTGCCCTGACCTGAACCTCAGCAAAGAGGTGGGTCTGCCATTAAAACAAAAAGGGGGAAGCTGTAGGGCACATGGACAGCAAAGGTGGCACTGAGAGGCAGTTGAGTGGGCAGAGTCCCAGTTGTTTATGTTAAAATCTGACTGTGTACCACAACCAGGCAAAGTGACATCTGTACTTGAATAGCTCGAAGACAGCAGGGAAAGTATAGAAAGCTTTGGTGCATGATAAGGTGACCTCTACAGTGATTGGTTGGTTCCTTTCCCTCCCCTTCTATGCCACACAGTTGTTTGCTTTAAAAATTGCTTGCTGCATGGTGATAAACAAGTTCCTGCTTGACTTGACTCCCTGTTGCATCTGACTGTCTCTGGGGCTATGGGAGGCTGGCGAATGGGCTAGCAGCAAACTTATCTTTTCTGGGACCCCGTCTATCTTCTGCGGGACAGATGAAGATCCAACAGGTAGGGGGAGAATAAAGGAGGAAGCAACAATGCTCAATAGGAAATGTACTCATTACTTTGTTAATGTAACTGTAATGTAGTGCTCAAAGAAGTATTTTGGGGGTAAGGAAGGATATCTGACTAGCTGTACAAAATTCTACATTGCTTTCTTTTAAATGTTCAGTATGGAACTGAATAAACATAAGTGCTTCCATTAAAAATATTAAGTCACTCTCTTGGAACTGGGACCAGTATTTCTGCCATTGAAGGGATTTGAGCTCATTGTCTGAGTAACTCTTTTACACCATGAGTGAAGGGGAAGCTCACTGTCCATGAGGAAAAGAAATTCAAGCTAGAGTTCCTAGGGCCTGCATTGAGGCCCTGCAATGTAAAAAATATTCATATACATGTGTAATATCTGATATATATGTACATATGCATGTTTATTATATACTGATTATTATAATTATTGATTTTGTATTTATTTTATTTTATTCATTTTATAGTTTATTGTATTTAGTATTATTATACACATAATATTTATTATGTTTTGTACATCTATTATAAAATTATACACAATAAATCAGGTCATTGACTTGTTTTTCATTAATACTTTATTAAGTGTTGAAACATGATACATAATTAAATGGAGGCATTAGTAACAGTCATCACATGTTTAGAGTCTCTCCCAAGTATGAGCTTTGTCTTAGTTATCTTTTGGCAATTTACTATAGGGATTTCTTTAGTTGATTTATACTCAGAAACCTTTTCTTGAGGATAGGCAAGTTGCAGGATAAAATTGTAAGGGTGGGGCTGGGAATGTGGCTTAGTGGTATAGAGCTTGCTCAGCATGCATGAATGCCAGGGTTTGAATCCTCAGTGCCACATACTCAGAAAAACCCAGAAGCTGTGGAGTGGCTCAAGTGATAGAGCACTAGCCTTGAGAAAAAGAAGCTCAGAGACAGTACGAGGCCCTTAGATCAAGCCCCAGGACTGGCAAAAACAATAGTCCAGATGCTGGTGGCTCACTGTTGGAACCCTAGCTTCTCAGGAGACTGAGATCTAAAGACCACAGTTACAAGACAGCCTACACAAGGAAAGCCTGTTAGACTCTTATCTCCAATGAATCACCTAAAGAACTCAAATGGTGCTGTGGCTCAAATGGTAGAGTGTTCACCTTGAGCTGAAGGGTGCAGGGACAGCACCAGGCTTCAGTCTGAGAAAAAACTGGAAACAGAGTGTGGGATAATCAAAGTACTTTTCCTATTTTCGAATTATGAGAACATTTTCTGGAAAATGAACATTGATGTACACCAGAGTTGGAGTCAGGGCTCAAGGTCCAAGTATAGCAGATCCATCTGCCCAGCCTCTCAAACTCTAACATTATAACCTTGTGGCCTACAGAGTTCTGAAAGGTCCAATGTTGAAAGGCATAATATGCTCCCCAAGCCTTCTGTGATAAGCACTTGACTTCTATTGTCAATGTCATTACAGTTCTGAACCTAGTACAGCACCAGTAGCTCAGGCCCATCACCCCAGCTCAGGAGACTGTGGTCTCAGGATCACAGGGTGAAGCCAGCCAAGGCAGGAAATTCTTCGATACTCTGAATTCCACTTCTGAAAGGTCAGATGTTCAAGAGCTTCCTGTGTTTCCCTTGGTGATGAGAGGTTATTTGCACTCTAAATGTTCTTAGAGTTCTCAAGCTATAGAAACAGGAAAGAAACATTGTTGACACATCCTGGGTTCAAATAAAGTTCTCTGGATCCAAGGCTTAACCCTGTTAGCAGGAAGAACTCCAGTGTAACACTGAATTTGAAGGACAGGAAACAGTTTCAAAAGCCAGGCTAGGTGAAGAGACCTAGGCCTGCAGGATTAGGAGGCAGAATGTGGACAATCAACAGGGAAGTGAGCTGCAAAACCACTTCATTCATTCTAGGCACAGCCTGCAAAGGGAAAACTTCAAACATTTGTTAGAGTTACACTAGGTCAGGCTTTTCTCAGCCTCTTCAAACAATGACTAATTAACCTTCTTCCCTCAGGTAAAAGGAGCCTCAGGCTATCTTTATGTTACCAATAGAGAGCCAGTTTAGTGGGGGAGATGGGAGGAACAGAGTAGAAAAATCCTACTCTCTGGTCTTAGGGAGTAGGTTTTTGACTCTCTGTCAGATTTGAAGGCCCTTCTTCTACCTCTGCCAGTCCATTCTCCTTCCTTCATTCTCCATATCATTAATGCAAATCCCCAGTCCAAGGAGAGGCAGGGCCCTTTCTCTACTATCTACAAGCACCTGAGTTAGAACCTGGCTCTGCCCTCTTGGCTCTTCTGCTGCTTGAGGAGTGGGATAGAGACAGTCTTCCTGCACTGTGGTGTGTGATGGCGATGCTGGTGGCCTAGAGCACTGCAGAAGGCCTCATGACTGGGAATTGTTCCCTTCTTTCCTCCTGAAATGTAAGACCAGATTCACCTATCATCTATCTATCTATCTATCTATCTATCTATCTATCTATCTATCTATCTATCTATCTATCTATCTATCTATCTATCTATCTATCTATCTATCTATCTATCTATCTATCCATCCATCCATCCATCTATCTATCTATCTATCTATCTATCTATCTATCTATCTATCTATCTATCTATCTATCTATCTATCTATCTATCTATCGATCGATCTATCTGTCTATCTGTCTGTCTGTCTGTCTGTCTGTCTGTCTGTCTGTCTGTCTGTCTGTCTGTCTGTCTGTCTATCTATCAATTTATCTATCTACCTACATACCTACATACCTAGTGAGCTAGCTATCTCTTTGTCAGTTCATGAGTTGAACTCAAGGCCTGGGCTGTCTCTATCACTCTACTACTTGAGCCATAGGACCAATTCTGGCTTTTTCTGTGTATGTGCTACTGAAGAATCGAACCCAGGGCTTCTTGCATGCTAGGCAAACACTCTCTCACTAATCCACATTCCCAGCTTCCTCTTCTTTTTCTTAATGGTAGTTTTTACATAAGTATGCTACCAACTTATGTCCCCAAGTTTAATTTTCTGAATACTGGTTATTTCTACGAACCCTGATCTTCTCTTCTGCCTGATTTGTGACTGTTTCTACCTTGGCCTCATAAATAAGTTTAAATAAAGGCTGCTGAGAGCTTAAGTATGCATCATATAAGGACACAGGCCTGGAACCATGGAAGAGAAAAGCCATGGCCAGAAATGAAGAGAATGATGTGGTATGTGCAACAACCATATCTGAAAAATAAATCAGTAAATAAAAGCAAAAGCAATACATATGATCTGTTTGCACTCAGGGAGGTAATATACACACATAAGTAGGGTACTAGTACATAACTTGGCCTTCTCTTTTTGAATTTGTGTGGCCATCCCAGGGCTTAAACTCAGGGCCCCATGCATTCCTCAGTTGTTTTGCTCAAGGCTGAGGCTCTACTTCCATCACAGCTCCACTTCCAGCCATCTGGTCATTAATTGGATATAAGGTCCACCCAGGCTTACCTAGTCTGTCCTGTATCTCCTGCTCGGCTCTCTTAAAGCTGGAGGTCTACCATCTGGGCCACTGCTCCTCTTCTGGTTTTCAGGTAGCTTATTGGATATAAGAGTATCAAAGACTTTCCTGCTCGGGCTGACTTTGGATGGCGATCTCCTGATGAGGCTTCAAGTGGCTTTCCTCATGGATTCGCTGAGAAGCCGCTCCACACAAAACTTTAGTCTAAATCTTGGGAGGTACTAGCAAAACAGAAACATGAACATGCTTCTAGTGGGTTCTAGATACTTCAGGTTGGAGACACATAACACTCATAACTATTGGATAATTTTATAGGCGAAAGGAGCAAAGCAGACAGTATGAGGATCACTCCAGCTTTCAGTTCTTTCATCCTGAGACAGTAAATTCACTGCAGCTCAAAGCTAAGTGACAGAGCTGGCATGAACTGTGGACCTTAGCTCCCAAATCCTATGACACTCATTTCCCTCTTTTGACTTCTAAACTGTGACCAGAGGAGAAAATGAGGAGAGAAAATCCTTCTCAGAGAATGCAGCTATAAAGAACATTGGGTAGTTTACTTATTAATTCAAACTATTGGAATGACCTTGTGAAGAAATTACGTTGTCCAGATTGAAAAATGAAGAAGCAAAGAAAGGCAGGTGTCAGTGTCTGCTGACTATAATCCCAGCTCCTCAGGCAGATGAGGTGTGGAGATTATCAGTTTGAATCCAGCCCAGTTAGGAGAGTCCTTGAAATGCTTTTTCTAAAAGATAATAGAAAAACCCAGAAGTGGGACTGTGATTCAAGGCTAATGCACTACCCTTGAACAAAAAAATCTCAGGGACAACCCCTAGGCTCATAGTTCAACTCCAGGGCCTGGCACCCCAAAAGAGCCTGTACCTCCATGTCTTTGTGTATGTATGGATGCATTCCTTTTGGTGAAACACCAGAGTAGCTATTATGAATGGCACCAAGCTAGTAAATTTGTTCTCAATACAATGATTTCATAGCACAGAGACAGCTTTCATGACAGTGCATGCTCTGGGCATCCCATGAGAGGGCCCAGTATAGCCTAAGGGATTCTCTGTACCCCAGGCCTGCTGGAAGAAGTCTCTCTCATTGTCTGGAGAGGCAGACCAAAGGCCTAACTCCTGTAGAGCTGTGTAATGAACAACTCCATCCAGGCCAATTAGTGAGGATGAGTGTGGGCAGGCTCTGAAGGCCAGGAGAAAAAGGCCTCTTTGTACCCCAATCTATCTCTCCCCAGTGCTCTGTTTTGACAGGAAGCCTTCATTTGTGCCACCTCCCGTGACAAGCCAAGTTTCCTGCACTTACTCTGCCTTTGTGAGACTATGTTCCCATGTTGGATACAGTGCTAAATGTAATTCAGAAGTCCTTCTGGAACACAATTATGGCGCTGAATCTAATGAAATGTCTCATTGAAGATGATGATGGGACTATGATGCCTCTCCTTGGTTTCCTGAAGCTTGGGAAATCCAAGCATATGTCAGATATCATAATACTTCCTGTCATATGGGGCTGGTGAAGCTCATGAGGTTTTGAAATCTTTGACCTCTCCTAGTTGGACCCTGGGTGGCTAGGTTTTGATTGTGAACACAAGGCCTGGGTTCTGGTCATGAGCTCAGAGCAGAACTCTATTGCTTGTCCATTTTGTGTCACAGCTTCACTTCTGCTTTCTCTCTCTCTCTCTCTCTCTCTCTCTCTCTCTCTCTCTCTCTCTCTTTCTGTGGTGTGTGTGTGTGTGTGTGTGTGTGTGTGTGTGTGTGTGTGTGTGTGTGTGTGTATGTGCATACACTAGTCCTGGAACTTCAACTCAGAACATGATGATTGTACTTAGTTTCTCTTGTAAAAATATAGCCCTTTCCCACATGAGCCACAGAGCCAATTCAGGCTTTATTCTGGTAAGGTCTTACTGAGTAATCAGGCCCAAGGTTTCATATATACAAAGCACTCTATGCCTAAGGCACATTCACAGCCCTTTACTTCAGGTTTGTTAGTATGTTTCTGTCTTTTTGTTTTTGTTGTTGTTGGTTGTAGGAGTTGAAGTCTGGGCCCTGGGTGCTGTCCCTGAATTCTTTAGCTAAAGTCTTGTGCTCTAACACTTTAGCCACAGAGCCATTTCAGGTTATCTGGGCCTCAATATTCTTGTCTGCATAATCATCTCAGTTGTGGAGCTCTTACAAGGACTAGATGAAAGAATGCACCCTGTTATAGACACAGCACATGACACTCTTTGAAGGTCTCAGCACACAGCAACACGTGAAAGACTCAGCACACAGCACCCAATGGGTAAATCTGCAGCACTGTGGGGGAAGTGGGAGCTCACCGTGCTGGGAGACAAGAAAGTCAGGCCTGTTCCCAGGGCCTGAAGTCAAGTCTTAGCACTCATATATTTTAAGTACATGATTTATATTTACATACACATGTTTACTGCATATTGCAGTTAATGTAGTTATTCATTTTGTGATTTATTTATTATGTATATTAGTGAGTATGATTATGCATATAACATTTTTTACATCCTATTACATAGGACATAGATTTGCCTGTGTATTAAACATCATTCTTGAGACCTGGATTTTCACCAATTAGGAAAACAAGTGGGACAATTGGCTTCTTCCATCAGGATTAAGTTTTTGGCAGTTCTGTGATTTGAACTCTGGGCCTAGAAGGCCCACTTCATGAATGGGTCAAGGTTAGCACACCAGTCTGATGCAAGTGAAGTTGTGGGGCAAATTTGAGGACCTGAGATCAAGCCCTAGGATTGGCCAATATATAAGCACATAGTTGTGTAGATGCAGTGTGTGTGTATTTACATATATATATGCAGCTATAAATGTATATAGAGACAGATAGACATTTATGTAGACTCTAGTACATAACTATATAAAGAGTGATGTCTATATCTTATTTTTATATATTCTATTACTACCAATTATTTGGTCTAAAATTAATTAATTAATTAATTTAATTAATTAATCACAGTAGAAGACTTAATAACATACCAAATTAATCAGTGACTTGAATTTATTGCATACAATCTTATACTAGAATGACTAGCTAATTAGTAATTCAATTAGTACATTGCAAATATTCTATTACTGTTCCTATACATAGGAACATAGGCTCTTCAGCAGTGTGTAGGTGCTAGTCCCAGGATCCAACTCAGGACCTAGGTGTGTGGGTTAGGCTCAGGCTTCACTGATAGCCCACCAGTCTTCAGCCATGCAAGGTCACATTCAATTTTCAAGCAGAGTCATTGAGATCCAGGATGGTCAAGTGCAAAGGAAACAAAGGTAAAACGGTTGTGTGAAACTTCCTGTTTTTTTTCCCTCCTCCATTTGTGTTGGTTTGATTTTTTTTTTTACCAGTGCTAGGAGTTGAATTCAGTCCTAGGATCCCTGGATCATCTGTGGGTGTAAAAGCTGCACCCCAGCCTAGGGTAATCATGGTTTAAGACACAATAAAATGCTTCCTTGAGCAAAAAGAGCTCAGGGAAAATGTCTAGGCTAACAGTTCAAGCCTCAGGACCTGCCACACACAAAAAAGCCAGTAACTACATATGTCTGTGTATGTATGCATGTATTTCTACCAGTGAACATCCAGAGTTGCTATGTTGAAAGGCACCCAGATAGGAAATTTGCTTTGAATAGAATTATTTCATTGCACAGAGAATTCATTCAAGACAGTGCTGGTTCCAGGGCTCTCCCTCACTGTTCCCAGTGTAGCTTGAGAGTTTGTCCACACCCCAGGCTGCTGGAGGAATTCTGCCTCATTGTTGGAACAGGCAGACAAAAAGCCTCACTCCTGTACAGCTGTTTAACAAACAATTCATCCTGGGCAATTAGTGAGGATGTGTGGGAAGACTCTGAAGGCCAGGAGAAAAAGGCCTCTTTGTACCCCAAGCTCTTTCCCCAGTGCTCTTTTTTGACAAGAAGCCTTCATTTGTGCTGCCTCTCATATCAGGCCAAGTTCCCTGTACTTATCCTGTCTTTGTTAGACTATGTCCTAGTGTTGAAACAAACTGCTACAATTAATTCAAGAGTCCTTCTGGCAGACAACTGAGAGCTGAACCTGATGAAATGATTCATTATTGGCAACGGTACCTCCCTAGGTTTCTGGAAGCTTGCTAAATCTAAGCTTATGTGTAATATTACAGTGCTTCCTGTCATCTAGGGCTGGTGAAGCTCATCAGATTTTGAAACCTTTGACCTCTCTTAGTTAGGCCCTGTGTGGCTAGGTTTCATGGTTAAAAACAGGACCATGGTGCTGACCATGAGCTCAGAGCAGAAGCCCTTTGCTTTACCATTTGGTGTCACAGCTTCACTTCTGGTCTGTGTGTGTGTGTGTGTGTGTGTGTGTGTGTGTGTGTGTGTGTGTTTGTGCGTGCACGTGTGTGCACATGCACGCATGCACGCGTGCACACATGCATGCATGCATGCATGCACCAGTCCTGGAGCTTGAACTCAGGACCTGAGCACTGTTCCTGAGTTTCACCTGTACAAGGATAACACTCTACCACTTGAGCCACAGAGCCACTTCAGGCTTTTTTTCTAGTGATATGATACTGAGGATTCAAACCCAGGGTTTCATATATGCAAAGCACTCTTCCCCTAAGACCCATTCCCTGAATTCTACTTCAGGTTTCTTAGTTTCTTTTCTTATAAGTTGGAGGAGTTGAAGTCTGAGCCTGGGTGCTGTCTCTGAGCTCTTCAGCTCCTGCTCTACCACTTGAGCTACAGCACCTCTTCAGGCTTTCTGGTGGTTCACTGGAGGTAACCATCTCAAGGAATTTCCTGCCTAGGCTAGCTTTGGACCATGATCCCCAGCTCTCAGGCTCCTGAGTAGCTAGGATGACAGGCATGAGTCAGTGGTGCCCGGCTTCCACTTCAAGTTGCTAAGTGGTGAGTAGGATATAAGAGTCTCATGTGACCTTTTGTGTCTGGGATAGTTTTGAACCAAGATTGTTAGGTCTTAGCTTCCTGAGTAGGCAGGATGACAGACCTCAGTTACAGACACCTAGGGTTCTTGGCTACACCTGATAGGGCACTAGCCATGAGCTTAACAGGGAAGGGTCTGTGTCTAGGCCCTGAGTTCAACATTTACGACAGAGAAAAATAAACCAAAACAATTGTCTGCAGGAGACAACTCATTAGAGTTCAGTACATACATAATTTTAGCCTTAACATGGGGACATA